>NC_142728.1:14026111-14644593 GCF_055471065.1 Atractosteus spatula | reverse complement strand
TCCCTCCCAAGGGTGGTGTGTGGGGATTGGGAGTTGGGGGGGGGGGGGGGCGCCTGCTTGTGCACACATACGCACTCCCCGGTCTGGCCTCCGTGTCCAGCACAGCCGCGGAGCTAAAAATAACACCACGCGCGCACACGGGGGGGGGGGGGGGGGTGTGAAGAAGTTAACGTGGGGCGCTTGTGAGAACTACCAGGTGTGGTGGTCTCGCGTGCTGCCCTGCCACTGGAAATTGAGCACCTGGGGGCTTGCGGATCAAGGGGACGCGAGTGCTGACGGCACCCTGGGAGAAAGACAACATCAGAACTTGCCAGCAGTCGTATCGCTGAAGCTCAGCCAATGCTGCTGGAAGAGGTGTTAGTGGGACCAGTAGGGGGGCGCTCACCCTGTGGTCTGTGTGGGTCCTAATGCCCCAGTATAGTGACGGGGACACTATACTGTAAAAAGGCGCCGTCCTTCGGGTGAAACTTAAAATCGATGTCCTGACTCTCTGTGGTCATTAAAAATAATAATAATAATCCCCATCTCTGAACTGGCTCTATCACTCTGCTTTGGAATGCCTCTGTCACAGCGAGAACCGGGCACAATCTTGGCCTGACACCACAGGTAGAGTTTCTTCTCATCATTATGCCACACGCACGCTCAGAACGGACCACATGGTGTGTTAGGTCTTTAGAAGAGCAGGACTCTGATTTTACGTCTCCGATGTAAGGGTATTAACCCTGGAGTCCTGGCCAAATTTCCCCCTGGCCTTGACCAGTCATGGCCTCCTAATAATCCCCATCTGTGAACTGGCTCCATCACTCTGCTCTCTGCTCTCCGCCCCACTAAGAGCCCCACTAAGAGCCCCACTAAGAGCCCCACTAAGAGCCCCACTAAGAGCCCCACTAAGAGCCCCACTAAGAGCCCCACACACAAACACACAGACCACCCTGCCTCATCGTTCTCAACTTCACCCCGACTTGACAAGCTGTTCATTTTGGGCAAGAAAAAAAGAAAGATGAGGTTTTTCCTCAATTAAAAAAAACAACAACAACAACCCACGCACGTCTTGCAAATCCCTTCTCCCAAATATTAGCGTTCAAGTGTTATTTTTCCAGTCCATTTGGCAGCCGGACTGCTGTCCCCAGGCTGAGAGGAGCTGGGCGAGGTGCCAGCCCTCTCACTCTTCTTCCCTCCCTGGTAGGGCCCGGGACCCTGAGGGTGGGCTGATCTACAGTGCATTGGGAAACAAGGGTTAACCCCCTTGTCTAACAGGCCTGGGCCTGAGCACTCACTGGCTGGCTTTTCTTAAAGGGCCGGAGCTCCCAGACGCACTTAGCTGTGCTGCAGGTGACCGGCTGCCCGCCGAAGAGAGGGCAGGAGAGGGCACTGCGCTCCCCGGGTGGCACCGTCCCACAGGATGTGACATCATGCCTTGCCGACCCACGGACAGCTCAACCCCAGCGGCTGGTGTGCTCGCAAGAGATGGAGTCCCGCGAGTTTCACAGGTACGTTTCCCCCGCCAGCAGCGGAGTAAGAGTTAACAGCGGCAGGTGAGGTGACCGATCCAAGCAGTTGCGCAACTGGGAGACCTAATGCATTCTCCAGCCCCGGAGCAATCCGGAAAATCCGGATCTTCTCTCTCTGGTAGGCTCAGGTGTAACATCCAGCCAAGCCATTTTTTGTGACTCACTCCTGCCTATTCTGGGTTGTGGGTGGGGAGCCGGACTATATGAGACTGAAGCTTTTCAGGAGAAAAAAACAAGGTCATGGAGGGTGGGGGGGGGGGGTGCTGCAACTTGGTCTGCCTGCTGGGAGGGCAGTTTGTGACATAGTCTTCTGATGCTCCCTGCCGACCCAGCGCCAGGAAATATCAGGGTTTAATTTGCTGACACCTTTTCTCAAAGGCCATCGATTGACATAAATCACTAATGAACTGTCAAATATTAACAGAGTACAGGCAGGGGCATTATCTGTCCTGGACACCAGTGAAAAGATTCCAGCGAGTGAAGGGTTAAGTCCGCCTCTCTCTCATCCTCCCCCCCCCCTCCCGACAACACAGCTCCTTCTCGATATCCGTCATTGTGGATTTGCAGATTCCTCACAAGCACTTGGTCCTAATCCCCTCTCTTAGGCGAAAACCTCCAGTGTTTACACTGTCCCAGCTCATAATGCCAGACCGTTCCTTTAAACCAGCGATGGCTCTCTCACGAAGTGCCGAGCGGAAGAGGCTCAGGCGGGGGTGAGAGAGCACAGTTGATGGGGGGTGATTTCGAATTATGTAGATGGGAGGAGACCGGTATCGGGATGGGGGCGGGGGGGTCCTCGTTTTCTTCCAAGTAGTGTGGAAGGTCAGTGATGGGCTGGTTCCCGTCGCGCTTGGCTGATACGAGTTCAGTGAAAAGAAGAGAATGGAAGCAGACTTTGAGAGTCTTGCAGCCACACCTCCCCAGTCTGGGGGAAATTCCACGGTCTCGTCAACTCCAGACTCTTTTTTCTTTTTCTGCCACGGTCATTACATGCAGCTGGAAGTCTCGTCGCGCGTCAGGCCGCTATTCTGCTCGAGCGCGCGTCCAAACTGAAGACGCAGCGACGGCACTCAGGTCATCGCGCTCTCGTATTGGCTGGCGGCCCTCCATCCCGCTGTTCCCTGAAGGTCCCGAAGAGCCGGCCTGTTCCAGACCTCCACCGCCCTTGGCGTAAAGTTAAAAGGGCTGGAGTTCTCGCTCCTAAACGCACTTCCTCATTCGTGGCCTTGTGTTCACATTTCTCTGCTGAGCATCATGTAATCCACACAACTGGCTTTCTGAGTCCCTTTCCGGGTTTTGAATACTGGTATTGAGTTGTAACCTCCTCTGTCAAGACTGAAGACCCCTGCTGACCTGTGATCTTATCTGTATTTATTTTGCCAGTCAGTCACTGTGAACCTTCTGGCAACAACCAGGTTAAACCATTTGTTTTTATTTTGAATTTATTCTCTTCCTCTCTGTTGTGAGCGACCTTCGTGTTAAACAGAGTAGAGACCTCGTGATTTTCCAGCAACTTGTAAAACTGGGCAGACTGGAGATATTGGGGAAAGGCAGCTCACTCAGGGTACCACAGCAGTGTCAGCAGTGAGGACTCGAACCCACAACCTGTCTGTTACGAGTCCAGAGACTTGCCCACTAGTCCAGCTCTCCTGTGATATACTTCGCTATCAATAATGAGATATTGATGTGAAAAGTGAAGGTTTCCTTCAGTGTTATTAACAACAGATAAAGATTAAGGCACGCTTTGCTTGTCCTGCTTAGGGAATACCCCTCAGAAATGAGTGGAGCCCATCAGCCGAAATCATGGCAGACTTCTCTAACAGGCAGGAAGGAGTGAGGTCTCCTTTGTCGTCGGCATTCTTGTTCGGAGTCCAGCAGGAGTGCCGATCGAATGCCACACACAGGAATTGCATTCATGGGCATAAAGAGCCAAACTTTGCAAGCAGTCGGCATGTGAGATGATAACCGGACTGAGAATCGGTTATAAACGGAATACACGTGGGTCCCTTGCAGTGATGTGGTTAGTGGAGGACCACAGGGGCAGCTATTTAGATTAGCGAGGTCAATTTTTGAAGAAAAGGGGTCCAGTCTGTGAGAGTTCAGAACAAGCTGCCCAGCAGTCTTGTCGTCTTTATCTCATCCATCAACAGCTGGATGGGGTCCTCTGAGGAATCAGCTAGCAGGCATGCTAGATGAGCTGGAATCCTTTCATTTGTAAGCATTCGTATGCTGACAGGCGAGTTCAAGGAGCAACGGGCTGTGGGCCAGTTTTTTTTTTTTCCTGGGCCAGAGTTTGAGAGCCCTTAGAGGCGCGCGCATAGCCTTGTTGTTTGCGAAAACACTGCAGTTATGGAGAAGCCAGGGCCCAGACAAATGCAGAAATTCAGCCCGTACCCCCCTTTGGAGATTCTGTGATGAGCGCTAGAAAAATACCGGGTGATCATTGCCAATTCCTTATGGGTTTTTGTTTTTGTCCGTAAAAGTTCAGCTGGGATTGCTTGAGTACGGATTGAAGCGTCCGATAACTGTCCCCTTCTCTTCCTCGTTTAAAATGTAAAACCAAAAAAATGAAATGAAGGGGGGGGTGGGTGGGTTAGGTTAGCCCGGTCGAATTAGCGCAGTTAGCGCTGCTGCCTCATAGCCCAGCCCAGGGTCCCGGGCAAGAGCCCAACCTTCTGTGTGGAGTCTGCATGTTGTCCCTGTCACCTGCTTGGGTTTTCACGACCGTTGAAGAGGCCAGTTGTCTAGGTTTATCGGTGCTTCAGGACTGACCCCGAGTGTGTGTGTGTGTGTGTGTGTGTGTGTGTGTGTGTGTGTGCGCGCGCGCCTGTGACGGGACTGGCATCAGCACAGTATAGCTCCACCTCCCGCCCTGCTCTGCCCTCCCTGGGTTTCTGGGATAGGCTCAGAGCTGGCACAGGCCTCAACAGGAATAAGTGCTGGCTGGTGCTGAAGGAGGGGGGGGGGAGGCTTGCGCGTGCCAGGGGAGGTGGAAATAAAAACAAAAAATTCAAGTTCAAGTTTATTGTCATTATACTCCTATTCAGGTATATGATATAACGAAATGCTATTTACCTAGCTCTCAGACGATAAGTAGTACAAAAAAACAACAATAAAATTGTATAATAAAAGAAAGATGGAGACAACAGGCAGTGTGCAAAAACAACATCAGATGTACAAAAACATGCATCAACAGAATGAAAGAAAAGGATAGAAAATTATGGGGAGTGAGCTTTTTGACATGTGAGGTACAGGTAGATTTCAATGTGTGTTTGAGTTTCTGGTCAGAAAGAAGGCACTGTGAGGGTCCAGATCGTAGGAGAGAGAGGCTGGGAGTTTAATAGTTTGATAGTGCGGGGGTAAAAACTGTCTCGGAGTCTGGTAGTCCGGGCCCGAATGCTCCGGTGCCGTTTTCCAGATGGTAGAGGGGTTCATACAGTCTGTAGCTGGGGTGTGTGGGGTCTTTGACGATGCTTAGAGCTGTCGTAAAGACCAAACAAGGAAAAGTTTTCTTTCTCTGCGAACACCCCTTGCCCTACTTTTCTGTTTTGGCAAAACGCTTTCCTGACACTTGCGTCTGGCTCGTGCGGAGCGACCGGCCAAGCAAGACCTCCCCTCCCTGCCTCTGCCTCCTCCTCCTCCTCCTCTTCCCTGCTTTCATCTCTCTCTCTCTCTCTCTCTCTCTCTCTCTCTCTCTCTCTCTCTCTCTCTCGCGCTGCCTCCCGCTCCTCGCCGGCGGCGCCGCGCGCAGCTGATGGCATCGGGTGCGCGGGGGGTGGGGTGGGGGGGGCTGTCAGTCACTCCGGCACGGCCATATGTTTGCCGGCGTGAGCTCCGAGCCCGGCTCTGCCAGCGGCGGCGGCCCGTGCCAGAAGATATTAAGGGGAGCAGCGGGGCGTCATTAAGGCGGCGCGATGATTGATTAGCCGTGAATCCGCGAGCGGGAAGCGCCCCAGATCCGAGGGAGAGAGCGAGGGAGCCCCCTGCAGCTAGGCGGCGTTATTGCACGGCGCAGGGAAAGGATGAGCTAGGATGAGCACTGCAGGAAGACATTAAAAGCGAATTGAGAGCTCTGCACAGGCCGGGGGGGAGTGCGGAGGTGTTGTGATGGGTTGGGGGGGGGGGGGGGGGGGTTGCCTTTTGTTAAATGGAGCATCCGAGTTGCCATCGCTTTGCCGCGAGCTGGAGGAAGGGCCCGGCCACATGGGGAAGAGCGATGGCAGGCGGGCCCAAGAGCCGGAGCTGGATTTTGTCGAGCGAGTTGAAGCCGAGAGGAGCTTGGTGGAGAAGAAGTGCGTTGCGTTGCGTTGCGTTGCGTTGCGTTGCGTTGCGGGGGGAGGTCTTTTTCGTGGAAGAGCTGGCGTAGGAGTGAGGCTGAGACAGGAGAGGCCAGTGCGTTTTGCGGGCCAAGGCAGAAGAGCAGAGGATTGTGGGAGGGAACATCAGTGCCTTGACCTGACTTCCCTTCCTCGCTCGAGACCCGGAGCCCCTCCCTGCTCTGTGCTCTTATTTCCTTGTGGGCTGCTGCTCCACTTGCAGACGGTCTGTGTGCTGACCGTTCTGGGTATTGGCTTTCAGCAGCGTGCTGCTCAGAGCGCAGGGAGGAAGGGGGAAGCATGATTCGGGGCTCTTGAGCATTTGGTTTCCTGAATCCACAGATACACCCGTGGTGCCACGCACAAGCACATAGTGATACGAAGTGCAACCACAGTGCCAGCTTCGTGCACCTGGGGGAAAAGGCACGGACATGTCCTCGGTTTCCAGCATTCAGTGAACTTTTCCGGGGTTGTTTCTTTCGTTGATCAGGCTTTGGAAACGGGTTCCGATCCCTGATTTAACTGTGTGGCATCCCCCCCCACCCCCCCCTCCCGCGCTCTGCGAGGCGGGATGACTAATGAAACCCAGGGAGAGCGATCCCCGGCCCTAGGACGCCGCTGTTAATGTTTTGTTTGGTATTAAAATGCGCGAGGCAACTAAACTCCCACTGATTTCAATAAAAACATATGGAATGGGCTCATCAATCAAGTCCCGCCTGTGCCGAGATTCCGAGGCTGGGGTTTGGAGGCGGAGTGAGTGAGTGTGAGTGTGTGTGTGTGGGGGGTGGCTGGCGTTCGGTTCCGCTCTCTTTGCTGGACTGCGGGCAGCGCCAGGGCGAGAGTGCGGGCGTCGCGGCAGAGGAGAGGAGTGTGGGGCGCAGATCCGAAGGCCCCGGCTTTGTCAGATTAGGATGGCCGATTATTGGGTATTGATACGGCCATCCGATTCAGAAATCGCCAGCTGTGGTTTTCGGCTAAAACACCTTAACGACCCCTGTGCCCACCGGGGTTGGGGGGGGGGAGAGGAAGGGTGGGGCAGCTTCTCGGACCCTGTGAGCCCACCGGAGGCATCTGATCATTTCTGGCGTTCTGCAGGCTCTTCTGGGTAATGCACACTGGGACTCAGATGAGAGGCGTGAGGCGTCTCTCGCTGGCATCGCTGTTATCCTGCAGGTGCCCCACCCAGGGAGTGGCGGGGGGCTCATTCATTCACCGAGAGAGCCCCGGTTAACTCTGAGAGGGGCTGAGCGCCCCCTGTGGGTTTAGCCGCAGGTCGTTAACCCAGTATCGGTCCAGCCTAGTTTCGCCTGGCTGCCCCTGCTTTCTCTTAATCGGTTGCAACAGGTGTCACAGGGGCAGCTGCTCAGTTGGAGGAGCATTCACAAGGGAAAACAGCAGCCAGGCCAGGTGGTGTCAGACCTCAGCTCTACCACTGGCCCACACTGCCTCAGTCTCTCCCAGTGCCTCAGCTCTACCACTGGCCCACACTGCCTCAGTCTCTCCCAGTGCCTCAGCTCTATCACTGGCCCACACTGCCTCAGTCTCTCCCAGTGCCTCAGCTCTACCACTGGCCCACACTGCCTCAGTCTCTCCCAGTGCCTCAGCTCTACCACTGTCCCACACTGCCTCAGCCTCTCCCAGTGCCTCAGCTCTATCACTGTCCCACACTGCCTCAGCTCTATCACTGGCCCACACTGCCTCAGTCTCTCCCAGTGCCTCAGCTCTATCACTGGCCCACACTGCCTCAATCTCTCCCAGTGCCTCAGCTCTACCACTGTCCCACACTGCCTCAGTCTCTCCCAGTGCCTCAGCTCTATCACTGTCCCACACTGCCTCAGCTCTATCACTGGCCCACACTGCCTCAGTCTCTCCCAGTGCCTCAGCTCTATCACTGTCCCACACTGCCTCAGTCTCTCCCAGTGCCTCAGCTCTACCACTGTCCCACACTGCCTCAGCCTCTCCCAGTGCCTCAGCTCTATCACTGTCCCACACTGCCTCAGCTCTATCACTGGCCCACACTGCCTCAGTCTCTCCCAGTGCCTCAGCTCTATCACTGGCCCACACTGCCTCAATCTCTCCCAGTGCCTCAGCTCTACCACTGTCCCACACTGCCTCAGTCTCTCCCAGTGCCTCAGCTCTATCACTGTCCCACACTGCCTCAGCTCTATCACTGGCCCACACTGCCTCAGTCTCTCCCAGTGCCTCAGCTCTATCACTGTCCCACACTGCCTCAGTCTCTCCCAGTGCCTCAGCTCTACCACTGGCCCACACTGCCTCAGTCTCTCCCAGTGCCTCAGCTCTATCACTGGCCCACACTGCCTCAGCTCTATCACTGTCCCACACTGCCTCAGTCGCTCCCAGTGCCTCAGCTCTACCACTGTCCCACACTGCCTCAGTCTCTCCCAGTGCCTCAGCTCTACCACTGGCCCACACTGCCTCAGTCTCTCCCAGTGCCTCAGCTCTATCACTGGCCCACACTGCCTCAGTCTCTCCCAGTGCCTCAGCTCTACCACTGGCCCACACTGCCTCAGTCTCTCCCAGTGCCTCAGCTCTACCACTGTCCCACACTGCCTCAGTTTCTCCCAGTGCCTCAGCTCTGCCACTGTCCCACACTGCCTCAGTCTCTCCCAGTGCCTCAGCTCTACCACTGTCCCACACTGCCTCAGTTTCTCCCAGTGCCTCAGCTCTACCACTGTCCCACACTGCCTCAGTCTCTCCCAGTGCCTCAGCTCTACCACTGGCCCACACTGCCTCAGTCTCTCCCAGTGCCTCAGCTCTACCACTGGCCCACACTGCCTCAGTCTCTCCCAGTACCTCAGCTCTATCACTGTCCCACACTGCCTCAGTCTCTCCCAGTGCCTCAGCTCTACCACTGTCCCACACTGCCTCAGCCTCTCCCAGTGCCTCAGCTCTATCACTGTCCCACACTGCCTCAGTCTCTCCCAGTGCCTCAGCTCTATCACTGTCTCACACTGCCTCCCTCACTCTCTCCCAGTCCTCAGCCTTAACTACTGGCCCACACTGCCTCTCTCCTTGTGCCTCGGCCCTAGTTACTATCCCAAAACGCTGCCACAATCTCTGCCCCAGTCCCTCAGCTCTCTCTGACAAAACAACCCTTTCATTACAAACAACATCAGAATACAACATGAAGTCACGAGCCTGAGGTTCTTCACCACACCCGAAGAAGGCTCCACAGCCGAAACGTCGTGTTTTCTCCCTTCTCTTTTCAGCACGGAATAAACCTATCACTTGTCTCTCTGCTTTAGTTTGGAGCTCTCAGGCTTGTGGCTTCATGTTGTATTTTGATGTTGTTTGTAATGACAGGGTTGTTTTTCTCAACATCATCCCTCAACCTGCCCCCCCCCCCCCCCCAAAAAAAAAACCCAAACAAAATAGCAGATCAGGAGCAAAACTAAAAAATGAAAATGACTTTTCTCTCCCCCCCTCCTGTCTGAATGGGAGTCCTGTGGTCATGTTAGCAGCAGTGCTCTGTGCTGTCAGGCATCACTGCAGCTGAGTGTGTGGTTGTGGGGGGGGTCTCTCTTGCCCGAGGGACAGTGAGGGGGTGGGAGGTGAACGGGGCTGCAGTCTTATAGCCTTTTAACAGCCTTTTAATTTGTGAAATTGACTGAAAGATCTTCCCCGTTGATGACGAGAGAACGTGGCAGGGAGATCTCACACAGGGTGGGGGCCCAGCTGGAGTACCTGGGGCTTTTAGAGGGTGGCTCAGGGGTTGGGTGATAGGAGGTGGTGGGGGGGGGGGGGGTGGTCTTAGCCAGTGTAGCTGAGGAAGAAGGGTGTGGCCCTTTTGGTAGCGAGTAGCTAAGTGATCTAAGACTCACATCCAGCTGTTGAGTGAAGCTTGTTCCACCCTCCCACCACCCTTTGTGTACAGAGGTGCCTCCTGTTTCGCGGTTATGAACGCACTCCCGCATGGTTTCCTCTCGTCCGTGTTCCACTGCCGGTTCTGTGGGCTGGCTGGCTGGCTTTGTCGGGGTGTGAACACCTGGCTCACTGGTGGCAGGCAGTGAGAAGCTCGGAGGTCCTCAAGAGGAAGCTTGTGTAGTGGGGCCCTGCTTTTACTTGGCTCAGCACTGGTTGAGGTCTCAGACTGGGGCCCGGTCTGTCACGCTGCACTCCGTCCTGTGAGCTTTACCATGATTTCCCCGGGCTTTACCACACTCTGATCTGCTTTGTACCGCAGAACACCTTTACACAAGAACGGAGAAGCGAATGGGGGGTTTATCTCGCCCAGTAATCCTGGGGGCAGATGTGGCGGAGCAGCTCTGGAGACTGGTGTCCAGGCAGCAGGAGAGGGGTGCAGGCTTGGGAAGAAAGAGAGGGGTTCACGCTAGGGTCACAGGAAGGTGGTTTGGGGGTATCGAGGGGCTTGTAGAGGAATGGAGGGGTTGGGGGCAGGGGTTGGCCCTAGGTTAACAGTGGTTGGCCCTAGGTTAACAGTGGTAGCAGAGCGAGGGGGTGCACAGGTGTGATTGAGCAGGTGAGTGCATGAGGCGGGGGTCATCTGGGGGAGGGGGGGCGTACTCTTCCCACCTTGGTAGTCTGTCCTCATCCGGATCTCGGACGCTAATCAAGGCCGATCCGTCCTGGGATGGGAGACCTCAAGGAAAGCCAGGCTGCTGCTGTGGGGTAGTGGTGTGGGTGGACCAGTAGGTGACGCACTTCCTTCTGGACCAGTATTCCCAGGTCAGTGCCCCAGTGTGGTGACTGGAGACACTGCTGTAGGAGGCCCTGAGTACCTGGTCGTTAAGAGCTCCTCTGTTGGCAGGAGTAGGGGGGGCCTGCAGTCTTGGCTAGACTGCCCTCTGGGCTTGAACAGTCCGGCCGATTACAGTTCCCCCTGAATTCAGCTGGTGGAGCGGTTTCTCTCTCCTCTCCTGATCGCTGTACACTGGGGCTGCTGTGTCAAAGCCCTGTTGGGACCTCTGTATCTCGCTGGATGAAAGGAGCTATAGAAATACGAGGTATCGCATTTTTATTTTTGGTAGCAAAGTGCTTTGGATGATAGCTCTGTGTTGCTGGGAGGGGAGAGTCAGAGCCTAGCTCTGCGATAGTGAGGCAATTCAAATGTTAAAACGAGAGAAAAATAAGCTCGTGGGGGGGTGGGGGCACTTTGGTCTTTCTGGGAAATGTCTTCCGACGCCGATGTTGAATGAAATGGCGTTTACACAGCCTTGCGCACAAATTGGCTGACGTTTCCCTTGATTTTATTTCTGTTTATCACTCGGCTTGGACTTTTTCCTCCAGACCGAAAGAATAAAATAAGTTTTGGGATCTTTGGAAGTGGGGGGGGGGGGGGGGGTTGCTGGTTTTTCTTCCCCACTGCCACCTCTCCGTGCGCTGTTCCCCTCGGTTGGGCCAGGTGGCGGGGAGAGGACGGTGGCGCAGCGGGGAACGGGGACCTCGGCGTGCTCTTGCGTCGTGGGGGGGGGGGGGGCGTCGCCGTGGCGACTGTCACTCAGCCCGGCGCAGTCCCGCCCCCCGCGGCGAGGGGGCGCTCTACTGGAACACGGCAGCTGTCCCGCGAGGCGGAGCAGGAGGAACCCCCTGCCGTCTGGCGCTGGGACGATTGATAGACTGTGTACACGGCAGTCATTTGCATCGGCCGCCGGGAGCGAGCGCGAATCTTTTACCATATTAAAGAGCTTTAAAGCGCTTCGCAGCGGCGAGAGGCCCTCCGAGCCTTTCAATCATTTGCTCATGCTGTCTCTTGCACTGTTGCACGGCTGTCGTCTTTATTGCTCCCGTGTCGCTTGGCTTAGGCGAATGCCTGAAAATGGGAACATCTCGTAGTGTTTGGTTTGTAAAAGACCGAGAGGGTGTTAAATGTGGACTCCCCGTCAACTTAATGGCATCGTACTACCTCCCTCCCTGCGCTGGGATGATAATAAAACGTATCTTATTTAGCACCCAGCAACTCTGCAGCCGTTCTCCGAGGGGGGGTGAGCTGCCCGGGTCCGTTTTCACAAGGTGAACGCGAGGTGCCGTCTCGCCGCGGCCACCAGGGGGCGGAGTGGGACAACATTCGGGAGGGAGCCCGTGTGTTTTCTGGCAGGTACTGAAAGCGAGACTTTTTTTTTGTGTCTTGCTCTCGTCCCCAGACTGACCTTTCAGTTGACCTATTTATTTGGTTTTGGACATCAGGGAAGCTGCAAAACTAGGATGAAATCGACCTCCCGGATCATGGAACTGTTCTGTTACTCCATAAATAAGTGAAGAGTGAGGGACTAGTTTCTCGATGGAAGCTGGGGTGAAGTTCAGTGTCTGGGTGAACACTCAAATTCGGCTCAGACACAGGGCTTTAAGGATCTTTTTGAAGACATTTTGGGACGGAAATGCCTCCCATCTCCATATTCAGTGCACAAGCCAAAACGTAGAGAGCAGTTGCTCTTGGCTACTTTTGATGAGAATAAGCATGGATAATTCTGGGATGGTTGGTTTTCACCTCATTTCAAATCACCGTTAATGCAAAGCAGACAAATAGTTTTTGGGGGTCGGAATCGGGGGTAGATGGGATTCAGAAGTTTGAGCAGAGGACTCGGCAGGGCAGCTCTGGTCAGACGCCCTCTTGTGGAGTGGCAGGTTAGTGCAGCATTTTGACTGAGTGCAAGGCGGTCAAAAAAGTAGTCATAATTAAGAATAATTCTTTACACTTTTCTGGACACTCCACTCAAAGTGCTGTACAGGTGATGGGGAATCCCACTACCACCACCAGTGTGCAGCCCCACCTGGATGAGGCGCCAGTCCGCTCCCCACACACCAGCTCTCAGTGGGGAGGAGAGCAGAGTGATGGAGCCAGTTCACAGATGGGGATTATAAGGAGGCCATGACTGGTAAAGGCCAGGGGGAAATTTGGCCAGGACTCCAGGGTTAATACCCTTACATCGGAGACGTAAAATCAGAGTCCTGCTCTTCTAAAGACCTAACACACCATGTGGTCCATTCTGAGCGTGCGTGTGGCATAATGATGAGAAGAAACTCTACCTGTGATGTCAGGCCAAGATTGTGCCCGGTTCTCGCTGTGACGGAGGCATTCCAGGTGTCATTGTGTTACTAGTGTCCTGAGACAGAGCTCTTCTGGGTAACATTGAAGGCAGTGAATGCTTCCATTTCAGTGACTGTTTCCTCTTGTCTTCAGCCAAGTTCGCCCGCTGGGGTCGGTCACTATCGCGCAGCGAGCGTTGACGACGAGACGACAACGGCGGCTTCCAAAAACACAAGGGCAGTTTTTTGTCTTTTAAAAAAAAATAGTTTTCCTGTGTTGCCGTTTCTCCCCAGCTGTCATGCCAGAGACCTGCTGGGAGGGCGGCTTGCGCCGGGCGGCGGTCAGCCTCCTCCAGACCTGTGACGTCAGGTTGGAGGAAGGGACCTCCAGGGGTCCTCCAGGGGACCGGCGCCAGCCTGGGACCATTGGAGCTTGAGGAACACGGATCTGAGGCAGGCCGCAGGCCCTAGCGTGGCTCTCCTGGAGCAGGTAAGGAGAGATTTCCTCCTCCGGTTCACCAGCTGGGGGTGACCGTGTGGACTTCAGGGAGCTCAACACCAATGGGCCTTAAACCGAGACACAGACAGAACCGGGCCTGTTTGTATCCGTCAGTAGCAGCCTTTTATTACGTTTGGTGCGCAGGTGGATACTTAAAAAAAAAAAAATCGGACAAGTTACAAACAAGTTTGGTATCTCGGAGTGTGGCCGGGCAGCTTGTTCCATGCTCCTACCCCCCTCTGTGTAAAGAAGAGCCTCCCGTTGTTGGTCTGAAATGCGCTTCCACGCAGTTTCTGCCAGTGTCCTGCGGTGCATGTTCGCGTTGGTTCTGAAGCAGGGCACTGGGTCGGCTTTCTCCGTGACTCTGAGAATCGCGACCACTGGATGTGGTCGGTTATGGTTGCTCTTCTCTGAACTGATTCCAGAGCCGGTTCCATCTTTTTTTAAATGTGGTGCCCAAAATTGTACAGACCACTCTATATAAGACCTCACTTAATGTAACATTCCTGGCTTTCCTGACCTGGGCTTTTAACTATCTGGCATACCATGGTTTGTCCTTTCATTTGCTTTCCCGAATCTCTTGTTTCTGTTCATTTCTTCCTGCAGACTAGATATTTAACGAAAGACTTTTCCTCCGAGGATAAAGGCTTTGTCCACCCCGGCGACCGTGTCCTTGGAGATGCATATCGTAAGAAAATGTCAAGGGGAGACCTCTGAGACGTTGAGTGATTCCTGAGTTGGTTTTTCAAAGGCTGTTGCTGAAGTTGGTGGGCTTGTTTTCAGGAGGCACACTGCAAAGCGGGGAGAAGCAGAGATAAGAGGGGCACTTTCTGCTGCACCGCAAGAAATACTCTGGGATTAGTCAGGTGCTTAAAACATCCCAGAATTCCCACACGTCCCAGAATCGGAGCAGCTCCCATTCCTACTGGCAGAGGAAACCCAGCAGGGTGGCAGCCTAGG
Organism: Atractosteus spatula; assembly: GCF_055471065.1. Taxonomy (NCBI): domain Eukaryota; kingdom Metazoa; phylum Chordata; class Actinopteri; order Semionotiformes; family Lepisosteidae; genus Atractosteus; species Atractosteus spatula. Next base: position 14,630,302 of record NC_142728.1, on the reverse strand, counting down.
GTGTGATCTCCCGTACCAGCCTGCGGACCTGAGAGAGCAGGCCTCTCCCAAACAGGACTGCTCTAAACCGTCTGTGAGTGTGTGAGAACAGCAACTGTTTGCTCATTCTTATTGCTTTGGCCACACTGCAATTCATCAGCCACGCCAATAAAGCTGTTTGAGCAAACAGGGCGCTGTCCTCTGCGGAGCCTCGCGACTCCTGGCTGGCCCCCTCCTCTCTCCCACACTGATTATATCTGTGTTTGAAGCCCCCCACAGGTCTAGAAATAATTTTTCGAGCTGGTTCTCATTTCCTGTTGTTGTGGGGGAAGGAAAAGACCAAAAGAAAGCCCAGAGCAAAGGACTAAGGCCAGGGTTGTCGCAGTCTGTGTCTTTGGGGTGAGAGTGGCGTGGAGAGAGAGAGATCACTTTATCGGCCCTATACAATTTCTTGTATCAGGAATTTGTCTTTTCGCAGACCCCAGCTTGCTCTCCATGAGACACGCAGACAGGGAGAGAAGCTGGGGGTCAGAGCGCAGGGTCAGCCATTTATACAGCGCCCCTGGAGCAGCTGGGGTGAAGGGCCTTGCTCAGGGGCCCAGCAGAGTAGGATTCCTCTGCCGGCCACGGGATTTGAACCGGCAACCTCCCAGCCACAGGCGCAGATCCTGAGCCACCGAGCCCCCGCTCCGCCCGGAGAGGAATGTGGGTCTCTCTCTGCTCCCAGATACTCAACTCCTTCCTCTTCTCTGTTTCCCTCTCTTCCTCATTTTTCCCCCCCTTGTCTCTCTCCCTCCCTCTTTTTTTTGTTTCCGGATCATCTCTTCTCCTGGGCCACGGTCCCTGTCCATCTCTCCCAAGCTGACCGTTTGCCATGGCGGCGTCGAAGTCGCCTGACTATGTGGAAGTGGATTTAAAACTGGGAACGGAGGCACTCCTTTACACAAAGAGGTGTGGGAGCATGGAACAAGCTGAGCAGCCATGTAGTTGAAACCAATCCCCTCAATTCCTTCAAGAACCAGCGGGGTGAGATCCTGTTAGCGGTTATCTAACAAGCCACATGGGCTGACTGACCTCTTGTTTGTATCCCTTCAGCTCTTATGAGCTGTCCCTGTATTTCTCCTGTGTGGGCTTTATATCCGATGTGCCGCAGAGACAGCACAACAGGTACGATAGCCAGCGGGTCAAGTTTTCTTTGGTCAAGCCAGGCTGGACCGTCCTAAGGGCAGGGAGTCGTTGCTGTGCAGTGCGCTGTCCGTGTTTGTGGTGTTCAGGGTGAGGTTGGTGCCAGACAGAACTGTCCGACAGGTTCTTGTCCCTTGAATTGGATTTATTTACTAATGGGGACTGATTGTTTTTTTTTATTTTGCTCCCGGCTTTAACGAACTGAGCCATTTATTTCAATGAAAAAGGTCAATATTCAGCTTCCTTAAAGGATGAGTCCTGTGTGAAACCAAGATTGCTTTGGCCCTCCTGAGCACATTGAAGATGTGGGGGGGTAGTGAACGACACACCAGTACTGGGCGTATTCCAGCTGCACTATTCCTCCCAGCCGAGCAAATACGTAACACTTGTACGTCAGCTGCTTGCGGTTTTCCATCGCGTTCTGTGGTGTCCCCGTTTGTGGCGGAGACGCAGCCCTGTTCTCTTACTCAGTGCCCCCCAAAAAAACCACCTCTCCATCTTTCTCTCTCTCTCTCGCTCGCTTACTCACTCCAGTGGGGTCCCTGTGTCCCCCTTGGAAAGGGAAGCATTCTGAAATATCCTGTCAGGCCCCTCTCCTCGGAGGTCTGTCGCTGCTCTAGGTGTTTCATTTCCAGCCGAATTTAATCGCCCATGACCTCCCTCTGTGCTGCCCCCCCCAAATTAATTTCCTCACCTGCAGGTGCTTCTCAATCTCAAACACAAATAGCTCTAAAAGCTTAGCAGAGAAAATACAAGCAGTGTCGCAATGAAGAGTTACCAAGGCCTGACGGGGCCTGTTCATTAAGTCTTTGTGGTGCGGCTCACGGTTAATTGTTCTTTAGCACAGTGTACATTTGCTGGGGTTTATTAGCGTAAGGTTAGGGCTCTCTAGGGTTTACAGCGTTGTGCGACCTGAAATTTCCTCCTCAGCACACTTCCTCTCCCTCTCTCTCTTTATTTGCAGGGGGGGAATTGTTTTCACAAAGTCTGCGTGTGCAGCTTGCAAACAAATACAGATTTGGCTAATTTGCGAGCGTGTTGTTAGCAGCAGCTTCCCAGAATGAATGATCGAGAGACTTTGGAGAGGTATCATTGAGAAATCATTGAGAAGGATTAACGGGCAAAAATTCATTATACTCCATAAATTAGTCAATAACTCTTTTTGGGTGAGAAGCGGTAATTCTCTGCATTTATACATCTATATTTAGTTCAGATTCAGACTGAACAGCTGCAGTTATCTTTATAGTGTGTATATAGACAGTAGAACTTCTGTAAAATAATACATTGCTGCTTAAAATCCATTTCCTCCAACTTATTTCGAAACAAGAAATTTAAGAATAGACCCCCCACGTTAGGAACCTGTACATGTATTATGTTTTAAAAGTGACTTTCCTGTTTGCGCGTATCTGAAGAGAAAGTGACAATTTGTGCAGCGGACACAACAGTGGAAAATGCTGCATTGCAAAATGAAGTGGTTTTTGCCTACACAATGTCTGTGCTTATGTCCCTATTGCATGAATCTTTCTCTTCGGGGAGGGTGGGGGGGGTACAGTAGTCTGTCTGCATGCGGCAGTGATGACATCATCCTGCACTTCCTGAGAGAGAGGTCAAGGGGGGTGGGAGGTCACAGTGTGATACCACACTGCCTGTCTTTCTTCCCTTGCTGTCTGGATCACTGTGTCCGCTAGCCTCCCGGTCTGCGTCTTCCCCAAGTGTCTGTTGAAGTGAGGCACAGCATTTCAGGCTAGCTTTCGCTGGGTTTGACGGATCTTGTCCGGCTGTTTCTCAAAGGATCATCCCAGGTTATGGCTCCAACAGCATGACTGGAGAGTTTGACCTAGAGCCTGATCTACAGCCATGTGCGTGAAGACCTTCTTCCCGTTTTTGTCCGGAATGTGCTCCTTGTTCGTTTTCACTGTCCTGGGATCTTTGCTTGTTGACCCTGAGAGAAGCCCATCAAGATGACCTTGTCCATAACAGTTCACGGTCAAATACTTGAGTAAAGTCTCCCCTTAGCCCCCACTGTGTTGTAGGCTAAAGATACTGTATTTTGTTTATTTTGGCCCATTTGTGCAAGACATTCCTTTAAAGTCAGGAATTAATTTCAGGACCCTTACTAATGTAAGAAATTGTATATGGCTAATAAAGTGATCTCTTACACCTTACAAGCATTGTACTTTTAGAGCTAAATCTCACTTCCTAGAAAATAAGTAGCACATTTTGCTTTGACCAAACTAGCTTTCAAATAATTTGGAAAAATAAGACTTAATTGTAAAGTATTTTGTGTTGCAAAATGGCTCTACTGCTTCCTTGTTCAATGTGAACACATGTACGCACATTTCACGAAAACGTTCAGAAAACTCCAGGCCAATAAAATATTTAGTCACCTTAAGCAGAACGAGAAATCTGGAAAACTGAGATGTAACCTTTTTTTTCCAGTGCCTCTAGATGACATCTTCTGGGATGAGGAATGCTGAACACATGAAATGGAGGTCCGTTCAGGACTGAGAGCAGAAGATGCTTCTTTGCACAAAGAGTGGTAAGTGTCTGAAACAAGCCGTTGAGCCAGATTGTTAATGCTGACTCTCTGGGCCCTTTTGACAAGTGGTTGTAGGGATTAATTGTCTGCATTCTGTCTGCTCCAGTCTTTATTTCATTGCATTTTTTGTTTTCTGCCCCACCTGAATTCTGCTCTGATCTGAATTAATATCCAGCACCTCTGCAATGAAATAATTAAGTGTCAATCAAGCAGTTCATATACGGTCAGCGTCAAATTCTGGAGTTACCTGATCAAGGAGGTCCAAACAGGCCCCTGCTATTTGTAACCTGTGTGATGTTTGTGCATTTTAAAAATCAGGGTGAAATCAGATAATAAAAAAACAACCTTTAAAAGCAGTTTTAGAGCACTATATTCTTGCTCAGCAGGACTGGGGCAGAGGGAATTCAGACATGAATGGGGGCGATTCTGTTCTGGTCTTTGTGTTTAAGGTTTTTTTTTTAAATAAGTGGGTTTTATTTTTCCATCTTTTTTTTTTTCCTTTACACCTGAGGTGCCCTTTCTCCTATTCCTAAATGCAATAAGGGAAGATGACAGCGCTCCGGGTTCCGACTGAGCCAGAGATGGAGCAATTGGGAAATGGCAAGTTTGCTTGTAAGCTCTGCCGGAGACTCAGATTGAATGTGGGGGAAAGTGGAGATTCGGGGGGGGGGGAGGGTTATTTGTGAAAATTACAGGCTCTTTTATTTTATAGATCCTGTTTTTTTTTTTGACATTGCCGCTCGATACCGCTCGCTGTCGGTCGTCCGACTAGTGCTTCAGTCTCTCCCGCCTGACTCCTTCAGACTCAATAGGAGCCGGTGGGGGGGGGGGGGTGGTGAAAGTGGAGCGCGTTGGCCGGCCTGTAATTTGGCGCAGACGACGGGACGCTGTTCTGTAAACAGGTGCCGTCCTTCGGATGAGGCTTAAAACCGAGGTTCTGACTCTGGAATTGGAAAGGAGGAAGAGGATATGGCCAGTAGTCATCTCACCCTGCAGCTCACCACTGGCAGCCCCACTGGAGCTCAGCAGGTGTGAGCCTGGCCAGTACCTGGATGGGAAACTCCTGGGGAAAAACTAAGGCTGCTGCTGGAAGAGGTGTTAGTGGGCCAGTAGGGGGCACTCACCCTGCGGTCTGAGTGGGTCCTAAAGCCCCTGTATGGTGACGGGGACACTATACTGTAAAAGGGCACCGTCCTTTGGATGGGTGTAAAACCGAAGTCCTGACTCTCTGTGGTCATTAAACATCCCAGGGCATTTCTCATAAAGAGTAGGGGTGTAACCCCGGTGTCCTGGCCCAATTTCCCACTGGCTCTTACCAGTCATGGCCTCCTAATAATCCCCATCTCTGAACTGGCTCCATCACTCTGCTCTCCTCCCCACTGAGAGCTGGTGTGTGGGGAGCGGACTGGCGCAGCATCCAGGTGGGGCTGCACACTGGTGGTGGTGGAGGGGATCCCCATTACCTGTAAAGTGCTGTGAGTGGAGTGTCCAGAAAAGCGCTCTATAAGTGTGAGGGATTATTATTATTTATTATGGCTCCGGTAGTGCGCAGTGAATGTAGGCCCTGAGACGGGGGGTGGGGGGGAGAGGCCGGGGTCCCAGTCCTTCTGGTTGAAAACTGCCTTCATGGGGACCCCACATTCCAGCAACACAACGCCGAGTCCACGCTGTGCCCCCCCTGCCTGGCGTGCCAGAGTGGTGGGGGTGCAGTGGGGTGATGCCAGTTGCCAGGGCCTGGAGGGAGATCGTATTTTGTCTTCTGGTCGTGGGTGGGTGGGGGTGTTATTAAGTTGGGGTGACAGTTGAGGTGCCCCCCCCCCCCTCCTCTGTCTCCCGAGCTGTGTTGGGTTGTTTTTTTTGTTCAAAGCCCTGCGGGAAGGCGAGAGAAATGCGAGAGTTAGAAAGAGACCGCGCCGCTTCTGCCCCCCCCCCCCCCACCAGACGAGCGCTCTTCCTCACAATAGCCGGCACGAACGCACAATTTGAGGCAACGGGCTGCCGTTTGCCGTCTCTCCGAGACCTCGATTACTCTCCCAGCGTGAGCCCGCGCGAGAGAGAGGAGGAAATTGCGCAGAATTGAGCAGTAATTGAAAATACGGAGCCCTCCCCCCCCTCCTCCTCCTCCTCCTTCTCTTGTCCCTACCTCCTACACACACACTGACCCCACCCCTGACTCCAGACAGATCCCTTTATTCCTCTTGTTCAGCATGGGCCCCCTCCCAAACACACACACACACACACACACACACACACACGTGCCGCCCCCTCACGCCTTCAGGGAGTCGGATCGAAGTGAACAATTCAGCCCCAATTACAGCAGCCCACAGGGGTGACCCCATTGTGCGGCTCCAGTCCGCACTCGCGCCCCCCCCAGCTCTCAGAATTGCAGGTATTGATGCGGTCGCTTTTTCTCCCTGTTCCCGCCCAGCGGGAGGTGGGGGGGGGGAGCGTTGCTTGCAGCCCCCCCCACAGGTACAGGTTGCCTCCCGTACGGTAGATCTCCCTCCCCTCGCCCTCCTCTTCTCCCTGTTCGTGGTCTCTCTGCGCTCGGGGCGCCCGTCAAACAGATCTGGGGGGTCGTCCCGTCTGTCGGGAGATCGGTGAGCTGTTCCTTCGTTTCCGAGGGCCGCAGGTTGGGTCGAAGTCGGTTTCCGGTAGCGCGGCCGGTCCGTGTTGAGCGGCGATTTGAAAAAGCATCCGATTTTTTTTTCCGGCGAGATAGCGGGGTTTTTTGAAACGGGGAAGAGGAGGACGATCTTGGACTTCGATGGGCTGGCACCGGCGAGGGCTATGGTGCATAAAGGGTTAACTGTACTCATTTGGCTCATTTGGAGTGGGGTCAGCTGCTCCCCAGCCTGCCTCCCCTAATAAGCCCACGTTTAGCTTCTGCACCCCTAATAATCGCTCGCTCGTTACCGCCGAGCAGCTGTAATTATGCAAATATTTCCTCGCCGTACTGCTGGAGGGGGGTTATGGATAGAGGCACCCCCCCCCCCAGTGCAGTTGAACCTGGATTTACAATGGCCCTGCCTGCCCTCTACACTTCCTCCCAGCACAAACTGTCCTGCTCAGGACAGGTCCATTTCTAGCCGAATTGGCGGCCCTCATCCCCTGCTCGGCCCTGACCCGCACACTCGCGCACACTCGCGCACACTCGCGCACACTCGCGCACACTCGCGCACACTCGCGCACACAGACAGAGAAAGCGGGGTGCCCAGATACTGACATGGGGGGCTGGCCGTTGAGGTCCCCAGACTGCCTGGTCTCTATAAATGAAGCACAAATTGAATTGCGGAGACAGAACGGAGTGCGGGAAGTGTAATGGGAGCCGGCAGCACTTAATTAACGGCTTAATTACAAGAAAAAATTTGGTTTTGTTCTCTGGGGCGCGCGCGCTCCGGTGCTGTTGTTATCTCTCGCTCTCTCTCTCCCCCTGCGTGTCTGCCGGTCTGTGCGGCTGGCTTCTCCCCTGACTTCCTGCCTGCTTCCCACTTCTCTGCTGCTCGTGCTGGACTCCCGTTGGGGTGGGTGGGGGGGGGGGGTTAGCTGGAGAGACTCTGTTTCCAAGCAGGTGAAGTTCGTCCATAACTGTTCCAACAGTCCACAGAGCGCATGAGCCCCCCCACTGAGACCGCTGGCTGGACTGGGGCAGCTGGGGTAGAGACCTCACTCAGGGACTCGAACCCGCAACCCCCCAGCCCTGAGCCTACACCACCCCTCTCTAGACTGCCTTTAGTTGTACATGAAGGTTGCGGTGGAGATCGTCATGTAAGACGATGGCCTAGGGGGCATTAGGACCCACACAGACCGCTGGGTGAGCGCCCCCTACTGGCCCCACTAACACCTCTTCCAGCAGCAACCTCAGCTTTTCCCAGGAGGTCTCCCATCCAGGAGCTGACCAGGCTCAGCTTCAGCGGGCTTCAGCAGCTTGCAGTTCAGCAGTTGAGAGCCCCAGGGTGACAGAGCTGCTTGAATATCAGCAAGCGCCCTGTTGCAGTGGCAGGGGTAAGGTAACCTGTCCCAGACTCTCGCTGTTTTCTCTCCCTCTATCAGTATCACATAATACAGCCTTTCTTCAGCCAAGATCTCTAATCTCTGCTCATGTTCCAGCTATCTGCTCTGGAGCTGGGTCCCTCCGGTTGTACTGACATCATCGTTAATAATTTAGACAATAGCCTGTGTGCTGTCAGACTCACTAAGTGCAGACGGTCGGAGGTCTCACCGCCCGACAGTGTGTGGACAGCAGGTCCTGCATTACTCACTTTTTCCCCGACTCTGAAGTTAGACGGGTCACGGTAAGGTGGAGAGAGGTTTGAAATACGATGCAGATTAGCTCTCGGGGTTGACAGATGTTTTGTAAAATATAACCCGCGGAGGAGTTTGGCTGCATCTGGACAGCAGGGGTTATCAGAGGCTCTTTTGCTGCCAAGCTTTTGAGTTGAACCCGATGTGTGCTCAATTGCGCGCAGGAAGCGCTGTTCCTAGGAGCTAAGAAAGGAGAGACTTGCAGGGATTTGCAGGCAGGAAAGGTGCCAGTAACTCTCCTGAAACTGGACGGTCCCTATCCCTGGTTACTGCTGGTGCCGGCGGTAAGCAGTTTGTAGATGCTGGCTGTGGTTTTGCACACAGACTGGGGTGGGGGGTGCCCCAGAGTGAGAGACGGAGGCCAGGAGGAAGTGGTTGATGCTGCTGAGAGATAAGATGACCAGTGGTGAACTGTGAGGCAGGCAGGCAGGGAGGGTAGGGCCACCAAGAACGTTTGTCCCCACCCCCACTCACATGACTCTCGCCATCAACTTCCTCCAGATGGACCTGTTTGCTGTCACTCGCCTTCAGATGAAAGCTTTTCCCCGGCCGTGTCCCCCCAGCATCCAAAGCAAACTAATAGCTCCTGATTGTTTTGTTTTTTTTACCAGTGGTGCAGAATGGGCAGAAAATCTTATCGCCCCCCCACTCACCCCTGCTGGCCTGCATGAGCACACAGGAATGTGCCACGCCCCCATTTTTCAAGACCCCGCCTCCTCTGGTGATGGCCACCGGGCCTTGCCGTAATACATCTGGAATTCAGCACGGGGCACAAAACAGAGCACGCACAAACAACAGCATCTGCCCTCTCCCGGGCACGGTTTATCGCACGGGTGCCGGATGCCGATGTTTGTGCAAGAGGCCGGACGGGTGCCGAAATGTAGAGTTTAGTTTTTTTTTTTTTTTGTCATAGAGTGGGAGTGGGTGGCCCACCTTTTAACCCCCCCCTCCCTAACAGGTGTGGAGCAGCATCGCTGGATCTGGATGTCAAAGGTCATCACCCCTCCCCCACCCACCCTCTCCTGGTTTCACTCAGTCCGGCCTGCGTTTGGGGGGGCGTGGCTGGGATTGAAAAGGAGGATTCGGGAAACGTTCCCCAGGTGAACGGAAGAGGACTGTAGTCCTGTTTCCCCACTTCAGGTGTGGTAGCCCCGTTGTGCACAGCGTAGCCATTCTAGACTGCGGCCCTGCTTCTGTGAAGTCAGGTGTCAGTCAGAGGCTCAGCAGGGCTGGGCCTGGTCAGTCCTCAGTCCTCTAGGAAAACCATGCTCTTCCCACCGGCACAGCATTTCCCATCCCGTGCACAAGAGACGATGCTGTAGGAGCTCTCCTCCTCCCCTGGAGACATTGCACTGAGGTCTTACTTGGTCACTAATGATCTAACAGCACTGTGAGTGTGGGGGGTGTGAACCCTGGTGCGCTGGCAGCACAGATCACCCTTAATAGCTTGTGGTTGGAGCTTAAAGAAACCATTCTAGGGTAAATTATTGTAGACGTTTCCATCTTTGATCCAGCTTCTCTTTGGAGGGGTAATTGTTCAAGGAAAGGGAGGGCAATTAAAGAGAACCTTCTCGAACCAGGATTTTGGCAACAGTTTATGACGCCGCCTACACTGAAAATCAAATTAATGACTCGACCCCATTGCACACTAATATTCTTTGGCCTTTGTTCTCCCTGATTAGTATACACGCTGCGCGCAGCAGAAAAATAAACCAGGACCCACTCAACAAATGTTCAAATAACAAAGAAATCCGTTTTGGTTTGTTTTTAATTTAACACCGTCGCATCTGACTCTGGGCAGGGAAACGGTTAATAGGACTGTAATCGTTTCCTGCCGCCTCTGAGCTCAGAATTAAACCAGATGGACTCATTTACAGCCAATTAGCTCCAGCGCTGTAAGTAGAGCCTCACCTGCGCAATTAAACCTTTTATTAAAACGTCCCAGCAGCCCTCCCTGCGCTGTTCCGACACTGCATTTCATTACAGCCCCCCCTCCCCCCCCCCCCAGCCCCCCTGCCGCAGGCACAGTCTCACCCCCCCCACCACACACACAAACTCAGCTGGAGTTCTCTCCCAGATGGGAACTCGAATTTGTGACATCGGGGTGACAGGCCAATTAAAAAGGGCAAGGGGGGGGGGGGGGTTGACTTTTCTCCTTTTGATTTCTTGCAGCTCAACTTGTGTAGAAGCACATTGCTGCATTCTGATACACCTTGCCCCCCCCGAATACACACAGGCCGCCTGCCCAAGCCCTGCGTGGTGTAGCAGACTCTGCAGATGGCTAGCAGGGCTGGACACGTCTGTCCAGTAGCCCGCTGTACTCCCTGCGGTGCTCCACACGTTGCGCTGCGGTGTCGCCCGTCCTGTCCGCGTCACTGGATCCGGATATCGTGGCTCGTTGCCCCACCCTGCCTGTTTTTAACTCGGGGCTGGTTCTGTCCAGCAGTGTTGGGGCGTGGCTGGAATTGGAAAGGAGGAAGAGGATGTGGCCGGCAGTCATCTCACCCTGCAACTCGCCGCTGGCAGCCCCACTGGAGCTCAGCAGGTGGGGGCCTGGCCAGTACCTGGATGGGAGACCTCCTGGGAAAGCTAAGGCTGCTGCTGGAAGAGGTGTTAGTGGGGCCAGCAGGGGGCGCTCACCCTGCGGTCTGTGTGGGTCCTAATGCCCCTGTATAGTGACGGGGACACTATACTGTAAAAAGGCTCCATTCTTTGGATGAGACGTAAAACTGAGGTCCTGACTCTCTGTGGTCATTAATAATCCCAGGGCGTTTCTCGAAAAGAGTAGGGGTGTAACCCCAGCATCCTGGCCAAATTTCCCCCTGGCCTTTACCAGTCATGGCCTCCTAATAACCCCCATCTGTGAACTGGCTCCATCACTCTGCTCTCCTCCCCACTGAGAGCTGGTGCGTGTGGGGAGCAGACTGGCGCATCATCCAGGTGGGGCTGCACACTGGTGGCGGCAGTGGGATTCCCCATGACCTGTAAAGCGCTTTGAGTGGAGGGTCCATTTGAGTTGGAGGTCTCTTATCCAGGTACTGGCCAGGCTCACACCTGCTGAGCTCCAGTGGGGCTGCCCGCTGTGAGCTGCAGGGTGATATGGCTGCTGGTTTCGCGTCCACCTATCCGAAGGTCACACCTGTGTCCTTCTCAGGTTTCCCAGTTTCCCGGGGCGCAGATCTAGGCGTCCCAGCACACCCGTTTAGCTGGTTCTCATCAAAGAGTGCCAATTCAGGAGTTGTTGTTGTTTTTTTTTGTATCTTAAACAGAAATGGTTCTCCTGGGCCGAAGGGAGAGAGGACAGATTCGGCCCCCCGAGAGCAGATGACAGGAGGGAGAGGGAGAGTCGGGGAGCGAGAGCGGCGCTGGAATGCTGGAGGAAATTAGCTGGATTATTGGGAAAGCCGGTCGGGGTCAGGCCTGGGCAGCAGCCGTGTGTGGCCTGAAAACAATTAGCTGACTGTCGACGGAGTGGCAGGTCTGTTTTATCGTTTTTAATTATTTTGCAGGCGGGGGTGTGGCCGGGGGGGGGGTGGGTCATGGAGATTTACTGTACCGGCACCAGCAGCCCCATCCAATCCTCTGTGGTTTTGCAGTTTGGGGATTGTTTTGTGCTCGTAACCAGGACCATGTGTGCGATGAGAGATGAGATCTGCGTCTCGCCCTGTCCAGCCCAGACCCTGCTGGCTGCGATGCGGATCTGCCCCCTGGCCTCACCCGCCACCGTTACCCTAAACCCGCCCTGCGATCGATGTTGTGGTAGCTCGGCTTCCACTGCAACTTTCTGTGAGGGTTTTGTTTTACCAAAAAAAAGAAAGCAATCCGATATCAGTCAGCCTGGTCACGTTAACGATCCGCAGGTCGCGCAAAACCACGCGGGACTGTCCGGCTTCGCCAGAGTCCCCCGGGATCGTTGGCGTCAGGCCCTGCAGAGTGCACGGACTGGCTGGTGCTGACTGCTTGCTCCTTTCTGGGTTCTCGACGCTGCCTTGCACGCAAAAGCTCTCTCTTTTAAGACTGTTCCCCCCCCCCCCCCCCCATGTTGCAGGCTTCTTATTACAATAGTCACGATGGGTTAATCGTGAGTTGGTAGTCGGGCACGTAGACCAGTAGGCTACAGGGGAAGTCGCATGTCGAAACAGCCCTACGCAGCCCTGTCGCAGTACACGAATATAATCATATCGTTATTAAATTCTTTAGATACGCGATTCCATATTATATTCCCTATTAATCAAATTCTAAAAGTATGCTTGTTGACTCCGGTATCTCTTTAGTTAAAGACTTCGATGCTTAAAATGTTTAGGGAGAAATGGAATACTGGTGTGTATTTTTTTTTGGTACCAAGACCAGCCATATACAGTACTGTATGTTTATGTTCCAAAATTAATATCGTTTATGGCCTTCACACGCGTTACAGTATGCTCCTATTCTTTTTATGCTCAGCTACTAAGATTTCCCTTCAGTGGTAAAATTCAATATCTACAACGGGCACAGCAAAGACGTTTACTGTAAGTCTTTCTACGACAGACCAACGGACCACGAGTGCCCCTGTCGGTCAACCAATCACGCACTGCGGTGCCGCGCGTCATCTTGCGTCACAGTGCGCGACGCCACCTGCGGTACGTGTCTGTAACGCGCACTTTGAATGGCTGCATCTGTAGCTGACCACATGGATGCTGCATGCGTGATAGGCGGCAATGACCGGCTGGTGCCTACAGGGGGCGCTGCACAGCCGCCACTCCTCTCTCCGGGCACATCCCTGCGCTGCAGTTTCAGAGCGACTGGGCCGTGCGTAGGAATGTGGCAGCGGCGCCTCCTCTACCTCACCTTTCTCTCTCTCTCTCTCTCTCTCTCTCTCTCTCTCCCTCCCTCCTTCTCCTAATCATCTCCTCCATCTCCCCCCTCGGCCCCTGCCTGGCTCGGTTGTGTGATGGTCCGTTTCACCTCGCTCAAAAAACAACACCGCCTGCCCTCCACTCCGCTCCACACACAAGCACACCCACCCCCCACCCAGCCGGTGCACCAGAGACAGAGATAACCCCCCCCCCCCCCCCCGCTCAAGGTCTCAGTCAGCTCCACTCCATCTCAGTTCAGAGTTTGTAGGTCTTGGAAAGGCTGTCTTGGCCGGAAGAGTCTGGGGTCGAAAGGTCACTACCTTGTAGCCTGAAGCCAATCCATTAATTAAAAATCCGCCGGATCAACAACCAACGACAAAGCCCTTTGTCTCGGTGCGTCTCACCTGGCGCAGCGGGTCGGACCTGTTCCCGTCGGCTCTCACATTCAAGAGCGAACTGCACTCTCGAGTACGAGAGCGTTTTCACTCTCGTTTTGTAAAAACGACGAGAGCTCAGAACGGTGAGACCTGGAAGGACTCTTCTGACGGGCTTTTGAGTCTTTTTGCTTTGCTCTAAGCGGCGCCAGGTTTTTACGCCCACAAACAGGCATAGCGCGTGGAAATAAAACGTAACACTTCGACAGCGAGATTAAAGCAGTTGTGAGACGCATCTACAGAGAGGTTAGCGGACAGGCCCACAAGGGTGTCGTATTGCGAAAAAAAGGTTTTCGGATAGGTCCCTCAGGGGTTTATGTGTGTGTGTGTGTTTTTTTTTTACAACTGCAGGCAAGCAATTGTGATAGATCTTTCTCCGTTCCCCGCAGAGGAAAGCTGCATATTTTCTTTTACGGTCTGACGCAGGCTGCAGTTGTAAATCCCGAGGATCTTGGAATCTGTCAGCAAAAGCATGCCGGGAGTCCCTCGTGCAGAAACATAAGCGTTTTTTTTTTTTAGGATAGCTAAAAGCCAGAGCGCTGGTTTCGTAACTTTTCCTGGCCTGCAAAGGCCAGACTTTTGCAGCTATGTCCAAATCAACCAAGGCCTACGATGGTTTATTTTGCAATGTGCTGCGATAGTTTTGGATCCGTCACATTTCTGTTTTGGAAAAGTGAGCTGCATTAAACCGAATTTTTATGAGCAAGGTTAGGTGGCTCTTTTTTTTTTTCTACTGTATACCGCTGCAACTACCCGTTAACTGTACTGGCAGACGAACCGGGAGTGTTTATCTGCTCTGGATGGGGTCCTAGGGTACAATCGGTGAGCACAAGTTGACCTTTTTCAAGACAACAGCCCGAAAACCTGTTTGGTTGGGCTGCGCCTTTAGTTTGAAAGGAAGTTGGCACGATAATGTAATGTGATAATGATAATGTTGCTTTATCAGCCCTATACAATTTCTTGCATTTGGAATTGGTCTTTTCGCATACCCCAGCTTGCTCTCCACGAGACACACAGACAGGGAGAGAAGCTGGGGGTCAGAGCGCAGGGTCGGCCATTTATACGGCGCCCCTGGAGCAGTTGGGGTTAAGGGCCTTGCTCAGGGGCCCAACGGAGTAGGATTCCTCTGCCAGCTGCGGGATTTGAACCGGCAACCTTCCAGCCACAGGCGCAGATCCTGAGCCACAGAGCTGCCGTCCCGGAGTCTCGTTTTTGCACGGTGCATTTTTAAAATCGCGTGCTGCGGCTAAACCCGGAATATATACGCTTTAAATTCTAGATAGGCGCTCCTTTTTTTTTTTGTCTCTGGCCCCGGGTTGTGGCCGAATCTTGCCGAAGAGAAGTGTACGGGCCAGAGGCCCCTGGGGTTCGCGGAATTGCGACAGCTGCTATCTTGTCAATCCATAGCCTCTTAAATCGAATTAACAGGGGAGATGGCGTCTCTGCGGGCACAAGAGAGGTAACCTCTGACACCCTCCGTTCTCGTACCTGGGGCCCGGCGGAGAACCGATCTCGGCCTGTACGCCCGCGGGGCTCGGTGATTGTCTCGGGGGCGAGCCGGAGAGTCGTGGTTCAGTAACAGGTGGGTCCCCCTGCTGCTGTCATGCCCGTCTCCCGGCTCCCGATCTGGCGACTCAACCGTGATATGCCGGATTGAATCAATTAGGGCGAGCAGTGATAGCGGCGAGGCAGGAGAGGAGGAAACGTTTCCAGAAAACAGGCCGAGAACCTGGCTGGCAGCCACAGCCGAGCCCCGAGAGGAGGAGGGGGCGAATCCTGCGCGTCGCGTCTCCGCACGGTCGGCCCATCGACGTCGTGTTGGCGCGCGTCTGTCTGAAGCAGCCGACTCGGGGGGGGCCTGAGATCGGATTACGCCGTGCTGTCCAGGACGGGGGCATTTTGAATCTTGCACCCAGCGAGCCCCTTCTGCAGCTGCCGAGCCGATGTGCTTCGCTTACCTTCGTGTATTGTTAAGACAAATGGATAAAAAAAAAGACTTAGAAACAGACCGGTAGGCCCAGCATTAACGCCCAGCCCTGCGCTGAGACACTAAGATCGCTTGGTGCAGGGACTCCCCTAATAGTAATAACAATAATAATAATGATTCCTTACACTTATATAGCGCTTTTCTGGACACGAGTAATGGGGAATCCCACTACCGCCACCAGTGTGCAGCCCCCACCTGGATGCTGCGCCAGTCCGCTCCCCACACACCAGCTCTCAGTGGGGAGGAGAGCAGAGTGATGGAGCCAGTTCAGAGATGGGGATTATCAGGAGGCCATGACTGGTAAAGGCCAGGGGGAAATTTGGCCAGATCACTGGGGTACCACCCCCACTCTTTTCGGGAAACGCCCCGGGATTTTTAATGACCACAGAGAATCGGGACCTCAGTTTTACGACGGTGCCCTTTTACAGCGTGCTAGGGCATTGAAAAACCCACCTGTTTCTGCACCTCTAAAATTGTTAAGTTTTGGGCAGGGGGAGGAGGGGTAGCTCTTTTTCAATTTTCCGCTTGGTGCATTTCCCCCCCTACTCCCCCAACAATGAGGAAGCCCCTAATGACAGCGTGGCTCATATTCAGAACACTTCACTCCCAACTACCTCTAATTATCCCTGCAATGCTAATCAGCACCAGCAATCCCAACTAGAGCAGAAACGCCGAGCCAATTTTCGTGTTGCAACAGGAGCAGAAAATGGAGGGAAGTGGCGGGGGGGGAGCTGAGCACAGAGCCCCTCTCTGGAGAGCACGCCACAGATGGCTTTATTTTTGTGCAGGAAAACAGGAGGACTGTGTGCAGGGGTTGTGGGAGCGCTGATAAAGACCCCTTCTCAAGTACAGTATACACAAAGTGAGGACCCCCCCCCCCACCTCTTTAAGGAATTGTCCCGAAATCCAGAACATAATATTTCTGTTAACTGAAAGGTATTTAGAGGCATGAGCCGCAGGTGAGCAGATCTACTGTTGTGACAACATATCCGCTGCGTCAGTGCTGCTCTTGCACCTGGTGATGGTGTGCAGTATGTAGTGATGTGGACTCCATCGTCTTGGCGTTTTGCAAAGCGGTTATTTTTTATCTGTATATGTGAAGTTTACTCTTCGAAGCCTGAGACTGAGCCCATTTGGTGATTGGGAGACGGGAGGACACAAACTGCAGCCTTTTGCAGACACTGCGAAGGGAATCCGCATGCTTTTTCTGTACCTGCAGCAAAGTCCCCAGTTTGATGAGCAGCGGCTTGTTGCTCTGCTGCTGCAGTGTAATCCTGTATCCTGGATAGCAGTGTCACGTCAGGGTAAGACGTGGGCGTGCGGTACGGTGCTGTATGTACACGCTTGTGTGCCGGCGTTTCCGTGTGATCGCGTGCAGAGATGTATGACGTAGCTGGGTCTGGCTGTGCATGCCGTTTTTTATTAACGTATGTGTGGAGCAGTATGTGCACACCTGACAACCCGAGAGTTGCATGCAAGCTCGCAGGTGCCTGTGTGTAGAATGCATTTGCCTGCTGCTATGTGTGTGACCTGCCTTGTTTTGGCCAGCTCGCTCTCTGTATCTGCCCTTCTCTGTATCAGATTGGCGATCTGCACGTCTGCAGCCTGGCTCCATGCAGCTTATCAGAGCCCCTCTTAGGCATACACTTGGCCCTCAGCCCTGTGTTGCGGGGGGGGTGCCGTGCACAGGGCGTTGCAAGGGCCTGAGCCCATGTCTCATCTCCCACCAGCGCAAACCTTCCTCTTGCCGCTGACGCTGCAGAGCGCACACAGACATACGGTACGTGTGCGGAGGCCGGCTGATTCCATCATTTCCACGCAGAGAGGCTGGGATCACCCTGGGAAAGGACGGGATTTTTTGCATGTTCGCTCCTGGTATTGAAAGTGGTTGATGCCGCGGCCTGAGCCGAAACGTACGGTCTTTCTAACAGTGACAGGTGTACCAGGGGACACCAGTGGAAATTTAAGGGGCAGTGCAGTTAAAATGGAGAGCAGGAGGTGTCTTCACGCTAAGGCTTCTAAGGGAATCTAGAGCCAGCTGTCTAGGCGTGTTGTTAGAGCCGGTACCCTGGCTTCCTTTGAGATACAGCTGGGTGAGATCCTTGGGCTACTTACCTACTACCCATCGAGCTAGATGGGTTAAATGGCCTCTTCTTGTTTGTAAACATTCTTTTGACATGGAGGCCATCCATTTGATATCCCAGCATTGGATTTAGATTTAAACATCTGCATCATCAGATCCATCGATGAAGAACCTTAAACAGTTCAGCACAGAGCAAAGACATCAGATTTCACCTCGTTTGGTTCCTGCATATGTTCGTGCCGGCGTTTTTGTGATGTAGCAGGTTGCCGATCCGCTTGACCCTTGACCTGCTGGGGGGTCCTTAGAGGGGGGGTCCTCAGAAATGCCTGGAGATTTGGACTTGCAGCTGTATTTATAATTGCGCCAAACTGTTTCTCCTTAAAAAGCGCACAAACAAATGCTCTCTTCAAAACCGCTTTGTTGCTGAATTCAGGTTGTTCATGTCCTCGCTTGTTTGCGAAATCTGGCCCAAAATGAAATGTGAAATGTGAAATCTTCACACATACACGTGATGTGGGTAAAGTTACTGACTTAGCCATGCTGATAAAATCGCTGGATGTTAATGTTAATACAACATGCAGGCACGTTCCAGTTTGATTTCCAGGTTATTTTAGATCCCATCACAGATATCGAGCGTGTGACTCAAGACCTTTATCTGCTGCCGTTCGGAGATGTCTGCTTGACTTCATTCTTTCCAGAGAACCGGTTGTGCGCCGGAAGGCGAGGGGCAAAGGGAAAAAGCTGCTGTGTGTTAGTGCTCGGAGATCAGTGGGCCTCCGAGATCGGTCTCAGGACACCCTCTCCTGGCATGACCAGAGACAATTGCATGCATCTACCCACCTTCTGGAGAGCAACCTGTATGACTGAGCAGCCGAAAAAGCTCTCCGAACCTCCTCCTCCTCCTCCTCACTAGGGGATGTTAATTTCTTGTAATCTGTGCGTATCAAATAATCCTTCTGTTTCATCCCTTCTGTTTTTTTTTTTTCCTGTGCAAATCAGATCATCCTTCTCCAGTTCCGACATCCCCCCCTCCTCCTCCAAGCCCAGCAATGCAGGAAAGGAAATGACCCCAAATTAAAATTTAATGGTGGCATGTGTCTTCCATTAGTCATTACCCCCTGAACGGGAGACTTCCCCTGCACAGCCGAACCCGGCTCCTGGCGTCGTCATGGCGACGGGTGTTTGTTTTTGGAGATGAGGCCCAGGGTTTCTGTGTTGTTGTTTTTTTTTTTTGTGGTGGTGGCGTGTGTGTGTGTGTGTGAGAGAGAGAGAGAGAGCCTCCGGCGAGCCCTCAGACAGCGGCCGCGCCGGAACCGCCTGCCTGCCCACAGGCTGGTCGAAACAGGCCGTCTGGGGTGTCTGCGCGCGTCTTCGGAACAGAAACGGGGCTTCGTTTGGAAGAAACTCCGCCAGGGGCTCTATATATCCCCACGCGGCGATCGGGAATCGGTGCATCGCTGTTGACGGGGCCGTGCATTGGAGGAAAATGTCAGAACGCGCGGCCTGACATTTGGAAAGAATCCGATAACATTTCTTAAAGGCAGCTGGGGGTTCAGATGCAAACACCGCATCACCCCCCGAAAAACCTTGGGGGCACCAGTATTAGCATGCACACGGCGTGGGGGGTAGAGTGCGAGAGAGATAGGAGGCGAGGAGGGTGAGGGGTGCCAGCTTCCTGTGGCCTGAACTGACACCCCCCCAGCGCCTGCCTCTGCCAGTGTCTTCGGTCTCCGGTCGCGATAAGCGCTGGCACCCCGCTGTGGAAATGCCAGGGCACCAACCCAGGGAGGGACCACCGGTGACCCCGCAGAGCCAAGCCTAGCTGCCCAGAACCCCCCCGGGACCCCAGGGCACCCCTCTCCGTTATCAGCTCCCTCGCACCTGGAGAGGAAGACAGCGGGTGGGCAGGGGGACGGGGGGGGGACAGACAAAAGGCTTTCAGCAGAAATACTGGGGTGGCGATACAGCAGCGAGAGAGGAGCGGTTCGGGTCGAGGGGAATTCTCTTTCTTTCTACGTGAGCCTGCCTTTGTATCCTTTTTAACAGAAAATACATTTTAAAAAAATCAGTAACAGGGCCGTCCCTGTGTTATATGTGTGTAGAACAGTTGAGTTCCCCCCAAAAAGGGAAAACTGCCCTGTTGGGGAAGTTTGTGTGTTTTCTTTCATTTGTCCGAGAGAGAGAGAGAGAGGAGAGAGGTTGGGTTGCCCTGGAGAGGTGGAAGCGTGTTTTTTTTTTTTTTTTTTTTCCAGTTTTCGGCTGAGAAAAACTTTGGCGGGGGAAGTTTTTGGCTGCCGTTTCGTTTTCGTCTTCCTCGCCAGCCGGAGCTCGGCAGGGGTAGGCCGTGCCCGAGATGGCGAGGTTTATATAGCGACCTCTGGGCACAGACGGAACAAGATGACCAAAACCGCCACGGAGGAATCGATTCGGGACTTTCTGTCTTGGCTTTGCTGCTGCTGCTCCTCCTCGCCCAGGTGCGAGCAGAAAGGACCGTGAACCCCAGCCCAGCACGAATCTGCTCCTCTTTCGGGTTTACCTGAGGTGATTTTAAAAGGCCTTCTCCCAGCCTGCTGACCGTGGGTCATGTGTCGCTGCTCTGTCTGGAACCCCCTTCCTCGGGACACTTCAAGAGAGAAATTCTTTTCTCTCTTCAAATCCGAACTCAAAAGGGGCACCTTTTTAACTCGGGCCTATCTCTGTTTGCCCTCCATTCTGTTTGTTTTTGTAGATTTTACTTTTCTTTTTCTTCATCACGGTGTGTACAGCGTCCTTGGGTGTGGAAAAGGCACTTTCTAAGTAAAAATGATGATTATTTTAGACATGAGGTCAATACTGCCTGCAGCCTCTCTCATCGCGAACTGCTCTGTAACCACAGATTTGGGCTCGTTTCGGATTTCGGCTTGGCTTGATAATATTAATGATGAATATTATTCATAATTATATTAGACGTGAGGTGAATACTCAGTCTCTTTCCATGAGGCGCTCTGTATTTACAAGTAAAAGCGCGATGTTCCGTTTTTTAACTTGGCACACATTTGGGCTCGTTTCGGATTTCGGCTTGGCTTCATAATATTAAGAATTAATATTATTAAGAATTATATTGGTCATGAGGTGAATACTCAGTCTCTTGTTCCATGAGCCGCTCTGTGTTTAAAACTAAAAGCGCGATGTTCTGCTTTTTCATTTGAGTAAGTTTTGTCTTGTGCTTTGCCGCGGGGACACCCCAGATGTGACTTTCTGACCCGGGGGGGGGGGGGGGGTTGCTCACAGGTGGACCTTGGTTTGTAGACCTCTTTACCTCCTCTGACTCTTGTCTCTCGCTCGCTGCGTCTCTCTCTCTCTCCCCCCTCCCCCCATCCTGCTTCTTTCCTCCTTCTGTCCATCACGAGGCGATCGCGCCTGGCCAAGACCGCGGCTCAACTGAACTTTCTAAAAGCAGCCGAGCGGAGGGAGATAAAGGGGGGGGGGGGGGCTCCTGGCCCAACGATCACTCGATCTTTATCTCTCTGTCTGCTCTCGGGGCTGGTGCGCTGGCCCTAACCTCAAACTGCATGGGGGCCCCGAGCTCCAGGCCTGTCTGAGAGAGAGCGAGAGCGTTTCCTCCTATCTGGCCGAGATCACTTTTCGGCCTCTCGAACGTGCGAAAGTGTTACCGACGCATCCGAACAGCACAACTCCGGATACCAGACCGGGTTCTCCCTCGGGCTGAAGGGTGTTCTGTTAGCCCTGGCCGTGATGTCAAGACTTTGAAAGTCCGGTTGGCACTGGTGGTTTTTACAGAGCTGTAGACGTTGACACGCTGCATCCTAAAGTCAGTTCACTGGAGATCTTAGCTACCACTTGGAAGGAGGAATTACTGTTCAATAAACCTACAAGAGAGAGAGCTCACTGGCAAGGACAAAGTTTGTTTTCACAAACTATTACCCTTCCTACACAGTGAGTGAGTATTTGTAGTGGAGTGGTGGAGCGCCAATTTATTGTCTCTGACAGTATATATGTGTAATGGTTATGAACAAGAGGAGGTATCTGATCCGTCTGGGAGTAAATGGATCCAAGGATCACATGGATCCATTTCTTGAAGGTTATCGACTTCGGCCACTTGGCTTGTTCCAGACTCTCACAACCGTTTGGGTAAAGAAGTGTTCCCGGTTTTAAAAGCATTTCCTCGTCGTTCCTCTCGCTTGTGTGTCGCTGTTCATTCTCAAGAAGTCCTGAGGGTGGGAGGACTGGGAGAACTTGTATAAGGTGCCCCTCGCAGTCTTCTGTGTTTTGTTCCTCCAGTGAAGGCCTCGGCTCAAAGCGCTTTACAGGTGATGGGGAATCCCACTGCCACCACCAGTGTGCAGCCCCCACCTGGATGGTGCGCCAGTCCGCTCCCCACACACCAGCTCTCAGTGGGGAGGAGAGCAGAGTGATGGAGCCAGTTCAGAGATGGGGGTTATTAGGAGGCCTTGATTGGTAAAGACCAGGGGGGAAATCTGGCCAGGACACCAGGGTAACACCCCCACTCTTTTTGAGAAACTATACTGGGGCAGTAGGACCCACACAGACTGCAGGGTGAGCGCCCCCTACTGGCCACCTCTTCCAGCAGCAGCCTTAGCTTTCCCAGGAGGTCTCCCATCCAGGTACTGGCCAGGCCCACACCTTTCTGAGCTCCAGTGGGGCTGCCAGTAGTGAGCTGCAAGGTAATATAACCACACGTTCATCTTGATCACACTGATCAGTCCTCACCAGCCCTGACCACAACACCTTCAAAAGTAAGCTATAGATGGCTAGTGTCTGCGCTGTATATAGCACACATGGGCTATACGGCGTTGTTGTGTAGCGTGCTCTGCGTAGGGGTAGAGCAGGGGTTTGGAAGGCTTTGCTGTGGGTTTCCACATGTCCTGTTAAAACGTGCGCCCCTGTTCTGTCGGCTGATCCGCGCCCAGCTCCCTGCTATCCCTGGGAGATGAAAGCTCCGGGAATCGGGTTTCAGAAGCACAGAGCCGCACGCCTGCCAGTGCCCACTGCCGCCGCCCCCCGCCCCCCCAAGAGAGAGCCTTCAGGGTGCCCAGGTCTCGGTTAATTAGAGAGCCCACCAGTCCCCCAAGACCGAAGCATCGTAAAACACTCCCCCCCCCCCAAGTACCCCATAAAAAGTTTCAATGAAATTAAAAGACGGCTATTTCTGGTGGCGGGGATGGGGGGGGAGCTAATTAGAGCCTTTTGCTTCGGGGGCTTTGTGTTAACTTTAATGAGCAATTAGCGATATTGTGTCTTCCTCTTAAACTGAGAGAGAGGGGAAACAGACGTGGTGGTTTGGACGAGCTGGGGGGCGAGGCGGGGGGCGGGGGGCAGACTGCCGATTCAGGGACATGATGCAAAGCAGGGGAAAATGAAAGTAAAAAGACCCACCCCCTGGTCTGGGAACAGCGTGCCCCTGGCGTCAAGGAGGGCTTAATTAGTGCACCCCCCCCCCCGTCTGCTCCTAAACTTGTCAGGCTGGGTTCGCCGTCAAGCAGGACTTTTCTGCACCCCCCCCCATGCTACCCCCCACCCCCACACACACACACCTGCAGCAGGTGAGCCTGTGCTCTGGAGCGATTCATTCAGAGGAAGATGAAGGGAGATTGTCACAGTCTTTATATCTGTGCCCAGCCAGAGAGGGGGGGGCGTGATCGAAGCTTGTGTAGCACACGGAGGAAAGGCTCTTGGCTCATTCGCCCTGCAGCTCACCCACTGGAGCTCAGCAGGTGGGGGCCTGGCCAGTACCTGGATGGGAGACCTCCTGGGAAAGCTAAGGCTGCTGCTGGAAGAGGTGTTAGTGGGGCCAGCAGGGGGCGCTCACCCTGCGGTCTGTGTGGGTCCTAATGCCCCAGTATGGTGACAGGGACACTACTGTGAAAAGGCACCGTCCTTCAGTCGAGGTCCTGACTCTCTGTGGTCATTAAAAATCCCAGGGTGTTTCTCGAAAAGAGTAGGGGTGTTACCCCGGCGTCCTGCCCAAATTTCCCCCCTGGCCTTTACCAGTCATGGTCTCCTAATAACCCCCATCTCTGAACTGGCTTCATCACTCTGCTCTCCTCCCCACTGAGAGCTGGTGTGTGGGGAGCGGACTGGCACATCATCCAGGTGGGGCTGCACATTGGTGGTGGCAGTGGGATCCCCATGACCTGTAAAGCGCTTTGAGTTGAGTGTCCAGATAAGTGCTATATAAGTGTTCGAAATGATCATTATTATTATTATTAATTATTAAGATGCCCCAACTACCATGCCCCCCTCCCCAGTGCGGACTGGAGGCCTTTCCACCCTGACCGCCTGGCAGCTCGCCCACAGTGTCAGCCTAAGCGGGGCTAGAGGGGTGGTGTTCCTCCTCCGTCTGGCAGACGAGTTTCCAGGACCGCCACTAGAGGTCAGTGTTTCCCCCTTGTGCATGGCCCGAGCCCTGGGGAAATAGAGAGCCGAGACGAGAGAGCACGAGGGTTAAACCCCCCTCCACCCATCCTTCCAGCCTCGGAAATCGTACACTTTCCCAGGGAAGGTCGCGGCAAGCTGGAACCCATCCCGGAAACACGGAGCGCGCGTCAGGAACGGGAGGGCCCGTTTGCTCTCCCTCTGGATGCTACGCCTGCTTGTCACAAGGCCGCAGGGGATACTCGGAGCCAGCAGACACGCCCAGTGGATGCGCTGTTGGCAGGAGCGAAGAGACCTCGTCCGCCTGCAGGGAGGGAACGTGCAGACTCCACACGGACGGACACCCCAGTCCAGAATCGAACCCAGGAGGCCGGAGCTGTGAGCCACCACTTGACCACCTGTGTGATCCGAAGGTCCAACAGCAACAAGGTAATGAAGAAAAAAACGACAACTGCAGGAGGCTACTGTCAGCTGCACACCGGCGAGGTAAGGCGTGAAATTCTGGGGTCCGACAGTTGGGGGAGCTCGACAAGGCAGAGGGAAGGAATGTCGCACAAGTGGCAAACGACTGTATTTAAACCCCAGATGGCAGAAATATGTCAGGCAGTGGACAGGGAATAATTAGAGACACAAACCTGTAATCGTTTCTGAAAAGGGCTTTTAAATATTGATGGTTTTTTCGTGAAATTTGGATTTAATCTCTGATACCGAGCAAGAGCCTTGATTTCCAACAGACCGCCACTGTAGCAGACGGACTCGAGTGGTTGTGTTCTGAGCGTCACGTCGCCGAATTATCTCAGAGAGGGCAGTTCCGGGACCCACTCTGAGAACTCTTTAGCACTTCAGCTAGAAACTGCTCTTGCAAAATGTTTCACTCCCCCGCCTGGTTACTCGGCAAAATTCTTTTTTGGCAGAACCTTCCTCTCCACCTCGGAAGATTGCAACATTGCGGGTCTTTTTTTCCTCCGTCTCCTCCTCTGGCTCCTGCCGGTGACTTGTCCGTGTTTTTCCCCCCCCCCTCTCATCCGAGCTGTAGAAAACTGGGAATCGGACCGATAACGTCCGTCTTGACAGTAGCTAACCCTAAAGAGTGACCAGTCCCCTGCTTGGTAACACTTGATTAGTTTCCCGTGCAATTGCTTTATCGATGCATATGTAAACGTTCATTTCTGAGTTCTGTACATTATAAATGGCGGGATAGTTTTCAGAGGGAGGGGAGATCCCGCATCTGAAGTTGTGCGGTTCTCTGTGTTGTTGCATGTAGCAAAAAAAAGCTTCTGAGAAAAGATGTCACTTTTCTAGTTTGTTCCACTGTTATTTGCCGTTTCTATTATTTTTTTTTTTAATGCATGCGGAATCTTCACCACAACTTTGCGGGGTTCAGGTGAATGCCCAAAGACCGCCGGAGAAGGAGAGGCCGGGCAGACGCTTGAAACGCTGTAGCTTTTCAGCACTCCGATCGCGAGAGGGTTACTGTCCAGATGTGGGCTGGCCGCGGATGTTCACAGGGACCTCTTCACGAACTGAAGAGAGCAGGCTGCTGGGTTTTTTTTCTCCCGTACTTTGGACGTCAGGATTATTTTGGCAAGACCCTTGAGTTTTGGGCGTGACGGTGGGTGGAAATGGAGGCTAGTTTACCGTTTTCTCCCCCCAGAGCCGAGGGCAGAGATTTCAGCCGGGCTGATAAGACTGTAGTGCCTCCACACCGTTGTAAAGAAAGCACCTCGGCATATCTCCCCATGTCCGTGGAGAAACTGGTCAGAGTCGTTGCTCGATGTGATATTCTGCTCCCTGCGATCTGATTTTGAAGTCTCATCGTTATTCTGCATCTGTTTCTTCGACTTCACGCTCGCAATTAACAGGCTAATCTCGGGATCTGCCGTTAAATGAGTTTATTGTAGTCCAATGCGCGTCAAACA
This sequence comes from Atractosteus spatula, assembly GCF_055471065.1. Classification (NCBI taxonomy): domain Eukaryota; kingdom Metazoa; phylum Chordata; class Actinopteri; order Semionotiformes; family Lepisosteidae; genus Atractosteus; species Atractosteus spatula. Next base: position 14,604,640 of record NC_142728.1, on the reverse strand, counting down.
AACGTTTTGACAACATGTTATTGACGACCTTTTTAACTCGAAGGCTTCGGAGGGGGGAAAAAAAATTAAACTAATAAAAAAACAGCGACAAGTGACGGGACGAGCTCCGTCTCGTCATTTAGACACATAAACTGTGTTTAATACAGCTTCCCAGGAGGTAAATTGGCAATTAAAAAGACTACCGAGTAGCATTATTTAGACAAACTTCTATAAACCGACGTCTGTAAACAAAATTAAAGATCTTTAATGTTTTGAATATAACTTAGACGCCAGGTAGCGATTTTTCGGAATTTTAGATGTATTTTTTCACCAGTACAGTTCCCTTATTAAAATGCGCCTTTTTGGACAGTCAAGGATCGCGTCAACAGTTGGTTATATCGAATAGTCCTTGTATCATAGAAATCGGGACCGTCTTAAAAGGCAGTATCACAAAATAAATGCAGAGCTCAGACAGGGCTACCTTCTCTTAATTCAAACACAGACGGAACTAATACCCCCCATTTCCCACCCCCACTCGGGGGAACTCCTCCAGCGTGGGGGTCTGGCGATTCGAAGGAGAGACGGGTGGAGACGTCACCCGTACAGTACCCGCCGGCACACGCGGGAATCGACTCCTGCGTCTTAATCATCTCAAGGTCTCCAAAGCAGTGGACCAATCATGTATTTAACGCAGTGGTTCTCAACCGGGGTACCGTGTACCCCTGGGGGTACCTTGGGCGTCGCATCCAAAATGGCGGATGTTCATGTGCTTGGGTTTTTAGCAAAATATCGGCTAATTCTGAAATCATTTCGATTCTAAATGATACGTGCATATTTATTTATTATTCCACTATAATACGTGCTGTATACATACAAAAAAAAAACACCTGAACAGCCCTTTCTTAGCGTTCTATGCCTACGATAATCATAGGGGTTACCTCAGGACCTGGCCGACCCTCCAGGGGGTACCCCGGCCAAAAAGGTTGCGAACCACTGATTTAACGGGCAGGGTTATACGCATAAATCAAGCACAGTCCTCGTAAGGTCGTTCTGTAGGTGTCCTCGGCTGGGTCTGGGCCCGTCTGACCTGCGTGTGGGTGACTGTTGGATAGGCACCGCTACCTGTGCACAAGCCCCTGTTGAGAATCAAGAAGTCAGGAGATCCGCCTGAGATCTTGTTGGTTATTTCTGCCTTGTGTTTTAACAATACGATTTCACGTTCTTTTTGCCTAAATCTTAGGAGGTCACGCTCCTATCCCCCAGAGAAGCAGGCTCGAGTCTTCTGTCCCGGGTTTGGCGATGCGTGTTTTCTGCAAATATTTCAGGGGGCAAATTGAATTCGAGAGATTGGGGCTATTAAGAGTCAAAATCAGTACTATAAGAGGTGCATTTTAAAATCGCTTGGGTAAAAGGGGTTGGGGATTAACGTGGAAGTCGGGGCACGTTTTGTGCTACAATTTGAAATAAAACTGTGAAGACCTTCGGTTTGGCTTAACCAGTATTTGCATGATGTGCGCTTTCCCTGGTGTTTCACGCAGTGTACAAATCCCGTATTTTTATGACAAAATAGTCGATGCTTTGTTCAGAATTGAAGCCAGGCCTGTCAATTATATATATATAAAAAAAATTATAAGTGGAGTTTGAATTAATTCTTCGGTCTGGTGTCCCAAATGACAGCCGTGTTTCGTAAAAACCGCTTCGTCTGTTCCGAGGGCGACTCGCAATTTCTCCGGCCCGCTCTCCCTGGTCTCGGTTTCCCTGCGCCTTTTTCCAAGATAAAAAAAAAATCCCAGGAATTTCCTCCGAATTCCCATAGGATCTTTCTGCGGCGGCTCGCGCGTTATAATAACCCCACCCCTCCCCAAACCATACTGCGCTCACTGTTAGTGCTCCTGCTACACCCACCGGGCGAGGAAAAGTCTTCTCTGCCCCGGGTTTCGAGAGCCGGGGGGGGGGCTGTCCCGTCATCCGACTCCGAAGCCGCTGGGGTCGGCGAACGAGGCAGAGGAGGAGAGAAGCGTTCGGAAGAAAGCGAGCGCTTAACTGGAGAGAGGAAAGTGAGAGACGAGGGGAGCTCAGTTAAGACACTTCGGAAACCCCCTTAATTAAGCTACACGGCTCTTACAAATGTGACAGAGGTGCGAGGGGGGGAACGAGAGAATGAGAAATGGAGGAAGGAGGAGAAATGGAAGGGGGGGCTGAAAAGGGAGACGGCCCGAGCTGTGCGCCGAGAGCGCCGTGTCGAAACTTGCATCTGTTCCTAATTAAAGAGTGTTAATGAAGGCACGTGTTCCGCTGAGCCCCGCTGAGCCCCAGCCTGGCGGTCACAGTGTCGGAGGCGGCGGCAGAGGGAGGAAGAGGAGGAGGAGGAGGAGGGGGGGTGTAGGTTTTTTTTTTAAATGAATAAACTGGAAGTGGAGCGGGCGCCCCACCCCTCCAGGAGGTGAAAACCGGAGGAGAACTCGGCTGAGGCGGGAGTGAGCAAACGAGGTGACAGAAGAAACATAGTACAGTACTGAGGGTTTGTTCCAAAGGGGAAGAGACTCGCTCCTGTGCTCGGTGGTAGCCGTTTGTCCCTCCCCGTTTCGGAACGCATTTTGCGCGTTTTGCAGTTTGTAAACCGCTGCGTTTGGCTTCCCGAAGCTCTCGCATTCCTGTGCTACACAGGAGGGAAGGAGGAAGGATAGATCTACCCCCCCCCCCAGTTTGCCAGGAAGCGATCCCAGCTCAGACAGCTGTGCTCCTCTGCTTGTGGACTCAGACGGTTGGCTGTTGCATGATCCTGGCGGCCGCACCGATAGATGACATTAGTTCCGACCGTAAGGCGCGCCGCACCGCCTGCTCGTTCAAGCTTGGGCTGGAGGGCAGGCAGATCTCTCTCTCTCTCTGTGTGTGGTGGAAGTCCCAGCTCTCGTTCTCCCCGAGTCTGGGAGCAGCAGGTGTAATTAGTGAGGATTATGGAGATAATGAGCTCCTGGAAGAGCTGGGAGAGCAGAGTCGGGCTTGATCTGTGTGTAAATACCCCCCTCCACGCAGGCACAATAACAGCACTTCGCACACGTCTCGGCTCCGAGCTCCCCCGGACTCGGAGCTCGACGCGGGCAGCTCTCTTCCAGTGTCTCCCCGGCCTGCCCTGTCGGGAGGGATCGCGGCGAATGACACAACACAGCGCGATTTCACGGATCCGTGTGCCCGTCTGTAGCCTTTTCATGTGCTTAAACACATCTGTGGAGAATAACAACATAAGAAAAGTTACAGACGACGCTGGGGGTGGAGGGAAGGCCGTTCAGCCTAATGTGTCCGGTAGTTAGCAGCTAGTTTATCTGGGTTTGTATTGGCAGCATGGCTGGGCACCTAGTTTTTAGACTCTCAAAGCCCTATTTTTTTTTACAGAAGTGCGCTTTGAAAGGCTCTTCGCTTAGGGATCTCTCAGTCCTGAATTAGATCTTTACCCTTGATCCAACCGGGCCCTCTGTAGGATGGAAAAACACAGATGGATCCAGATAGATTCCCTGCCAGGAGTCAGGTAGGGAATACTGGAGTACCGCAAGGATCTGTACTAGGATCATTGCCCTTGCTCATTTATATCGGTGATCTAGATTCTGGAATAGTCAGTAAAGTAATAATAATAATAATTAATAACTGCTTACACTTATATAGTGCTTTTCTGGACACTCCACTCAAAGCGCTTTACAGGTAAAAGGGAATCCCACTACCGCCACCAATGTGCAGCCCCACCTGCAGTAGTCAGCTTTGCAGGGCATCGGCAAACTATCGAAACAGCAGATGCAGTTGTTCTGATGTACAGTCAGGTCAGAGCAGTTCCAGCAAAGGACTGTGGGTCGCAAAGAGACTGGAGACCCCCTCAGGCCGTGCCCCCTTGAAGCATCAACCCAGCCTATGCGAGAGCAGAGCGGAGCGCCGGTCCCCTGGTGCCAGATCAGCTGCCTGGCTTGCGTGCTCCCCCTTCACCCCTGCCCCACGCAGACGCCCTCGCAGCTACAGCCCCTCTGCAACAAAACCTCCCCTTGCAGCCCCTCCCTGTGGCCAGAGAGCTTGTTCACCGCAGAGCCTCTGCAGTTGCGGTGTCCTCTGTGCTGTGGCTGTGTTTTTGTCACTCGGGTGAGTTATTTTTAACAAGGAATAAGCAGCTGTTTGTGTGAGTGTGTGTGGGTGCAGGGATGGGGGATCTCTTCAGTCCGTGTAGGCGTTTCCCTCCTCAAACCTGCTGACCTTCACAGTGCCCCCCCCCCCCCCCCTTCTTAATTACCACCAGTAACTTGTGTAAACATGGCCCCTTCCCCAGCTGTGCTGCCATGGGGCTTTGATCTGGCCTGGGTTCATTAAGGATCTTATCAGCTTTTAATTAGCTCCGGAGGTCAGCCCGGCCTTGTTCCTGTGGCTCTGGCTCTGGGTGCTGGGAAGACTGGGGATCGTGCATCCCCTCTGCTCCCAGCTCACCCTTTTCACTGATAACCATCAACAGCATCAGCACATGAAGACCCGCTTGCATTTATTCTAGTGATCACCCTTGCGTTTACACTGTGCACTTTTCCTTTTTCTTCCCAGGGGATCTGAGAGTGCTTCGCCTACAGGAGGGGTCCCATTCTGCTAACCCCACCCCCCCCCCACCCCCCCCATCCTGGGTGACGCGAAGAAGCCCCACCGCACAGCTCTGCAATGGAGAGTGTGGGGAGCATCTGGGTTGGCCAGTCCCAGGTCAGTAGACAGAAAGATGAAAGATGTCACAGCAAGGTTTTTCCTGTGCAGTTGGAAAGGTGTGGCATTGTGTTAGCATTTTGTTTAGACTCTGACAACGTAAATATAACATTCCTTTATTGTCTGATGTCTCAGAAATGTGTTTGGCATCTGAGTAGCTATGTTTGAAGGGGTGTTAACCCAGTGTGTTGTCCAAATCACCCATCAATCATGGCCTCCTAATAACCCCCATCTCTGAACTGGCTCCATCCCTCTGCTCTCCTCCCCACTGAGAGCTGGTGTGTGGGGAGCGGACTGGCGCAGCATCCAGGTGGGGGTTACACATTGGTGGCGATAGTGGGATTTACCTGTAAAGTGCTTTGAGTGGAGTGTCCAGAAAAGTGCTCTATAAGTTTAAGGAATTCCACTGAGCCTTACAAAAGACATACAAACAGTACAAATAAATATAACATTACATAAAAGACACCAACCCATACATAGTCATTGTACATCACTCCTATAGCGATCCTTACACCCACATCAAAACCTGTAAGCCTACTCCCCCAAAGTCACCTTGAACCCCTATAACTGCACAACACCTTCATTTTTTATAATAATAATAATAATAATAATTGCTTACACTTACAGAGCGCTTTTCTGGACACTCCACTCAAAGCGCTTTACAGGTAATGGGGATCCCTTCCACCACCACCAGTGTGCAGCCCCACCTGGATGATGCGACGGCAGCCATAGTGCGCCAGAACGCTCACCACACACCAGCTCTCAGTGGGGAGGAGAGCAGAGTGATGAAGCCAGCTCAGAGATGGGGGTCATTAGGAGGCCATGATTGGTAAAGGCCAGGGGGAGAAATTTGGCCAGGACACCGGGGTTAGACCCCTACTGTTTTCAAGAAACGCCCTGGGATTTTTAATGACCACAGAGTCAGGACATTGGTTTTACGTCTCATCCGAAGGACGGTGCCTATTTACAGTATAGTGTCCCCATCACTATACTGGGGCATTAGGACCCACATGGACCACAGGATGAGCGCCCCCTTCTGGCCCCACTAACAGCTCTTCCAGCAGCAGCCTTAGTTTTCCCCAGGAGGTCTCCCATCCAGGTACTGACCAGGCTCACACCTGCTGAGCTCCAGTGGCGCTGCCAGCTGTGAGTTGCAGAGTGATATGGCTGCTTTTTGCACAGAACCGCTAATTGCACTTGTCCATAAACCAATGCTCCCTTATCCTGAGATCATTTATTGAACAGTGTGATTGAAGGTGGGATAAAGAAATGCCTCCACACTGTTTCAGTACTGCGGTGCGTGGTGTTGCCGCAGCGGTGCGTGTTACGTGGTTAGCTGGCGCGGCAGCGGAGACTGACAGATTGTGTCCAGTATCACCAGCAGTTTCGCCCACCCTGTTCGGCACTAATGTGGGATCTTTATTAATGTAGGTAAGAGAGTCCGGGATTACTGCTAATCAGTCGGATTACCTTCCTATATTATTTTTCCGTTATTATTATTAGACTGGCACTGCTATCCAAAGTGGCTTTAAACCAGGAGAGACACCTGGAAACCTGGTGTCTTCTGGTTTTGGTGATAGTTGGTATAATTAATTAGCAGCATAATTGGACTATTTCTTGGGTCCAGAGTGACTCTGTAATTCGTTGTACCTATAACATAACATCGCTTTATTGGCCCTATACAATTTCTTGCATTAGGAATTGATGTGAATGTCTTATGGAATCGTCTCTAAAGGACTGTAAGATTAACCCCTCGTATGTCTAATTTAGGAAATCAGCTGATGACTTGGTTACTTGACTCTCCAGGTTTGCACACCACTCCGAAGATCCCGCCAGGATCCGAACCCGAGAACCCTGATCTCAGCTGTCCACAGCTGCCCTGCGGGGGCTGGAAGATGGGGCGCCGTGCAGCCGTGTGAATGAGGTGAGGGGGTCGGGGGGGGGGGTGCCACCAGGGTCCCCGGTTCTGTGCCGTCACCCAGAGCAAGTGCCGCCAAATGAAGACTTCGGCTCGACGCGGCGCAGCATTGCCTGCTGGGAGCGAGCGATTGCGGACCGGTCCAAAAGCGGGTGTTCCGAAGCACTCTGGGATTGGGCTGGCTGAGCGCGGCAAACGGTTCCGCTTTTATCGCGCTTGAGGAGGGCCAGGCTGCAGTCGGCGCTCGCTAACTGATAGGCCTTGAAATCCCTTTTCCCCGACAGGGACCCCCCCCCCCCCCCCCCCGTGTCTGCTCTCCCTCCCTCTCCGTTAAACATCATCAACAACAGACCCCCCCCCCAAAAAAAAAATTGATGCACATTCGCTCCACTACACATATAATTGGCTGTGTTACAGTGCGTTCAGCACCGACTTAAGTGGCTGTTAATTTAATATGCAAATTGCTCTGTTGTCAATCTGAATGTATTTTTTAATTAAAAACGTGTTTCTTGAAAACGAAGGGGGAGGGAGGGCGGGAGTGAAGGAAGGAAGGAGGGGTGGGTGGGGGGGGGGTGTCTGAGTTCGAGATTTGGGATTGAAGGTTTAGATGGGGGGAAATAAAACAAGAACAGTCTGGAAAACGGCATCACGATTCGAGCTGTTTTCAGGAACTGCGGCTGTCCTGCCACCCCCCTCCCCCCCCCCCCACAAAGACAGGTATAGCAGTCGCTGTTTGGACTATGGTTTTTTTTTTTCCCTGTTGAAGACGAGTGCTGGGTCGAGCCGGGTGCAGACATTTGAAGAAAGCTCCTGTCTGCAATGTTGAGGCACGGTGCTGTATTTCATTCATGTGGAGTCCATTTCCACTCTATGAAAGTGCACTTAAAATCAAGGCCAGGGGGACCTTCTTTATATCCAAACCGTTGCGGGAATCCAGGACAAGCTACCCAGGTGCTGGGAGCCAGATCCTGGCTTTCGTTCGGGAAACAGCTGGGATCAATTAGCTCCCACTTACCAAACGGGCGGGTTGGTACTGTTTCTCATGTACTTCTGTGCAAAGTCAAAGGACTTTGAACTAATTTGCTCACCTGAACGTCCTGCCGCCAAGATCGGATCACTTTAGTGGCCATATTCAGAGCGCAGGGTCGGCCATTTATACGGCGCCCCTGGAGCAGTTGGGGTTCAGGCCCTTGCTCAGGGGTCCAAGGGAGTAGCAGTCCTTAGCCACAGAGCCACCCCACCGCCCTGTGCGGTGAGAAACTCACAGTGACGGTCCAGTTCCTTGCGCCTCCCAGCCAGGGCCGAAAAGGAAACGTGAGGGGAAAACTGTAAGGGTTTTGTGGGAAGGCTGCTGCTAATTATAATAATTCCTTATACTATGTATATATAGCACTTTTCTGGATACTCCACTCAAATCCCACTCCCCCCACCAGCGTGCAGCCCCACTTGGATGATGCGTTGGCAGCCATAGTGCGCCAGTGGGGAGGAGAACAGAGTGATGGAGCCAGTTCAGAGAAAGGCCAGTGGGGAAATTTGGCCAGGACACTGGGGGTAACACCCCTCCTCTTTTTGAGAAACGCCCTGGGATTTTTAATGACCACAGAGAGTCAGGACCTCGGTTCTACATCTCATCCGAAGGGCAGCACCTTTTGTACAGTATAGTGTCCCCGTCACTATACTGGGGCTTTAGGACCCACACAGACAGCAGGGTGAGCGCCCCCTGCTGGCCCCACTAACACCACTTCCAGCAGCAACCTAGTTTTTCCCAGGTGGTCTCCCATCCAGGTACTGGCCAGGCTCACACCCGCTGAGCTCCAGCGGAGAGTCGCAGGGTGCGATGGCTGTTTCGCAGCTGACACTGAGTGGAGGGCAGGCAGGAGGCAGATCTGCTGTCACCCCCCGGGCTCGGGGTGTGTGTGTGAGAGCCGTGTCCGCCAGAGGGCAGCAGTGGGCAGGGGGCACAGGCATTGCGGCGGAGGGGGGCGTGTCCGGGGCCGGGTCGGCTGCCAGCCTGGCAGCACGAGAGAGAGAGACATGGGCAAACGAGGGAGGAGATGGCTGAAAAGTGGACCACGGAGACAGCGAGACACGCCCCCCCCCAACCCCCACCCTGTCACCCACAAAAACAGGCTCCCTCCCTCCAGTCTCTCTTTTTCCTCGCTCTGCGGTAACTCGTCAACTACCGTACGGGGGCGCGTTAAAAAAAAGAGAGAGAGAGAGGTGGCTGCTACCCTGGCGCAGCAGATCGGCGCTAATTAATTTCATTAGAGAGACAAGCCTGTTGGAAACAAAGGTGTGTGTGTGCGTGCGAGGTGGGGGGATGGGTTACAGAACTGAGGTGGAAGGAGGGGGTTACAAGGAGTGTAAAGTCAAACCAGGAACCCTCAATGTTGCTAATTCATTTACAGATTTAATTAGATGGAGGGAGCCCTCTCAGTTATTAAAAAGAGGAAAAAAAAAAGAAGAAATGTTGCCAGCATTACAGCACTTTTTAATTATGGCAGTGGGCTCCAGATCCCTGCCTGCTGATGTCTGGGGAACCAGTTAATTAAAATCCTCATTATTTTACTTTTAATTAGTTCCCCCCTCTTTTGTTTCCTCTCGCCATATGGCCATGTTCCGTGGTCAAATTAACTTAATTGAGCTAATTAAGCTGATCAGTTTAATTATTCAAAGCATTCTGATTGGGCAGGGAACTTTTTTTTTTCCCCCTGTAAAGTTCACAGTTGTTTAGTCTTGCTTTCTCCTTCTGTTTTTTTTTCCCCCCTCTACCTTTCACTTGCTTTCCCTGGTTCTGCAGGACTCAGTGTGTTGCGATCCCAGTGCTTACAGGCTGTGTTTTTAGACTCCAGTGCTGTTTTAAAAAAAAAAAAGTAATTTCAAGAGCCCATTCAGTACTGCTGGGAGTGTAAGGTCTGTTTCCTTTATTAATCATTTGACAAACATTTTTAGCCACGGCATCTTGCAGGGGCTGTAATTACCTGGTGTTGTTGCTGTGGGCTGTATAGATTTATATTAAAGAAGCACAGAAGCCTCCCACCTGGGATTTGAACCCAGAGTCCAGACCCCTGCTGCGACATCAACATTTTGTGGTATATAGATGACATCATTAGACCATTGATATCAAGGTCTAGGACCTCGGCTTTCCATCTTTTATCATTTTTAATTGATAATTAGGGACTCCCATCATTTACCTTTTAATGTCATCTCAATCCATTCCCCCTTAACCCGACATCTAGTTCATTTCGATTCGTTCCCCTTAATCTGACATCTACAGTAGCTCATCTCGATTAGTTCCCCCTTAATCTCTCATCTAGCTCATCTCACTTAGTCCCCCCTTAATCCGACATCTAGCTCATCTCGATTACTTTTCCCTTAATCCGACATCTAGCTCATCTTGATTAGTTCCCCCTTAACCTGACATCTACCTCATCTCGAGTACTTTTCCCTTAATCGCTCAGCTCGATTAGTTCCCCATTACCCTTTATCTCACATCTAGCTCATCTTAATTAGTTCTCTCTTCTACCTCATCACGATTTGATCCCCCTCAATCGCTCAATGGCGATTAGTTTCCCCTTCATCTCTCATCTATCTCGTGTCTGTCAGTATCGCCTTTAATCACAACTCCATTTCCTTGCAGAATGATGGAAGCAAGGGTGGGAGCACTTTAGGGCCGACGAGTAATAGTAATTTGTCAAACCCTTGTGGCGTGTCTGATCTCCGGATCAGCTCTTCCTGGGCTAATAGTAGCCAGTGAGACAAGAACAGGGTTCTTTGACATATGCCTGCATGCCAGGAGTTGGTGTAACCCCCTTTCTCCATTCCATGATGAATCAATAGGCACTTTAAAGCGTTTCTCTTCCTCCCTCAGTCTCTTATCACTACGGATCTAGACTAATCCTCCTGGACTAGGAGTCTCCTGGAGTCCGACAGTAGTTCACAACCTCTGGCATTGGCAAAGTCCAGGACTTTGATGCATCCGTTTCCTCTATTGTGATTAGTTTTGCATGCCCCCACCACCCCAAGTTATGTGAGATTGTACCACACGAATCCACCATTTGTTTTTTCCTTTTATTATTTTCAAACTAATTCTCCAAGACATAGAGGAGTTAGCATGTACCCAGAACTAGAAATTTTCGAAAACATCCCCCCCCGTGCTCCAAGTAGAGCTCATTTCTGGAATGAGTTTCTCCGACTGCTGGTAAAAATATCCCTGCTTTTTTTTTTCACACAGCATGAGGCGAGGAAGCTCAATGCAATTACACTCATTTGCATGTGTTAATTTGATTAATTAGTGAATATAAAAATGCTATTCTTCGACAGGAGCCACGGATGGATATATATACCTGCAAACTTTCCGATAAAAGATAAAGCCACATAGCTGAGAAGCTATTTGTGAGACCTGCTAATTGGCAACTGAATATGTTCAGCTAATTAGCAATATGCAGATGAGGCTTGATTGGTTTGAATGCGAAGTGTAACTCACAGTGCTGAGGGATTCAGATTGTGCGGAATTTTTTTTTTTTGCTTATCAAGATATGAAGATAATTGCAATTATGATCATTTGCATACGTTAATGAATTTGCCTGATGCTTTTTAATCACAAAACGTGGAATAAATAATTGATGAAATACCAGCACCTACACAAAAGTACCAGGGCCTTTGTGACTGCAGAGCCAGCCAAAGTCCAATGCAGACGCTGACTGCAAAGGAGTCTGAACAGTTTTTATTTTGCCCTTTAAAAGTATCAATTATCTCTCCACAAATATGGCAGATGCATTCTGCCTCAACTGCAAAAGGTTTAACTGCCAGGCTGTGAATAGCTCTGTTACGGGTTGCCATTAAAATACGGCCTACTTTAGGTTTAAAGGATGTGAACAAGTTACAAACTTTTGCCTATTTGAAAATTTGAAATTCCACCCTGTAGAAGGGACAGAATTTGCTTTCAAGTACAATACTGGCCTGTTGATACACACACACACAGGATTGATTTGTATATTGTATGGGATTAGTTATGTCAATGGTAAAAGTGGAGATCCGCTGCCTATATAGTACAAGATGTTTCAAGTGCTCAGGTATCATTGAAAAAGGCATTATGTAATAAAATAATATATTAAAGACATCCCAGAGCCAACAAAACTGATTGACAGTAGGCATCCAAACACACAGCACTGAACCCCTCCATCCATTTAACTGCTTTAGGCAATACAGGATCAAGGGGAGCAAGAGCCTATCAAGGCAGGGTACAGCCTGCACAGGACATCAGGCCCTCGGAGGGCAGATAAAGATGCTCACACCAGGGCCAGTTTTCGGCCAGAAGAGTGATCGGCGTGTCTTTGGACTGTTGGGGAAACCGGAGAACCCTGCGCAAACCCCCAGGAACACAGGGGGAAACGTATAAACTCCACACGGACAGCCCCTCCCCCCAGGTCCAGAATCAAACCCGGGCACCATGGTAATAAGGTTGACCGCTGCACCCCCCGTCACCCTGCAGAAGATGATCTTTCAGTGGGGAGAAATCTGATGCTTTTCTATCAAATGTGTTTATTCAAAAGCTGTAGAGAGGCATTACTGCTTTGACCAAGATGAGAGCTCAGAATGCCAAGATCCTTCCCCCTTAGCCTTAAAAAAAATGACCCATTAAAATCTTAAAAAGCCCCCCCCCCCCCCCCCCCTGCACTGCAGTCAGTGCCTAAATTTGCAGTGCACCGGGCAGAAAAACAGAACAGGGCTGGATTATAGTTTGGGGGTCTCTTTTTTTTTTAATTGCAGCATCATAATAACAGTGCTTGCGCTGGACTCCCCCCCCCCTCTCTCTCTTCTCCACTGCTGAGGAGAAATTAACCCCTCCCTTTTAATTAGCCAGCCACGTAGATAAGTCTCATTAAATTTACACGCAGGATCGGACCAAAGTTCAGCCTCCTGTGTGCGCCGGCATGAGAGACACTCGCATTTAATTGCTTCTGTAACGGTCAGAGCTCAAGCCTTTTAATTCCATCCCTCCGGGTAATCGGGAATGTTTGCAGAGCGTTTAGAAACGTAGCCAGCAACAAGAAGTAGAACTATAACAAACACACACTGCTTTACTTTTTGTGCAGAAGCAACAATTTGATTCCTGCTGCCGGTCAGCACTGCTACTGCGGCCAGGGAAGAAAGACTACAACTCAATTTCTTTTGGTTTTTTTTTTTATTATAATTCAATAAGTAAGTTCTTAATTTTTTTTGTACAGCTCTTAAAATTTGACATCCACTTAAAAACCGGATGCCACACAAAAGACAATTCTACTATAGAATGCACGATACCTTTTTCTTTTAAAATGTACACCATTTCCCCCCACCCGCCTCATTAACCATCCTTCACTCACACCACCCCCCCCCCTCCACACCACCAGAAAAACAAAAATAAAAACAACTGTACAAGCCCACGACAGAGACGGAGACAGAAGGCGGAACAAGTCAGTCTCGAGACTCGGTCCTGGCCGGACCTCAGCAGGTGGTCCTGTAGGCTGGGAGCGGTCTGATGGGGGCAAACTGGACTATGGGGAGACAGGAGACGCCCGAACATTTCCGTTCGGGGAACCTTGTGAAGCTTTTTTTTTTAAAAAAAGGAAACCCACTTTTCCTGAATCTGACCGCCACCCGTTGGGAGTTCCTTACCTATTTTAACGTTTGTTGAGAGTTTCATCCTGTGTCTCTCCCCCAACTCTGAAAGACAGTTGATCTCTTTACTACCGTGTCACCCCCAAAGGGAGGGGGGGGGATCCCTTGACTGTTTCTCACACGCACTCACCACGCAAGCTGGGAACAGACCAGCCCAACCGCTAGTGGGCGCATCTCGACAGCCAGGCCACGAAGCAGGAGTTCGCGGGGAGTTCGGGTCTCTCGCACATGGCGTGGAAAAGGCATCGTTTTCTTGCCATGAGATCGCAGGGATCAAGGCGAGTGGAGAACACCGTAGTGGGGACGCCCCTTTGCTAGGTCTCGACATGGATCCCGATGAGCCCTGGGCACTGGTCGGTCCCTTCCCTCCTCTTCAGCCCACTCCAGTCTCTTAACTGGAGACATCTCAGCCGCTGCCTGGCCCAGCATCTCCTCCCTGTCCTTCTCCCCTCCCAAATCTGATCACTCTTTTTATAGTATATACAAATATATATATGGACATAGATCTCTCCCTCTCCCCACCCCCCATCCTTGTATTCCAAAAATAATTTATTCTGGTCCAGTGACATTACGACGAGGTGACGCCACAACACCGAAAAATCAGGAGCAGATCGAAAGAGTCCTTCTGACAGCGGGGGGGATGCCGGTGGGAAGGAAGAGGGACGGAGCCCCCCCCCCAACTGTCCTCACGCCCCATCCCTCTCCCTCCTGCGCCCCACCCCCCAAACCCAGGACCACCGCCTCAGCAGACCTGGAGACGAAAAAAGGACCACGTCAGTTTGCAAACTCGCACAAGGATTTCACACCTTCTCCAACTGCACACGTCCACAACAACCAATGACCCCTCCGCCGCTCGGTTATCTGAGTGAAGGCTAGACTGCCCCGCTGTCGAACACCGCCCCCCCCCCCTTCCAGAAGGGCACGACAACTGCATACTGCCCGCGCTTTGACGCTGGACTGTCATCGCTGTCCTTATTGCCCGGGTACAGCAACATGTGGCATTGTGCCACAAGCCCGGGGCACTGCCTGGGACTGTAGAGCTCACTCGTGGTACTGGGGGCCCCCAGGGATGGATTCATTCGGGGGCATGTTTAAAAAGAGAAAAATACAGGGGGGGGGGGGGCAAGTAAGATGCAGGGGGAAGATCTTTCACACCTGGCTTGCAATGGGTCATCCTTTAATGATGCCCCAGCACATACCCACAATGCAGTTTTAGCATCCCATAATGCAGTGCGAAACCCTCTCGCCTCTGTTCTCCCTCATGCCCTGCACCCCCCCCCCACCACCGAGAGAGACCAGACGCCTCGAGGGACAGGGTCAGCCGGGAAGCCGAGACTCTCTCCTACCTTCTGGTCGGGCAGCAGCGCATTGCTCTGTAGGGGGGGCAGGTGGCTGGACAGCAGGGCGGCGCCGCTGGGCCGGTCGTGCTCGCAGAAGATGGTCCCGTTGACGTAGTGGAACCGGTCGCCGGGGACCAGCCGGTTCTTGCAGGTCGCGCAGGTGAAACACTGAGGGGGGGGAAGGGCAAGGCAGCCAGTCAGACGCCGTCCCGCACCACCCCCAGCTCCCCTGCCACCTCCCTCAGGGTGGCGCGCGCACGGCGGGCACGCCGTTGTGGTCCTCGGCTGGAGTGTTATTCCCCCCTCCCAACTGCTTTCTCTTTTCCCAGGTGTTGCCGATTAAGTAGAAGAGGTGGGAGCGTTTAAGAGGTGAAGACGCGACCCGAGAGATCGGATACGGGGAACGGAGACAGTGGAGAGGTGTGTGTGTGTGTGTGGGTTTTGGGACGTGTTGCATGTGTCTTTTTGTTTTCGGTTAGTGTGGATGGGTGTAGACTGCAGAAGACTATTTTTTGGTACAGTCTTGTTTAGGCACAACCACTGTTCCAGTTGTCTCTAGTGTCGATTTTTCGTTTATAGTCAGTTTTGCTTGGAATACAAATGTTGACTTCCGGTTCCCTGGATTTGCAATGATAATAAAGTTGATTTGTTTTCCCAGGGGAATCCGATCTCCCAGGTGTCCTTTTTCTTTTATGTTGCAGCTTTTTCACCCCAGTATGAATTAATGGGTTACAAAAGTAACCCATTAACATTCATACTGGTTTTAGCAATAAAAAAAACACTGCTTACCCAGTCCTGACCTAGATGCCATTAATCATACTGAAGTACAGTATGATCACTTCTTTTGCTTTGTGCAATTACATACAATTTTCATTAACACCTTTAGGATCCATAATCGAGTTCTTACACTAAAAGGAAGACACTGCAAACGGCATCACATCTCTGCTGCCACTCCATAGCTCCGCGAGTTCTCACCTAGTACTAGTTCGTGGAACGCGATACGAACACTCGATATGAAAAAGTCATAATTCCCTACACTTATCTGCACTCTTCTGAACACTCCACTCAGAGCTCTTTACAGGTGATGGGGAATCCCACTACCGCCACCAGTGTGCAGCCCCACCTGGATGATGCTCCAGTCTGCTCCCCACACACACCAGCTCTCAGTGGGGAGGAGAGCAGAGTGATGGAGCCAGTTCAGAGAGGGGGATTATTAGGAGGCCATGATGGGTAAAGGCCAGGGGGGAATTTGGCCAGGACACCGGGGTAACACCCCTTGGCAGAGGTTTTGAATTTTTTTCCACGTTTCAAAGCTGGCTTTCGTTATTTGAAATGTGGGTAATGATTCACGTGGGGGAGGGTGTCGACCAATCTGGGGGGGGGGGCGGGGGCACGGAGACAACTCACCTTGAGGTGGTAGGCGTTGCCCTGCGCTCTCATCACCATCTCGTTGGCGGGAATGGACTGCCCGCAGGCGCTGCACGCCCCACTGTGTCCGAATAGCCTGCAGGGACGACAGAGGACAGCAGGGGTCACACTCTCCAGCTGAACAGCCACCCCCCCGAGCCTGCGCCAACCTTAAACCTACGGCCGTCGGAGCTGGGAGGAAAAACGCTTCTTTCCCGGGGTTTTCACAAGGATGGACCACTCCAGCCCAGAACGGGAGACAAATTCTCAATCAGCAGCGAGTTTGCCACCCCCTGTAGGGTGTGGAATTGTTGTACCTCCTTCAGACATATGCATAACGGAGCAGGGATGTGCTTTTGAACCCCCCTTTAATACATGCAGCCCAACCAACAGAGGTTCCAAACAAGTGGGTTAAACCTTAATTGGACCATTTAACTGGGGGGGTTTCCCAGATCCAAGTTAGGGACCCCTAAAGAGCCCCCCTCTCTCCCCAGTCCCTCCACCGTGGCCCTAGCCAGCTGCTCCCCACCCCCCCCCCCGCCGGCTCTCCTTCCCCTCATCAACATCCCAGCTCCGGCTGCATGCAGTAATGAATTTTTGATCTTAATTCAAACAGTAATTTAATAAGGGACGCCAGAGAGAAACTCGGCTCTCCCTAATTAATGTTTGTCCTTTCATCGGACTCCAACCTCCACGGTGCGCAATTTGGCAACAAAGCCATGCCCTTTGGATTAACGGTATCATGCATATTTAATGCCCTGTAATTTACATACACGCAACAATGTGCACAGCCAGAGCACGAGCACGCACTACTGCCGCCCACGCTTGGCAGCGTCGCAGGAAGGGGAGACCACTCGGTCCCCACTGCGGTACATTCTGAAAAGTGCGGGGGCTGGCGAGCTGCAGGCCTCTCTTACACCTGACGGGGCTCTGCTTGGACGAGCTCTGCCAGGTACACCCTTGTTTGCTGGGCAGCGGTTTTTACCACAACAGGACAACCTTTTGGCTTCTGAGCCACCACAAGCGGCACCACCATCGGGTTCGACGCTGCAAGAATAAAGAAGGAATTCCACACCAGAAATCTCCCCCACACCCCCCAAAAGAGCTGCCGTCGAGTATCATCTGTGCTGGGGGGGTCACTGGATCAGGACCAAACAGGACCCAGGTATACCAGCTTTGATTTGGATTTCCCAACACGGTAAACTTTTCAAACCCAGCCCTGAGTGGCTATTGCCCATAAAAATGCTAGTGGCCACCGCCCCCTCTCTTCTGTTCCTGTCGGACTGTGGCCACGCGCCGGCCTCCAGGATCCTGTTTACCCCCGGAGAATGGAAGCGTGCCCACTGGCGCTGCTTTTTCCCCTGGCTGTGCCGCAGGCCAGGGGGCACAAGCCCAGCCTGTGTTCCCGCGCCAGGCTCTTGCAGACGCTAGGCCAAGAGCTCGGAGCCTGGCAGGGTCCGTCCTCTCCCACCCCCCCCCTCTTCCACCTTCTCCCATAAAACCCGGCAAGGCGCTCAGTGCAGGCTTCGGCGTGATGAAGGAGCTCTCTGTTCCTGCCCCTGCCTCGCTTCTGGGCTTCGATTTTCCCCATAAAAAAAAACACGATTCCCTGCTGAGCTGCAAACTGCGCAAGAAAACAAAATCCTGATTGAAATGCCCCCCCCAACCTACCCCCCACCGACTGTGGGCGATCGATGCGATGCGCTGTTGCGTCCCTCGTTCCTTGCCTCTCGGCTGTTTTTTTCAGCATGGCGCCCAACTCGCACCTTGGCTTCACCTACCTATTTGCACTCCCACAAGCACAAGCAGGCTGTACTGCATGGGCACCCCCCCAGGTGTACCAGGAAACCCCTCTGACCCTTGACCCCCTTACCTCCCCCCCCCATGACCTCTGACCCTTGACCCCTTTACCTGAGGTAGTCGTTCCTGCACAGGATCATCCCGCTCTTGCTGTAGCAGGACGTGCCAATCTCACCCAGCTGGGCCTGGCAGCAGGAGCACTTCAGGCAGCGGGTGTGCCAGTAGTGGTCCATGGAGTACAAGAGGAAGCGGTCCGCGATCCGGCCGCCGCAGCCCGCGCACGAGCGGGGGGGGGAGCCACCCCCCGCCACCGCCACCGCCTCCGACCGGCTGTTCACCATGGCAGGGGCTGTGGGAGCAAGCAGAGGTGGCAATCAAGCAAGGTGGCAACCAGCAGGGGGCGCTCAGGATCAAACTACCACGTGTGTTTCAGATCGCGTACAGACAAAATCGGGAGCAAGCACACACAACGACAAAACGTTCTTATACTTAAAAGCCAACTCCAGCACCTCAGAGGGGCAGAATCCAGCTACATCCCGGGATAAAGGCTCCTCCTGATCTGATCTTTGCTTCCGACATGTTCTAGATTTTCCAGCATCTGGGAGACTCACCGCCCCACCGCTCGGTATTAAACACTATTTCTGGTCCTTTCCGATGCTGACGATCATGTGAGGAACAAATCCGGCAGACGGCACAGACAGAACCTTTGTCTTTAAGCAGTGCCAGTTTTGGGTCGGAAAGCAACAGCCCAGAAAGAGTTTTAAAAACGGAGGCCCAGTGGAGAGCAAATCAATCCTCCTCTCACTGGAACTCGGGGTTCACATGAACCCCTTAGGCCTTGCTCCCAGATGAGGGCTAAGCGACAATAAGTCAGGACTCTTGACCCACAGCTGGAAGGTTGCAGGTTCAAATCCCATGTAGTGCAATCCCTGTTGTACTTGGTTTAAAAGTAAATCACTTTAAAAAACAAATCACTTCACTTCATGCAACAGGGCGTTTGATTGAAGTTTCTTTGGAGAAAAGAGGAAGCAAGATATTAATCCTCTGGAAAGCACATTCTAGAATCCCACTTCTAGAATAGTCTTGTTAGATCTTTTGTCTTCAACAATTTCATAGCTATTTCAAGCTACATAAACAAGCATGATATTAAACAGCTTGACACCAAGAAGTCTGACCCCCCCCATGGATGATGCGGATAGCTGTAGTCGATTGACACGTTCCCCAAACGAGCCTCTTCTGTATCATAGCTACCCTAGTTGACCCCCCTTCCCAGCCCCTGGCAGCAGTTTCTGACTAACCACCCGAGCCAATCCAAGAGAATGTTCGACACCCCAAGTTGAACGAGGTTTAGTTGCTGGGGTGGCCCAGCCACCGCAGTCCGACGCGCGCCCCCATCTCGGCGACGCGTCAAAGCTGAAGAGCTCGGCTAAGGACGTCTTGGATGGCCTGCCTCGCACTCACGGCAACCCTGACCCCGAACTGCTTCCGGGTCAGGGGCTTGACAACAGGCTGCTGTCATGGAAACTCTCGAGCACTCTACCCCAAGCACATGCATGTACTGATTTTCCCCCCCCCCGGATTATTTTAATGCCAAATGTCGCTCTTCACACATTTGAGCTTCACAATAAGACCTGTAAGTCCTGGCATTTGGCCTTGACTTCTACACACCAGCCTGAAAGCCCGGGGTCCTCATACGTCCCAACCTGCTGTGGAACGGGAGGCATTCCTGCAACCGCCCCACTGCCCATAGGCCTGACAGGAAGTGGAACCCCGAGTCCCGAGGTTTGCAATTTGGAATTCACGTAGGAGCAACACGAGACAGGATTGCAGCGGGGGGTTAAAGAGCAAGAGAGCTGGAGAGGCGAGACGATGGCCTGTCCTATGTACCATCCGGTTCCCCACTTCCGCCCCTCAGGAGTGGGCAGCAGGAAGCAGGCACTGGAGACCGCTCAAAAAGGGGCAGCGTGGGGCTCCACCCAGTGGGGGTCACTCCGGGGTCGGCCGAGTGACTAAGGGCACAGGAAGACCACCTGACCTCACCGCAGGAGGGGGGGCCTGGAGCAAACCAGCGACCAGCGCCTGCTTCTCGGCTGCTCAGGGCACAGGCCCGGCCAGCTTTCCCACGCTCCGGGATAATGAGAAGCTTCTGGTGGGGGTCCGGGGGAGGGGGGGTTACAGGGACCAGAGCCTCTGTTCCCGGCTGCAACCTGCCACTACTGCGACAGACGGTGCCGTGAGCAAGCACGCAGCTTCCCCAAGCCTGTTTCCAATTTGAAACCGGATATATCAGGCAGTGCAGTACTGGGGAAGGAATTAGCCAGTTGCTTTACCAGGAAGCAACCCGCCCTTGATGCCAAAGATCTAGCTATTCCAGCCAACAGGTTCTGCAAGAGCGTGACCTTGCGGCTCTCCAGGCTCCAGATTGCATACTACGTACAGCAGCCCCCACCACCCCACAGCAGAGCAGAGCAGAGCAGGAGCCTCCCCATGGTGCTCTAGAATGAGGAAGCCAGTGACTGGTAGAGTGGGTTGGCAATCGAATTACTGCCATCTGTTTTACTGCCACTTTGTAGCGGTAAACCCAACCCACCCTGGTACATCACCACTCATAAACCAGGCTGTTGTGATGCCACAAGGTGCGTCGGCACCCATGGCTGCGGGCTTGCGAAGCTTTGCTCTCCTGGCGGGTTTTAGAAGCCTGGGTAGAACAAAAATCAAGAGAAGTCCAAGCCGAGCAGGAGACGTGACTGAGACAGCAGGAGGTAGTTAAATGTATTAAATTCAAGACAAGCCTGCATGTCCGACTACTGTGTCTAATGGGCGACGGCCAGGGAGAAGTTAAAAAATCCAAGAGTTGCAAACAGCCAATCACATAATGACTGTAAAACAGGAACCATCATTGCTGAATGTTCTGCGAGAGACTCCAAGGCAGGGAAGTGCCGTACCAGAGAGACAGGCCTACCAGTTTTAAAAGGGAGTCAGGACTCTGGGCAACTTAAGGCACAGAACAGTTCACACTGCACCCAATTAAGCCAAAACAAATTCTGTTCCACTGTTAATATTTGGGGTGGAATCAAAACAGGTCGACTCCAGGACCAGGAGCAAGGATCACAGCTGTGGAACACATTCTGCAGACCAGAACAAACCTTCATTTCATCCCAATTCCAATGCACCAAGAGCACTCGGGTTTTAAAGCAGCCAAGTTACGCTTTCTCTGCAACTCCAGTCTGCACAGAGTCACCACTGCCATTCCTTGCAATAAGTTCTCACTCGTAACATGCTACATCTCAACTCCGAGTGACTCTGTAAAGAGAGCGCCAGGAGCTTGGATATCGTTTGTGCACACAGATCCAGCATTCCATGAACCTGCTAGACGGGTTTGACAGAACAGGAAGTGAATTACGGCAATAATGGAGAAAAAATAAACAGCGATCAGGATTCAACAAAAAGGCAGGGAGATCCTTTGGAGACCAAGGAAAACTGGAGGGTTTCGTTGGACATTTTAGCGATGGGGCAGGCCAATTTTCAAAAGGCAAGACGGAGACATCTGCCTATAGATACCATGGAGTGGAGCTGCTGATGAGCAAGTTGAGCACACAAACACAAAAGGCATGCATTCAAAATCCCACACACACACACCTCCCAGCAGTTTACAGCTGCATCCATAAAGCTTATCAGCCAATCCAGACTGGATAAGAAAACAATATTCCAGTGTTGGGAAGCAGACACGGTCTGATAAGTTATCCCAGTAACAATGATGGTATTAATAGCTGTGCCTCAGTCAGGCCCGGGATTAAAAAAAAATACAGTCTTCTGACCGAGTATCAAAACAGACTTCTCTCATTCCAAAATCAACAATTCCGGTCCAGAGGCAACATGCTAAATTATTCTTTTTTCATTGGAAGATTTGAGACACCCCTCTCCCCCCACGCATCCACAGTAAAACTTGAACTAGCTCCGAAAACGCAATAAACATGCCAGGTTTTTAGGATTTGGACTTTTTTTCCCCTTCCGTTTTAGGGTCTAAGCAGTCCAGAACTCTCCGAACAGAGTTGTACTTATTTCCAGGTTCAGAATTCCCAGGGCTGGACGCCGACAGAACTTCAGGAATGGAAACGGGGGCGTTTTCAAAGCCAGAGCATTAGAGAATTTTTTTTTTTTGCCGTTCGGCTGAACATTCCTTCAAGTGGAAAAACTCCCACTAACTTGGCTGAGCTGCTGTTGCTGAAGAGGGGCAGGTGTCTCGGTCAGGAGCCATCACAATTTAATTGGACACACCTGGCTTTTAAAAAGTACATTACACATGTAGTTTGATCACACCAGGGGTTACAACTGCAGCCCCGGAGGGCCAGAACCTTTCTGCTGCTTCTCCTCCTCAGCCCTAAATTACCTAATTGAGCTCATTATTTGCTTAATCGGACAAAGTGGAGCTTTTCCTTGTTCTTGAGCAGCTGGAGTTTTTAAGAGCCCCTGAAAACCTGCAGGACAGCAGCCCCCCGACGACCGGAACCGATGCGATAATGGGGGAGCTTAACTCATCCGTGCAGAACTCTTCCATGAGTCCGGTTTTCTCGACAGAGCTCACCTGGGACTGATCCGGACCACCGAGCAGTTCCTTTGGGTTGTCACTGTCCTGACAGCTCCACAGGGGAGAAGGTGGTCAATCGGCAGTCCATTCCACTACAATCCACTCCAGGGCCTCTGCTTCACCCAGCTCCTTGTCCTGCTCATCCCACAGGTCAGCGGTTTAATAAACGCCGAGCCGGTTGGAGCCAAACTCCGAGATGGATTCGGATATGGAACAGGGCAGGGATGGCTGACCCTAGTCCAAGCAGGTCTCCCTTAAATCACCCCCCTTGTAAAAAGACATGAACCGGGAACTTTCATTAATTTCAGCCAATTAATTGATTCAATTAAATCCGGCCAACAGAATTGCAGGGTGTTTGCATTTAAATTTTTTTTTTTAAAAAAAAAGCTTTTATTTCCCCCCTGAATGGCTTAAATAGACCCCTCGCCTGCTTCCGTAGGCGAGACAAAACGGAAGATTTAAGGGTGGCCCATAAAAAACGTGCTGGATTGTGGCTCTCCAGAGGGGTGCTTTCAAAATGACAACCATCGCCAAGTGCCAAAAAAAAAAAAAAGGACAAAAGCCTATTTTCTTGCCAACTGCCTTGTTATTTTTCCTGTATCTATCTCACTTATCGCTCCATGCCTTTATGTTCTCCACTCGCCATGACATCGCAGGGTTCCTCCTCTGAGAGATAGCCGGTTTGTAGCCCTGCTACAGAAAGGGGGGACCAGATGAAAGACCAGGAAGATGTCGATTTTTTTTTTTAGTAGTCATTTTGTGTCTACACCACATCAGTACAGTAGTATCCTTCTATAAAAAAAAAAGTGGAAAAAAATACAGGATAGTCTTCAATGAACCTCTTAAGAGAGTGAAGGTGTACACCTTGCTAGGTCTGGACTTTTAAAGCAACAAAAAAAAAACACACACCTCTTAGAAAATAAGCAGCAAGTTCTGTTTCGGCTCCTTTCCGGCTTCGATGAACTTTCCATTCCAAAATTTTTCTTTTTTTTTTGTGTGCAAAGCGAACGGACTGCTTTCGTAAACGCGGTTCGAGAAAGGAATGGCTTCCAAGAACACCCCGCCTCTTCACATCGCGTCTTGATCCGGCAGTCTTGCGCTTCACGGGCCATCCAATTCGGGAGAGGACGTCGCACGCTGGCACATCCCCAAACGGGCAGAACGGGACAGCGGAGTCTTGGGAGCTGGGCGGCGCCTCCTGGAGCTCCAGCCCAGCGGCTCCCGGGCGACGAGAACACTTTCACGCGAGAGAGTCGGAGCAGCTGAGGGTCACAGTGGAACGGAAAACGGGATCCAACACCCCAGCCACTCCCTGCGATTCCGGACGGCGTGGGCCTCGGATGGGCTCGGCGAACAGCCCAGTGCAACAGTGGGAACGTGGGGAGAGCGCATTTAAAACCGAGAAGTGGGGGGTGGGGGGTGGGGGGGTCCACAGCTTTGCCCAAAGAGTGGTAGAGGTGTGGAACAAGCCAATACTTCTTTCGAGAGACAGCGATGGGGGGGGGGGGGGGGTCCACAGCTTTGCCCAAAGAGTGGTAGAGGTGTGGAACAAGCCGATACTTCTTTCGAGAGACAGCCAGGTGGGTCCCAGGGACCACTGACCTACTAACTCCGAAACGGCCTAGATGGCCTGAATTGCTTCCATTAGCGACTCTAACCCTCAGCACTAATCGCGTGACTATAAGCGACTCACAAATAGAACCAGTGTTTTAGACATTTAAAGCATCAGGGGGCCCTTCCCCAGAGCCTGCTGCCTGCCCAACGGAAAGAACAGCCCTGGATGCAAAAAAAAAAAAAACAGGATCTTCATTTTTCTTTATTGGCTTCCTAGTATTATCTACAAGAAGCATTATACTAATAGGTTTTTTTTTTAAAAAAAAGTTGGATCCAAATGCAAGGAAAAAGAAAACCTGCTCAGTCAAACATTTTTAACACTGCGGCTTGCCAAACACGCCGCATGAAGCTACAGGCTTGGGACACGCGGGTGTTGATCCACTGTGGTTAAGATAATGCTGTCAATTAAAGAGACACACGGCCAGCTCCGGCCTTTGGGAGCTACAGGGTGCCGGAGTTGTGGAATTGAAACGATCTCACCATCTCTTCGGCTATCACACCACCCCTGCTCCAGCAGTCAAGACCAACCCGAGTAAAATTAATTAATTTTTACAGCAACCACCTCCGTAATCTGGGCACTGAGAACCTGCTAGAGCAAATAGAAAAGACGGGGAGGAACAGCGTCTTGGGCTCGGCGCCTGTGCTCTCGGGGGTTTGAGCTGGAACACCTTCTGTGTGGAGTCTGCATGTTCTCTTGAGGCAGGAGGGGAAACAACCCCCCCCCCCCAGGCCAAACCCACCCCTCAGGCCTATCAGTCATGGCCTCCTAATCACCCCCATCTCTGAACTGGCTCCATCACTCTGCTCTCCTCCCCACTGAGAGCCGGTGTGTGGGGGGAGCAGACTGGCACAGCATCCAGGTGGGGCTGCACACTGGTGGTGGTGGAGGGGATCCCCATTACGTGTAAAGCACTTGAGTGGGGTGTCCAGAAAAGCACTCTATAAAATATAAAAGTGTAAGGATTTTATTTCTATAGCTCCCCAAAAGTGCCATTATACAGCTCACAAGCCCATGGCCTATCTGCTACCCTCCCCATTCCTCTTCCCCTAAGTCACTACACTGTACTACTGCCCCCCACCCCCACCACCACCAACACACCCACCCAGACCAGGTCTTTCCTGAAACAAGCCGCTGATCGGACTGACGAGACGCCCGAAGCCCGAAGCTGCCGTGCTCAGCTCCCGACGCTCCTGCGACAGCCTCTTCCGCAGGAACGCGCACGCAGCACGTTTCCGGGGAAACCGGACGCCACGCCGCCGCGTGCCCTCACAGCTGTCCCGGCGCTCGGGCTGCGGGACGAGGGACTCTTAATTGACAACCCACCCACACTAATATAGCATAATGTGTATATATAGCGCCATTTCACACGGGGAACGCTGGCCCCTCGCGTATTTTAACGGAAATAGCGCAGCCCCCTTCTCCCCGACGTCTCGTCCCGCTTTCTAAAAAGACTTTAATGCGCCTTTCAAGTTCCGCGAACTGTTAATTACGACAAAATGGCGATAACCACAGTGTAACAGAAGCGGCCGTTTCCGTCTTCAATGAAACAAAACGTGTGTGTGGGGGGGGGGGTGGAGTTACTCCGTCGAGTTCACTGTTCACAAGTGTTAAAAATTAAAAAAAAACTGTTCACAAGTGTGTGAATCGGCCGTACTGTGTGCCCCCCCCCCCCCCGCTCCTTAAGTCATGAAACCTACGTCTGAAGAGCTCGCAATTCTGCAACGCGTCCAAGTACATTCAACGCCCGCCGTAGTTTCCTGCAATTAAGTCCCCCCCCCCCCCCACCCCCTTGCATACAAAGCAGGGAGTTTGTCACGCGTCTCATTAAAAGCTCTAAATCTTCCAAAAAAAACTGCTAGACGGTGGCGGAGGAATATGGAAATTATTTTTTTTTTACTAAAGCCAAGTCTGACTTTCTGTAGCGGAGATAAACATTTTTGAAAGTACACAGCGACATAAGACACTTCAGAAGACTGCATAAATCTTCCCAAGTTACTTATTATCCATTTTTAACACCACTCTTTTAAAACAAACATTGGAGAATGCGACCGAGACTCCGGTCGTACAAAAACGCCCTCCCAAACAGTACCTGCAGATTTACGTCTGACGCAAGAGACGAATATCCTGCGGACAACAGGAATGATAATTCACTGATTTTAACGTCAAAGTCTGAGAGCGATGTCAAATTTACAGAGCTGTGGCTGATGAGGGAAGTTTTTCCTAAACGATGAGAGAAATGAGCAGCGACAGCGGCCGTCTTCTTGAAAACATGACTCCTCTCGCCAGGGAATAATCTCGGTCTGTTACCCAAATCAGCTCTCAAGAAAAATATACACAGCATCGCTGCACAAACTCGAACATCCCACGAGAACCGCACAAGTCCCGACTTTCTCTCGCCACACGCCTGCGTGCTCTCAAACCGGTATGACCCGGGAGGAACCGAACAGGCTTCTTAAAAAACCTGCGATGAACTTTCAAAACCGAAGGAAGCCGGCGTCTGGAGATCAATCAGCCCGTCTCTAACCCCTCTCAATCGCGGAGACACGTTCACAAAGCAGAGGCAGAACGTCAACACCCCCAAAACCATGCCTTTACAGCGCTGAAATTAACACACACACACAAAAAAAGACAAGTTTAAATCCGTAGGCAGAACTCAAGCGTGTGTCCCGCGGTGGCTGTGAAACTCGGCCGGAGATGGTGGGGGCCTCTTAATTAAAATAAATTGCCTCTGACTACCCTCCAACTCTACATACCGCCCTAAGTAAAAAGGCCTGCCAAAGCCACATTCAGACACGGTCAGACTAGTTGGCACCACAGCAGATTAGCAATATATCCATCTCTTATAATAATGCGCTCGGGGACTATAACTACCTCCCCGTTTCATTAGAAGAAGTCATTTCTTTTTTTAATTAACACAGCTGAGGAATCTGCTTTTTTTAGAGCAGTGCGTGTACCTCTAGCGGGAGTGTGGCTGTAAGGGGGGCGGTGGAGGGGGGGGGGCTTTAAGTTCTCGTTTCCTTTTTACCAACAACAACAACAACAACAACAAAAGCAGAATGAAGCCTGGTCTGCACTGTCCGACAGCGGGCACGGAGGAGCGCTAATCGCTCCGGGCTGCCTGAACGAGCCGACCCCGGCCGGCAGGGAAACTACTCTCGTCTCCCTCGCCTGGCACGCCGCCCATGCCCAGACCCCCCAGCGGACGCTGCCTGCTGCCTGCTCGGAACTTAAAAACACGGACCTTCGGACCCGCAGAGACTGTTAATCCTCTCCGATTTCAGGCGTGCGACAGCGCCGGGAGCAAGACAGACAGACTTCGGGCGCAAACCCCGAAAACGAAGACCGGGAGGAAGGGGCTGGAGAGAGGCGAGAGACGACTCACCTTGCCGGGCAGCGCGCAAGCAGTCGCCCGTCCCGCGGAGGCGCAGATCACAAGACGAAGCCGTCCCGCGGGGGAAATTCACTTTAAAACAAACCAAAAAAAAAAAATGTGTTCGTGGACTTGATTCAGCTCTCAAGTCCTGCCGGATCCCCTCCCCCGGAGGTCTTCTCTAGGCGAGTTCCTGTCCTGCTAAAGGCGCGCCCGCGTCCGAGACTAATAGTTTAGCAAAGGACCCTCAAAAGAAGGTGGGGGGTGGGGGGGGGGGGGGAGGGAGACGCTTCGGCACGTGAATGCGGCGTGGGACGGGCGTGGATCTCTCAACGCCCAAGGAGAGAAGGAAACCAAGCCAAAGCAAAAAAAATAAATAAATAAAAATCCGAATTTGTCCAAAGTGAAAGCGCACAGCGCAGCCCGCACACGCCGCACCGGAAAGACTCACGCAAGTCTGAGTGCGAGCGGGGCTTTAAATGCTTCCTTTGTGACGTCACAGGGGTGCCGCCCCCCCCTCCCCCGGAGCCATTGAGCAGGGAAGGGGGCGTGGCGTCTGACAGCATGATCGATGTCTGTTTAAAGAACTGCTCGCTTGTGCCCTCATTAGCTTCGCTCGTAATCACCGCCGCCGAGTCCAGGCCCGCTCGCTCGCTCGCCCTCCTGTCTCTCTTTCTCCAGCGCTCATCACTGCCTCCCCCTTTAATGCCCCCCCACCATCCCCAAAACACAAGCCGTGTGGCTACGACATCGGTCTCAATACGAGGCACCTAGTCGCGGATACACTGGGGTGATTCGTGAGAACTACGATTATCGGCCCACTCCGCGCCGTCCCGCCTCCCGCCGGCGGATCGCGCAGACTGGAGACCATCACAAGAAAGCTGGCAACGGAGAAGAACTGGATGGGTCGTTTCTTGGACGAATCCGGGGTCATCTTTCAGCCGTCGGGTCGGACGGCCCAGTTCCGGACCCGCGCCGAGCTCGGCGTGAAGCGGTGTCCCCTGACCTCGGTTTCAACAGCGCTCCTCGGTAGTTTCCAACTCGCGAGTCCCGCCGGGTTAACTTCAGTGCACAGCTTTGAGATGGAGTGACTACAATTGCTAGAAGTTGCCCATTCCATCCAAAAGGAACTGTGCGGTATCAAATTGGGTAAATATACAATATATCCTGCATGAAAAGCAGTTCGGTAGGTGGGGAAGAAGCGTGGCTGTCTCTAGCCGAGCTAGAACCGAGCTCTGGTTCAGTGGTATCTGCATTTTCATCACACAAATCCCTGCTGTCTTTCCCCCCCCGATCCTTCTGAAACCAAGCCCTTTGCGACCGAACAGCAGACGAGCTACCTCACAGCTGGCAGGGGTCCGTGGCGGTCAAGGGCAGGGCCAGTATACCACACCTGTTACCTTAATTATAAGCCATCTACGGGGGGGGGGGGGGGGAAGGACAGCGGCTCTCAATAATACTGATAGGTTGTTTATAGCACGAGGGAGTACTGGCGAGAGGCCTGTCTTGCGCCGCAGAAGTACAAGCTCCCGGTTCCAATTAAGTAAACATTAAACACAATTCCAGTTCCCAAAGGCGACACGAGTTCCGTCCTCCCAACGCTCATAAAATAACAGATGAGGGCGGAGGACTGTATTCAAAAATAGCTTTTTGTGTGTGTGTGTGTGTTTACAAAAAACCATACGGACGGAACACATGCACTTATAAATACGTCAATCATTAAACGTATTAAGCACGGTGTGTGTGTGTGTGTATATATCATAGAAAAGTGACGATTGAAATATATATATATACTTGGGAAGAGAGGAAGGGAGCAGCATGAGCTCGAGGGTCTGGACGCAAGAGGTCTCGCTCCGCGCCGGAGGCTGTTGGTATGCGGCGCGCGCTCCAGCGAGAGACCGGAACATCTGGACGGGCTCGAGAGCCAAAACGAGCGAGAGCCCCGTGGATTCGGATTCCAGTCTGCCCCCGCCACGCGCGACAGCCCAGTCTGACGCGACCTGCACACACACACACACATCCACCCCCACCGTTAAAGAAAAACTCTTCATGTGTCAGGCTGCGCGCAGGACAATTAAACTCTTCACGCCGTCGAAGAGCCCTGAAGGGAACCCCCCCCCCCCCCCCCAAAAAAAAAAAAATTGCCGTTAAATCTCACCGGCCCTGTTCGCTCAATTACAAAATACGTCTCACTTTTTGGTCTGTGTGTGTGTGTGTGAGTTTTAAGTTTGTGTAGCAATCTCACGGTCCTGTTCGCCCAATTACCAAAACAGCAAAGACGTCTCACTTCTGTGGGGGTGCGTGTGTGTTAGTTTTACCAATCTCACGACCTGTTCCGTCGTCGACCTGTCCCGGCTCGAAACGCGTTCCCCGCCAGTCGAAGATTAAAATTAGATTTAAAAGATGGCGTCTGAACTCGGCTCGCCAAAAGTGTCCCCCGGTTGAACACCGATCGGATTTATCTAAAAAGAAAGAAACAGGAAAACAGCGACAGAAGAAATCTACGCACCTACTTATATTCAAGTGAATATCAAGCGGGGGGGGGGGGGGGGGGGCAACTTGATGAAGACGTTCTGGACGGGGAAGAGAGAGAGAAGGAATTGCACGACGTTCCCTTCCTGGTCTGGGCAGCGCTCTGCACATTTTATAGGTTTTAAGAGTTGAAAATACTTTCCGTAACCACTGAATGACATCCAGAATGATTTGCTAGCGAGCCCGGAGTGGATTCCTGTCATCGCCTTTAATTATGGGGTTATTTATAGCCTCCCGTCTCGCAGCCCGACTAACGTGCACAAGAGCCGAGCCGCACCTGCAGCGAGAGCGCGGGATCGCTAATCCAGACGCAGCGGTCTCCAGCGAGCACCGGGGACCAGGAGTCCTCCGTTTAATTGGACGTACATCATAATTATGGTCTTGTACCAGAGCCCTTGCGTGCCCCT
The DNA here is from genome assembly GCF_055471065.1 of Atractosteus spatula. Taxonomy (NCBI): domain Eukaryota; kingdom Metazoa; phylum Chordata; class Actinopteri; order Semionotiformes; family Lepisosteidae; genus Atractosteus; species Atractosteus spatula. The sequence goes on along the minus strand of NC_142728.1, from coordinate 14,574,305 downwards.
TCTCTGAGCTAATTAGCCCAAGTTTAAAATTCCAAACCACCCCTAGCGAGTAACTCAAAGCACAGCTCTCTCTCTCTCCCGTGAACGGGGACCCCCAAACTTGTATCGGTAATTCAAGGACAGCCGGTGCCATCCAGCTATCCAGAGTGGTGACGTGTTTTTGTTTTTGTAATTTCGGTGCATCAGAAATATCCGGAGAGGAAAATGGCAACGCGCACTGGGCCTAATTACGCACAATTCTGCGTCGCGCTACAGTGACGGATCCTTCTGCCAGATTGGGGAATTTATTGCCGAGCTAGGAAGCAAACAGAGGAGTTTCGCAGGCCGAGTACTCCGGCCGTCGCCAGAGCCAGGACATCAACTCGTGTCTTTTCTGCCTTTCTGGCCTGACTGCGTTGTAACTGGTAAAACAGTAACCCCCCCCCCCCGCGTGTAGGGGTCACGCCCCGTTCTTGGAAGTCAAAAAGACTTAAAACCCGTATTTTAAAGGCAAGCGGCGAGCGAAAACGACTTCTCGTTGTGTGGGTTTCGGTTGTGCCCGCCGACAGCCGCACACAATAGTCGAGGGCCGAGGAGGAAATGGAACCGGTTTGTCTGCTCGGGCTGCTCGAGAGAAACAAAAAGGACCGTAATAACGCAAGAGAGGACGGGGAGGGGGGTCTTTAACACCACCCCGACCGAGGACTTTTAACTTCGTGACTCCCGGCTTTCCCCAACTTCTGTGCGTGTGCGCCCGAGCGGCCTGCGTGCGTCCTGACCCCCGCCGCCCCCGCTCTTCATCTTGTTTTAATCTGGTTTGGGCGCTGAATGGGCGCTGAAAAGGCGGTGGGCGGCTGTGTGCGGAGCTCTGTTGACAAGCCCATACCTTTAAATGGCTGATAAATATGCAGGGGGGGTTAGTACTGACTGTAAAGGATGGTTTGGGTTGCAGATCCGCGGGACTAGGAAACTCCATTCAGAACTGCAGGATCGGCCTTTAGCATAACAAAGCACTTCAAACACGGAGCGGGACAAAGGCGCACAAAGACGGCGTTTGAGGGACATTCACACGGCCGTCAACCGGGCCGGCGTGAGCGCCAGGAACTTGGGGACCCCCCTCCATTGTGCGCCCCCCTCCCCACCCCGGGCCCGCGGATCACCGGGCCGGCCGCGGCGGCTGTCAGTGAGCCCCCCCCCCCGCACGGCGCTCCCGCCGGCAGCTCCCAGCCCCCAACCCCCGGCCCCGCGGGGAGACTGGAAAAATTCATGGGAACATTCATATGGACTTTCTCTTTTCACCCCCCACAGTGTATGACCCTCGTGCCTTTATGCTGTCCGGCCCCCCGAGTCTTTAGGGGGCGCTGGATGGTGATTAGGAATAGCCTGTTAGCCTGTTAGCGCAGAGACGCCACCTGCATGCAATAGAACAGAAAGCTATTATTATTATTATTATTATTATTATTATTATTATTATTATTATTATTGCTGTTGTTGTTCGTTCGTAACGCAAATTATTCATCTGAAAGGCGACTTTGCATCAAACCACCTGTACAAACCAACGCAGCACTAATCAAAATGAGCATAATGGGACTGTAAATCGTGCATTTAAACATTTTTAAAGATGTGTTTTCGAGCCTTTTGCAAATTCTTTTGACATCCATCCACACTGCTAGTACCTATAGATGATCACTTTCGGACCATTCCTCATTGTGTTTTGATTAATAATGCACTTGAGCGTAAGGCCACGTTTTCTGAGCTGACAATTACAAACTTTTTTCGTTCTAGTCGTTATTTTCAGAGTCCCCCGGGAGGGACTTTGCGGAAACAGGATGATAGGGACCCGGGGGGGGGGGGGCTGGAGTTCTGTAGCCATTCATACAGATCAAGCTGTGACTACGTCACTGCAGCAGGAGCTTATTTTTAAAAACCATCTGGCTTCTCCTCACCACGCTTTTGTTTAGAGCCGCTTTCACGAAGCCACACGAAGAAAACAGGGTTGAATTACTAGCGACACCTTGTGGTTAAATGTGGGAATTACAATAATCAACAGGAACTACGGAGGTGTGATCAGTGTACTACCTCCGCGGCTAAATTGTCGTAATAACGAGTTGAATCGGGTCATTTGAAACTCTTGTTAGGCGTCTTTATCACTTGAAGTGGGGAAGCAGGTGTTAGTCTGTTGCTAATTGTTCCCAAGATCTCATCCAACCGCTTAATAATAATAAGAATTAATAATTGCTTACACTTATATAGTGCTGTTCTGGACACTCCACTCAAAGCACTTTACAGGTCATGGGGAATCCCACTACCACCACCAGTGTGCAGCCCCACCTGGATGATGCGACGGCAGCCATAGTGCGCCAGAACGCTCCCCACACACCAGCTCTCAGTGGGGAGGAGAGCAGAGTGATGAAGCCAATTTATAGATGGGAATTATTAGGAGGCCATGATTGGTAAGGGCCAATGGGAAATTTGGCCAGGAAACTTACTGAAAGGAGCCAGGGTATCGTCTTCAACAACATGGCCCGGCAGCTTGCTCCACCCTCCCACCACCCTTTGTGTAAAGGAGCGCCTCCTGCTCTCTTGCAGGCCCCTCCTTGTCTGATGTCTTCAGATCTGTGTGAGGGTCATGACGACCCAGAGTGTGTCCAGCAAGCACAGGAACACTCACCAGGACTGGACTTCACGCCGGGGGGTGGGGGTAAACATGTGGGGAACGTGCAAGCTCTACACGGAAGGATCCCCCAGTCAGAATGTAACCCAGGACTCAAGATCTGTCAGATCCGCCTTCTCCCCTGTACCATGAATCGGAAAAAAAAGATATCATTTCCAAATCTTCAGGGGGAGTATCTACTATGTGGGGGGGACAACCAGGGACGTCCCCTCTGGTTCCCACAATGAAGCCATCTTCCTACTTTCTGGGTGTCTCACACTGCACTGCCAGGCTGACTTCAAACACCTCCCTAATCCCAAAACAAAGCCCCTCCCCGCCCCCCCGTGCTCTCTGTAGTGTTTGCTTTGGGGAAGGAGGGGGGCCACACAAAGAGGAGAGCAGAGGGGGGGTGGGAGACAATGCAGTGGCAACAGAAGAAGAGGACATGTCCTTCTGATCCCGGTGTTAAAAGGAGGATTTAGAAGGAATTAGTTTCCTCTTCAGAAAGATAAACGTACACTGGAGACCCCAGGGAACTGCCTGTGTGTGTGGTGTGGTGGGGGGGAGGATATATGGCTGTGGACACAGTAGGGCGACCCAGAGAGCTTTCAGAAACGTCAGAAGGTCAATCGCAACAGATCAAGACGCCAAAGACTGTGACGCCGGTCCTCCGCTGGTGCCCGAGAGTCGATGCTCTCTTCTGCAGCTCGTCTCTGGAACGTGATTGGCTGTCGCACTTTTTCCGCTGTTATGAGACGCCGAACGTGCTCTGTTTGGGCTGGACTGAGCAGATCACTTTGCGGTGTTGCTATTACCATTACAACTGCTGCTTCTCCTGCTGCTGTCACTGCTACCCCTGCTGCTGCGTCTACCACCACCTCTACTGCTCCGGCTACTGCCGCCAGCTGCTACTGCGGCTCGCTGTGAGCAGATATAGCACCCCGTAGCTCCTACCTGGCCACCCCACTGGAGCTCAGCAGGTGTGGGCCTGGCCAGTACCTGGATGGGAGACCTCCTGGGAAAGCTAAGGTTGCTGCTGGAAGAGGTGTTAGTGGGGCCAGTAGGGGGCGCTCATCCTGCGGTCTGTGTGGGTCCTACTGCCCCTGTATAGTGATAGGGACACTGTACTGTAAAAAGGGTGCTGTCCTTCTGGTGAGACTTAAAACCGAGGTCTTGATTCAATTCTCATTGGTCGTTAAAAACCCCAGGGTTTCTCAAAAAGAATAGGGGTGTTACCCCGGTGTCCTGGCCAGATTTCCCCCCTGGCCTTTACCCATCATGGCCTCCTAATCACCCCCATCTCTGAACTGGCTCCATCACTCTGCTCTCCTCCCCACTGAGAGCTGGTGTGTGGGGAGCAGACTGGCGCATCATCCAGGTGGGGTGGTGGTGGAGGGGATCCCCATTACCTGTAAAGCGCTTTGAGTGGAGTGTCCAGAAAAGCGCTATACAAGTGCAATTATTATTATTGCTGCTGGTGCGATTGCCACCTCTATTATTATCAATACTACCACATTACTCTACAAAGAGCTGTTGATGCCTTTGCCCAGTAGATTGCAGTTCCACAGACGTATGACATAGAAAAGATATTATTGGCAGCGGTATTATTAGTGGTGGAAACAAGCAGTCACTAAAGATCTCCAAGCGCCCCACACACATTTCTTTTTGTTTAGATCTCCCACACAGGCCTCTGTGAAGCCGTAATGCTCTGAATCTTTGTCCTTCTAATTATCCACGGAAGTGTCCTGGCACATATTAATTAAAAAAAACTTCCACAGCTTTGTCCCTTTAAGAACCTCATTAACAGGGTGTAAATGCTAAAGAAGGAGATCCCCACTGTGGTCTGTGAGAATGACCCCCTGCACAAGCACACTCCTTTCTCAGAGGGGACAATGGAGTTGTTCTAGGTGAGAAATGAGGGCTGAGCTTTCATGGTTAAAATCCTGTGCGTATAAAAAGGAAGAGCGATCAGAGCTAGCTGGCCTTTGATACCAGCCAGGGGGCTGGAGACCCCCAGAGAAACACTTTCACTGGCTGTCAAGTGAGGTGGGGGCATCATTGTTCCCTGTAGCTTTCTGTCCTTCAAAGGCTAAATTACCTCCGCAGGTGGGCGAGACGCAGACTGAGCAGTGAAAGAGGTTCGGAGCAGCTGGTCAAAAGCTCAGGGGGCACAGCCTGTGTATCCAGCCTGGGCACACTCTTCTAGAAATGGGAGTTTATGTGCCCTGCCTGCCATCGATATGTCTTTGTGTTTACCTGCGTGGAAATCTGTCTGATTTGGTAAGACGTCTCCTTATTCTTTTTGATTGAGTGTTCTATGGCCATATATAAGCACACGTCATGCCAATGATGTAGCCTTTTAGCAAATAACGGAACGAGTAAAATAATAATTAATAATCATAATTATAATTGCTTACACTTATATAGCGCTGTTCTGGACACTCCGCTCAAAGCGCTTTACAGGTAATGGGGATCCCCTCCACCACCACCAGTGTGCAGCCCCACCTGGATGATGTGACGGCAGCCATAGTGCACCAGAACGCTCCCCACACACCAGCTCTCAGTGGGGAGGAGAGCAGAGTGATGGAGCCAGTTCAGAGATGGGGATTATTAGGAGGCCATGACTGGTAAAGACCAGGGGGGAAATTTGGGCAGGACGCCGGGGTAACACCCCTACTCTTCTCAAGAAACACCCTGGGATTTTTAATGACCACAGAGAGTCAGGACCTCGGTTATATGTCTCATCCAAAGGACGGCGCCTGTTTACAGTATAGTGTCCCCGTCACTATACTGGGGCATTAGGACCCACATGGACCGCAGGGTGAGCGCCCCCTGCTGGCCCCACTAACACCTCTTCCAGCAGCAACCTTAGTTTTTCCCAGGAGGTCTCCCATCCAGGTACTGACCAGGCTCACACCTGCTGGGCTCCAGTGGGGCTGCCAGGTGTGAGTTGCAGGGTGATATGACTGCTGGCTAAAACGGTAAAAGTTTATTCTGTGCTGAAAAGAGAAGAAAGGAAACCCAGCACAAGCTCTGACACAGGCTCAAAAACTGAGACGTTTTCTCTCTTCTCTTTTCTGCTGGGAATAAACCTTTACTTGTTCCTTTGCAGCCTGCGCATGCTGACGCAGCTCCCCACCTGAACTACTTCTATGGCCTAAAGCAGAGAGGGCACACCACAGCTAATGACTATCTTGTCGGGGTTCAGATGCTACGCAACGCTGGGCCAGGTCAGTTCTGGGCTGGGAGGGAAAAAAAAACAGCTGCTGTAAGTAGCGCTGATGGACTAGTAGGTGGCGCCTATGCATCTGTACCACAAGTTCCTAACCAGTGCCCCAGTTTGGTGAATGGGATCACTGGGCTGTAGCAAGTTCTGTCCTTCGGATGAGACATTGGACTGACGCCCTGGCTACTTGGTCAGTAAAGATCTCAGCGGTGTCAACCTCCAATGTCCCGGTTAAATTGTACCCTGCTCTAGCACAACCTGGCCTTCCTAATCTGAACTCAATCGATGAATCGCAGTTGGTTATTCCTCCCTTCGATCTGCTGTGCAGTGGGGCCACACTCCAGTTGGAATTTCACTAACTGCATTATTATACAGGTGCGTGTGTGCTCAGGATCAAACATCAGGAAGAAAAAGAGCCATTGCCACATTAATAGGAGGCAGATTTAAGATGACACAGATATTATGAATTCCAGAAAGTAGCATGGCTCTCTGAGGTCAGCAGTTTATTTCATATACATTGCTGTGTGGTTCCCTCCTCTCCTGCAAATGTTATACTTGCAATTCCGCTCATAGCCAGTAGAGGGCCGAGGGCGTCGCTCTACCTTCCCTTCCTCAGATATTTCCACAGATCTGCAAACAGAAAGAGGGCATCCTACTTAAGCAGAACTTAACTTTTCACATTATGATTTTATTAAATCGGCCTTTGCTTGTTTCGGTAGGACTTAAGCTTAGTCTAAGCTAAAAACAAAAAGTGCATCTGTACAATGTCAAACTGGTGACACGGCGCTCATGTTTATTATTATTAATTATTTCGGATCAGGCGCATTGGCTAAGTACACCCGGCTTTCTCTTGTACTCTGCAACTTTTCTGTTCGGCTACGGCAAAGGGTCCAACTTCAGTCTTGGCTTTGAGCCGTTACACCACAGCCCCTACGTGATCTAGCCAGCAGCCAGCTCACAGCTCACAGCTCACAGCTGGCAGCCCCACTGGAGCTCAGCAGGTGTGAGCCTGGCCAGTACCTGGATGGGAGACCTCCTGGGAAAAACTGAGGTTGCTGCTGGAAGTGGTGTTAGTGGGGCCAGCAGGGGGCGCTCATCCTGCGGTCTGTGTGGGTATGGTGACGGGGACACTATACTGTAAAAAGGGCGCCATCCTTCGGATAAGACGTAAAACCGAGGTCCTGACTCTCTGTGGTCATTAAAAATCCCAGGGCGTTTCTCGAAAAGAGTAGGGGTGTTACCCCGGTGTCCTGGCCAAATTTCCCATTGGCCCTTATCAATCATGGCCTCCTAATAATCCCCATCTCTGAACTGGCTCCATCACTCTGCTCTCCTCCCCACTGAGAGCTGGTGTGTGGGGAGCGGACTGGCGCACTCTGGCTGCCGTTGCATCATCCAGGTGGGGCTGCACACTGGTGGTGGAGGGGATCCCCATTACCTGTAAAGTGCTTTGAGTGGAGTCTCCAGAAAAGCGCTATATAAGTGTAAGCTATTATTATTATTACATCCCAGCAGGAGGGGGACCAGGGGGCAAGCTGTGTGGAGGGAGGGGGGGAGACAGACTGAGGGCTACTCACGGTGGCCACGCCTCACCGCCGACCTCTTCCCCGTGTCCCTCGGCAGGGCGCCCCCACCTGGAACAACACAATCGCCGTCACCTCCAGACCCGCGTGGGTTTTGGTTTTTTTTTCCCGGCCTGGCGGCGAGAGAGCTCATTCCGTCGACCTGAACCCGCCGAGTAAAGTCGACGAGGCAACGCGATTCCTACCAGGCTTCCACATTTCGGAAGGGACCCCCAACAGAGAAACCAGTTGGGTATGTTGTAAGCAGCAATGGGTGCAGCTCTGTACACAAAGGGTTGTGGGTGCCTGGAACAGGTTAACCAGTGATGTTGCGGAAGCAGATCCGCTGTGGTCCCTTCAGGTTACAGATCTTCAGATCAATAACCTACTAACAGGCAAATGAATGAGATGGCTTTGCTATCCAAACAGCAAAGGAGACGGAAAGGCTGAGTCAGTTCAGTGCCAATCCTTTCACTTCTTGCAGTAACAACAGAAGATCACAGTCCAAACTCCCCCTGTCCTGTGAGACTCACTCACCAGGCAAGTCATGAAGGCGAGCAGCATCCTGGATTAATGAAGCGCTCTCTGTTGCTGGGGAAAAAAAAAAAAGATATAGGCCAGTTAATTGTATTTAAAAAGTTTTTTTGACTCCTAATAAGAAGTTGTAAAGTGTCCCAAAGGTCTTTTCAGGGAGTCCTCATGCTGTAGGCTGTAGGTGAATTAGGTCCCCCAGCTTAAACATGAAATATTTGATATGATTGTAACTCTTTTTGGGGTTATTTATCACAGAAAACAGAACCGCAGGTCCGAACAACCATTGCAAGTTCTCACACATTCTACTGTGTCCAGGCCTGATGCAGAGGGAGCTGTGGGGAGAAGCTATTCTATTGATCCTGTTGAGCCAATAACAAGCTGATTTAGTTCAATCAGGGTTGAGCTGGAAAGAAAATCTTGTGACACACAACAGCCTTCCAGGACCAGGACTGGACAGTCCTGCAAATACACTGACTGGCCCTCCAGAACCAGGACTGGACAGCCCTTCAAATACACTGACTGGCCCTCCAGGACCAGGACTGGACAGCCCTTCAAATACACTGACTGGCCCTCCAGAACCAGGACTGGACAGTTTACAGTTTCACTGACCAGCCCTCCAGAACCAGGACTGGACAGTTTACAGTTTCACTGACCAGCCCTCCAGGACCAGGACTGGACAGTCTACAGATTCACTGACCAGCCCTCCAGGACCAGGACTGGACAGCCCTTCAAATACACTGACTGGCCCTCCAGAACCAGGACTGGACAGCCCTTCAAATACACTGACTGGCCCTCCAGAACCAGGACTGGACAGTTTACAGTTTCACTGACCAGCCCTCCAGAACCAGGACTGGACAGTTTACAGTTTCACTGACCAGCCCTCCAGGACCAGGACTGGACAGTCTACAGATTCACTGACCAGCCCTCCAGGACCAGGACTGGACAGCTCTTCAAATACACTAACTGGCCCTCCAGGACCAGGACTGGACAGTCTACAGACTCACTGACCAGCCCTCCAGGAATAGGACTGGACAGCCCTGCAAATACACTGACTGGCCTTCCAGGACCAGGACTGGACAGCCCTTCAAATACACTAACTGGCCTTTCAGGACCAGGACTGGAAAGTCTACAGATTCACTGACCAGCCATTTCGGACCAAGATTGGACACTCTGCAGACACACACTGACCAGGCCTGCAGGACCAGGACTGGACAGTCTACAGATTCACTGACCAGCCCTCCAGGAACAGGACTGGACAGGCTCTGTTTTCCAGACAGCCACACCAGACTGCAGAGTGCAGTTTCTGCTTTTCGGTGGGGATTCCCCAAACAGTGGCTGACGACTCCTTGGCTGCCCCTGTCTCTGCTTGAGGATCACAGCTGTGAGTGTGTTAATTCAAAACTCAATGGTATCTGGAGCCTGTTTTTCTGAGATCAATAAATAGCTAAAAAGCAACAGCATCAAAAGGACCGGAAGTTCTGAGATGCAGGAAAATACAGAATGGACACAAACAATGAAGAGGCAGAAGCAGAGAGTAGAAGGTCTCACCTTCACTGCTCCCAGAGAGAAGATGCACAGCAGAGATGCAGACCAGCAGAATCCCCAATGCACAGCCACACCGCATGGTGTGCGATCCAGGAATCAAATCCTGTATCCAAGGAAAGGCAGAGACGTGGACACGGCTGTTGTGGATCGGAAAGTTCCAGAGAATGAAATTAAAACCCACTTGCAGTTTCTGGGAACTCTGCGTATCGGCTGAATCCCAGCGATCAGAGCTGGAGATATGGGACTGTGCGTTATCACCTCCACATCCCCTGGTAGATGCAAAACACAGAACCAGCCGGGGCAGTTCTGTCCGGAAGAAAAAAGATAAGTTAACCCCGAAATTCTCAAATGATGTCTTTTTCTTAACTCGGCTGTTTTTCTTATCTTATCAGATGCAACTGCAAAGCAGGTGCCCTTTTTTTTTAACACGCCGATGCAACCTCATCGTCTGTTCAGTTCAGGTTCCTCCAGCTGACACTACAAATTCCGCCCTCGAGAAAAGCACGCGGATGTTTCGGAAGATTAACGAGTTGGGGGGGGGGGGGGGGGGAAGAATATTTTGGACCAGTAATCAGCGTTCAGGGAAATCAGTCTACTACTGTGTGTTCCGATATTCCTCAACCCTGCAGAGCACAGTAGTAACCACTGGGGGGCACTCATCTCACAGTGCAAGAAAACTACAGCTGTTGTTCATATCTGCAACTCTTCCTTGATTCCCAAACTCTGCTCTGATTCACTCATCCACTCTAACACAACGGTTATCATACTGAAATCATCCATCTATTTTTCTAATCGATCCATCTCCAGGGTATTTTCCGTTTCAGGGTCGCAGGGCAGCCGGAGTCTATCCTGGCAAGCAACGGGCACAAGGCAGGGTACACCCTGGACAGGATGCCAATCCATCACAGGGCACGCACGGACCCAGTCATGCACACACTCACACCAGGGCCAATTCACCTACCAGGATGTAAAACCCACCCAAACTCCATGCAAACACAGGGGGGGAACATGCAAACTCCACCCAGACAGCACCCCAGGTCTGAAATTGAACCCGGATCCCCCGCGCTGTGAGGCAGCAATGTTAACCACTGCACCACCGTGCCACCCTCATACTAAACCAGACAAACCAGATTTTTAAAAAAAAATCGTTGTAAATATGATTCTGTACACTTGATTTCTATACTTAAGTCTGAGGGGTCATAGCAGTGTGTTAGTGTAACTACCTCCCAGCACCAGGGTTCTGGGACTGACTCAGATTTTGGGGGGGGGTCTGTCTGTGAGGAGTCTGCGCGGGGATGGGCTGTGAGTCCTGTTCCAGGGGAGAGCAGTCGTGTGCTCCCAGTCTCACCTTGAGTCTTTGGGATTCAGGCCCGGCTCCGGCTGCCTGCGATCCCTCCGCAGGGATGAGCTAGAGATCCACGGTATCCCATAGTGCTCTGGGGTGGGGGGGGCGCTGGAAGAAACACAAACAGGAGGAAGGACTGAGAGTTGTGGAAAGGCGGGGGGGGGGGGGCGCGCACAGGGGTGTCTCCCTTGTTCGATCCTTGACCCCGTGTCCCCAGAGAACCCCCCCCCACCCCCACCCTGTCCTTTCCAGCACATTTCCTGTTCCTCTGTCGGTACAGTGCTGAAAGTCACAGGGCCCCGCGAGGCCGGACAGCACCTGGTGCTTCCTGTCTGGTTTCTCAGCCAATGTCAACTGCAGCAGCAGCAGCAGCAGCAACAGCCCTCAGACAAACCCAGTACCCCCTCCCTCCGGGCCTGCTGTGGACTCACCAGCCTGCTGCCATCGCCCCCCCAGGGCTGATACCTCCCCCCGAGCTGACACCTGGGCCGCCAGACGCACCCTGAAGAGGATGAGACTTTTTGTGACGGGGGGGGGAGTCCCATGTTTTGTGTTCTGTCAACAAAAAGGCCCAGTTCACATATAAGGGCAGAGACAACACGGTAGGGACCCAGGGATGTGGTGTAGCGAACGTGGACTTCCCCTCGAGCGTCCCTCGGGTCGCCGGCCTCCGAGCGCTCCTCTCTGGGCCCTTGGCATTCTGGGAGTGCTGTTGCCGCGGGACACCGGCTCTGTGTGCAATAACTCCCCCGATGAGACACTTTACCCTTTACTCCCAGCCTGGCGCAATTCACCTTGACACGGCAAACAAGGGGGTCGGGGCGACTTTCTGTGGGGAGAAAAGTGTAAAACTCAGCGTAAAAAGTACCAATAATAGCTCCAGTTCCCGTTTCTCCAGAGGAAAACAGGGGCAGGGGGTGTCTGGGCCCGTCGCCGGGGCAACAGTGGAATGCCTCTCATGCTCAGCAGAGTAGGCCTCAGCCTGTCGCCTAGTGACAGACCCTCGACCCCGGCAAACTCGCATGGCAGAAGGAGGCCGCTGGCGCAGTTTAAATAACCTTGTTTTAAAGAGTCATCATACCGCCATATTGCAATTATTTTTGAAGCTGGACTCCATGGAAACAGAGAGCCAACGAGCGAGACAGGCCGGGCAGACAATCCTAGGCAGCGTTGCTAGGCGATGTTTGCAAAGTTATAGACAATATGGAGCTGTGGAGGGAGGGGGCTGGTTGTCTGTTCGGATTGTATGACCTTGAAGGAATCTTCATCCCGGGCTGAGGCGTCCTGTTTTTGTGAGAAAGAGCCAGACACAGGCCAGCGCCCGCAACGCAAAGGAATCCTGGCGATCGTGGCACTTCGCGATGCAACGTGTTGTGATTTACACGGACATCCTCCCCCAGAAACACGGGTGGAGGGATATTCCCAGGAATCACAAGAACCCTGAGCCTGGCACCGGGCACCAGAGTCCCAAAGGCTCAAAGTTGACGTGGATCAGTAGGGCGGCCCGAGGTTGTGAGGTCAGCCTCAGAGTGAGGTCTGGGTAACCTGTTCGTGTCATCTTGCACGTCATCTGGAACATCGTGCGCGGGTGTCAGCAGGTGTGATCGCCGCTCTGACAAAACTGCAGTTCCCCCCCCCCTCAAGACCTCTCTGATCCCACCCCGCCCCCCAAAATTAAAGACACACTAGATATCCCACAAGCACCTGCAGCCAGAGCCCCGACCAGCATCTTTCAACATCCTGCAGGAATAAGCCCCGTTTTCCTGTTTGAAAGTGCCTCTTGGCTTGCTCGCCATCGTGGAAACCCCTTTAATCGCCAACGAAATACACCGGCCCACGGCCCGCCGTGGACCAAATTGGGCCAGTTCCTGCTGGCACTGGGGTGGCGGGGGGGGGGGGAGGGAGGGAGGGGGCCGAGTGTGAAATTTGCGAGCTGGGTGTGATGTTTGAGGTGCAGAGCCGGTCTGTGTGTACAAAACTGGCAGCGCATGAGCTCTGACAGGGTCAGAGAGGCCAGTCTTGTTACCCTCCCTTGCCAACCCCCACCTCTCAGCCTCTGTGCCTCATGACGGCTGGCCTGCATGCTTCCAGTGAAGAGTCCCTGACATATGAGACCATCGAGAGCCATCGGGTTGATAAAAATCAAATACATACTCTTTTGCACAGCCTCCGGCTTGCAGCTGGAGGACCTGGTGAGCTGTGCTGTAGTCCAGAGCTCCCAGGCAGAGGTGCGTGCAGGATGCTGATCGATCTGCCAGGGTCTGGGGTCTGACCCCTGTCTGGCGCCTTGAAGGAAGAGAACTGGACACTCCCGCCTCACTCCCAGTGGCCCAGGTTTTGCAAAACTCTCACGAATAGATGTTTACAGTGAACAAGTACGGGGCCAGCGAAGTGAAATTTGTTTTTGCTCTGTACTAATGCACTCTGGATTCCAGATCAAAAGATTAAGGCAAAAGCATAGGATTTTATCTGTTGTGTCTGGGTGTCATTTTGCCTACAAGTTTAACTGTGTTAGAGCAATATAATTTAGTCCGCTCCCTCCCCATTTCAGGAGAGTATTGGGACAAAAGGCTGACTGAGGTTTCTAATGGCACAAGCCTTCCGTGTTACATTAATTGTGAAAAGACAAAAGAGCTGTTAATTTATAGCCTTGGAGTTTACTTTTTGGGTCTGCCTCACGATTTCGAAGGCAGAAAACGAGTTGTCTGTGCCAGAAAAGCAGGCAATCGTGAATGACAAGAGCAAAATATACTTCAGTTAGAACAACCGTAGAGAGATTTGGAATGGCAAAAATCAGCAATATGGAATGTCATCAAAAAGCAAAGAAACTACTGAAGGAATTAACAATTGGTAAAGACCAGATTCTCCAAGGAAGATGACAATGACTGCTGACGGACCAAAAAAAACAACTCTTGGAAAAACAAAAATGATCTCAAATAAAAGTCAGACTAGCGTGAGTGTAATGGATATTTATATATTTATAAATATTTTCATAAAAAAGAGACTTTTTAATGACACTGAGAGACATTCAAGGTATATATTAACAAAGCAGAAGTCTTAAATATACAGGTCTCGTTCCAATACAAGAGAGCCTCTGTCAAGCAGCTAGCTACGCCTCAAAAAATGAAGCAATGTCACAAAGTCACTCCACCAAGCGTGAAGTCTGTACAAATGCTACAGTGCACACACACACAGCCATACGACTATCAGGGGACGAATACAAAAAATCCATCCTTTTCTATTGCTAACCTGCTCCCCTTAAACGTTTTCAAAATTGAAAGTTTTCTGGTCTGTTTTTAGGCACCTGGAAACTGAAATCCAGTTTCACATGCTAGAGGGAGCATAAATAAATGGAGAGATTTTACTGAAAAGTTCTACGAAAGCATTAAAAGGATCCACAGCCTTTCAGAGGGGAGGATATCAGCAAGATGAACTTTGCTAATATATCAGAGCAGGGCAATTGGTGTGAAAGAGTCTGGGTAAGGGTGAGCAGTGAGAGATTTATACTTGAAGAGTCTCTTTAGACAGGAGAGATGGACGAGTATATGGACACGCCCATTGCCACACCCACAAGGGAGGGGACACAGTCACATACACACCCACAAGGGAGGGGCACAGCCATGGACACACCCACAAGGGAGGGGGTACAATCATGGACACACCCACAACCACGCCCATTCGGGAATTCACACAGACACGCAGATCAATCACCGAACTGGAATGATGTTCACAATTATATGCTAAAAAATAATAAACACATTCGGACAGGCAAGTTTACCTGTTCATACACTTAAACATTCATATTAGATTCAACATCAAGGCGAAGCCAAATGAGCCTGAATTCTTACATCCAAAAAAAATTGGAATTAGCGCTATCAGATAATTCCTGTTTTGTGTTCATGAACAGTACTTAAAAAACAAACTAAAAATCAAGAGCTTTTTTTTATATACCAATAAATAGACTTCTTTGCTTATATTGCCGGATAATGTTTGTGTCACTATTTTTTAAGGAATCTCACTACAAAGAAAAGACTTTGGTCCCACTATGTTTCTTTTCTGTAACACTATACACATAATTCTTTTAATTATTTTTTCATTTGAATGTCAGTATCACCAGTAGAGGTGTCATAGGAGCTGACGTGTTAACCAGAATATGGGTATATACAGTAAAAATTAAATTACTTGCATAAAAACATTTGACGTGGCAGTCAACTCACGTGAACCTTTTTTGGAAACTGTGATTATCTGAAGAAAAAAACACATAGGTTTTGAATCAAATTAACAAGTGAAATCCTACCCTCATCAAATTGTTGGAAAAAGAATATAGTGTGAAAGTACTTGGGGGGGGGGGGGGAAACTGAAGGTTTCACAATAGCATGATCCAAAATGCTATTGTGATCCAAAAAAAAAGAGTTTGTGCTACATAAACAGTTAGAGATATCCAACAATAGGGTCCGATCAGGAGCCTCGTCTGGCATTTATCCAGCTTCCAGAATATTTAATATCCAAGAGGAAGCGTCGATTCAAATTAAATTGGTTCTCCTTCCAGAAGACACAAGCTCCAATCAGGAGCTTTTCCGTGACATTAAAGTTCCCAACAGGGAGCTGCGTCGACAATAAGAAATTGCTTCTTTGAAGCTTGGCTGATTTTGATGCGGCTGGGCCTGTTTTTCTCCCCCCCACATCAGGTTCGAACCCCTTAGGCAAACCCTTATTTCTACTTGCAAGGCGGGTGTGCTCTGCACATGGAGGCGCTGCGATGAAGGTGATGCCGCGGGGGGAGGGTGGCGTTGGAGGGAGGAGAGAGAGTGGAGGGGGGGGGGGGCACCTGGCTGCTCTGTGGCTCTGTGGCTCTGGACCAGCCCCTTCGCAACGTGGGTACGAGCCGCTAAGTGTAGGGTTTTCTAGGAGTGATGGATCTTAGGCCCTGCGGAGCCTGATTGCATAGCTAGGGTACTGTCAACAAGGTGATCCTTGCTGGGCTGTATATGACTCGCTACAGATCGGCTAAAAACCCTCTTTAGCAGAGGCGTCGAGCACCAGTCCCCGCGACAGGAGGCTGCAGGGTCCATCATGGCAGGACAGGATGACCAGTACGTCTGAGCAGAGTCTCGGGGGCCGGCCCTCTGGGCAGTGCAGGCAGCAGGAGGGCGGTGGGGGTGCGGGCAGGCCCCGGCCGCCCAACCCTCCCTCAGCGAGCGAAGGTGTGGATGTCGTTGTGGAGGCGGACGGAGGGCAGGGAGCCCACCACGGGGGCGGCGCCCTGCTGGCAGTCGTCCCGACAGCGGCAGCGCTGGACCCACATGATGGCCCGCGTGAAGCTCTCCCCGTCCGGGCAGTGGAAGCGCAGGCGCACGGTGCGGGTGAGGGAGGGGGTGCAGCAGCGGGCGTCCGCGCAGGCGCCGCAGGAGCGCGGCCGGTACCGGCGGGCGGTGGTGCAGCCCGCGAAGGTGATGCGCACAGGCTCCCTGGGGCGCACTGTCCGCTGGCACTTCTTGCCCCTCTGGGAAGGAAACAGGGTGAGAGCATGTTTCTTTGGGTCCAGTCCTATAGCTGACTTAGACACAGGAATATGGTCAACTATAACAACAAAAATAATCATAAAACTGTATTTTATATAGCGCCTTCAAAGGTGGCTTCTCAAAGCGCTTTGAAGAACGACAAAAAGGGAAAAAAATACACAATATATATGCAATGAAAATACACAATGAGAGGAAATAGTAAATGGGAGTATGGAGTAGAGCAGGAGCAAAGGGGTATATGACAGAACCAGGTAAGAAAAGGCCCTTCTAAAGAAGAAGGTTTCGAGTTTAGATTTGAAGGAGTTTAGAGAAGGCGACTCTCTGATATCCTCAGGGATAGAGCTCCAGAGCTGTGGGGCACAGCAGGAGAAGGCCCTGTCACCCACAGAGTGTAGACGGGCTTGGGGGACAGACAGGAGACCAGAATTAGCGAAGGTTGTGAGGTGGAGAGCAGGACGACAGTAGCTCAGACAGGTACTGAGGTGCCGAGCCATGCAGAGCCTTATAGGCGAGCAGGAGGATTTTGAAGTCGACACGGAACTTGATGGGAAGCCAGTGCAGGGACTCCAGGATAGGAGTCATGTGATCAATCAGTTAATGTGACAGGAGACCAGAATTAGACGAGTGAAGGCTGCGAGGAGGACAGTATGTCAGACAGGTACTGAGGTGCCCCTGGTCCGCACCGGACCGATCGGAGCCCTTGGTGCCGCGGGTCACTTACTCTGAGCGAGAAGGTCACGTCAAGGTCACAGGCCCTGACCTGGCAGAGCCGCGTCTCTCTGACCAGGCGGCAATCGGGGTTGGTGTTTGTGACGCGGCTGGAGACGCCGATCCCGCAGGTGGCGGAGCACTCCGACCAGTCGGTGACCTGCAGCAGGCAGGGGGAGGGAGCCGGGATGGAAGACCTGGGCAGGGACCTCCACTCTGGTGGGCGGGGCAGAAGACAGGAGGAGAGGAGTGAGGGCGAGAGTACGCGGCTGCGAGAATACGGGACAGGGCGGGAGAGAGGGGCAGGGGAGACCGCCTGAGCCAGGACGGGCTGCCCTTGTCTCACCTGGGTAGGCCGGCAGGACATCAGGGTGCTGGAGGGTGGGCGCGAGCAGCTCGTTGCTGGCCAGCCCGGGGAAGGGGTCGGGGACCGGGGTGCGCTGGGGCTCCCCTGGGGGGTCCTCGCTGATGTGGTTGCCGCCATCGCAGGCCCACTCCTCGCAGCAGCGGCCCGGCGCCCTCACCAGGCGCGGGTTCGGGCAGGGCGGGGCGGGCAGGGGCACCTCGTGCGGGCACAGGGGCATGCAGCCCACCACGCCGTCCATGCAGCTGCACTGGTGCTGGCAGCTGGGCCGGAAGTCCTCGCCGTGCTGGTACAGGCGCCCGCTGAACTCGCAGGGGCGGCCCTGCGCCTCGGCTGCAGGGGCACAGAGAGGCGCTTGAGACCCCACGTGCCGTCTCACCCCCCCCCCCCCCAAAACAGAGATCAACGCTTACTCCGCCAATATAGCGCCTTGCACTCTGTGGTACCGTGCAGCAACGCTTCTGATGATAACCTCCTGGACAGTCACAACCAGACCAGTAATACTAAACTCTTGACTAAAGCAACAGATCAGATGCAAAAGCAGGACTCAAAGACCACTGTAATTAAACTCTGCACTACACCATCAGTGTAGTATGAACCGTAGCTAGAGGCCTGGTTAACGCCTCTGATTTAAGCTGCCAGTCAAGAAAACCGTCTGCAATTTCAGAAGGTCCCAGCCAGCTTGCCTTTTTCGGACTGAAGCTCGAACCTGCAAGAAGGATCCGCACTAATGCACCACTCATGACAGAGGGGTCACGTCCTGGTGCGTCCCCTTGTTTTACGTCCTTAAATTGAGTCCAGTGCAAAGATCTCGCAATGGGGTTCTAATATTGTTCCGTCATTCTCCTGGAATGAAAATAATCCACAGGACAGCCATGCGGATGAAATGGCCGAGACAAAGACAGCTGCCTCCCTCCCTCCCTCCTCCTGCACTGATCCCTTCTTCTTCTTGTCCTCCTTCCGCACAGCCTCACACCCCAGCCCCCCCCCCTGCGTACCTCTGCACAGTCCCCGGTCAGGCCTGCCTCCGGCCCCTAGGTGGCAGCGCAGGCCCTTGATGTGGTCGCAGGGCTGGCCGGGGCTGCAGTCCTGGTTGTACTGGCGCGCGCACACCTTGCAGCACCCGCAGGCGTCCAGCACCCAGCTCACCCCGGGGGGGCAGGCAGGGGGCGCGGGAGGGCACGAGCATCGCAGTGGGCAACTGCCGTCCTGGAAGACAGATCGAGGAGAGAGAGAGAGAGAGAGAGAGGGAGAGATTATATAAGGGCGCTCCTCCAAGTCCCTGATGATCAGGGCCTGACACAATAAACGACTGAGCTAACCACACAGCTGTTAAAGGGTCTTAATTCAGCGAGCCCGTAAAGCAGTGGGCGCGCTTAAGAGATTTCTGCAGGCTTGGGGGGGGGGGGGGTTGCGTTCGTTAAGCGCACTTGATTTCACTGGCCACGAAAGCACCGCAGGGTTTTGTTTTTATGGGACAAGGTTCATGCAACAGAGAGCAGCAAAGCAGCAATGAAGAGTGGAGCAGTTTGGGTGTCGAAAAGCAGGCCCAGTTTCGTAGCAGCCCCGAGGGGGGAGAGGGGGCTGTTAACAGGGGAACTGCAGGGCAGCTGCAAACCAGTGACACAGCCAGCTTGGCTCTGGGCTTTCGCGCCCAGCGGATGAGGCTTCACCGAACACAGGGCACTACAGCGACCAGGCTCATGTGCTGCTCATGGGCGTTTCCTGCTATTCAGCCAGCGCCCCCACCCCCTGGCAGCCGGGGCAAGCCGGCGAAAAGCCAAACGCACAAACTGCCGCCGCGCGACACAGCTGCCAATGCCCCCTGTTGGATGCAATGACATAAAAAAAAAACCAGCAACCGGCAATAAGACAGAAAACGCAAATAATAAGAGGATGTTTCGTTTTTTTGAATCCACTGGAAATGCATGCAACGAGGCAAGCGTGTGAAGTCTGGCAATAAAGGATCACGGCACAGGACTTGGTCTTTGTGACTTTCGGCATCCGTTGCGGTCTACCTGCCAAAGATGGGGTGTGGATAAGGAAGGCAAGAACCCAGAGTATCGAGGCATGGCCGTTTGCAGAAACACGTGGACTCTGAGAGATTTCCAAAGGCTCCAGTCTCATGTGTCGTGCAGTAAACTCAGTACTCCCATACCCCACCTCTTTATATGTACTGTACTATTTATACGAAAGAATAAATCAGATAAAGAATTAGGTAGACAGGATTACATAGCTGGGCCAGGTCTTCGGACGCACAGTGATATGTTTGTTGACACAGCTTGGGGAAAAGTGCAGGGTGGGTGATCACTGTAATACAGGCACGCATGCTCTTCTTTTGCCCGAAAACTTTCCATGTCTAATGCACAAGCTGCTACACGGAGGGCAGAATTCATCAAAGCCCTCCGATCTGCCTGTCTGATGCCTTCCACAGAATCTCGATCGTTGGTTCTAGTGGCGGCGGAGAACTGGGACCCGGAGGTGCAGATCAGAGCAGGAAACGCACAACATATTTCTACAAGCTATGGGAGCAGCATTGCAGTAGAATGGGAGCATCCTGCTGCGGGGGAGGTCCTGTATCTGGAGCAGTGTGAATATCTTGTAAAAAAAAAAACCCTTTTGAACAAATATTTTAGACTTGGAATATACATTTGAAAAGAAAACAAAAAAGCTTATTGCAATGAACAGAAAAAAAAAAGGTCTAGATCCTTAAACCCCTGTGGAAGGCTCAGTCTGTAAAGGGTTTCAGCAATGCTCCATTGCTTAAGTAACAATTTATTTCTCTAAAAAGAGGCAGAGTTTATTCCAGGACAGGTTTATATTCCACCCTGCGCTTGTAAAGCAGGACTACCCTCTGCAAGCCGCCTGCTCTGAGCTTCATGGTATAAACCACAGCTTGCTGTTAGAAAAGAAATCCTAGCACAGTTTTTTTTTCACATCAGATCAGACAGATGGGAAAGACACCGAATCCAGTCAGGGGGTGGGAGGGGTAGAGGAGATGGAGAACGAGAGAGAGAGAGAATAAAGTGCCTAGAATTAATAGCACTACAATTAATAAGGAGCAATTTCCAAACTTACCACTAGCACACAGCAGGAAAGGAACACCAGGGCACACAAACGTGCCCACTCCATCGCAGCAGAAAGCATGACGTCCTTTTGGCTAGTTCCAAATACTACTACAAATAATAATAATAAAATCAAAGGTCAAATTCACCAAAAGAAAACAGGCATCAATAAACGTCTCTCTGTCAGCTGTAAGAGGAGAGCAGCGATCCGCTCTGGGTGGGTTTCCAGGAGGGAGCAGTGGGACTCGTCAGGCAGTCTGTAGCTCGGGGCAGGGAATTCTTCTCAGAGCTGGTCAGGAGTTTCTGTGTGGATGCGCTGAGCGGTGCAGCTTGTCCTCTCCCTTCCTCTCTCCAGCGGCGCACAGAGCAGCACAGCTCCACTCCATTGAGAAAAACACACGGCAGCTCTCGCACTTATAGACGCAGCCAGACAGCCCCCACCTCTGACATCACCACCCCTTTGAGGGAGAGTGGGAAATTTATCGTGCTGACAGAGAGAGAGAGAGAAGGGAGGTGAGGGCGAGAAAGTAAGACACAGGGAGGGATAGCAAGTACGAGCTGGGCGATTGCGAAAGAGATAATGAAGATTTTCTGCAGAGGTCCAAAAACGTGCAATCCTAGCAAGAGCAAATGCACTGAGAGAGAAAGGAGAATGCACCCTTTTCGCTAATTCTAGAACATTAAATGAAAAAAAAAAATGCAGATTTTGCACGGGAGAGAAACAATGCAAAAAAATTCAGTCCAGATGCATCTGTTTTGTTCTGTGACTCAGGCATGACTTCCCTCATCCTGCTGTCTCCTTTATCAGCGGCTATGCTGGGAAAACGCAATGCATTATAAGGAAAAATGGAGCAGACACGAATGACCACAGACAGGAGTTCACAAAGTGCACAGAACCGTCTCATAGTTATTCACTGAAAACTTACACCCAGTGCTGGCGCCTGTGGTCATCAGGTCCCTCCGACAGGGAAGGAAGAAGGGATAATTAGGAAATGGGTAACTCCAACAGAAGCGAGGTGGCACCCTATCCTCCTCATTCATATTTAAACCTTTTAGCCATCTCTGATTGCTAAAACGTGAAACATCCCTAAAATGAGGGGCACAACTGAGGTTACCTACCTGGCCGTTAGATAACCTAGTCGAAATAGAAGTCTTAACCCCTGATATCATGTCCAGATTCCATTCTGTCCCCCAGCAGCACAGTCTGGTCACTGTAACGCTCCCCCTGAATTCAAGTGAAGCCAGCTTTCACCTGATTTGCTCTCAGCTGTGTGCGTCTCTCCTACGGGTGCCGGACGTCAGTGGTGGGCGAGGTGAGCCCCCTTTCTATACACAAAGCACTGTGGGAACATTTGGGGTGAAAGGGATCTATAGACATGGAATTTATTGTCGTGGAAGAGCTGCTGGTCGTCCCAATGCAAAACGCCAAAGCAATTCTTGAAGGAGACAGAGTGCCTGAACACACATAACAATGCATTTCATATAAAACACAATCCTGATCTTGGACAGTTTTAAGGTACATTTTATTGGTTTTCATTACGAAAAAACAGAGAGCAGAAACAAGATCTCAGCCCAGCTCCCCTCCCCTCCCCTCTATCCTGCTTATTACATAAGACAAGCTTCTCATTTTATAGCCCCGATAAGCATGCGAGAGAGAGGCCGATTACTGCAATAAGGTTTGCATTTGCACCCCCTTGAGAGTTGCATGATGTCATTTTGACATGTAGTTGTCACAAAATGAGCTAAAGGGGCCAAAGGAGTTCCCCTGTGCAAACTTTCTCATGTTCATAGATTCTTTCGAACGTTTTGGCAGGTTTTGTAAACTGAGCATTTTTTCCAAAAGCGCAATAAGGCAATAGCTTCCTCCCACCACCGAGTCAGAGCTGACATTCCAGTCTTTAGCGTTTTGAAGGTTCAAGAAATAATAATAATAATAATAATCTTTATTTTATTTAGTCCCTTTGAAAGGCATTGCAAAGTACAGTATTTTACTATAGGTTTAAAAGGGAAGAAAAAACAGTTATAAGGATAGCAAATTACCAAATAAACACACATAAGAAAGACAAGCAGTTAGAAGTGAAGCAAAAGATAGAAATTGGAGCAGACGTAGACATACTCATTTGGTAAAATCCTTTCTGAACAGAAATGCGCTAAATGCGCTCAGGGGAGGTGACTCTTCCTTGGGGACAGAATTTCAGAGCTTTGGGGTACAGCAAGAGGAGGCTCCGTCACCCAGATAGTGTTAGCAAGTCTGGGGGACAGCTAGAAGTTTGCGAGGTGGGGAACAGACAGATAATAAGTGAGACAGGTACGGAGGCACCCAGCCATGCAAAGCCTCACAGGTGAGCACGGAGATTTTGAAGTCGGCTCGAAACCCAACAGGAAGCCAGTGACTCCAAGCCAGGCGTAATGTGATCACTTGCACGTGACCTGGGCGGAATTCTGGCTGCTGAATTCGGAACACATTCGAGTTTGCTCAGTGCGGGAATGATTGCTTATAAAAGCTGTGTGCGAAATCAAAGGCAATATACAAAGAGCCTGTACAATAATGATATTTGTATACGCTCGGGAATGCAACAGAGGCCCGAGACCTTTGCCCCAAAAAGCACACAAGCGATAAGGCCTAGGAAGCACATTTAGGACTGAAAACATCTTTGCACAAGGAATCTCAATTTGTGTTTAATTTGGCTTGCAAGAATCTAGGTGGATGAGATTCTAAAGGTGAATACCTCATCTACGAGCCCTGAAATAATAATAATAATAATAATAATAATAATAAACTTTATTTTATATAGCGCCTTTAAAGGTGGCTTCTCAAAGCGCTTTACAGGATGACAATAACAATAAATAAGAAGACTACAACAATAAATAAGAAGATTTCACAAGATAGGAGACAATTATAATTACAACAATAACAATCGAGGAGACCGTGGAAGGTGGTAGTAAGAAGAGCAGAGGGGTGAAGAATGGAACCAGTTCAGTAAAGGCTTTTCTGAAGAAGAAGGTTTTGAGTCTGGATTTGAAGGAGTTTAGAGAAGGTGACTCTCTAATATCCTTGGGCAAAGAGTTCCAGAGCTTGGGGGCATAGCAGGAGAAGGCCCTGTCGCCCATACAATGTAGACGGGCTTGGGGGACAGTAAGGAGGGCAGAATTTGAAGAGCGGAGGTTGCGAGGTGGGGAGTAGGGCGATAAAAGTTCAGACAGGTATTGAGGTGCCAAGCCATGTAAAGCCTTATAGGTGAGCATGAGGATTTTAAAGTCTACGCGGAATTTGACCGGAAGCCAGTGCAAGGACTCCAGGATAGGAGTAATGTGAACACTTGCACTAGACCTGGTCAGGATTCTGGCTGCTGAATTTTGGACATACTGCAGCTTGTTCAGAGTAGATTTAGATACCCCAGGGAGTAGAGCATTGCAGTAGTCAATTCGAGAGAATACAAATATGTTGATCAGCTTTTCAGCCACAGTTAATGATAGCATAGGGCGTAGTCTTGCGATATTTCTTAATAAACAAGATGTGTCGTGTGTGTGTTCCTCCGGTTTCTAATCCTCCTTCGTGTCGGTTTCCACTTTCAAATGTCTTCTCAAAAACTAGACATTTCACCCACTGGTCAGAGTTTCTATTCTTACTGCTGGGATTCAGGACCGGGACTTGTCAAGAGTGAGCAAGGAGGCTGGAAAGGCGAGGGAATGGAAAACCCCCTCAATGGATCAAGAGGAAAAAACACGGGCTTTCATTGTGTTCCCTGCTCACAGGCGAGGATCCGGCTGACGGGAGTGCGATCGTGTCTCAGGGATTCCGTGCTACGGACTAAAAAAAACCCAACAAACCAGGGGAAACCCGGAATGGAAACGGCGAGACGAAATGGAAAAACCAGGAGGCTTCCCCTTTGTGCGTCGATGCGAAGTGTTTGTGTGAGGGGAAATGGTGAATCTTGGCCAGGACACGGTGAGAACCCCTATAACGCACCCCCCCCCCCCTTCAGCACAACATCCTCTGCTCACACCTCTTCCTGCTGGACACACCGGAGTCCCCACAATCTCTTCCCCCACGGACATATTCCAGGAAACACAGGTTCCCGCCCCTTCACCAAGTGTTTGTTTTCTCAGGAGGAACGAAATACTTCCACTGTCGCCTCACTGGGCCATAAAAGTGTTTTTGTACAAGTACAGGAAACCCCTTGCTTTAGGCCTTGGTGTGCACTGTTATGAAACACAGGAAATGTAGCGTGGCACATAGCTGTGAAAGGACCTGCTAAAAGCCAGCGAACCGCACTTTCTAACACCTCACACTGTTGCCACAGTCATCCAGAGACATACCACTCCAAGCTGCCCTGGACATTTCTGTCTCTGAAACAAAAACGCCCACATGTGCGTAAGAAGGATAACGGACAGTACGGTATACAGGAGGTTTTGTTGCGAAAACGTCTGATCTTAACACAAAATTCTGTTGCCGCTACACAAGATCTAGGAAAGATCAATCAAAATGATGCTGCACTGTGGCTGCCATCGTTTCATCCAGGTGGGGGCTGCACATTGGTGGCAGCAGTGGGATTCCCCCATTACCTGTAAAGCCCTTTGAGTGGAGTGCCCAGAAAAGCCTATAGAAGTGTAAGAAATTATTATTATTATTATTATTACTACTCCTGCTGCTTAGTCAATAATTTGAAAGAATAGGTTCCAGTATTTGGGAAGGTGTAGAAAGCAAACAAGTGAGGAGAATGTGCCCGCTGGCAGCAGCAGTGACAGAGGCACACGTCTGGCCGGTCAGGGAGGAAGATGAAAGGCGGCGAAGCGAAGAGGAATGAGTGGAAAGAGGTGTCGCGTGCATCGGTCTCCGTGCGCGGTTTTGGGGGGGGGGAGGTCTGCTAGAAGCAGAGCCGAGAGACAAAACAAGGGAATGTAAAACAGTCAGGATTACTTTGAAAGCACCTTGTTTTAGGGGAGGAAAAAAAAACAACAAAACAAACAAAAAGAAAGACAGTAAAGACAAGCGGGTGGAATTCCTGAAATTCCTGGCCCACAAAGGCAGGATGTGTTTGGCCGCCCCCGCGCGCGAGAGTTTGTCTGGCAAGCTGGGCCTCTGGCTCCCCGCCAGCCATTGTTACCCGACCAGACAAACATTTCCAGGGCCACAGCCAGGGGTCAGGCGAGGTGGGCAATACATCACCGTCAGCCTCGTCGTCCCCGGCACCCACAGGGGCGCCCACGGCGCTCCAGGCAGCGCGGCGCACAGGAAAGTACGGCCTACAGGTGCCGCAATTACCATTCAGTGGCATGACCATGCCATGCCACTTATACACACGGGCACAGGGGGCAGCTCAGTCAGTTCCAAGCCTGGTCGGACAGGACAAGGCCCTTGCCGCTGACCGAGCAGCCGACAGTACCTCGTTGCCATGACGCTGTCGGAAGCTGGGTGGGCACCGCTGCGAAAGCGTGTCAAACTGCTCCCGTCCTTCATTCAGTCTCTAATCGCCTCATCCCCCGTTCAGGGCCGGGCGGCCTGTCCTGGCAAGCAAGGAACGCAAGCCCACCGCGATGGCGCACACAGCCAAAAACGCCAACTCTCCCCCCCCCCGGGCCAGTTTCCCCAGAAGCCAGCGCGTCTTTGGGTTGTGGGAGGAAACGGGAATGAAACCCGCCCGCAGGAGGAGAATACGGGGACAACATGCAAACTCCGCCCAGACAGTACCTGCGGAACTGAACCCGGCTCTGCAAGGTAGCAACGCTCACCCCTGTGCCACCGTGCTGCCTTGGCCCTATCATGATGATTTCATGATTAGCCAAGCTGTTTCTCGCACAGACAGGACCCACGCCATTCTGACATCCATCACACTTGCACAGCTGTGGGCATGCGGTTATCACCCCAGGAGGAGGAGCGGTATCAAATTACACAAGCGCTGCGGGAGCACTGTTAATGAAATTAAAGCACCGATTACAAGCAGGGGAGGAAAAGGGCCGCCGCAAACACCTCTGAGGTGGAGGGGAGGAAAGAAGAGCTTTCCACCGCTGCGAAGACAAATGACAGACAGCGGGATTCCGGCAAACGATATTGAAAATCACTGATGCCACAAAAGAGGGTGATTTAAAACCTCCATCCTGACAGGAGCTGTTGCCATGGTTACTGTTGCACAGCATCACTGAGCACAGGGGAGCAGACAGGCGACGGCGTGTGTGGTATGCTGAGAGCACGCAGCACTGCAGACCGAATAAGACAGAGAGAGCACAATCACAGCCCCAGCGTGACGCCCTTTGACCTCGGCCACCCAACTGCAGCCGTGCGCCTGGTCTGGGGCGCACCTCAATGTTGTTTGGAGGTGCTCAGTGCAGTCCGCAGCGCGAGACTGTTCGATTATCTCCTCTCAGTGAAAGAACGTGCGAACACAGAGCAGGCTTGCAGATCAGCCCTTCTCAAGCTCCTACTTACAGCTCTGGAGGAGACAATCCACTCCAAGTTCAATTATTCCCCATACGCAAAGCAACAGGGGTCAATGTTTTATTTCAGAGGTTTGAGGGCTAATCAGAAGCAGAGCATTGGCCAGGCAAACTGAGCAGCCTTGACAGACAGGTTAAACAGCTGTGACAAAGCCCCAAGCGCAGGAGGGAACACAGGGACACATCTGCTATCGGTAACGTGGCTTTGTGGATGCTGCATGGCCAGACACAGACTGTCAATGCCTAGGGCTTACGTTTCTGCCAGAGGCGCAGAAGGTGGAACTTAATGTGGCAAAGCCCTGCTAAGATTCAACTCAGTATCCCATCCATGCTGTTGGGTTTCTCCCAGATATTGTCTGAAAATATCGGGGGCCCTCTGCTCCTGCTATTCTGCTCCCCTCAAAGTTGTATCAATACTCTTGCTGTCTCCTTAGATTACTCGCGCAGGTATGCTGTTCCACGTTTGCTCCACACAGCCCACCGGATGGGTGGGGGGGCGGGGGGGGGGGTATCATGGCCATTGACAGAGAGCACAGGGCTGGGTTTTTGGATTCTTCTTCTGGGCCAACAAGGAGCAGAGCGATTGCGATTCTGGGCCTGTTTCACCTTGCTGTGCTGTATCATTGACGCAGCGGGGATTCGGACAAGCCTGTATGCGTTATGTGCTATGAAAAAAAGGAGGCCCTGGTGCTCTCCCTAGCCCACAATGCGTCATGTTTTAAAAAATATATTCACAATATTGCGGACCTACGCAGCCATGCTGTGGGCGCTCCACCAGTATCGAGGGCTATTTGCTCTACAGTGCTGGGTCAATGTTTAGTTTCCCACCGCTGCCCTTTCACAGGGGCTGTACTTTTCCATGGATTTCGACTCCATAGGCAAGAGAATGAGAACGGAATCTGGAGAAGCCCAGGCCCACTCCTGCGCCGAGACCGCGAATATGAATGAATATGAAAATAGACTTCTAAACTATTTCTAAAATAACAATGAAACGAAAAGGAACGGAGCTGCGGTTATGCCAGTTTGATGATAAATACCTAAACCCCCACGCACAGGTAAACAGGACCACACACGCAGGCACTCTTGGCGATTAAGTGGGTTTATCCGCCAGGCTCCGTTATTCTCCGGAGAACCAGCTCCGCCGAAAAAAAAAAAAAACACCACACGACTCTAGACCCAGGAGTCGAAGATTAGCCGAATTCCTCAAACGGGCGTCCCCTGCACACCGGCCCCCCCCCCCCGCCCACGACCTCCCATTTTAAGGCCAAAAAATTCATGCAAACGAAAAAAAAAAATTTTTAAAGATACTTAGATCACGAAAGAATCTTAGAACACATCACTGTGCTGCCTTTTAAGTGACCAGGCATGGCGTGAAGTCAAATACTAATACTGGAAAACAGGAATAATGCCAAAACTCCTAACAGACAGTAAATATTATTCTCATTTGACAGAGCTGCCTCTGCACATATTAACAAATTACGGCCTGAATATCCATTTATACAGTAGCTTTAGCAAGATATTATCTGTATAGAGTTTTGTTTCTCGTTACATACAGCGAGATATATAGTAGATCAGGTTCAACGGATAATCTAGTGCAAGAATGAGGAACCCAAGAGGTGAAAATCTGTGGCAGAGTGCTTGACTGTACAGGACTCCAAAATAAAAAAAGTGTAACATCATTTTGAAATGAGTTCCCCAAACAAAAAGGGAAGCATGCTACACTGACACAGCATGCAGGATGTAGTCTGTATGCGCGGGGCAGTTCAGTGATGTAATTAGGTGCTTGCTGAATACGCGGTGTCAGTCTAGAGGGTTGCAGCTGTTTCAGAACCAGCCAACAGGACGCCCTCGCACACATGCACACCTGAGGCAATTATCCAGGTGGTGCAGTGGCCTCTCTGTCCACAGCAGGTCTCAGGTGAGGCTCTGCTCCTGCAGGGGGTGGGGGACGACAATGGAGCTCATTTACCCGCTACCTGCCAGAACGCTGGAGCAAAGGTGTGGGGTGGGGGGGTGGGGTGGGGGGCAGAGTTAGAGACCGCCATCTGTCACCCCGCGAAATACAGCAGAGCCTCATCATTTCTTCACTGGTCTTAATGGAAGCGTTGAAATACAAGAGCTGAGATAACCCCCCTCCCCCCCCACCTCTTCAATACCCCGCCGAAACTCTGTTTACCCCTCCACTACCCTGCCTTGGGCAGCTCCGGACTGACTGTCCATTGTCTCGGTGGCGGCTGGGACCAGGTGTGCTCCATCTTCAACCTGCAGCAACTTCACGGAACTTATAACACAGAACCCCCCCCCAAAAAAAAATGACTGCAGCACACAGGGAGGGTGGCGGGGGCTGGCGTGTTCAGGAATGTCTTATATTAATAAGGACACAGCTGTTCATGGCAGGGGGATAACCCACACATGCTGTGGCAATATCTCCGACGCAGCTGCAGACTGCCACTGGCAGGCGATAAGAAACACTATACACAAGAATGTGATAAAAAAAGCAAACAAACAAATAAAACCCCCTTTGTGGACTCTCCGTGTGATCATACTGCACACCGCACGGTTCGTAAGCCAGGATGCTCAGCCCCTGCCAAGCTGCTCAAGATACCTTAGATCATCGCTCCCCTTGTACACATTCCACGTTGACTGGAATTCTGATCAGCTCACCAGAGGAAAGCTATGCTGGTCAAAGCCTTTTTGCAGGCTCCACGTTGGTGATCTTAGCAAAACAGAGCTTTATAAAGGAAAAAAAAAACAGCGGCCGGTTTATTGTCATCTTTTATCTCGAAAAAAGCGGTCTGGGATCGCCGAGTATTACTGATCGTTTTTTGAGAGCTCTCCTACTGGGATTGGCCAGTTGTTAGGCACTGCCTGGGTTAAAAAAAAAAACACAGGAGGGATGAAGACAATAAAAGTGTCTTCCAAAACGTGCAGTCAGAGTATCCTCTTCTTCCCACTCTGTGACCCCCATGGTGCCCGCAGCAGAGTTACCTTCAGCTGTGGGCCAACACAGCTGCCAACACAGGGAAAGCTCGCGGGCACCAGCTGACCCACAAGGGCTGCTGTTGTGCTGCAGCCGGGGAAAAACCCTGACCAAAATACACCGACCACATCGCGGCAATGCCCACCACTTAGGCCAATCCCCGTCACGGTCACCTACCAGGAAAAAACTAAATTTAAACCAGTGATCTCGGGAATGGCTTGCACTGCCTGTGGGCAAAGCGCACCGAAATTGCTCAAAGTCTCAGGGCGTTTGGCGGTTTCAAATCTCGCGAGCTTCCACCAAGCGAGGGGTCATTCGAGCAAAGAGACTTTTTAAAAATGGAAATCTGAGGGAGTGATCGATTGGAAGAGGCTGCAATGGTATGCCCCAGGATAGCAGCGCAGACTTTTGAAAGCGTGACCCAGGGAGGTTTTCCGAAAGGGATCCAATGTTACGTGAATATAAAAATCAAAACAGTTGGAGCGGATCAGCTGGTCAGGCTGGTCGCTTAGCTCACTGACACACTGGGCGCCTTGTTAGCAGAGCAGCAGGGAGGGGGCAGAGGCGTGGAGGGGCTTCACAGTGCAGTGCCTGTGATTTGGGCTGGAAGGAGGGGCGTTATCGTATGAAGGGCGTCACCCAAAACGTTCTGAGAAGACTCCACAGGGACCATGACACCAGCACATTCAAAAACAAACAAAAAAACAGATGCATCACTGTGCCATTCTGCTGAAAGGTTGCTTGTCAGCATGATTCTGTACATTTTTTTTTACTTGGCTGAGAAAACGCACTCTTTTTTTTTCAAAACAACGTTCGAAGGCGACTTGTTTTCAAGGTTCCCAGGGCAACGGCAAGGCTGATGACAGTTACAGACCATGGGAGCGTGGAGGAGCAAGACACGCTTGATGACGAATGAAACAAGCATGCAAGGCTGAATACAACCGCTGTGCAGTACCAGGGGTGGGGGAGAATTCTGGGGGGAGGCCCTACCTTCTTTGCCAGCAGGACAGGCGCAATGGCAAAGTCAGACACGTGCAGATTGTAGCTGTTCCCCTCCCCTCCCTGAGGATAATAGGCTATATACAACATTGTCATTTCTTACACTGGGTGCGTAAAAGTGTTTTTGTCCTGTGGCATGGGAAGGATGGAGATGTATAGGTAATAAACAAAACTGGGAAACTTTTGTATAAGGATGGTAAAAACATGGGAAAGTTCAAAATTACCCCGGTAAATGCATATGAAAAGACAGCAAAGCATCAGGGCTAAACTGCATTATGTTCATGGATGCTGTGGTTGGGTCAGTTTAATACAAATGAAAGAATAATAAGAACAGGGGCGATTACTCTGAACTGGAGAGGGCACAATGTTTGTGATTAACTGAGGCACAAAAAGCCTCCATACTGTCTGTCAATATGATACACAGAGACCGAAGTGGATGTGATATTTAACATTCACAAAGCATCCTCACATGTGCTTTGTAGGTGTTATATAGTTCAGGAAACTGTGATATATTTTGGGTATAAGGATTACAGGTCCAGATAGCCTTTCTATGAAGCACAGCAATTTTACTGGATGGGGGAACAGTTTCCTTTGAATGTTTACTGATTCTACAGATTCTAAAACCACGGCTTGCAGTCGTAGAGCTATACTTAGGATAAACCAGTCGGCTGCTGCTCTCCACTCCTGCACATCCCACAAAGAAGTAGTGGCGTGGATAAGAGGTCACTACGATGGAGGACGCTATACCAGGCACCTGTTCCTCCATGTAGTGTAAGTTGCCTTGGCAGTGATCCAAGGCGAGGAGAGAGACATCACTTCTGCCTCATCCACTGCGCTAGTGGACTCGTAAATCTCACAGCCTGGGTCTTGCTTCAATTAGGGTCTTGGAGAGACTTCAGACGTGGTGCAAAAGCATTAGACGGGCCTCATCTTGCCAGAAAGCCGGCTGAGCATCTGATGAAAACCATGATTAACCCCCCCCCCCCGCCCCGAGCCGGTAAAATCTAACGTCCAACCCATCAATCAAGCACCAATCGAAAATAGTAGAGGGTGTAGGAGGACCAACCCCCCCCCCGCCCCCTTCCAGCCTCCACCAAATGAGCCAGCCCTGTCGAGCCACTTCTGGCAGTCCTGGAGGAAATGGTCTCAGGGAGCCTGGATAGGAAAGCTCCACTCCTGCTGGTGCCGCTGGTGCGGACGAAGGCATGGAAAAGTCCTGAAGTCCTGTCGATCCCTCTGGTTCTGACGCCAACTTACTTGCGAGAACTGGCAACCTTCCCCCCCGGTTCTAGGTGTGAGAACGGCCCTGACCTCGTCTGACCACAGTGGCGTGCTGCTTTCACACTATGCCCTCAGACACAGGCAGGGGGCATTCCTGCACAGACAGATACTGTACTCTTTAATGTCTGGGCACTATGCCCTTCACTAGGGCATGCCCAAAACACAAGCCCTGACCACAGAGGACCTGCTAGGTCTGAGAACACCAAGTAGGGGCTGCCAGCCTACCTTTCTGCATCTGCGCCTGAGAAACTTCAAAGGAGTGCTTCAGCTGAGTTTAGGTGAAACGACTAAGTTGCCAACTTTAAAAGAAATTATCTCAACTAATGAGCAAGGTTCTGCTCTAATTGAGACCTGCCAGGCTAACACATTCCACAAAACGCTCGATCCTTCGGTTTCTGCAACACCGCCCCATGAATCTGACTGCACACTCAGGGGCTAAGGAACGCAGGTCAGGTGTCACCTGGGGTGCCCATACTCCAATGTCCACCTCACTGACTCAGCCAGTCCAGTCCACAGATAAAATAAAGCCAATACCCCAACACATCCCCATTCCCTAAGCCCCAGCTGCTTCCTTTCCTCTACCGTTGCACCTCGCAAGAACACAGCCCTCAGTGTTTGGTGGCTGGGCTCTCTCGCCCGCCACGCATTCCTGCGCGCTGACAGACTGGCAGCTGCCAGCTGCACCTGCGGCCTCAGGTGGGCGTGGGGCAAGCGGTCAGTGGATGTGAGCGATGTCCCTGCATCTTTACATTCTCCCAAAAGGGGAGGGCTCGCACGAGGGAGGTCCGGGAGCCGGCAACTATTAATCCAAAAATGCATCGACGGTTTTGAACACGCTCTGTAACCACAGTACAAACCATGTCAGAGTTTCGCTGGACTGTGCCGGCGCGTGCTGTTGACATTGTCAGATTGTTACTGCACTGTCCTTGTGCTCTGGCTTCATTCTTGGGGTCCGCTGGGACAGAAACCCAAGCTGCCGAGGGAAGATTTCGTGGGATTCCATGAGATTGGGGGGAAGTGCCGTATTTCTGGGTTTTTTTTTAACGTCCACTATTTTGAAAAATTGAAAACGAAAAAAACGTGTTCACCAAAAAAAGACACTGTGCGTACTACAATGTCTCATTGTGACAAAAATAATGCAGTACCAAAGGAAAAGGAAACCTGTGTCTTATATTTAGCGAATTTTCAGTCCTTCAGCCTATATCCATAAAGCACTTCCCACCGCAAAAAGATGATTGCGATTTTCCAGAAAAAAAAAAAGAAATTATTCTGTTGCAATAAAATTAAATGCCCATATTTGAACCTACTAAAGAGGACTTTAAAATGAGCCTTGTAAAAGACCGATTTAGCACCCCGATGTTGAGCGCGGTTTTGCTTTCTTCACAGGAAAAAAGGAAACAGGTGCCAAGCTCAGTAACATGATCCCCGGCAAAAACGAAAAACCGCTGCCGAGATAAACACGGACATGGCAGGCTTCAGGCTCTGCTCCCGGCTGGCACAGATCCAGCGAGTTGGGAGTCTCGACGGCAAGGATCCGAGAGTCCGCTCCCTGGGAAAGCCACTGCAAGTAGGAGGGGGCGGAGGTGGTGGGGGGGGGACCTTACTTCATCCACCCGAGACATGACAGCAGTGGGAGCAGCCGCCGAGAGGGGAAAAACAGCAGCAGGGAGGCCACGCCATTCATTTTTACTGGAACGCCGCTGAGGGCTGCGGTTTATGAGGCAGGGAAAGCAGGAATGGCAGCCAAGCCAAAACATATGGAACAGCCAGGCCTGTGAGTCCCCGCTCCTCCCTTGACATTAAGGATAGAGCCGATTTGGCTAATGGAAAGACAGGGAAGGGGCATTTTCGAAATGGCACCCACCTGGTGCTATGGTACATTAGTGCTGTGTGAGAGTCTGACTAATGGGAGCTTTAAAGGAAGCAACACAGGGGTCTGTAACTCCGCTGACAGATTCATTGATGCTGGTAGTCTTTATTACTCTGTGCAATCATGCTGACGTTACCGTGCAGAATGTCTATCACGGAGGCTAAGAACACCACTGTTACAGACACTTCTTGTATGAGAACTTGTGCATTTTTCAGACCTGTCTTCCCATGACCTGCTTTAGACGTTTCTCAGCACTAATTATTCCAGATTGTGGGTCTGGCCTACAGACTCTTAGTCTCTGTAGTGACACCTGGTGATTGTAAAGGGCATTACTCCTCCGAGAAATACTTCTTTTCTCTTCTTTATTAAAATGCTTCTCGATTACATCGGATTTCAAGCCAAGTCTTTCTTGAAAACCTGTACCTATATGTAATACACTCCCATTTCTGTACCACTAAGTACATATGAATCACGACAGTTTTCTGTATTACATTATCCAGTTTAGGTATACTAAAACACTTTTATATTTATTCCACCAGCATGTTGTTATTAGGTTTGTCATTAACATGTGCTCCTCAGTCTGGGAGTATTGTACCATCTCTGAAAGAGAACCTTAGTTTTCTGAACTCTGACCTCCAGCTTTCCCAGAGTGCCGTCTGTTCTCGGGCAGTTGGCCTGGAGTGGGAGTGAGGTCTGGGAAGTCCTGGGTGCATCGTGGGGTGGGCGGAGGTGGCTGTGGGATGGGCTCTGAATGTACAGACGATCCGCACCCCCCCTCTGCGCCTCCGTCAACCTCCTTTCCTGCTCCTCCGGCCCCCACATCCGCTCCGGGATCAGCTTCAGAGGCGGCCGCCGTCTCCTCCGATTCTGCGGACACGAGGGAAAGAACGAGAGCAAATGAGAAAGAGAGGAGTGCTCCGGGCTTCTAACTGAAGGAGCTGAAACCACGAGTTTCTAAAAAGAACACGTATTTATACTGTGCACGGCTATGCACAGACACCTAAATATTTGGAACGGAAAGCAGTAAGCCGGCTTAACGAACTCCGGGTTAGCCTTACGTTTTCTAGACACCTTCGATTAGATAATAGAGAGAGATCACTTTATTGGCCATATACAATTTCTTGCATTAGGAATTTGTCTTTTCGCAGACCCCAACTTGCTCTCCATGAGACACACAGGCAAGGAGAAAAGTCTGGGGTCAGAGCGCAGGGTCAGCCATTTATACGGCGCCCCTGGAGCAGCTGGGGTTAAGGGCCTTGCTCAGGGGCCCAACGGAGTAGGATTCCTCTGCCGGCCGCGGGATTTGAACCTGCAACCTCCCAGCCACAGGCGCAGATCCTGAGCCACAGGGCCACCGCACCGCCCAAGTAGCTACAGTATGTGCAGAACCCGGGAACAGCAAAATAAAAATATTCATTGTGACTAAACAGCACCTTTGCAGCACAAAACCCACACTAAAAGTGGCAAGTGCTACATTACTGAAGAACGGATTAAACGCAGTATATGTGAGCAACGTGCAGCAGACAATCCAAAGGCAGCTTACCCAGCCTGTGTTGCTGCCCTGGGTCCTGGATGCAGAGCATGGAGTTGAAGGGAGGAATGGCGCCCCTGTTCTCTTGTATCCAGCTGCTGCTGCTCTTATCTTCCTTTGCCTGAGGACACACAACCACCCAGTCTCTCCACAGACTGCACGCTGCCCAGAGGTCAGACTGCCCTCTCTGCAGCGGGAGTACAGGAGGGACCTCCACCTTTGTCTCCTCACGAGAAACCTGATTTCTGGAGACTGCGGAGGAAAGCTGAAGCTGCCCCTTTTTGTTAGGTTTTCCCGGGCCTGATATCATCATAACATAACATCACTTTATCAGCCCTATACAATTTCTTGCATTAGGAATGTGTCTTTTCGCAGACCCCAGCTTGCTCTCCATGAGACACACAGACAGGGAGAGAGAAGCTGGGGGTCAGAGCACAGGGTCAGCCATTGTACAGCCCCCATGGAGCAGCTGGGGTGAAGGGCCTGGCTCAGGGGCCCAACGGGATTCCTCTACCAGCTGCAGGATTTGAACCGGCAAACCTTCCAGCCACAGGCGCAGATCCTGAGCCACAGAGCCCCTGCTCCGCCCAATCATCAGACGAAGGATGAAGATATAAGGCCAGTTACCTCTGTGCGTCTTTTCATTCAGACGACCCGGACGAAGTGCAGAAACGGAAGACCGAGCAGGCGGTGAATTCAACAAAATTAAAGGATATAAAGACGGGACAGCAGGTTGCGCTAGCGATTTAGGAGCAGCCTCCACTGGTAGCTGCGGGGGCCTCACCTGCTGTTGGGGTCCCTGCGGCTGGTGCGTGGTGCTCAGGGGGAGGAGGGGACGGCTGCCCCTCGATTCTGCACGGGCGGCTTCTCCAGCAGGCAAGGACGCTTTTGTGCTGCACCCGGAATGCCGAGACCTGGCACCGCATTCCGGGCAGTGGCGCTTCAGGGGGCCTGCGGACGCCAAACCCACCGCACTTGGGTGAGATTCTATGCCAGCATATCGTTCATACATAACAAAAAAACATCATCCTTACACTTATGTAGGGCTTCTCTGGACACTCCACTCCAAGTGCTTTACAGGTCATGGGGAATCCCACTGCCACCACCAGTGTGCAGCCCCTACACCGATGATGTGATGGCAGCCAGAGTGTGCCAGTCCGCTCCCCACACACCAGCTCTCAGTGGGGAGGAGAGCAGAGTGATGGAGCCAGTTCAGGATTATTAGGAGGCCATGACTGGTAAAACACGGGGGGGGGTGGAATTTGGCCAGGACACTGAGGTTAACACCCCTATTCTTTTTGAGAAACGCCCTGGGATTTTTAATGAGCATGGAGAGTCAGGACCTCGGTTTTACATCTCGTCCAAAGAACAGAACCTTTTTTTTATGGTATAGTGTCCCAATCACTGAGACTGCTGTAAGCGCTAATAATAACGTTGCAGAATCGCCCCATATTAAAATGCTTGGCTTTCTGGTACGGGGATCACTGAAATGTGGTAAAGCACTAAGCAGAAAAGAGAGAACACATGAACACAGCAGGGCTGCAGAATCCTTGCACTCAGACGCACAAAGCAGAACTGTATTCCAGCCTTTTTTTCCTCCAGGCTTTTCTGCTCAAGCCAAACATGTTGCACCTGCGCTGACGGCCCCACCAGCAGGGAAGGAGGAAAGACACGAAAAAATTCGACTTGAGATTTAAACGTGCAAATATTTGCATGCCCTCCCAGTTTCCACGGATACCCACACTTTACTCCCTGCTTACATACTGTCAAGCACTGAGGACAGCTGTCCAGAAAGAAGTAGCCTTTTTTGTGTTCCGAACGTTTTGGAGATTCTACAACCCAGATGTGTGGTAGCTCAGCCATGCACATCATGTGGCCACTGACGTTTGTCAGACTAACACTACTATGTTTTCACATATAGAAGAAAGCTTCAGTGACCCTGCAGCTCAAGGCCTCAACCTGGCCAGGAAGCTAAGGAAAAGGGTGAGACCCCCGAGAGTTAATTATGTGAGCGTCCCAGCGGGACAGGAAGTGCAGGACTTTTAAATTATACGAATGACATCATTTTTCTGGCCGCTCACCACGGGGGGATAAAAAAAAAAGAATTAAATGATCTCAATAAAAAATATATTGCGTAAAAAAAAAAATCATTAAGTTCTATAAAAAGATATCAAGCTAACCTCAAGACATTTGGTCATTGATGAAGAAAAGGAAAAAAAACTTCAACAACCTTTCCTGGTTTTTAAACAGAATCTAACTACGACAACAGCAAATGTCATTACGTGCAGTAGTGGAATATTGCTGGACTATATAAAGTATGCAATAAATCAGTTATCGTTTTTAATTAATAGTAGGAAAATGCGCATTTCACTTACATGTGGTGAACCGGCACACATCATTCTTGCAGTAGTACTGCATTTCTGAAAACAGATTCTTGTTTACTGTTGCGATTTTAAAGAGGACAGCTGACTATCTTAGGTGGAAGAGCAGTAAGCTGAAGTATAGGGCTCAAGGCAGGGCAGTGGGATGGGACACTAGTTCATCACAGGGCCAGGAGGAAAAAGTCAGGATTGCCGAAATAACCTCACCGGCATGCCTTTGGGAGTTGGCCTTTGAGCAACCAGCAAAAACCCATGTAAAGACGGGGAGAACATGCAAACTCCACACAAACAGACACCTGAACCCAGAATTGAACCCAGTATCTGGAGGTAGGAGACAGCCGCACTAAAGACACCACCACGGTACCTCCCACAGTCATTTATATGTTTACGGACATGACCAGGTTCTTGAACACGGGAGTTACAAATATGCTCATAAATCAACTTGCATAGAATGTTTCTTGCCTTTACAATGCAAGTCATTGTTGTGGTATGCTAAAATCATACTACGGTGGACAGTACAGAGGACCAGGGCTGTATGTTTTCATGGCCACAAAACCCTCCCACACAATCAAACTGCAGCGGAAATGCCCCAGTGTTTAACGCTGTTTGCATATTTATTCGGGATCTGTGAAAACATGACGTCCAGCATGGGCCCTGATTCTAGACTGAAAATGTGGGATAAGGTCTCGCACCCACCTACTGCTAGAGCACACTCTGGGCCACAGTGCCGTGTCCTTGCAGTTGCCCTCGGGGTGGGGTAAAAGCCAAAGTCTGTCCAGGGCTGGGGTGGGTGCACCTTCAATGGGATTGGCTCTGGGGCAGCGGTCCTGGCTGTGCCCTGACTGGCGGCCTTGGCGTGTTTCTTCCAGAGGTAAGGCTGGTTCCTCAGGCAGTCCCAGTCAACGGTCCTCTTGCCCTCCTGCTGGCAAAGGAAGGGCAGCAGTTACACCCTCGGAGGGTTCAAATCGGAACCGGCCTTTGCCACGGTATATGAGTGGATCACTTTCTGAACAGTGGAGACGCTGGCGTGGAAACTCTTAAGGAAGTGCTCAACTCAACCGCTGAAGGACTCCCTGCATCCAGATGCTTTACCACGTCAACATTCTGTTTTTTAGCATAAGACAGATAAGAAAACATAATGACAGTTTAGCACATCTCTTATGAAGATGACGCACACCGTTTTTTTTTTAAACAACATCTTAGTCCACCGTGGAAGCATTCCTCGTGAGCTTCAACCCACCTCTATAGCAACCCTGCAAGTTCAATAAAGCCAGTGAGAACTAGCAATCGCTTAAGACCTGGGTAGAGTGGTTACTTGCACTGATTAGGTACAATAATTAGGTCACTCGAATAGTTTAAAGATGAGCAGGAATTGAATCCATCCTTTAGGACTGGAGTATTGGTTTGATCACTGCCTTGGGAACCGAGGAAACAAAAACAGGTTTTAATACCAAGAACTCATCTGATACCCCCGATTCAGGTTTACCATCAGAAATGTTAATTGTAATTTCAGTTTTTCCATTATTTTACCAGGTACTTGATTTTACCTGGTACTTCCTTCCATTCATAGCGGATCTTGGAGCCACACAGCCTGACGCACGTGCTCCTGCGGGCGGCTGACACTTACACCCTGGATGTGGCATTTCAGGAGGAAGCTTTCGACAGACGCCTCCACAGAAGGAACCGGGCAGAGCATAGAAAACTCGGCAGGGGTTTAATCTCACGGGAGTTATACTGGTCATGTCCCTAAACATATAAATGACTGTGGGCGGTATAGTGGTGGTGTCTTTCGTGCGGCTGTCTCCTACCTCCAGATACTGGATTCAATTCGGGGTTCGGGAGTCTGTTTGTGTGGAGTTTGCATGTTCTCCCCGTCTCTACATGGGTTTTTGCTGGTTGCTCAAAGGTTACGCCCAACTCCCAAAGGCGTGCCGGTTAGGTTATTTCGTGGACAACATGTGAACAGTTTTCACCTGCATCCCCAAGTTTTATTTGCAACTTTATTCCACATCATCAAGCTCCGTTGGCGCACTGGACTGCAACGTGTTTATCAGGCTAGTAGAGTGCACGAAGGAAAATAGCTTCACAGCCGGATGACGTGAGAGATGGAAAAACGCTGTGAAGGGAAAGTAAATGCTGCTGTGCTGAAGGGCTGCCTGTAATCCTGACACAGTCATATCCCAGATCTAAAAATCCACGATCCCGAATCCTTCTGCGTTTCAGCACCAAAATGTTTATTTCGGCGCGCGAGCACGGCTTTAGTCAGCAAAGTCTTGGGTCCCACATCTTTCTGATAAACCGCTCTAACATCTGTTTAAAAGAAGGGTGGCTGTTCAGGATGGCTAGCATTCTTCCACAGCCCAGCAAGGAGAAAAAAATGTAAAAACAGAAATGTAAACTTGAAGCCCCATTAGAGAGAAATTGATGTCTGCTGGACGGAGAACAAAGAGGCCAGGTGTGGAAGTGCTCCTTTCTTGGCTGTAACATCAACTAGTAGCAGAGAGAATCTCAAAAAGCATTCAGTGCCCATGCGCCATCGTCTCTGATCTTATCCTTTCCCTCTGCGCTATGTCGTGGGCAAGCACCATAGGCTGGAACGGCTGACTTTTCTCCACGCAAGCCTCAACGAAGTCTGAACTCCAAGCCGAGCTGCGGTTGCCAACGGTACTCCAGGAATGCGACGTATCCAGCCTACTGACACACAACTGCTGCAATCAATTTAAAAAGCCCAGAGGTCTACTGTAGGCTGAGTGCTGGGTAGTTTTCAACATTTTTTACTTTTCCTTGAAATGGAACCACATTAAAGTTTGCCGAGACGTTCATATGGATGTGCTCTAAGGTGCTAACAGAGCACCTGAAGGAGGCCCCACAGCCGAAAGTGTTTCTTTTCTTCTCTTTCCAGCAGTAAAATAAACCTTTACTTGTTCTTTTGCATGCTGACGCAGCTCCCTACTTGATCATAATAATGATAATGTTGCTTTATCAGCCCTATACAATTTCTTGCATTAGGAATTCGCCTTTTCGCAGACCCCAGCTTGCTCTCCATGAGACACACAGACAGGGAGAGAAGCTGGGGGTCAGAGCGCAGGGTCAGCCATTGTACAGCACCCCTGGAGCAGTTGGGGTTAAGGGCCTTGCTCAGGGGCCCAACGGAGTAGGATTCCTCTGCCGGCCGCAGGATTTGAACCGGCAACCTTCCAGCCACAGGCGCAGATCCTGAGCCACAGAGCCACTGCTTGAATAGCTTTGTAACTGTTTTCACAGTTAAATTTCGAAGAACTTAAAACTTTGAACTAGTGGTTCATACATGAACAAAATATGTTCTCCTACCCCTTAACAAAAATCATTGAAGTCATTTGTGTTTTCAACGATTTACCTTCTAAAACAAAACCTGGCAGGTCTCGCATCCCC
The DNA here is from genome assembly GCF_055471065.1 of Atractosteus spatula. NCBI lineage: Eukaryota > Metazoa > Chordata > Actinopteri > Semionotiformes > Lepisosteidae > Atractosteus > Atractosteus spatula. The sequence continues at coordinate 14,532,914 of NC_142728.1, read as the reverse complement.
AGAAAGGACAGGTTCAGAGCCCCTGCTTTCAATACACATCTAGAAGTGGCTAGCCTCACCTTGTTGTTGTCTAGTTTGTACTGGGGTCTGGAGGGGTCCAGTGAATGGTCCTTCTTCAGCCTCCTCTCCCTCTCCAAACTCCGCTCTTTGACACAGTGGAAAACTACCGGCTTGTTCCTGAAGGGGGCACTGTTTCCCCTCTGTGGGCTGGTGGGGTTTGGGTCCCCACTCTGATCAGAGCACCCCTCTCCGTCCACCTGGGGCCTGTCTGCTTCCACGTCCTCACCTGGGGGGTGCAGCTGCACAGGGTTGGGGGGGGGTGGCAGGACTGTCTTTGTATCTGGTCGCTTCTTTCTTTTCTATGGAAACGAAACAAAATTCATGGTCAAGTACAATGGTGCTGCAGTGTTATCCTGGGGACGGGGTGGAGGGTGGCGGTAATATCACGTTGAAAATACTGAGTCACTGAAACACTGAAGAGGAGTCTTGTTGTGAAGTGGGTTTCATCGGAAACATATTTAGGTACTTGTAGTCTTTTGTAACTTGTGACAACTGTGCTGTGACTTCAATCAAGGATTTTCATGAAAAGAGCTTTGGATGGGCCTTTTCCCTAATTTTAGGAGAAGGTACTGAAAACAACAGTTCCTGCTCACCGTTTTAAGAGCTGTGCTTGTCTTCAGAGGAGGGAGGCTGCATATCACTTCTTTGATGGAAATATGTGGAGATTGTGCTCTGAAAATTATACAGACTGTGTTATATTGTTACTGAGATGGATATGTCAAACTGAAAAAAACATAGTCTCTAAAAATGTAAGCAGCACAAATTGTAACCTCTAAACCAGTTTTTGCAAGCCGATACCTTGAAAAAAACCGCAAAACTATCTGGGATTTTCATATCAAGGGAAAAACAACAACTTTTGTTTGCTTTTACAAGGACATGTCTCTGCGATGAGCTACAGAAAAATTGAAAGGTTGAAATGATGGCAACAGCTGAAAAAGATTATTGAGGATAAAGTTCAGCAGCTTAATACATTAATCATTATTAACAAAGCATGTTGAAAACAACAACAGATTCCTATGGTATGGATATGAGCAAAGAGAGACAAAGGTGTGCATTACCTATGGCAGGTTGGGCTGTGCAGGCTCTGCTGTGGACTGGGCAGCCACACCATGATGGAGCCAGTGCCACAAGAGTACCCAGAACCACAATGTGCTGAATCGAACTGGATCCGGCTCAGCTGGGCAAACAAAGAGACAGAGGTAAAAGGGCCTTTGACTGCAAAGCTTAATGGAGGAAGAGTCCCACCTGTCCTGGAGTTGTGATGCCCAGGGTTCAAGTCCCCAGTGCTTATCAGAACAAGGTGCTTTACCCCAGTTGGTTCAGATAGCCCATCCACACAATTAGACACCAGCACCACTGGGGAGTTCATGTGAAAAGACCTAGATTTTACTGGAGGGAATCCATCACTTTCAGTCCACAATGTGACAAAAAAAAGCAATACCGCAGTCACTCTAAGACACTTAGATTTGTGATAAGCTTTATAAAAAGCAGTGCTTCATAAAACTGTAAGTCTGCATGAAGCGCCTTCTTGCATATTTGCAGAAACGGCCTTTAGCATCATCTGTCAGAATGAGAAATGCACCTTAATGTCCTTGGCATCTTTGGCAGTTGGGAAGGCTGTGCTCCGAGTCCTGTCCTTCAGCCTCTGGCAGCCAGGAGTTCTGGGCGAGTTCAGCCCGGGGAAATGAATGTTTTCCACGCTACGAGGACAGGACACAGTCAACTAGAGCGTTCACTCAGCAGCACCTAAAGAGGACTGCACAGCTGGACTCTCACACAGCTCATCACTGACCCTGCCAACGTCTGATCTGAGCAGTCCCTGAGCTCATACCTCCAATTTTCACCAGTGACTTAAGCTGGAGCCAATTCTTCACTAAAGCTTGACAATAAAATACATTTAATTTAGAAAGTCATTTAGACACCAAATGCCGGTGTCCTAAAACTGAACCGAGACAGGTTAGGTTTAAATAGGTTTCCGTTTGCTCACATACATATCATGTCTTTGCATAGCAGTACGATAATGTGTGAAGGGCATTGGTGTAGTTATAAAGTGAACCTGGCAAGGCAGTGAACATTCTCAAGTAGTTCTTGTTATTCTGCGTCATACTGGGGTCTCAGCAGTTCTTACTACCCCCCCTTGTTAACAAGACACTTTCTTTACTGAACATGTGCAAGGTGGTCAGCCATGGTGGGTGTCACTCTCAGTCATATATTAAAAACGTATTTGTTTTTAATTTGACCTGGCCAAATTTCCCATTGGCCCTTATCAATCATGGCCTCCTAATAATCCCCATCTATGAATTGGCTTCATTACTCTGCTCTCCTCCCTGGCGTGTGGGGAGCGTTCTGGCGCACTATGGCTGCTGTCGCATCATCCGGGTGGGGCTGCACACTGGTGGTGGTGGAGGGGATCCTCATTACCTGTAAAGCGCTTTGAGTGGAGTGTCCAGAAAAGCGCTATATAAGTGTAAGCAATTATTATATTTATACTCAGGCTCTCACCTTTCAGTGAAAGCACTGGAGTCCTTAACACGGCCCGGAGGGAGGCTGGAGAGCAGCAGGGCCGAGCCGTTTATCAGACTGGAGGACCCAGGGAGCAATCCTAGAGCTTCCTCGGCACCCCTCCACATTGGTATGTTCAGGATTTTCAGTGTTGGCAGCCCTTCTGGAGAACAAAGAAAAAAAAAATAGAGTGACGCACGTGGAAACCTGGATAGGCAAGGAACACAAGGGAACGGACACGGAGCATTCCCCTTAATCCCCACGGATTCCAGTAACGTGTGAGCTAAAAGGTTCTTGGATCAATGAAAAAAAACAACACTTGTTTGACTAAATGTGCCGTCAGTAAAACAAGCTTGAGAGACACATAAACAAGGGAGTAAGAGAAAGCAAAAAATTTTTTTTAAAGAGCAAATTAGATGCAGGCTTGCCACTTCATCTGATCGTATCAAAAGAAGCGCCTTAAATGCACTTTCTTATATTTTCCACTCTGTCAACGCCTTTTCAAGAGCTTCAACACCCGAAACAAGACACCTCATTGTTTCCTCTGCTTCCGAACGAAACACATTCAGTTCTTTTAACCCTTCAAATCAAACTCAGTGGGCACTTCGTGTTACGCAAAGCGTTGCAGGAGTCTGGAACAAGCTCGGGCCAGGCTGGTGAAGGCGATACACTGGCTCCTTTTTTTAAAGGATACTTGGATCACTTAGCTCCTGAAAAACCAATGAGCCAGATGAGCTGGGCCAAATGGATCCCTCCTCTTTGTAAACGTCGTCATGAGGGGAAAAGGACGGGTGCTCATTAAGAACGAGTACCTTCTTGTGAGACCGTGGGTGCAGTCCTCGCCTTGGTGTACCTGGGGAAGCCGCTATAAGCTCGCCTCTCTGCTTCCCAGCAGCAGGGATGCTGACACAGCGCCAGGAAACAATGCGTCTCGTCCAGAATCAACCCGTCCTCCATTGCGGTCTTCAAAACAGGGCTAGGATCGAAATATCAGAACTTAAAGCGACAGGCATCCTTACTGCTGGTGGAGACCAGCGTGCATTGTTTCTCAAGTCTAGGTTTTTGAAACACCAAGCGCACGGAGGTTGTTTGTTTCGTCAGAACCCTTTTAATTATTCCAGAACTTTAATTCGCGAAATCTACGGAACCGTGGTTTTAGAGCAGGCAACGATTGTTTTAATAAACTCTTAACTCTTAACACGTTTAACTCTTAACTCTTAAACGTGCTTGTAAAATACTCTTGTTTTGAATTCTCCCCATTTATAACTATCAACTAATGCCTCCACATATAGACCCAGAAACGACATTAAACAATGCAAACTCAACAGCATACAAAGTTATGTATTTTTAAACAGTGAATGTATTTGTTTTACCTCAAGCCGGACAAGTAGTCAGCTAGTAATCTTGTTGCCTGGCAACAAGACGCTTTCTTTACTGAACATGCGCAAGTTGCCCCGACAGCCAGAGTGCATTGTGGGTTTCACGCTCGGTCATACAATAAAAATAAATTCTAAATACATTCTGCTGTTTTATCTGCGTTGTGGTGACTATGTGGGCAAACAAAATAGTAAGAATACATATGACTATTTTTCCATGTGTCCGCTAGAAGTTTTATTATTGTTATTGACGTCGCCAAGAGGTGGGAGGTCAAAGGTGAAAGGGCGTTCGTGGTTTGTCAGATTCAGATTCACGCGGGCTGTTGATTTTAAAACTGTAGTAAAAGTTTCGACCGAACCCCGCTGTTAAAACACTTGGATCGGAATTAACGTGGGAACAAACGTACCTCACCGGGACCTGGAGGTAAAGGTCGTTTGTACTGTAGTTAAATCGTGAGAAACCCGGCTGCCCTTCTCAGGGCTGTGGGCGCGTTGTGCTTGGCCATCCCGGGCGGCCCTGACGAGAAGTCAGGCCGCCTTCACCCGGGGTGTCCAAACCGATGCCACCGCCGAGCCCGTGTGATCTAATCTGACTGGGTTTGCGTCCGCAGATAACGGCTCGTCTTTCGGGAACAGAGGCGGAATGGCTGAGCGGCCAGAGGACCTGAATTTGCCCAACGCTGTGATAACGCGTATTATCAAGGAAGCGGTATGACACTGTGCGAGGTTATTGGCTCTGTTGCTGAGCTTTCCTTTTTATCTCAAAAGCCTGGAATCGCTGGTATACAGATTTTCAAAAAGGGTGCCCTTTCGAAGTAAAACGAAAATTTAAAGGAGCAACTGTCAGGTGTTCTCTATTTAACTTTCTCTGCTAGTTGGTGTTTTTTTTTTTTGCATATCTGGGGGTGTTCCCACAGGATTTGGGCGCAAATGAATCGAGAGACGAAACTCTTAAATCAGTTAACAGCCACTAACTACCTGTACAGATGGCAACAGCCGGAAAGGAAAGGTGGGGAAAGTCGGTCTAGCGGCGAGACGCATATTTTCTGAATGTAGACCAGCAGAATGAGCCTCTACATAATACATTCAATAGAAGAGCTGTAAAATACACCAAGTAATCAAGGTAGACAGTAGACACAGTTGAACAGTAGACTTGGGTAACTGTGCTGGTTCTTACAGGAATAGACAGGTGCATCCCTGTTCAGTAGTATAAAGTGTAAAAAAAAAGGCGATCTTAACTACCTTGCTTGAGCACCCTTTTTGTTTTTCCTGCAGCTCCCTGATGGAGTGAACATATCCAAAGAGGCGAGGAGAGCCATCTCGCAGGCTGCCAGTGTCTTTGTCCTGTACGCCACATCATGGTGAGGATGGCACACGCAGCATTTCCAGGGCACTGGATCCGACCCGCAGAAGTGGCTGGTCCCTGTATGAAGCTATTCGATTATTGTAATGGTAGTGTAACGGGGGCAGAGCAAGATGCATGTACAGTATACGTACTGTTGCATGTCTAGGACTATTGTCTTTAATGTCTATGTGAAGTGTTGTTTTGTGTGGCCATATCAAAGACAAATTCCCACTGGTTGGGATGGACAATAAAGTTAGACCTTAGATCTTTTGACAAGCAAAAAGCAGGGGGAAAATAGATCTACTTAATTTGAAAGTAAAAAAAAAACAGTGATTTGTGCCATGTGCTCACTGTTAAAGACAAAGGGGGGGAGAATGGTGTATTTTTTTTTTAAAGTGAAGGTCTTCATTGGAACAAAAAGGAGAAGCAGGCTGTATACGCGATGAATTAATACAAAGACCCGTCTCGACCTGTGGATCCCTCACCGGCGAGACTGCAGGGCCCTAACAGCACTTTTTCCTGTCTCCCTGTGATTAATGCTGCCCAGTGCAAACAACTTTGCCATGAAAGCCAAGAGGAAGACTCTGAACGCGGGGGACGTGCTGGCGGCCATGGAGGAGATGGAGTTTGAGCGCTTCCTCCAGCCGCTGAAGGAGTCATTGGAGGGTGAGAAGGGGGGGGAGCAGAGGATGAGAGGAGTGCATGCGGGTGAAGGGGCAGAGGGCGAGAGACCAACGACACAACCGACACCGCAGAATAAAGAGATCGGGGACAGATTCAGTCTCAGCGGGATCCCCCTGGACTGGCATCTCTCTTTCCTTGGCCACACAAATGTCATGGTTTTGTGATTGTAACTTCAATGCCAAGATAACGAAGGATGACGATTTTCCCTTCAATTGAATGGCTAATCAAGCACAGGCTATATTCTGCTTTTTATACAGTAGACACTAAAGCGAGTTATCCGTGTCCCCGCACGGAAGTCGTCACAGTGACGGGGAAAATGCATTTACAGCGCAGAGTTAAATGGGCGCCCGTTCACCGGTCTCACGGTCCTGGGGTCTCTCTCCTCCACAGCCTACAAGAAGGGCCAGCGGGGGAAGAAGGAGGCCTCGGAGCAGAAGCGCAAAGACAAGGAGAAGAGGAACGACGGCGAGGACCCCGACAAGAGCCGGGAGGAGGAGAACGAGGAGGAAGAGGAGGAGCGCATGGAGGAGGAGCAGGAGGGAGAGGAGGAGGAGGTGGAAAACTGAATCTCTCTCCCACCCCGCCTCCTCCCCCTCCACTGCTGTCAGGACCGAGTGCTGTGAAGCTAAAGTAACTTGAGAGAGAGCCAGATTGAGGAGAAGTTATAATGGGCCGTAGAGTCTACTTTTTTAAAACCCAGGCTCTTGCCCATTAACCTGGCAGCTATTGGACCACGTGTTCCATTTAGATATGCTCCATCAACCGTGCAGTCGGCTCCTGCCCCATAAAAGTTCAACCATATTTGCATTATTGACCGTTCTCAACAGGGGCTCGTTCAATACTGCAGGTATATGTGAAATGAGCTATTGTTTTGCTTAAATTGTGATATTTTCGGAAAGCATACTTCCTGTGGCATAAAACTAGTTACTTTTAAAATGGTCTATAATCTGATCACCTTATTGCCAATGGGTCCGAGTACAACCCGTTAACAAAAATGACAAGCATCACTGTACTAGGTAAGCTAAAACGTAATGGGGTGTCACTTATTTAGGACATTGAACTGATATTTGCTGGCAGTAAAGCTACATATGGCTTTCAATCTGAGCTCCAGTGTTTTTCCCCAAATTTCACCAATAAGCCAGTGCCTTAGAAATACTGAACTATAAAGTTCCAAAAAACTGAATTTGGCATCCATTATTTTTTTTTTATAGAATATTTTTTTTTAAGCAGAAAACTTAATTGTTCTATTATGCTTTGGTCTGTAAAATGCTCTGGTATTGCAGATATGAAAGACCAGTACTTAAAACATTTTGGAGTTTACGAACCTTTGGTAAGGTGCCAAGATTAAATACTGGACCTGACAGCATGCAGCAAAAAGCAATATTAAAGGGTAAGCTAAAAACATGATAATGTGAACTCAAGAAATGATCTCCCGTTAGTTTAGCTTTGCCTGAAGCAAGTTGAGTCATTAACAGCATAACAATAGCTTGTTCAACTGCTTTCAGAGCAAAGTTTTTTTCTGGGTTCCTTCATGGTTTTGCTACTGGTGCAACCACTAGCCTAACCTCAGAAAGCAGTTCTAGTTAATTTTTGTAGGGGATACAGTAGTTGAGGTAGTTCATCTCATTTCCTCCCTTCTTTTTGTGTTCTGGTGAGCAAGACTTTCTATGTATTGGTGATCTGACTGCTGTTCACATTTTCTGAAGTTCTTAGATGTTTGTATGATTTTGTAATAAATTTGTATATAAAAGGTGATGTGGTCTTCATATTGTTTGAGGTGCACGAGTTAAATAAGGTAGTGTAAAGGGCTACAGCTGGGTTAAACTACTTGCAGACAAGTTCACTAACTTGCAACCAGAAAAAAAAAAAACATACCACCGATGCAAGGCAGAAGTTCAGTTCTTCAAACTTGTGATTTCACTTAGAAACTGCTAATGACCAATATGTACTTAATGAGTATTTACCCAGTTTCTCTACGTTTGAATTTCAAACCCCAGCTTTAACACAGGTGTCCAGACAGCCAGGAGTTATCAAACCTTGTTTCACCAGACATTACTTGAATACTCATTGGCACTAATTAAAATCTCTATTTATTGCATACCCGATGGCTTCAGTCTTGCAATTCTGCTTCAATTGTTCCAAGTCCCTCCTATCAAACAATTCCACTAGCAACAACATCAAGCCAAAAGCTTCACAGACTCATCTAGAGCACAGACCAGTTTCTCCTGTTGATCTTGTGCATCAAAAGGAAACGCAAAAGGTAAGGAAGAATAAGTCAAACTCGACACCCACATGACTTTTCTTATAAATTTATTTTCATCTCATCTTCCTTCCCCTTGTTCTGAAGTGCATCATTTTACTCCTGCAAAATAAGAATAACAGATCAACGGGGATTCCATTTCCCTAAGTTCAAAAAATTGTGTAGTGTAGGACACGAAGCTTAAGAGTGGTATTGTCAAATTATATACAGGGGGTGGACAATATAAGAACGGAAACACCCAACAATATATCAATATCAGGGACCTAATAAGGAGTAGGGCCATCAGAACAGCTTCAATCCTTCTTGGAATGCTCTTAGTACATCCTGAACTGTGTGTGGTGGGATATTGCACCATTCTTCAAGAAAAAAAGCCCCCAGTTCTTTGAGGGATGAAGGAAGTGTCCGTCTACCACCCTCGGCGATCTTCAACTTGCGACCGCTGTTCCTCTGTGCCGATGCGGTTTGTCCATGTTTGGCATACGCTGTTATTTTTGAGACCGTTCCCCTCGTCACATTAAATCATTTGCACCTGCAATTCACGTACTGGCTATTTGGCTTTTTTGGAACTGTTAGTTGCCCCATGTTGCTTGGAAAGAGCTAATTGTCAGCCCTTTTACAGCTGACAGACACTAATCAGCAATCAACCTAATGACTCGCCTACGCAGCTGCATTTGTAATTGCGATTTAGTTACTTCAGAGTTCAACTCCTTTTTCCATGTGGCGTTTCCGCCATTTTGTCCACCCCCTGTGTAATGTCCAAGCAGAATTCCACTTACTGTATCAAGTGTATAGATGTGGAACAGTATAACGGTATACCTCCATAATAGGAAAACTATGCTTCTGGGGGAAAAAAAAGACCAACAGAACAGGGAAGTCGACTTGGATACTTACTGCAGGGCATTCCACTTTGCCACTGTTGATGTCATCAATGACATCGTGGGGGGGCCGGCCATCGATGGTACAGCCCACAGACTGGGCGGTTCCCAGGATCTCCTTGATAGTCCCTGCAGGGCCAGAACAGGAGGCCATCAGAGAAGACCAGTGCCATTCCACAGGAGACAGGAGGGGGCGACGGCTGCCTGCTTCTCTCCTTGGTTAGCCGCAGGCACACCCCACAACTGCCCCCCGGCCTCCACGCCCAGGCCCAGTTTGACACGAAGTCCCACTGCGGTGCCAAGACATACCGACGCCCGCGCACTCCAGCGCCAGACTTCCGCTTACGTGGGTAGGCTTAAGAGAAGCGCCACCAGAACCGTCTCGGGAAGATGGCGAGCAAACTCTCGCTAGCCCGTGCGCACGTGTATCTGTCCCAGGCCTTTCGGCACAGAGCCGCCCACAGACCAGGCGCGGCCCTGCTTCCTAGAGCTGGGTCTCTCTCAGCCCCCACTGGAGCACGCCCCGTCACGGGCGCAGACGGGCGTAATGGCGGGAGGGCTGCTGGCACCCCACCTTCTCACTCTCCCAAGCCCCGTTTCAGCGATCAGAAAGCCTGCAGCCGGCTTGTGATGCCTGTCACGAACGCCCCTTGTGTTTTAACAGGGGAGCAGGCAGACTTGGCCTCGCTGAGTGCAAGAGGCGCCTGGCTTTTATCGCCTAGGAATTTGCTCTATAAACCGGCTGTCAGTCAAGCATCTTCCGAAGGGAGCTGTGCTTGCATTTCCATCTTCCATTCTAACAGAGGAAATGCCCCCCCCCCACCATCCCAGCACCCCCACTGGCCGTCCCCCGTGCTCAAGGCTCTTACCGGAGAGCTCCCTGGCGATGGAGCGGGGTCTCATCTGGCGGGCGATGGCGACGATCTCGTCGAAGGTCACGCTGCCGCTGTGCTTGACTGGAGGAGGACAGACAGCGGTCAGAGGCCACGGGCGGGCGGAGAAGCCTTACAGTAAAGGACCCGACAACTCTCAGGAGTCCCATTGCAAAGCAGGTGTAATTCAGAAGAGAGTAGCCGTGCCCTTCGTGCATAACACAGGACGCATCAACGTCAAACAAGGAGGCAACACGAGGCTCTTCCATGTGTTTGGTCAAAATTTGCTCGCATGCGATTGCCAGGAGGCTTGTTGCTGGGGAGTCCCAGGCCTGCCAGCACAGACAGCGTCTTGTTCCCTCAAGTCTCCCCCCCCGCCTTCCTCCTCCTCCTCTTCCCCCCCCCACAGCATGCCAAACCACCGGTATGGACAGGCGTGGAGCTGGGAAGCTTTCTGGCAGGATTCCTGCCCTAGCAGTGCAAACCCAAGCTACCAGGACCCCTTAACGATCTTCCCTGGTCAGCTGGGTCTGAAAAGGCAGCTCGACGGAAAAACTGGCAGCCCCACTGGAGCTCAGCAGGGGTGAGCCAGCCCACTACCTGGATGGAAGATTTCCTGGGAAAAACTAAGGCTGCTGCTGCAGGAGGTGTTAATGGGACCAGTAGGGGGCGCTCACCCTGCTGTCTGTGTGGGTCCTAATGCCCCAGTATAGTAATGAGGACACTATACTGTAAAAAAGCACCGTCCTTCCAATGAGATGTAAAACTGAGGTCCTGACTCTCGGTGGTCATTAAAAATCCCAGGGTGTTTCTTGAGAAGAGTAGGGGTGTAACCCCGGCGTCCTGGCCATATTCCCCCCCTGGCATTTACCAGTCATGGCCTCCTAATAACCCTCATCCCTGAACTGGCTTCATCACTCTGCTCTCCTCCCCACTGAGAGCTGGTGTGTGGGGAGCAGACTGGCGCAGCATCCAGGTGGGGCTGCACACTGGTGGTGGCAGTGGGATCCCCATGACCTGTAAAGCACTATGAGTGGAGTGTCCAGTAAAGTGCTATAGAAGCGTAAGCAATAAAGAAGCAGAGAAATAGCGTACAGAGCAGAAGGGCTACTCACTGTTCTTCACCTTCTTCCTGTCCCGGGGGGGCTCCTTAAGGGCTTTAATAATGAGGGCAGAGGCCGAGGGCACCACCTCAATCTACACAGGGAGAACAACAGAGCAAGTGAGACAGCGCACGAGTCCACAGCACAGCCAGTAGGGCAAAGACCACCGGAAGAGGCTTTAAACGCTGCCGAGTTATTGACCTCCTGAGCTCCCCGGTGAAAGACGCTATAAAGAGAGCATGATGGGATACCATACCTGTGCCTGCCTGTTCTGGATGGTCAGCTTGACCGTGATCCTCAGGCCTTTCCAGTCCCCGGTCGCCTTGGCGATGTCATCACCCACTTTCTTGGGGGACTACGGGGGGGGAAAAAAAAAACAGACCATGTACCCCCACTTTCAGACAGAAAAGCCACATCGCTAGTAAAAAAAAAAGCCCAGTGTCTGAAATTTACCAATAAAAATGCGCTCCATGCGATGGGCATGGGAGATGATTAAAGACTAAAAACGACCAAGACAATCCACTCGCTGCAGATCTGAAATCGCACCCGTCTCAAGGTGCGGAACGGGTTTAATGGGTGTACTTCACCAGCCACAGGTGCGAGTTAAAGACTTCTGCGCGGAGACGTTTTGTCCCAGGCCTTTCGGCACAGAGCCGCCCACAGACCAGGCGCGGTCCTGCTTCCTAGAGCTGGGTCTCTCTCAGCCCCCACTGGAGCACGCCCCGTCACGGGCGCAGACGGGCGTAATGGCGGGAGGGCTGCCGGCACACGCCCACCTCCGGGAGAGGTCACGACAAATCGCCAAATAATTTGAAACACGACGGCGATGAAACAGAAAGTAGAAAGCTTAGAAAAAAGAACCACGACGAAGCTTTTTTCGAAGACAGGTGGGAGAAAACCAGAACAAGTAGCATTACGTGAAGTGACACTGCGTAAAATAATGAAAGATAAAAGGTAATTGCTTAATGATTATTGCAAATCCAGCTTAATTCCAAACAAAGGATATTCTTACTCCAAGAAAGGTTTTACATATGATTGTATATGAACATATATTTTTATAAAGGTGCTGATTATGTATTATATAGGTAATATTTCTTTGGGAAGGGTGAAGGGGGATATCTTCTTCATGCGTGTATATTCCCTGTTTCATAACTCCATTGGTTATTATGTATATGATCATTATGGAAAAATATTGGTACAAACAACAAATCACTAAAAAAATAAAGATGGCACGCAAGATACAAGTGGCACTGAAACAGCTGAAGGTCTAAAAGTGTCGCTTGTTGTAGGGATACCTACCAGACCCAAGGGACCGATTTTGGGGGCCAGTGCAGAGGTGGCACCAACTTCTCCTCCTGTGCATCGCAGGAACACTGTGGAGAAGGCAAAGCAACACGAAGAATACTCAGTAACAGAAGCCACAGAACAGGAACTACGCATCGCTGCTGCTCAAGCAAGACAGCGGCCCACCCTGCTTCCAAAAACCCAGCCGGAGGACCCGGCTGGCGTGTCCCAGGCCTTTCGGCACAGATCCGCCCACAGACCAGGCGCGGTCCTGCTTCCTAGAGCTGGGTCTCTCTCAGCCCCCACTGGAGCACGCCCCGTCACGGGCGCAGACGGGCGTAATGGCGGGAGGGCTGCTGGCACCCCACTTTCCTACCAGGGATCTGGAGATCAAGCTTTCCACCTGCAGCTGAAGCAGGTCACCACAGAGGATGCCTTGCTTACCAGGTAATCTTTTGGATCTTCCAAGAGCTGGTGGCTAGGGTCCATCCACCCATAAGACCAAGAACCCCAAACCACGTCGTATCCTGTAAGCAATCTAGAGCCTAATATCTCCCGAGGCTACAGCTCATTGCAATTCATCAGCAGGAGCAGACTGATGGCACTGAACTGGCTCGCAGACAGCCAGTGCACAGTCACCAGCAATGCTGGTAGCCGACAGGCCTGGCTGCTTGGCAGCCTGGTCTTGTTAGATCCCAGCAGCTATGGCAGCTTTGAATTTCAAATCAAAAGCCCCACTAGGGTGGCCAGAGACAGGTGATGCTGTTCCCCAGCTGAGACATTAAACCAGGGCCTAGCCTACTTGGGACATGAAAGACCTCATTAGGATATGTTGGTTGACCCTGCTCTAAGGCAATCTAGGGCAGCAGCATGGAGCTGTGATTAAAGCTCAAGACTCCTAAGGTGAAGGCTACAGGTTCAAATCCCAAGGGAGACACAGCTGCATAAACAAGTACAAATTAAGTCCTCTGAAATGTCTCTTCTTATACGCGAGGCACTTTGGGATGCTTCAGGCCAGGCAATCAGCTATAGTAACTACTTCAGCAGGACCACAGCAACCAGGGTAAACTATGAGACAGCACTGTCTGGAGACCTGAATCCACAACACCAGCATTAGTCTATTTGAAGATTTATAAACTTGGATTTCCAGTCCTACAGTAGATGTTCTTTAAAATGCAACGGTTCTTTTCCTTTTAAGTTCACCCGAGATTAAAGAGCTGGAAAGTTTACAGAACTATTCTCTGCTGCTCTGAGAGGGCATGCCTTGCATTCCAGTTTCAGATGTGGAAAGATGGGCATCTCATTCCAAGGGTTTACAGTTGTATCTATAAATGGATTAAGGGATTTTGGATTTGCTAAATCTGCCGAAGTGGAATTATGTCTGTAGTCACCAATACCAGACTACCCCACAATAACACTGAAAAACACAAAGTCAAACTAAAAATACACAGGCTTGAAATTCAGGAATAGCAATGGTACCATATGGGGGGGGGGGGGGGGTGGAGGATCATTTGGTTTCAATGGGCAATAATATCTGAATGCTTTAGTAAGTCTTAGTACATTTACAACCCATGAAATAAAGAGCCTGCACACTTATGATAATTATGTTATGGGGCAGTGTAGTGGCTCTGTGGCTCAGGATCTGCGCCTGTGGCTGGAAGGTTGCCGGTTCAAATCCTGCGGCCAGCAGAGGAATCCTACTCCGTTGGGCCCCTGAGCAAGGCCCTTAACCCCAGCTGCTCCAGGGGTGCCACATAAATGGCTGACCCTGCACTCTGACCCCCCAGCTTCTCTCCCTGTCTGTGTGTCTCATGGAGAGCAAGTTGGAGTATGCAAAACAGACTAATTCCTAATACAAGAAATTGTATATGGCCAATGAAGTGATTTCTCTCCAAACAAGCACAGGAATACTTTCCATTACTGATTGCAAGTCCGAAGACCCAGAAATCATATACATCTTTCCTCATAACAGTGCGGTTTGGAGGGGGCTTAACAGACATTCGGCACCAGTGGACGCAGACCAAAGGTTTACTGTATGTGCACTTTGAGGATGTAAAATCTCCAAGTGCAAACGTGTAAGGTGGACAAACTCCCCTTCTTCCACAAGTATCCAAGAAGGCTGCGATCACTAAGGCACAGGCCCTAGTACATTAGGGATGAGGGTCACGAGCATCAGCCAAGAATCACAGGCTGGCCCCAGATTTCCTGGTTCGACACTTGTCCTGTCAAGGCAGAAAACCTAAGACTATAAGTTTCAAAACTGGGGATCCCCTGAACAGCATTTCTGCTTCAACTATTCAGCACAATGAGTACAGAACTGAATTTTTTTTAAAAAAATTACCTGCCAACTGTCCCCACTCACCTAGACAACAGATTTACGACACAGACTTTAAAGTTCCTAAACTTAGAAGATCGAAATCACCCCCCCAGGACTAGGGCCGAGATCTACTGTTAACAGGATGCAGTTGTGAAGATTTTCCTTATAAAGTTGCTTCCCCACTCCCAAAAGCCTCTATAGCATTTGGAGTCCGTCAACGAGGAGCACAGATCTCAATGCAAAACTGCACCCGCAGTGGGTTAAAAAACAAACGCCTGGAAATGTTCGATGCATCGATCTCCAGTCAGGCCACCTCGGCTTGACCACGTTTCTAGAGCCCTTTAACCGAAACAGCGAGAACTCAAAAAAAAATAATCAGGGCGAAGAGAGTCTTAAAGGGGCCGCTACACTCGTCGAAAGATCATGAACACAGACCGCTCACCAAGCAACCGGCGCTAGCTACTCGAGAGCACAGGCGTTTAGAAACAGGTAGCCAAGGAGGTAAGACTACCGTTAACGCCTTTCAAATGGCCGTCACGTTTGTCTCGCCAACCACGCAGAAGACGAACAACGGTTTTCGACGAAACGAGCTCACACACAGGCAGGAAGTCCGCTTCCCCACCCCACGTGTTCGTCAGGCTGCGCTTGTTACCACGGTATCAGGAGTCCTGTCCGGCAGAATCACACCAAATCATAAACGAAACTGGATTCTAACTGAAACTGTCCCTTTTATGCATTTTTCATTTATTTCCCACCAAGGGAAAACGTAAAAAAGTCACTGCAAGTTAGGCCTTAATCAGGGCCTACCCACTAGGACAGGCACACAATACAAACGAATACAAGACAACTGCGCTATATTCATAACAATACCACCCCTGGTTCGTATATTCTTTAAATAGTCCCGGTTTATCCATGTTTTTTTTAAATACGTTTGGGAAAGAGTGTACATACCGTGTTATTACAAACGTCTTTATTCAGAGTAGCCAAGGCCCCATAGTTACCATTTATATCACGTACCAATTTTAATTTCGTTGGGATCGAATTTGGGAGGCATAGTTGCTTGTTGAAGAGGAGGATCGGTTCAGTTCGGTGTTGGTGTCGGATGAACCCGGATTCGGGACGACCGAAAACTGTTGCACCTTCACCGTGGAAAAGCGAAAGAAAAGGGACCTACGCGCGGCCACGGCCGGACTTTATAGCCTAGGAAATCTCGCGAGATTGTGGCGGCCATCGAGGTTGTGGCTGAAACAACCACTCCCTTTAGCGGCCATGATGGGTGTGGCTGAAGCATTGACCACACAGTAAACATGACGATCTTGTGATACGGGTTCATATTTCTGTCGGCGAAGAGGTACGAGATAGAGAAAAAAAAACCCAGAACATTAAGGTAAAAAAATGTAAACATACATCTGCGCTTGCATGACCTTTCTTTTAAATGGTAGTGTCCTTGTCAGGAATCCTCTTCTGTCATGGACTGATTTCTCCAGGATACGAGTGAGAGGAAGACGGATGCTCGGATTTATTACATAGAAGGAGGTATCGAAGAAGTTAAATACGGGTTATTAATACTGCTGGCGATTAGATCGCCCTGTTTTGGAAGAATGAACATGCATAGAAAGTCGCCGTAGTCGAATAAAATCCCCAAATGTTCTTACACTTCGTTGTCCTTATGAATCGGTAAATGTTGCAGGGAATTCGCCTTTCAAGACCAAATGAGCGAGGCTGTGGGTTTTATTTGAATGGCGGATTGCAGATTTATGCGGCATTCAAGATGTGATTCACTATATTGTTAGCAGGGGTACGTACAGTGCCAAGTACAGATGGTGTGGTCTTCTGTATAGTTTAAGAAAGGTTGGTGTCGTCCTGGATTATAAACGACGGATTCCGTCCGTCATTGAACAGCACCGAATCTTTCTCCCAGAACAGTTAAGAGTGAAAGGTAGCCGACTGCAGGAGCTAACAGTCATGGGAGTTACTGGTTCTGATCTGACCGGCTTGCTCACGGTCGGTGGGCGGTGGCGCCCAGTCAAAGCCGTGCACAAAACAACGCAGAGACCATTTCGTAACAATAGATGTGTACATGCTTCGGAATTATTATTGATTATTGGGAACCCGGTGCATACGAGAGCAGCCTGTTCCCACCGTGTTGTCAGAATGAGTTGGCGCTGCATCGAATAAATTTAACTCACAGGTGCAAATTCGTTTAAGCAGGGGCTTAGACTAAAGATGCAAAGGTTTTTCACTGCTTTAAATGAGCAGCTTTTATTGTCCCGTTGTATGAGCTGAAATCGTAGCGTCATTGCCAGTATGGACCATAATAAAAAGGATCTGATGGTTAAAGGTTTATATTGACATGCATACATTTCCTAGCGGCTTTATCCAATACTGGGTTGCGTGGGAGCAGGAGCCTATCCCAGCATGCAGTGGGCCCAAGGCAGGGTACACCCTGAACGGGACGCCAGTCCGTCGTGGGGCACACACACACACCCACACCAGGCACCAGGGCCAGTTAACCTACCAGGATGGCTCTGGAATGCGGCAGTTAACTAGGGCATCTGGAGGAAACCCATGCGAACACTGAGAGAACATGCAAACTCCACACAGACAGCACCCCAGGAATTAAACCAAGGGCCCCACCGCCCCAGGTCAAGGTGAGACTGCAGGTCTGATTGAGATTTTCTTTTCTTTTTGCCAGTGTAACAAGATCTTTGTCTCTCCCTGCCTCCTTCTGCCTCCTATCCCCCACCCCCCCCCCCCCAACTCCTTACTGCTCAGAGTACCCACCCTGAGAAAGAGCTGGGGGGACAGACAGCATGCCGCTCTTCTTCAGAAAGCGGAAGCCCAGCGAGGAGTCCAAGAAGAGGCTGGAGTATCAGCTGTGCCTGGTGAGACCGCCCGAGTCGGGCCCCCGTCTTCGCACCCACACTGCATCACAGCTGGGGTGGGGCAGGATCTGATCCTGTGCGTGCGTGCGTGCATGCGTGCGTGTGTGTTGCACGGACAATTAATGCAGGGTGCTGATCACAAGAAACAAAAAATTGCATCCTAGCAGTGCTTTGCATATGTAGCAGATATTAACACCATTATTTCCTATGCCGCAGAGAAATCTGAAAACTGAGCAAATCGCACCAGGGCCGTGTCTGTGTTTGACCTTTGTCTTTGCGTCTGCAGTCCAAGGAAGCTGGAGCAGACGATATCCTGGACATCTCGGCATGCGAGCTGACAGAGGTGAGGCTGCCCTGACACGCGCGCGCGCTGGAGGACACTGGCGTGGGCGCCGTGCTTCTCTCACGCTGTGGAGGCATAAAGCGAGAGAGAGCTGCCTTCGCCATGAAAAACCAGCTCTGCACAGAGCCGGACTCCCTCATAAAGGAGGTGTCATGGCAAAGCAGGTGTAGATTATTAGTAATAATTCCTTACACTTATATAGCGCTTTTCTGGACTCTCCACTCAAAGCGCTTTACAGGTAATGGGGATCCCCTCCACCACCACCAATGTGCAGCCCCACCTGGATGATGTACACTCACCACACACCTGCTCTCAGTGGGGAGGAGAGCAGAGTGATGGAGCCAGTTCAGAGAGGGGGGTTATTAGGAGGCCGTGACTGGTAAATGCCAGGGGGAAATTTGGCCAGGACACCGGGGTAACACCCCTACTCTTTTCGAGAAACGCCCTGGGATTTTTAATGACCACAGAGAGTCAGGACCTTGGTTTTACGTCTCATCCGAAGGACGGTGCCTGTTTACAGTAGAGTGTCCCCGTCACTATACTGGGGCATTAGGACCCACACAGACTGCAGGGTGAGCGCCCCCTTCTGGCCCCACTAACACCTCCTCCAGCAGCAGCCTTAGTTTTTCCCAGGAGGTCTCCCATCCAGGTACTGGCCAGGCTCACACCTGCTGAGCTCCAGTGGGGCTGCCAGCTGTGAGTTACGGAGTGATATGGCTGCTGGCCAATTATTGCTGTTTCCAGAACTGTCACTTTTTCTTTCTCCCTTGTTGGATGCGTCTACATTAACATGGTGCAATTGAGATTGAACTTGGATATACCTCTGCATTGCGAAGTTACAGTACCTGGGGGAATAATGTATTTTCTTCTCTTTTTTTTCTGGTCCACACACCAGGTTCCGGCCAGTGCCTTTTCCACATGCAAGGTTCTGCAGAAGAAGGTAGGACACACGAGTCTCTCTTTGTCGCCTGGGGAGGGAACAGGGGGTTGGGTTGTGCAGATGAGCTGTGGACTTGCCCCTTTCCAGATCTGGTTGGTCCATCTATGAGCCCCTCCTCCCTGGTGACCGGGAGGGGGTCAAAGGTCAAAGGTCGGCGTCTTCCAATCAGTCAAGTGGGACAGAGCGCGCTCAGTGCGGTTTTTTTTGTTCCCCTGTTGTCTTTCAGGTGTTTATTCTTCATAGCAACCAGTTGAAATCCTTGGTGTCTAAAGGCTGCAGCATCTCCTCCCTGGCCACCCTGAGGGTAGGTAAGGGCTTCGGGCTGGTGAGGTACCCAAGAGCTGGAGAGAAAAAAGGAATTAAGGAATCACTGCATATGACTGGTTCATCTCCTTCTCCAACCTCTTCCTTTTATCTGGAATATGGAGAAGGCACTACATGCACCAGCCCCAAGAGAGTGTTAGAAAATAAGGAAATGTGTGTAAACTCCCGTTCTCTGTCCTCGGTTAATCTTCAGTTGTGAATCAGCCGACATTTTGGGCCTGTCAGCCCTTGAACGGAGGACACGGATTTATGCAAATACACCTTATTCCTTCGCTGCCACTGGACTGCTTAAGATTCCCGTTGTGTCTTGGATCACAAATCTGAAGGCCCCTGCAAGTCCTGGGCTGCTGTGCTAATATGTCATAATAATAATAATAATAATAATAATAATAATAATAATTGCTTACACTTATATAGCGCTTTTCTGCACACTCCACTCAAAGCGCTTTAGAAGTAATGGGGATCCCCTCCACCACCACCAGTGTGCAGCCCCACTTGGATGATGCACCAGAGCGCTCCCCACACACACCAGCTCTCAGTGGGGAGGAGAGCAGAGTGATGGAGCCAGTTCAGAGATGGGGGTTATTAGGAGGCCATGATTGGTAAAGGCCAGGGGGAAATTTGGCCAGGATGCCGGGGTTACAGCCCTACTCTTTTCGAGAAACGCCCTGGGATTTTTAATGACCACAGAGAGTCAGGACCTCGGTTTTACGTCTCATCCGGAGGACGGCGCCTGTTTTACAGTATAGTGTCCCCGTCACTATACTGGGGCATTAGGACCCACATGGACCGCAGGAAGCTGACAGGCCAACCACATTCAGTCCAGTGGCTTCAAGTCATTGCTCTGCCACCACTGTCTGTGCAGGAGAGGTCTGGCTCTTCGCTGCTGCGCTGTGACTCAACTGTCTGTTCTCTGGGTCCCAGGTGCTAGATCTGCACGAGAACAAGCTGACATCGCTTCCTGATGAGATCGGGCAGCTGAAGGCACTCCAGGTCAGTGGGCCCTGACGGAAATCAATACAAGCGTCAGTACATGGCAGGAGACTAACTGGCGTTTTTTCCATTCCAACAGGAAAAAACTTTTGCTTAATGTTTGAACGGCCAACGTAACCCTACCATCAATACAAGCCCCACAGTTTAGAGTGACCCACTTATGAGGGACTTAAGTCACAAAGAAATAAGCAGATACAAAGTCTGAGAACTGTTGAAGGGGAACTGCAAGGCTATTTTTATTTTTCGGGGTTAGGAAAAACCAGCACTGAGGAGTGCATTTCACACCACAATAGCAGCAACTTGTAAAACCCCCCCCCAATTTATATCACAAAATAAATTAAGTTTCCAGGTCAGCGCAGCGCCATGTTCTGTGATTCAGAACCGAGGCAACACAACTTCTGGTGAGGCGACGCGGCCTTATTATTGGAAACGAGCAGGCTCGTGAATGAACTGTACCTCTTTTAATCCGGTAGACATATTGCTCTCGATTTCGAGACGGTTTTGCGGGCAAATACTACTTAGTTGTTAACTCTGCCTGCAGATCACGTTGGAACATTTCTGCGGTGAAATGTCTGCTGCACAACCAATTTATTCGCTCATACATCACAGTGCATTAATCATTACAGTAACTAGTGAGCAGGAAGGGCCTCACCAAGGAGGTGAAGCGGCCCTATGACACTGTAAACAAGCAGGCAGTGCTGTAGGTCTAATGTCCCGTGTTATTAATATGGGACTGGTAGTGGGAGTTCTGGGCACACAAGGTCAGGCTGTCCCCTGTGTCTACCCCTCAGGTGCTCAACTTGGAGAGGAACCACCTCCATTCACTCCCAGAATCCATTGGGGACCTGCTCCAGCTGCAGACGCTCAATGTGAAAGGTGAGGGTTCAGAGGTCAAAGTCTGCTTCCGCTCTGCAGCTGTTTCTCGAGTGACGGACCTGACCCGTTTGACAGTCCTTTATTTCCGGTTGTGCAAAAGCAAAAATAGTTGCACATGTTACGGGCTCGACCCGAGAGGTTTATGGTAGAGGGGCACCCAGCAGCACAGTGTGGAAGGCGCAGGGAGCTCTGTGGGCCTGGTATTTGTGGCAGTCAGTGCAGGAGAGCTTTGTCGCCCCAGGGAACGCCCTGACTGAGCTGCCGTCCACCGTGGGCTGGATGGGCAGCCTGCGCACCCTGGACATCAGCGAGAACAACGTGACAAGACTGCCCACTGCTCTGGCCAAAATCCGCACGTTGGAGGTGAGGAGGGGAGGGAAGAGGGATGGGAGGGGACAGGGAGAGGGAGGGGAAGGAAGGGGAGGGATGGGAGGGGACAGGGAGAGGGATGGATGGGAGGGGACAGGGAGAGGGAGGGATGGGAGGGGAGAAGGAGGGGAAGGAAGGGGAGGGATGGGAGGGGACAGGGAGAGGGATGGGAAGGAAGGGGAGGAGGAGGGATGGGAGGGGACAGTGAGAGGGATGGGAAGGAAGGGGAGGAGGAGGAGGGATGGGAGGGACAGGGAGAGGGAGGGGAAGGAAGGGGAGGGGAGAGGGAGGTAACTGGGTGGAGGGTCGTGAAGTGACCACTGGGATTGGAACTTTTGGACTGGGATTGGATTGCCAGTTCAACAGCATCCCTCTTTCCCCGAGCCGGAAAAGGCTGGGGGCGGGGTTTGTTCCCTGGGAGCATTCATCGGTTAACGGGGGGCGTTCCTCTCCTGTCTGGCAGTGTCTGACCCTGGACGCGGCGTCCATGACCTTCCCGCCCTCCGCCGTGTGCTCCGCCGGCACCGAGGCCACGCAGCGCTTCCTGTGCGCGGGTGAGAGCGAGGGGACGGGGGACGGTGGACGGGGGGGGGTTTCCCCACACCAGCCTGTCGGCCTCCCAGTGTCACCAGCAGGGGGCAGGCAGGGCTGTCTGACCTTGTGGCCTCTGGCCTGTCTTCTTCTCCAGAGCTGGGGATGGAGTACTGCCCCCCGTCCCAGTACCTGCTGCCCGTGCTGGAGAGCGAGGGGGGGGTCCCGTCCGGTGACTGCGTCGATGGAGAGGTCACCCCACACACCGACACTGCCTGGGAGGTATGGACACCCCCGCTGGCAGGAGCAGCAGGGTCAAACTTGGTGTCCTGCCTGGGCTTGAACAACCCTGCAGCTCCCCCTTTTCTCATTCCTCCCCCTGGGGGGAGTGGGGCCCTTCCTATATGAGACTTACTCTGGGATGAAAAGCCAGCAGCCAGGTCACCCTGTAACTCTCACCACTGGCAGCCCCACTGAAACTCAGCAGGTGTGATCCTGGCCAGTACCTGGATGGGAGACCTCCTGGGAAAAACTGAGGCTGCTGCTGGAAGAGGTGCTAGTGGGACCAGTAGGGGGCGCTCACCCTGTGGTCTGTGTGGGTCCTAAAGCCACAGTATAGTGACGGGGACACTATACTGTAAAAAGGCGCCTTGCTTCCAATGAGACATAAAACCGAGGTCCTGACTCCCTGTGGTCATTAAAAATCCCAGGGCGTTTCTCGAAAAGAGTAGGGGTATAACCCCGGTGTCCTGGCCAAATTTCCCCCTGGCCTTTACCAGTCATGGCCTCCTAATAACCCCCATCTCTGAACTGGCTCCATCACTCTGCTCTCCTCCCCACTGAAAGCTGATGTGTGGGTAGTGGACTGGCACACTCTGGCTGCCATCACATCATCCAAGTGGGGGCTGCACATTGGTGGTGGCGGTGGGATTCCCCATGACCTGTAAAGCGCTTTGAGTGGAGTGTCCAGAAAAGTGCTATGTAAGTGTAGGCAATTATTATTATTTTATTATTACACATGTAAACGAGGAGCCCAGCCCTGGCAACACTGACAGGCAATCACCAGGATGCCGAACAGAGCTGCTTGCAGTCAAGGTACTTAGAGAACCTGCAGGGGGCAGGAGTGCATCTCTAGACAGTAAAGTATTTTAAGGTCTGAGGAGCGTCTCTGATTGGGGAGGGTTGGAAGATGAATGAATAGAATAGTTCGAGAACTCGGCTTGTCAATTGGTAGAAACGCTGTTTCTTCTCCAACTTTCTTTTGCAGAATAAGTTCCAGGACTATGAGAAGAGAAAGGTAAGATTGCCCTTTTAGTTCCTTGTTCTTGTACAGTTTTCCTGCAGGGCTCCTCCATGTCTGTACCCAGATACAGATGAGAGGAGGACATCTCTAACCCTAGCCCTCTGTAGACCTATAGCAAGCAATCTCCTTGGAACTTCCCCCCCAGAAAGGGACAATTCACAGCAGCCGATCCGGCGTGTCTTTGTCAGTTTGGGAGCTCCTGGCCTGACCCTTGTGAACTCAGGATCAACATGCAGACTCCACATAGACGGGTCTCTCTCGCCCTGTGTGTTCATCAGTTAGTCAGTTCCCATGTGTATCTCAGTGGACAGGGGCATGAAGGTAGGGGGTGTTAGTCTGTCACCCTCAGGGCCTTCTGCCCCCATCTAACCCTGTGTGTCTATCTCCTTACCCCTTGCTCCAGGCCAAATTCTGTTTCAAATGCGCTCTAGTGGATGCACATTTCCAAAATCTATGTTGGATATCGTAAAAAGGGACACATTCGAAAACGAAACAAATCAGAACTTAATTGGGACGTGAATTGCCAGCCTCTTCCGTTCCCCTTCCCCGTGAGCCCATCGTGATCACTGTGTCCGCAAGCTGCTATCCCCAGGGCGGCCACCAGGGCGGCGGCGGCGGCGGCGACGCACCCCTCCCCCTGACCTCGCCCTGCCGTGTCTCTCTCTCTCTCAGGAGCGGAAGCAGATGGAGAAGCTGGAGTTCGAGCGCCGGCTGGAGGAGGAGCAGCGGGAACAGACCGAGCTGGTGCTGCAGAACAGCTCCCGCAAGGAGGACATGCTGCAGTCGGTCAAGCAGGTGACGAGCAGCGGATGTCGGGGTCGGATCGGGCGGGTGGCGATGCAGCCGGCCACTGTCTTATTTGCAAAACCACTGATGGTTATGATGCCCCCTGGAGCCATCTTGGTGAACTGGCCTATAACTCACTACTGGCCCACTGGAGGTGTGAGCCTGGCCAGTACCTGGGTGGGAGGCCTCCTGGGAAAAACTAAGGCTGCTGCTGGAAGAGGTGTTAGTGGGACCAGTAGGGGGCGCTCACCCTGCGGTTTGTGTGGGTCCTAATGCCCCAGTATAGTGACGGGGACACTATACTGTAAACAGGCGCCGTCCTTCAGATGAAACTTAAAACCGAGGTCCTGACTCTCTGTGGTCATTAAAATCCCAGGGCGTTTCTCGAAAAGAGTAGGGGTGTAACCCCGGCGTCCTGGCCAAATTTCCCCCCTGGCCTTTACCAGTCATGGCCTCCTAATCATCCCCATCTCTGAACTGGCTCCATCACTCTGCTCTCCTCCCCACTGAGAGCTGGTGTGTGGGGAGCGGACTGGCGCAGCATCCAGGTGGGGCTGCACACTGGTGGTGGCAGTGGGATTCCCCATGACCTGTAAAGCACTTTGAGTGGAGAGTCCAGAAAAGCGCTATAGAAGTGTAAGCAGTTATTATTATAATTATTATTAATCTGAACCCACAGGAGCAGCAGCGGCTGGAACAGGGGCTCTGGCACCAGCAGAAGGCTCTGGAAGTGGACCGGCAGCGCCTGCTGGCGCAGGTGAGGCTGGCGGAGTCGAGCGTCACCGGGCGCATCACCAGGCTGCTGCTGGAGAACAAGAGGTGAGGGGCGCGGGGGGGGGGGGCGGTGGGTGGGGTGCGCTCGGCCCACGTTGCAGAGGAACGAGGATGCTCTTCCGGTCAAACTGGGGTCTCCACCCCTGGTGCTTGAGAGCCTCGTTTGGCCTGGTGTTAGATTAGCAGTCCCTACAGGCCTGGGGAAATTAATGACAGCCGATGGCGGCCGACATGTTCAATTAAGCGATTTAGAGATCGTCTGGAACAAAACTCTGAATATCCTGCAGCTCTCGTGGATCAGTGCTCCCTTCATTGAAATATTGAGCTAGCCCTTAAGTAAACGACTCCTAAAGTCCACGGGAAATTAAACCCCAGCCGATTACAGGCAGCATGTTCGATTGGGCAGTTTAGAGAATATTACTGTTTTACAGTTGCTTAAATGAGTGTTCTTAATCATGGCTGGGGTGCCCTGTGTGAACCTCCAGGACTAGGGTGCCAATTAAAGATCAGCTTTTTGGTCTGGATTTTGAAGACAGGGCTCAATCCCTCGGACACGTGCCACTTCCTGTGTTTCAGACAGAGGAAGAGCGCGGAGTTTCTGCAGGCCCTGGAGGAAGACCGGTGAGTGATGGTCTCTCGCCGCTTCGGGTGGTGGCCAAAGAAGTGGATCAAAAATGACAGGAAGGGGTCGGCTGGTTACGTGCTCTGCTTGATTGACACCGGCTTTTCACCGGCTTTGGCAGGATGCGCGTGGAGCGCCTGATGGCCATCACACAGGAAGAGGCGGAGTCTCTGCGCAGGAAGGAAGTGGCAGGTGAGAGGGGGGGTGGGGAATGCAGGAGCAGGATTCTGATATGGAATGTGGCGTGCTTGGTATTGGGACAGCGAAGCCGCTTGACTTGAATTGAGCTGCTGCTCCCAGACGAACACTGATCTCCCTCCTGCGCTTCACCAAGTCGATAGGTCGGACGCTCCAGCTCGTGTATCCTAAATCCCGCACAGATGATTCTCTTGGCATGATATCGTTCTTATCTCAAGCGTGGCCAGAGCAGAGTCCATACCCTGTGGATGCATGCATGATGTGCACTTCCTTGGAAAATGATGAATGGTAAATGGAAGCAGCTGTCTCCTCCCCTTCCCCATCTGTCCAGCGGCCATGCAGAAGATGCTGTCGGAGAGCTGCTCCCTCAGGATGATCCAGGAAGTGTGTGAGGCTCGCCGGAGGACACTGGTGTCCCAGACCTGCAGCAGGTGAGAAGGAAGGATTCGGGGAATGGGGGTTGGGCGAAGGGAATTTCACAACGGATCTGTTGGAACCCTGGGATCGATACGAGAGAGACGAACCACAAGCGCAGACTGGAGTGCCCAGGGGCCTCGGGGGACGTGGATTGCGATAATTAAGAGTGCAGGAGCCCGCAGGAGGGGAGGTCTGTGACTCAGCGATTCCTTCCTCTCTTTCTCCGCAGCCTGGAGTCCCTGGACAGGAAGTTCGAACAGGTGCTGTCACTCCAGCAGCTGGACAAAAACAGAGCCATCAGCCACATCCTGCAGGAGGTAAGCTCCCCGCCCCTGCCAGCATCTAAACCAGGCCACTCACTCGCCCTCCTCCTCGGCGGGCATGCTGAAGCTCGCACTCAGATGCCCTGCTATGTGGTGGGTTTACTGTCCCACAACATAGGATACATAGAGATTACAGAACATATTCCATTTCAGCAGCTGTAGAGGCACCCTAACTGGCTGTCACCCCCCATTGCTTCACGTGGGGTGATTGCTACCCTGCAAACTGCCTCCAAACCATCAACCAGGTGGGGGGCTGCACACTGGTGGCGGTAGTGGGATTCCCCATTACCTGTAAAGTGCTTTGAGTGGAGTGTCCAGAAAAGCACTATATAAGTTATCATGAATTATTATTGTTTTTGTTGTTATTGTTATGAAACCTGAAGGTTTAACAGTTTCCACAGAGGCATCATAGCTATAAAATGATATACCTTACCTGTATACCTAAAGTGCACGTACATGACTTGTTTACCATAATGACTGCAAAGGCAACATAACTGAAGGTAGGTAAAAGAGTGCATATTTGGTCATCTTCCAGACTCCCTGACCTCCATTCTCAAATGATATCATACCCAAGAGTGCTTGCTCCTGCTGTCTGTTTACACCCAAATTTACACCCATTTGCTGTACATGTGTTCCCCTTGGGTCTGGGAAACAGCTGGATGTGCTACAGGTACTGAAGACGTGCGGACATAAATATGGGATGACGGGCTTTCTCTTTGTGTGCAAGCTTTCCAACTAACTCTTCTGCTCTGGCTCCCAAGATGAGCTCAAAGCATACCACACCTCTTCGATGACTCTGTTGTCAGGAGGTGACTGAATGCTGATTGCGTGGCAGCTGTAGGTTAGCTATGCCAGTACACAAATGCTGCACATCTAAATCCAAAGGAAAACCTCTCCCTGTGTTTATATACGCTGGTTGCTAAGTTAGGACAGGTGTTGTCACAGTAAGCACTTCCAACTCCTCAGAGAGGAAAAGGAGAAAACCTGCTTTTTCCAGCCAGGACAGCCAACGCGGAATGCACAGGTCACCCGCCTGTTGATCTCGCGGGGGCAGGCCATTTCCGTGCTGTGAAAATGTGCTCTTTGTCTCCCCCCGCAGGAGGAGATGCAGAAGGCAGCGTTTGAGACACTGCAGCTTCAGAAGGACAGCATGCACTGCTTCCTGCGGAATCAGGTGGGCGTGGTCACACACCGGCTCCCAATAGCACGCGAGGTGCAGGTGGAGTTTTCCCACAATACACCTTACCCTCCAATAGGAGCGAAGGGGTGGGGTCAAAGAGCATTCCCATATGCGTCTCCAAAGTTATTTAACGTCACATGCAAGATAGTGTTGAGCGACGGGAATTAACATTTGACATGAAAAAGACGTCGTTCCTTTTTAGCGGTACGGATTTGGCCAACCCTGTGTCTAATTAGAAACGTTCTGCATCAATTTACTCTATATTGACATTTGGCATCCTAGATGTTCAATTTCCAGTATCCCCTACTCCAGTCTTCCACATTCAATCTGTGAGCGTAACATTCACTGTAATCACAATCCTTACAGTTGAGTTCTGGGGGCTGTGTGTAACTAATGGCAGCCCATAAGCACATTTACACTGTTAGGAAGGGTGAAAGTCTCACCTGTAGGGTGGATTTTGGAAGCTGTCGGATGTTGGATGGGGCTGTAACTTGAGCGTACCGAAACTCATGAACCATGCTCATCCTCGGTCTTCTGCTAAGAGCGGCATCCTGACGAGACTCTCGCCTCCAGCCATCATCCACTGACGTTTTCAGTTTCGTTGTTGAGTGTCCCCGCTTTGTGAACTGACACATTTTTTTGCATTCCATCAGCTCCCCAGCCAGCCAATCCCCCCCTGTCCCTTTCTTCCGATGAGCTTCCTCCGTGGCCAGGAGGAGACATCCCGGGTGCTGTGTACTGTAGAAACTGTAGACACAGGGTCTTGATTGTGCATTTCCCCTAGGGCCAATGGTCCCCTGCTGGGCACAGTGCAGCGTAACACTGCCCCCTGTTGGCCATGATGTGTTACTGCAAAAAAAAAACCCAACCCTGTTCTTAGGTGTGCAGTTCCTGTTCAATACATAATCAATTTCTAAACGAGGATGCATACAATAAAATAGTTTATATTGTTGTATTTGGTTTGTAGCTTTATGCTTTCACATTAGTTAGAGGCTTGCTTTCTATAAAGATCACAGAACAATTGTGCTTTAGATTAAAAAAAAATGAAACCAGAATTTAATGGCTAAAAGAAAGAAAGAGACGTTTTTTTTTTCTGGTATTTAACTGAGTGAAACTGATATTAAAAGTCTGCTGTGACAGCACACCCCAATGTCAGTGCTTACAGTTCACACACTGTATTTTCATGTTTCTAGATTAGGTTAATAGAAGCTGAGTTAATGCAGTTGACAAAGCTGGAGGTTAAGAGGCGAGATCTGGACACTGAGAATATGCAGGTACGTTCTTGACCAATAACAAAAAATCGTTGCTGGGCAGAGGACTAGGGGCAGAAGTAGTGCGCATGACTGACAGCTAAGAGCACCAATCAGAAGACCAGAGCTTTCCCGTAGTTCTCCCCACGCAGCACACGCTACTTCCTGTACCCAGAGTGCTCCGTGTTCTCTGGGATCGGCGAGAAGCAGGAGTAGTGCCAGGAGGAATTCTCAGTTCTGGCCTAGGGAATTCAGGGAATGGGAGCTGGACTCACAAAGGCAAGGCATGCATTCCCATCTAGAACTGTCATTGCTTGTTTAATTTTGACTTCTGAGCATGAAACAGTTGCCATGTGTTCTGACTCATGACTTTGATGTAAAGAAGCCTTTCAGAGTTAGAGCACTGGCTGTAAAATATAAAAAAGACAGTGTAAAAGTAATGGATGGGTATTCCTACAGATACCCGTCCTAGGTTTATACACCTGGCCCAGTTATGACAGACGAGGACATAAGAGAGCATCTTGTTTACTTCTGATGTCATATTTTTCAGATTATTGCAGGATTGTCCATTTTTAATTTTTTGAACATTTACTCCTTTCTTCTCTCCACTCTCTATTTTTATATTGTTAATATGCCCCGCTTCTGTGACATCACTCTATCCCTTGTTCCTCCTCTGTGACATCACTCTATCCCTTGTTCCTCCTCTCTGACATCACTCTCTCCCTTGTTCCTCCTCTCACTGTGCCTCACCCTCCCCAGTGGAACACGCCATGTTCAGCCCATCTTTCCGGGTCACCTCAGCCCCTTGGAGCAACACAGCACAGAAGAATATTAATTACGATACCAATACCTGTGTGTGTCCTGGCTCCTGTTTCAGTAGTCTTGCACGTGTACGAGTACGGCATGCTGTGTGTGTTTTCCCCATCACCTGTGCACTGAACAATGAACAGAATGTAAGCAGCAACAGAAATACAGTCAGTTGTCAGTAAGTTACACTGGAGAAATACTCACTCCCCTTTTGATCTTGCAGAAGAGAGCTCAGGCAGTAAATAACAAGCGTGCCCTTACCTTTCCAGCAGTGAACCATAACTGTAAGAGTTGATCATCTCTGCAGAATGATACCTGACTAGGACACAAGAGAACACACTCCCCCAGTGTAACACTGTCCCCTGAACCCAGAGACAGACTTGCCCGGTTTGATCTATCCCTCTCGTTCAGTACTGACACACTCAATTCTCACTCTCTAGCTCTGTCTGTATCTGTGTGTGTGTTTGTGGGATCATGGGAGTATGGAATGAATTGTGCGAGTCAGGAACAAGCTGCCTAGCCATGTGGTTGAAGCTGGGACCCTGGCTTCCTTCAAGAAACAGCTGGATGTGATCCTGGGATCATATAGCTACTAACCTTACCAAAACAGGCCAGATGGTCCTGCGGCCTCCTCATGTTGTAGACTTTCTTGTGTCCTAATGTTTTCATCTGCCCACGTGGGCCCTGCCTGTGACCTGTCTGTCTCTGTGTGCACAGGAGGTGCTGAGTGAACAGCGCACTGCGCTCAGTGATCTCCTGCAGCAGCTGCTCAAGCAGAGGGACCAGCGTGAGACGGAACTGCAGCAGATTCTGGTGAGCGAGGAGGGGGCGGAGTCTCATGGCAGGGGGTGGGGTCTGTGGCGGGGGGGAGGAGTCTGGGCTGTGGACAGGCAGGTCTGACCTACAGAGGGGGAGGAGCCAGTGTTTACGGGAGGCGGGATCAGTAAGGTTTTGTTTTTTTTTCCCCCTCTGGAATCAGCAGGTATGTTTCTTTCAAAGCCCAGTTTTGGCGTTGCTAGCACAGGTTCCCCTTTTAGCTCGGGGGGGGGGCAATGAGAACAGCAAAAACACAGTGTCGAGCTGTACACCCTGTACGCTTTACAGTGCATTGCGGGGAACATCAGTGTGCATTGTAGAAGCAATGTCTCTGCTTCTGCCGCTCGCCCTCTCACAAAAATCTGGAAAGTTGCAGGGGTCACTGATGCAAGGGAATCTTTAAAAACTGTAGCCGGTGCAGCTCCAGTGGTACTGGGCCGTTAGTGTGTCACCACAAGGGGAATGTCAGGATCTGGCAGGCAGTACTAAGACTGCAGGGCACGACCTGAAGAGGCAGAATGGGTGTGGTGCACAAGCACTGGGGGGGGGGGGGGGCTGTGTGGGGTCCAAGAGGAGCTGGAGCAGGCCTTCAAGTAAAGAGTGGGCAACTGGAAAGACCATGCATGGAAACAACGCGGCAGGGAGTGGGGCCGGCTATAACGTCTTCCTATCTCATCCCCCCCGTGTCCCAGGTGGAGATGGAGCTGAAGAGCGAAGCCACGCAAGAGAATTACTGGCTCATCCAGTACCAGAGACTCCTGGATGCCAAGCCGCTGTCTCTCCGCATGCAGGCAAGGCCCATCTCTTCCTCCCTTTCTCCCCCGCGCCCCTCTCCCTCCCCTCTCTAACTCCTGCTCCTCCCTCTCTCCCGAAGGAGGCCGGGGTGGAGCAGGATCTGGTGGATCTGCTGTGCAAGCTCTCCGCCCAGCAGTACCTGCCCTTGCTGGCCCACCACCGCGTGACCGCGGAGATGCTGCGACACATGACCCCCGCGGACCTGCAGAAGGTGCGGATTCGCTTGAGGGGCGGCGCGTGTGCATGTAGAACCGGCATAGGTGCAGGAAATACGGCTCGCACCAGGGCGAGCGTGTGGCTGAGTAAATTGCGTTTGGCGAGGAGTGGTGTCGGTGTGTGGTATTAAGAGTGCTCCTGTCACCTGCTCTCTCCCTGTGTGCAGATGGGCATCAGTGAAATGGGGATACAGAGGGCACTGCTGAACTGGGCTAAGGATCGGGCAGGAGCACCCACTGCAGGTACTGAAGGACTGACCCCCCCTCTGTACAGAGTTCTTAAAGCAACGTAGGGCTTAAAGGGGAACTACAGCCCAATTCCCCACACTGGTGATCAGATCTCAACAACCAAACAAATGGACAGTATTGCAAAATTTGACAACCTTTCCCAATCAAGTGTCAAATTGGAACTTTGTGAAAGTGCTGGATAGCCACCATGTTGTTGCAGGCAGAGGGCGAAACTCCCGTTCATGCCACACCCTTCCTGCTCGCTAGTTGCTATAAGCAAACAAGAATCCAGATCTCCTAACAGCGCGAATTCTTATGAGTGTATTTTAGTTGTCTGGCACGTTGCTCTTTTGAATGGGAAAAAGCATGTTTACAGTGCAATAGGGCTGCTTTAGCATCAGCAGCAGTTGTGCTGCCTTGTTCTGAAGCGCAGACAATGATGGCAATATTGCAGCGGCACATACATTCAAACTTTGCCTCTTTTGTTAGTTTCATTGTGGTTTGAAATGTACTTCATCGTTGCCGTTTCATTATGACCCCGAAATGTAAAAAAATAGCGTTGCTGTTCCCCTTCAAAGAAAGAGTTTGCATTGAGGAGTGCATTTCAAACCACAGTGAAAGTAAAATGGGCACAGTAACTTGTCGAACCTCCGAGTTACATCACAAAAAAAGACGAAATTTCCAGGTCTGCACAGCACCATATTCTGTGACTCGAGAACGAGGTGACCAAACTTCCAGTGAGGTAACATAGCCATACGATAGGCTGGGGAGCTGCGTCAGCAAAGCTAATAATAATAAGCCGAGCCATGTGATCGCTCTATGAAAACATGACACATCTTGGTCTTTAACCAAATCTGCAACGTGAAGATCAGAGTTTTGTTCTTGCTCTCTCCTTACAGGCCCATACAAAGATGCACAAAAGGAAGAGGTAGCAGGGCCCTCAGTGCCCAGTTCCCCAGAGGTCCCCAGCCGCCCACCGTCCCCAGAAATATTGGTTCCTAGTGCTCCCAGTCTGGATGAGAGTCCGGGGAGCTCGGAGTGCGTGGTGTGTATGGAGAAGGAGGTAAGGCTCTTGGGAGGAATCTCGGGAGAGATTCTGTCTCCAGGTGGTTGGATACAGTCTGGGCTGACGCGTTTCCCTCTCTCTCTCTCAGTCGCAGACCATCTTCCTGCCCTGCGGTCACGTCTGCTGCTGTCAGGGATGCAGCGACGCTCTGCTCTCCTGCCCGCTGTGCCGTGGCGAGATCGCCCAGCGCGTCCGCATCTACCGCGGCTAAGGGGGGGGGGCGCCACCCTCCACGGCCGCCTGGAGCTCCCCCCCCCCCCCTTCCCCCGCTGTGCACGTTTCACGCTTCGTGTGTCGCCCGACCAAACACTTGTACGTCCAGGGGTGAGAGGGGCCAGGAAGCAGGAAGTAGTGGAAGCAGTGCTGGTGCATTAGGGCCGGTTTTCTCCTCCCCCCCTGGACTCCTCCCAGTGAGGCTCCTCTGTGTCTTCCAGCGAGCTCTTTCCCACCTGGCCTTTAACACAGGGGTGTCAAACCCACCTCCTGGAGGGCCTGGAGTCCAGTTAGCGCATCTTCCAACCTGAGTGGTCAATTAAACTTATTTTCTTACACTTCGGGGGTGAGCACTGCTGCCTCACAGCACTGGGGCCTCAAGTAGAGGTCTGCACAGGCATGAAATCGAATCCCGTACGCGAGACCTGACGGAGCCCGACTGGTACTGCCAAATTTGGAACCTGAACCCGGTCACTCCCCGAGCGAGTGGACACACGCACACATGCACGCATGCAGAGGGATTCTCACAGACGCGTTTTTACAGTGCTCTGCTCTGGTATTTAGGTCTCCCCGACTCATTGGGCATTTCGAGTAGTTCTCCCTTTGCGAGTTTTCGTTTTATTTCATCCACTGTGAACGGTTAGCTAGCTAGGCTCTGTTACACACATGTACGAGAGAGAGCACGCGCAAAATGAATAACAAATTTCTTCTAATAAAAAATAAATGTGAAACATAAAATAATAATTCATCATTAGAAAACAACGCCGAACCAACCCGGCCCCGAAGCCTGAAGTCGTATGTGGAAAAACCGTAGCAGAGCTCTAGCCCCAAGTTCAGTTCCGGATGTGGCAGGGGGTGCTGTACGTGTGGAGCTTACATGTTCTCCCCGTGTTCATGTGGCTTACCCCTGGTTTCCTACCACTGGCCAAAGATACGCTGGTAGGTGAACTGGCTCCTGGGAAAAAAACCTGGCCCTGGCGGGAGTGCGTGTGTGTTTCTGTCTGTGTGGCCTCTGATGGACTGGGGTCCCATCCAGGGCGTACCCCATTTTCTGTCCACTGCTCCCCAGGATAGGCTCTGGCTCCCCCCCATGACCCCAAGACAGATGATTTGTCTAGAAAATCGACCATCTTAGACCTGTACAGGACGTTACTAAAGATCATTTACAGACGATGACTCAAAACGTTCAGAGCCAGGTTATAAGTATGACACTTTTAACGTTAATTTATCAGACCAAGAGCTCAGGTTGGAAAAAAAACAAACACGAGAGACTCCAGGACCAGAATCCAATACTCCTGTTTTTAAGGTGCACCATGGAATTGCAGGTAGAATGTTTCCAAATCCTGCCCTGACACACAGGATGTGCAGGAGGTACAGTAGCCTTTCAGCAAAGTGCCCTTATTTATTGCCATTTTTTGCCTTGAATCCTGCATGGTTTCTGTTACTACACATGTACATGTACTGTATAAAATCGCAGCATAAAGCACTGTCATTGTGATGTTAAATTAAAGATGCAAGCGGCGTTGATGGCATCAGCCCAGAACGCTTTGTTGAACAGTTGTGCTTTAAATCACACACCCCCTTGGGTGTTGGCATAGTTGAAACTCAAAGGGATTTTCAATGCAAATGTGTCCTGCTGTAACTTTCCCTTTACCACATAAGACAAAATGCTGTGAGGCTGTAGGGGCAGAATGTGAATTGTTTCAAGCCGAATTTTGACACCTCATGTGATTGTATTTGTCATGCCTGTTCTTCTATATAAATGACGATAGCAATTCTATGCTTGGTGCTTCATCTTCTTGCCAGATTCCCAGAAACAATTTAAAATCCATCATCTCTTGGGACACAACTACAGTATTTCAACACGCCCACTGTTACAAAACCTGGGACGGCCAGTCTTTTTTTTTTAATAGAAGCCAAGAATTTCAAAGGCTCTGCCTTGTGCGTAATATCAGTAACCCACGGGCTGCAGGTCTTGCTGGCAGTCTTGGTGTGCTGTGTAATTAGCAGTTGGTATCTGCAGGGCAAGAGGTTTTCTAGGGTTCCGTAAGATGTGGCCATGCTTGGAGAAGACGGGAGAAAAACAGCCAAGTGATGAAATAAAAGGTGAAGCCTGCAGTTTGGAAATCGCTGGCCTAACTGAATGGCATGCGAGTTCATGAAATGACTCTCGTTGGTCCCAATGAAAGATCAAAAAAGCAGGAACTTTTGTCTGACCTCATTCAACCTTAATACCTCCCGAAGCCCACTTCTGGGCACCAAATTTGTCCTAACCCTAACCGGAGGGCTGGGGGGGGAGTGAAAGATTTGTGCAGACAAAAGGAAGGAGTTGGTTGAAAATTCGGCCAAGAACAAAAAGGAGCAGACTAGACCCACAGAGTCACTTTGTCACACTCCTATGTATTTATTTGAGATTTATTTTGTATTGCTGTACGGATTTTAATTTTTCGTCTATTCTGATGTCTGTTTTTTTGCTCGTCTTGGGCTGGACTGCTGCGACACATCAATTTCCCTTCGGGATCAATAAAGTCTTATCTTATCCAGAGGGGGATATCGGACACTCCCGAAACGGAGCTCATTTCAAACCGGGTTGGGCTGATGCTGCCGTTCGTATCGTCAGAGAGTCGAGTACCTCTCGGGTATGTTGATCCTCCGTCTTAAAAAGCCGCTGCTTCCCCTGCAGGGGGACGTAGCCCCCCCCGGCGCCTCGAATCTGAAGATCCGGGCTGGTGAAGAAGCGAGATAAATCGGGGCTGCCTTCATCCCGAACTCCCGACAAGTTGACCCCCAGCACGAGCGAGCAACTCTCAGTTCACACCCTCTGTTCTGAATAGTTCAGTCTCCCCCACCAACCCCCCGTTATTTTAAAGACAAAAGCCACAGACTGGACCACAGGTTCGTTACAGAAGTGATTTATTGGCTGTAGGGCTTAAAACAGTTTTAAGTGCCGCCCGGTTCGCTGGGTGTTTTTTTTTTTAACTAAGGAGGGATGATTTGCCGGCAGGCGGGGGGAGTAGCCAGCCAGGCCTCCAATCCCTGCCTGCGCTCTGGGGGCTGTCCGCTTTGCACAAGTCACATCCCCCATGATCCTGTTTTGCATCTCATCGTCTTTGTCTTGATTCAACCCCCCCGACCCCACTCCCCCCCCCCCCACACCAATTTCTGTTCACAGTGGTTAAACCGTTTTACCCTCTTGGCCATCTTCAGCGTTACCCTGTCGGTTTCCATGGACTGTCCGGGCGCACAGCTTTCCGTCCCGGAAAGAAGGGGAGAGGTGATCCGTGGTCGAGTTCATCCCAGCGGGGTGTTCCGACAGGGCTCCTGTGGGGGGGGTGTGCGGCGAGCAGTTCGATATTCAGTCCGGACGCCCGGCGTCTTCCGCCAGTGTCGCGTGATTCCAGGGCGGGGGGCAAAGGCTGTCAGATCGCCGGGCCGCGGGTCACTTCCTGCTCCTTCAGCTCATCCAGTTGAGGTCATCGTCCTCGTCCTCCTCGTCGTCGAACAGAGGAGCTGGGGGAGGGCGACCCTTGAGGCTCTGCAAAACCAGTCACGACATACAGTAGCCAATCAGTAGCCGCTTCCTGCATCGTCCAATCAAAAGTGCGGAAGCCCGTCAATGCCAAAAATGAATACGTTTAATAAGCATCTGGTTTAAATGTCAATTTGTCTTTCCTCTGCGGCGCTAACAGGCTTCCCTACGGACAGCTTTATATAAGAGAAAAAAAATTCTCTTCATTTAAAAGGGGAACTGCAGTCCCAATTTCTCGGACTGTTCGTCATAAAATGACGATGTCGCAAAATTTTACCAACCACAAAATCCTGAACTAGGCGACAGCACTGTAAATCGCAGTGTGGTCACAAAACCCCTGGTCTTGCCACGGGTGAGAGCAAGAGTTTGCGAGAATCGCGCCGTGAGCTGGCCCTTCCTGCTCACTAGTCACCAAACTGACTACTGTACTGGGATGTACGAGCGGATAAGTGCAGGTTGTGCAGCCGACATTCCACTGCAGAACGTTTCCAATGTGATCTGCAGGCAGAGTTAACAAGTTAGTTCCATTTATAAGCAAAACCATCTTGACGTTGAGAGCAATACTTCTTTTCTAAAAGAGCTGTATTCACAAGCCTGCTTGTTTACACTGTCACAGGGCTGCGTCGCCTCACCGGAAGTTTTGTTGCCCCGATCTGAATCGCAGAACATGGAGCTGTGCCCACCTGGAAATTTAATCTATTTTGTGATGTAAATTGGAGGTTTTATAAGTTACCGCATGCATTTTACTTTCACTGTGGTTTGAAATGCACTCATCAATGCCAATTCCTTCTAACCCTGAAATATAAAAATAGTGCTGCAGTTCCCCCTTTAAGGAAATAAGCCTCTTTCTGCCCACTGAGCTGTACTGTAATATTCTTATATCCCTGAACAAGCCAAGAGGAGAGAGGCCTACAAGGATCCATCCAGCTTCAGATCACAGTACAACACATGATCCTTTCAAACACCCCCAAACCCCTGCAGCTACCCTCCACAGCCCGGGGACCATCACCCCTTCCTCACCAGCTCGTCCTCCTCATCCTCGGGGGGCGGGGGCGGTGGGTTTGTTGGCGCCTTTCTTTGGAAAGGGACGTCTTCCTCCCGGTCCCCCTCGGCCTCTCCCACGAGTGTCCTGCACGTGACAGAGCAGGACGAAGGAGGGAGAGAGAGAGAGAGAGAGAGGTGAAGAGATCAGTGATTCAGAAAGAGAAGGGTGGAGAGAAAGTATAAGAGCATGAAGTTATCGTTATATACATGCAGGTTGGTGCGATGTATATATACTGCTTTTGATAACCTACTGTAAACATCCACACTGGTTGCTTTCTGAAGGCTAATTATTGCACGGAGCATCATGCATAAATATATTAGTTACGGTCTTTGTCAAAGCTTTTTTCCCCCTCTCTACAGCTTTTAAAGGACGTCATAGCTGTGAACCCTGTCCTCTGCAAATACTGGATGTAGGTACGATAAAACAACCCGGGAATGGCGCTGTACAGGCCCAAATCCAGAAGGTGGCGCCACTCGGCCCATCAGTCGCAGAGCTATTTACTCCCGCCAGGGAGAGCTCGTCTCGTCTAACCTCACCTGGCACTGTCCTTGGCTGGACTTCCAGTCTCTCCATCGTCCTGCTGCAGGGGGTCTGGATGTGGCGCAGGCCGTGTAGGGGGTCCCTGGGAGGGACGCAGTGCTGCCCCCTGCTGCCCCAGATCTGCTGTGGCTTCGGGTGCCTCTCCTGTGACCTCGCCCTCCGACTCCCGGCCTGGAGCAGGCAAAGGAGGCGGGCTTTCCGCAAACCGCTTGTCCTCCGCTCCCTCCCCGAGATCCTGCCCTCGTGACGGGGTGACATTTTCTTCCTTTGGCTGCCAACCGATTGCCTCTCCCGACTCCTTTCCTTTCCGCCCCCCTGTGAGCTCCTCCTCTTCCTCCTCCTCCTCCTCCTCCTGCTGCTGGGCCGTTCCTTGTTTCGGGACCTCCTCCGCCCGCCCAGGATTCTCCCCTTCCAGCCTCCTGTCTGGTTGGTGCGTTTCGCCTTCTCTTTCCTGCACTTCCTGTTTCGGTTCCGCCTCTTCCTGCTTCTGCCCATTCCGTTGCACTTCCTCTCTGGGCGCCTCGTTGGGCGGCTGCACTTCCTCTTCCTGCTCACCCTCACTCTCGCTTTTACCCGATGATGCGGCCTCCTCGGTCTTGGTCAGCAGCTGCAGGGTCACGCTCTGGGCAAATGGAAAATCGGATCACAACTCTCCTCGCAAATGGCAAAAGCAGGAAGGCTATGCTGAAAAGAGTTTATGTACAAATACAAGATGATTCCAAGAGGGATTTTTTTTTTAAAAAGCACTTTTTCCATTCCCAATGTACTTGCTTGTCATGGAAATATAACTATCAAGGAAGCCACAAGAGAGAGTTCTCACCTGAGTAAGGTCTTTATTTCAATATTGCAATATTGGGAGCCCTGCTGCCACTTCGCAAAGTGCAACCAGAGACTCAATTTGTTACAAGCAGTACAGGGTTTTTATAAGACGTTGAGCTGTAAAAAAGTTCAGCACTTGGTCCCTTCTAAAACTTCCCCTTTCTCTAAGAGAAAACAGATTACATCATAGAGCGAGAGAAGAAAAACTAGATTTGTTATTCAAAGCTTATCAGTTACTTTCAGCTAATTCTAATGACCCAGACAGCATATATTGTTTTGGTACATTGTCTTCTAAACTAACCTAAACAGTGTACTTTGTTGACAAACTGTTTTCTAAAATTCTGCATGTACTGTAGCACAGCAGTTACATCCTTGAAATATATTATCTAAAAGCACCAATATATTTTTTTCAAAGCTCTCTACATTTTTAAGAATCAATTTACTTATTAGATTTCCACTTCATGCTGCACATGAATAGTGCACATCCTGCAACACAGACTGTAGGACTAACCACAGGACAGGGGAACTGCAACGCTGTTCTATTTTTATATACATGATTAATAATATACATTTTATATTTATTTCAATTTGATTTTTTATTTCTGGGTTTGAAAGAATCAGCATTGTTAAGTGCGTTTCAAACCGCATTAAGAGTAAAACGTACACATTAACTTGAAAAACCTCCAATTTACATCACCTAAAAGACAAACCTTCCAGGTCTGCCCAGCGCCATATTCTGCAATTCAGAACGAGGCAACAAAACTTCTGGTGATGTGATGCGGCCTTATAATTGTAAACGAGCAGGTTTGTGAACGTACCGTATCCTCTTTTAATCCAATAGAAATATTGCTCTCATTATTTTGCTGACAAATACAGTACTGCTTACTTGTTAACTCTGGATCACGTTGGAACAGTAAAATGTCTGCTGCACAAACCTGTACTTATTTGATTGTGCATCACAGTATATTAGTCATCACAGTGACTAGTGAGCAGGAAGGGCCAAATCACGTTGCAATCCGTGTGAACTCAAATGTGAGTTTGCAACAACATGGCGACTTGCAGTTCTTTCACAAAGTTAGCAGTTTTGTGCTTATTTGTGCTCAAATTCGTAACATTTCTCTATAATGTCAATGATATTATTTTAATGAGATTCAATAACCGGTCTGAGAAATTAGGACTGCAGTTCCCCTGTAAATGAGTCTGCCTCATGGCAGCTCAGAAGTCAGCAGTAAGTGTGCCTCTTAATACGTGTCCCTTTCTTCATCACCCTATCCTGCGAAAAGAGGGGGAGAGGGGAGGGGTGGGGTCTAGGAGGTGCTGGGCAGGCCTACCTTGATGGTGTTGACCAGAACCCCCAGAACGGCGCCTCCTGTGTACGTTTCCTGCAGGTCGAACTGGCCCCGCAGTGACTGGAACACCCCATTCATCACCCTCTTCACCTGTACACAGAGCGTCGGGGTCAGGCTTTCACTAGATCACACCAGGCTTCCACCTGCAAAGTCTAGGTCATAGAGCTCAACTTGCTCTGTTGAGCCCTTCCTGTTTTTTTAAACAAGGGACTGCCCAGCTCGGATGCCCTCGGTATGCCCTGTGTGCAGCTGTGTGCTCTGTACAACCTGTGTGTCATTCTGTGTGTGATGGTACAGTAAGGTCTTGACATTCGCGATGGGTCAGTGCACAGACCGTCGCAAACTGCCAACTTCACACATGACCAAGTCCACCCCAAAGCTGTCGCATAATGTACGGCATATTGCGACAGCATGTATATGCTGCAACATATACATGCTGCAGCATGTAACTATACATGTAACAGGTGAGGCTGCACATTGGTGGTGGTAGTGGGATTCCCCATTACCTGTAAAGCACTGTCAGTTAAAAGTTATAAGTAACCCTCCCTTGTATGATAACGAGAGATAAATGATAAAGTACTAATTTACTGGCTTTAAGCTAATTTAAATAACATTCATTGGCTAAAAGACACAACGGTAATCATAAACGTGTAGTAATCAGTGAAAAATAATAACGCACATTTCTGTTTCTCTCTCTGCCTCCGTGATTAGCACACCCCACTGTAATGAAAACAGGCAACGAAGCTACTGTCCGGGCTGTCTGACAAAGTCATCTGCAGCCTGTCATTCCCCGCACTGCTGACACAGAGCCTGCAGCGTTCATTACAGGATTACAATACGACCAAGCGGAGATGTGGAGGCAGGGAGCAGGGAGAAGCCCATCCACTCACTAGATTTGTCTCATGATCCTAGTCTATTGTGCAGCAAATTTAAAAGTTGCGGTTAAGACTAACTTGTACTGTTGTTGTACTGTATTATTGTTTTAAACCTTATGTTTAGGAGCTCTTGAGGGGCAATACAGGTTAATTCAATTCAATATTTCCTTTAAATTAGAGCCTTTGGCTCAGTTTCATCCAGCTCTGCTCTTCTTTTGTCAAGACCCCAGACTCGGCCAGACTGAACCGCGACTGAGTGAATTCGCGAAGGTCAAGAGTAACACAGGCCCGTCCGGTCCCCTCACCTCCCCAGCGGTGTCCAGCTGGGTCTGTTCCACCAGCTTCTTCTCCAGGCTGGCCACGCGGGCCTCCAGCCGCTGCCTCATCGCCACGGTGCTCTCCTGCAAGCTGGAGTACTGGGAGAGAGAGGAGAGAGAGGGTCGGACAGGAAGTGTTAGACGCAGGTCTCAGCCGGAGTACTGGGAGAGAGAGGAGAGAGAGGGTCGGATAAGAAGTGTTAGACGCAGGTCTCAGCCGGAGTACTGGGAGAGAGGAGAGAGCGGGTCGGACAGGAAGTGTTAGACGCAGGTCTCAGCCGGAGTACTGGGAGAGAGGAGAGAGCGGGTCGGACAGGAAGTGTTAGACGCAGGTCTCAGCCGGAGTACTGAGAGAGAGGAGAGAGCGGGTCGGATAAGAAGTGTTAGACGCAGGTCTCAGCGGGAGTACTGGGAGAGAGAGGAGAGAGAGGGTCGGACAGGAAGTGTTAGACGCAGGTCTCAGCCGGAGTACTGGGAGAGCGAGGAGAGAGAGGGTCGGATAAGAAGTGTTAGACGCAGGACTCAACCGGAGTACTGGGAGAGAGAGGAGAGAGAGGGTCGGATAAGAAGTGTTAGACGCAGGTCTCAGCCGGAGTACTGGGAGAGAGAGGAGAGAGAGGGTCGGATAAGAAGTGTTAGACGCAGGTCTCAGCCGGAGTACTGGGAGAGAGGAGAGAGCGGGTCGGACAGGAAGTGTTAGACGCAGGTCTCAGCCGGAGTACTGAGAGAGAGGAGAGAGCGGGTCGGACAGGAAGTGTTAGACGCAGGTCTCAGCCGGAGTACTGGGAGAGCGAGGAGAGAGAGGGTGGGACAGGAAGTGTTAGACGCAGGTCTCAGCCGGAGTACTGGCAGAGAGAGGAGAGAGAGGGTGGGACAGGAAGTGTTAGACGCAGGTCTCAGCCGGAGTACTGGGAGAGAGAGGAGAGAGAGGGTCGGATAAGAAGTGTTAGATGCAGGTCTCAGCCGAAGTACTGGGAGAGAGAGGAGAGAGAGGGTGGGACAGGAAGTGTTAGACGCAGGTCTCAGCCGGAGTACTGGGAGAGAGAGGAGAGAGAGGGTCGGACAGGAAGTGTTAGACGCAGGTCTCAGCCGGAGTACTGGCAGAGAGAGGAGAGAGAGGGTGGGACAGGAAGTGTTAGACGCAGGTCTCAGCCGGAGTACTGGGAGAGCGAGGAGAGAGAGGGTGGGACAGGAAGTGTTAAACGCAGGTCTCAGCCGGAGTACTGGGAGAGAGAGGAGAGAGAGGGTCGGACAGGAAGTGTTAGACGCAGGTCTCAGCGGGAGTACTGGCAGAGAGAGGAGAGAGAGGGTGGGACAGGAAGTGTTAGACGCAGGTCTCAGCCGGAGTACTGGGAGAGCGAGGAGAGAGAGGGTCGGACAAGAAGTGTTAGACGCAGGTCTCAGCCGGAGTACTGGGAGAGCGAGGAGAGAGAAAGGGTGGGACAGGAAGTGTTAGACGCAGGTCTCAGCCGGAGTACTGGCAGAGAGAGGAGAGAGAGGGTGGGACAGGAAGTGTTAGACGCAGGTCTCAGCCGGAGTACTGGGAGAGCGAGGAGAGAGAGGGTCGGACAGGAAGTGTTAGACGCAGGTCTCAGCCGGAGTACCGGGAGAGAGAGGAGAGAGAGGGTGGGACAGGAAGTGTTAGACGCAGGTCTCAGCTGGAGTACTGGGAGAGAGAGGAGAGAGAGGGTCGGACAGGAAGTGTTAGACGCAGGTCTCAGCGGGAGTACTGGCAGAGAGAGGAGAGAGAGGGTGGGACAGGAAGTGTTAGATGCAGGTCTCAGCCGGAGTACTGGGAGAGCGAGGAGAGAGAGGGTCGGACAAGAAGTGTTAGACGCAGGTCTCAGCCGGAGTACTGGGAGAGCGAGGAGAGAGAGAGGGTGGGACAGGAAGTGTTAGACGCAGGTCTCAGCCGGAGTACTGGCAGAGAGAGGAGAGAGAGGGTGGGACAGGAAGTGTTAGACGCAGGTCTCAGCCAGAGTACTGGGAGAGCGAGGAGAGAGAGGGTCGGACAGGAAGTGTTAGACGCAGGTCTCAGCCGGAGTACTGAGAGAGTGATGAGACAGGAGCTCGCACAGGAAGTATTAGACCCAGGTCTTAGCGGTCCCCTGCCCCTCCCCCTGGAGACAGTGGGCGTGCCCTACCTCATCTCTCAGGGCCTGCAGCTCCTCTCCCGTCTCCTGCTGCTTCAGCAGCTGCTGCTCCCCTGAGTCTCGGGCCTGCTTGAGTGCGGACAGCTAGGGCAACAAGATTGCAACTCAGGTTTCAAATATTCGCTTAAATCCATTCAGCCCTTCAGACTGCTGCATTTCTGCATATTGTTTTTGTCCCGGTACGAATAAAATCATCCTTCCGCCCCGGGCGCTAGCGACAAGTCTGCCTGCCCGCCCGCGGTCGCTCACCTTGTCCTGCAGCTGGGCCAGTTTCTGTTCCAGGCCGTCCCTCTGCTCCGTCAGCTCCGCCAGCTGGCGCCCGTGCTGCTCCCTGGCCGCGGCCAGCTGGCGATCGCACTTGGCCTGCCACTCGGCCTCCAGGTCCGTCTGCAGCTGGGCCATCTAAACACAGGCAGGCGCCCTGCTAGTTCCTGGTGCAAGTCCTTGCCGAGACGGTGCAGTGACTCCTTCCCACCTGCGTTGGGGGCTGGCCTGGTGAGCCTCTGGGCTGCTCCTGCTTGGTGCCGTACCCCCCCCCCCCCATCGGTTCTACCCTCCTGTCTTTACACTGTATCGCTGTACAGGAGGCACCCTCTCTCCCTCTCTGCGGGCTGCACTCCCTATCCCCTCTAGGCAATACAGGCGCCTCTGCTATAACGCGACAGACGCGTTCCTGTTAAACCTCACGTTACGCACAACCGTGCCATAAAAACAAGAGGGCTTATGGGAAAAACAGGGTCAGGGGCAGCAGACCGCTCCAAACCTAACCGCATGCCTAACCCGAGCTTCACCAAATTTAATCATTATCCTAATCAAAATGTTAGCACAGTTTAGATACATGTTCAATTCATCATAAAGAAATACTACAGTAAATTTAGGAAGTGATGTTC
The DNA here is from genome assembly GCF_055471065.1 of Atractosteus spatula. Classification (NCBI taxonomy): domain Eukaryota; kingdom Metazoa; phylum Chordata; class Actinopteri; order Semionotiformes; family Lepisosteidae; genus Atractosteus; species Atractosteus spatula. Next base: position 14,488,465 of record NC_142728.1, on the reverse strand, counting down.
GCCACCTGACATTTTATCCCCAGCACGCTTCTTAGACACATTCCTGTCACCTTGTCCGCTCATATTTCTGGCAGTGCAGATGCGTTCGAGAAAACAGCGCGAAAATTGAGGAGCACCTCCCCGATTAGCACTTCCAAGCCACAGCCCCTGGGACAACTGAGCATCCCGTGTATCCCACCGCGGACCGCCGCGTTACTCCGCGACGCAAGACGTGAACCTGTCGGGGATGAAATCGCGTACAAGCCAACGCGAGTTTCGCATTATACAGACATCATTCCCCCCGTTTACCAATTTGTTTTGGAAACAGCAGAGATCACTATACTTCCCTCTCCAAATGTCCTTTCCCTCTGTATTCCACCTTGTCTCTCCCTCCCTCCCTCCCCCTGCAGAGCTGTACCTGCTCCGCAGTGGCCTGGTCGGTGCTGGTTCTGGCCCGTCTCAGTTGGGCCCGCAGGTAGTCCAGCTCCTGCTGGTTGGAGCGCCGCGCCTCCTCCAGCTCTTCCTCCTGCCGCCGCCTCTCCTCTGCCCACTTCCTCTTCCTGTCCGCCAGCGCCTGAGGGCAGGGACACGCGGTCAGCCCTCACACACTGGGGCACGAGCACGCGGGCAGAGACCCTGGCGTGGGAGCAACACTCCAGGCTTCAGGACAGTAACAAACGGAGAGGAGGCGTTCAGCCCTCCTGATCTACTGTCTGGAAGTTTGGAATCCTCATCCCAGGATCTCATCCCGTGGTTTCTTGAAAGAAGCCACAGAGTATCGGCTTCTACGACGTGGCTGTGGAACTCGTTCCACACTCCCACCTCCTCCGCCAGCAGCAATATCACCCTGGCCAGTACCCGGATGGGAGACCTCCTGGGAAAGCTAGGGCTGCTGTTGGAAGAGGTGTTAGTGGGGCCAGTAGGGGGCGCTCACCCTGCGGTCTGTGTGAGTCCTAATGCCCCAGTATAGTGATGGAGATGCTATACTGTAAAAAGGCACCGTCCTTCAGATGAAATGTAAAACCAAGGTCCTGCCTTGGTCATTAAAAATCCCAGGGAGTTTCTAAAAAAGAGTCGGGATGTTACCCCGTCATCCTGCCCAAATTTTTCCCTGACCTTTACCAATCATGGCCTCCTAATAATCCCCATCTCTGAACTGGCTTCATCCCTCTGCTCTCCTCCCCACTGAGAGCTGGTGTGTGGAGAGCGGACTGGCGCATCACCCAGATGGGGCTGCACACTGGTGGCGGTAGTGGGATCCCCCATTACATGTAAAGCACTGTCAGTGGGGTGTCCAGAAGAGGCTAAGGAATTATTACCACCTCCTGTTGTACAAAGATATGCGTCCTGTTCTCAACTTCCTAAGCACTTCTACGGCTTTTTCACTTGTGTCTTTCTAGGTCACATTTCAATGTTCATTCAAAAGAGGTCTACGGGATGCTTATCATACCTTGCATAAATCAGGGCATGCAAAACAGATTTTTTTTTAAATAAACTGAATACAATCTTCTTACAAATCCTAAAGTACCCAAACTGGTTTATTGGTGTTGGGATTTTAATCCAGCCGATCAGAGATAATTGAAGGAATGGAGGACGTGAGTTAATGAGAGGTTATCACCCGTGTAGTGACAGGGGTGTGGAGGACAGAGGGTCTCTGCAGAGGAGACTGCAGGACAGCAGAGGTTAGGGTTCTGGACTCGTAACCGGTTGGGGGTTCGAATGCGATGTAAGACAGCGCTGTTGTACCCTTGAGCAAGGTACTTCAACCAACCTGTAATACCAGTTAAGCTGCTTCGGACGAAAGTGCCCACTGTGTAGAAACACAAACGTCTGCGAGACAGCCAACTCACCCTGTCCAGCCCCTCCTTCTCGGCCCGCAGGTCCTGCAGCTCCTCCTCCTGGTTGGCGGCTCGGACCTCCAGGTCCTTGCGTCGCTGTTTCTCCGCGCGGTACTGCGCCTGAGCGCGCGCGCTAGTCTCCCCCAGCTCTGCGGGGGGGGGGCAAAGCAGGAGCTCGCGGTCACTGCCCTGGCCGTCTTCCGCCCTCCCGAGACGGACAGGTCGCAGAAGACCCGTTCAGCGCTAAACCAGCGATGGCGCTAACAAGGCTTCTGCGTACTACCAGGTCACGTTGAGCGATGCTGGCCCGTTTGTTTAACCGGAATGCAGCTCCTGACACCGGAGCACAAAAGCTCGGGGAAAAGGATTTTAGACGAGCTGACACGTTAACAAGCCAGGGGGGTGCGTGGGGCCAACAGGATACAGGTTACACCGAGAGGACAGCAGGCAAACGCCAACAAGGCCTGCAGAAGGGCGTGGCGGCACTAGAGATGGCGAGAACATGCAGGAACAAGTATCTCAGTCACCGGCACCACAAGTACAGCCCTACCTAGGAATCAGTAAATACCAGAGTACACCACTCTCGGTGGCGGTGCGGTGGCTCTGTGGCTCAGGATCTGCGCCTGTGGCTGGAGAGTTGCCGGTTCGTATCCCACAGCCGGCAGAGGAATCCTACTCCGTTGGGGTGCTCCAGGGGTGCCATATAAATGGCTGACCCTGCGCTCTGACCCCCAGCTTCTCTCTCCCTGTCTGTGTGTCTCATGGAGAGCAAGCTGGGGTTTGTGAAAAGACGAATTCCTAATGCAAGAAATTGTATATGGCCAATAAAGTGATCTATTTCTTATCTTATAAAGCCAGAGCACAGCTCACAAAAACAGTTTGAGAATGGTGACAAATTGAAGTGACTGTGGTCGTCATGCTTTCGTTGACCGCACTGTTGTTCCTGCAAGATCACCGCTTTGGGAATTCCCTATGAATTAAATGGCTGATTTAACCCTGCAGTGGGGTCAGACTAGGTACGATGGGCCTTAGTGGCTCTGAATGGAGGCTCTGAATGGAGGCACTGAACTCCGCCGTACCTGCCAGCTGTGCCTGTAGTGTGCTGATCTGGGCGCTGTACTTCTCTGCATCCTGCAGGGCGGCGCTCAGCTGGCTGCGTAGCTCCATATCCCTCTGCTGGTGGGAGGTCACCTCCAGCTGCAGCTGGGACACCCGCGCCGTGGCGGCTGACAGCTCCTCTGTCACCCGCACCTAGGAGAGGGAGAGAGAAGCTGAGACCCCTTCGCGCCATTGGCAGGGAGATGGGCAGGGAGCTGGCGGGGCAGACTGAGAAACTCCAAACCACACGCAGGGGGACAAGGCACTGCACAATGTAATCAAAGGCAGGAAGAGGAAATGAATGAGGAAGCAGAAGCATGGTGAAGTGGGAGCAAGTGAGACTCGGGGGGCATGAGAGGAGGAGAGGGGAGGAAAGGAAGCAAAGGAGGCTCACCTGGTCCCACCCAAGCTCCTGTGGCAGTGCATGCTGGGAAGAAAGAGCAGACAGTAATAGAAGCCCACAGAGCAATCAAACAGGCTGGTTAATCATCACTAGAGCCCAGAGGAACAGCAGGGGTTATCAACTTCACGAATCGCGAGAGCAAAGAAGTCATTACAGGAAGCCCCGCGTCTCCAGAGACAAAAAGCAACAACTCATGTGTTTCAGTGCTAACCTATAAGTCAAATCCCATCTCGGAGCTTATCCTGACCCTTCACCCAAGCTTATTTATAAAAAACAGCCGAATACCAAATGTTGTCTTAATATTAAGCCCCATCTTTAAACTCACCACCAATTCTAAGAATTTCCCTAATTCAATCGAAAACCTTACCCAGACCACTAAAAAAAAAAATCACCAAAGATGATCTCAATGCTTAACTCCATTCCCATCTTTAAGACTGAACGCAGCCCTCATTCAACGGGAGTGCTGAGTGCTTATGAGTGCTGTGCAGAGCACCGAGTCTGTGCGGGATCCAGCACTGGTACCTTGTCCTGCTCGGCCTGGAGCACCCGGGCCTGGTTCTGCTCGCTGGTGTTTTTCAGAGAGTCGTTCCTCTGCTCCATCAGCAGGTTACTCTGCTCCACGTACCTGTGAGCGAGCGAGAGAGAGGCCAGGGAGTTGCATGGGGCCAACAGGATACAGGTTACACCGAGAGGACAGCAGGCAAACGCCAACAAGGCCTGCAGAAGGGCATGCCGGCACTAGAGATGACGAGAACATGCAGAAACAAGTACAGCCCTACCTAGGAATCAGTAAATACCAGGGTACACCACATAGGTGGCGGTGCGGTGGCCCTATGGCTCAGGATCTGCGCTTGTGGCCGGAAGGTTGCTGGTTCGTATCCTGCAGCCGGCAGAGGAATCCTACTCCGTTGGGCCCCTAAGTAAGGTCTTTAACCCCAACTGCTCCAGGGGCGCCTTTAAAATGGCTGTCCCTGCGCTCTGACCCCAAGCTTCTCTCTCCCTGCCTGTGTGTCTCATGGAGAGCAAGTTGGGGTATGTGAAAAGACAGGTTCCCAATACAAGAAATTGTATAGGGCTGATAAAGTGATCTTATGTAGAGACAAAGTGCATTTGTAACTGCTTGAAGAGGCAAGCGCTGATGACATTGTGCAGCCATGTCAGCACGTCTGTCTGACCTCTGGTTTTGGTTGAGGAGCTCCCCGATTTTCCTGTTCTGCTCTTCGATGCGGGCACTCTTCTCAAACACCTCTTTTTTCAGACACTCGTTCTCCTGCAGGGGACACCAGGAGAGAGAGTTGAAGAAAGGTCTGGGCTCAGAGAGGGCAGGAGCAGGAGACCCAACCCACCAGCCATCTGACTGACACGGAGCCAGTGGGACCCTTTACCAAAGGGACAGTATGATTGTTAGGACACTGAGCGACTAGGAACTAAACGAGGTAGGGTGATTGGCCTTCTCTTATTTCTCACTTTTAGTATGCCAGAAGAGAAGGAAAAGGCTGTAACTGAGACTGATTCACGATGCAGAGAGCTCACTGCAGCTTTGGAACAGAGTGGAAACTGCTTTCAAAAAGTCTCTGTGTGTTAAGCAGATGCTTTTAATTGGCACACTGATATCGCGAGGGAGCTCACCTGGATGATCCTCTGGATGTTGTGCATAATCATGGCAGTTTCCATGGACATAGACGAGAGCCCAAGGGACACGCCCCCCTGCTTCTGCATGTCATCCACCTGCCGGGCGACGAGGGTCAAAGGTCAAAGGTCAAACAAGTGCCCATCTTGGTAGAAAGGTACTGACAAAACCCCATCCTCCCCCCCCCCAACCCCACGCACAGGATTAAGAAGTGCACGACCCCACACTGACCTTAGATGCCAGCTGGTCTACCTTGTCCGCCACCTTCCCCACGGCCAGACGGATTTCGGTGTTGTACTGCCGGGCCTCCGTCATCAGGAAAGAAGTGATGTCACCAGGGGCTGCAGAGACGCCGCCGCTAAAGGTCACCTATGAGTCTCTTCTATTGTAGCCCTTCTGATCTATTCCCTTTCGCCATTCTAATTGCTGCAGGCCTTACAAATGTTTGCTCAGGTATGCAAGGTGGATCCATGTAAATGAATGATAAAGCACAAGGATGTCTGAGTACATTTTCATGTGTTATTATTATTATTCTCACCTGTATCATATCTAAAGTGTATATAAATTGTGCAGCTATATTACCGCTATGTGTGTATTTGGAATAACTGGTCTGGGCATTTGTTTTTTTCGGAATGCAGGACCTTCTACATGGTCTGTGCAGGGGTGCAGCATGCCAAGTGTCCTACCTTGATAGGGCACAGTCTGAGCTGGGTACACAGCCTGCAGCTGGGAGGGGCTCACAGATGACTGGGCATAGGGGTATGACTGCAGGAAAAAAGACAGAACATGAGATAAGGGTGGAAGAGTCATCCTTCTACAGCAAAAAGGTCACATTTGTCCTCCTTTCTTTATAATGCCTTTTTTTTTCTCCATAACGGTGCACCTGGAAGGCATGGGCGGAGCCTGGCATGACCGGTTGAGGATGTGCTGTCGTCATGGAGATGGGCAGCAGGGCAGCAGAGGATGCTGGAACTCCAGGAAGAGGATGTGGAGACACTGTGAGGGAGACCGAGCAGAGCGTGGCGATTACTTCTTTGTTGGAGGAAAGGTGAATCGTATGTTTATGATCGTTTATGTGTGGCAACGCTTCATGTTAAGTGGCTGTTCTTAAATCGATTTATAACCAAAGAGAAATCAAATACAGGAAATCAGAACACGGGCTATAAAGTGTTTCCTGATTGCTGATCATTTCCCTGAAAAACAGAGTACCCTCTGATGCTCTAAGATGAGATTTTTAGCATTCACAAGTGTAATTGGATTCACTGGAGTTAGGTGGTTTAATCTTTTATGAGAGAAAGAAAAGTTCAGAATCAGTGAAACATGAGTGCAGAGGAGGACAACAGGGGAGGAGACAGGGGCGGGGCAGGCGTGCGATGGTGGTGGCAGGGGGGCGGGGCAGGCGTGCGATGGTGGCGGCAGGGGGGCGGGGCAGGCGTGCGATGGTGGGAGGGAGGCCAGGAGCCAGCTCACCTTGCACAGAGGCTGGAGGTCCAGCTGCCATTGCTACAGGCTGTGGGGCAGCGGTACTGGGGTGCTCTTTCACGCGAGACATACTGGGGTCCTTCAAACACAAGGATGATGATGATGATGATGATGGTTATGTACAGCCATAGGCATTAAAACGAGTGCACCTCTCAGACTACAGTTCCAGTCAGGGGAGTACACACACAATCCCACTGAAACTGGCATGAGCAGCTGCAGACTTAGCCGATAGCAACGTGCTTGAAACACTAATCCACCGGTTTATTAAGTAATAAACGCTATTTGACAGCTCATGCCTCTTTTAATGTTTACGGAATCCACATTAATCCACAAGTTGTGGTTAAGACACTATTGTCAGTTAAAGAAACACATCTGCAACTCTAGAAGCGTCTAACCTCTCAGCACACTTACACATAGCCACATAAACGTGGCAGGACTGGCAGAGACTTTTGTTGGCATCTCTGATCAGTTAGTTGTTAGAACAGAAGCTGCTGCTGTTGCTGCTGCTTTGGGTTTTGAAATCACCCACCCGCACTCTAACCAACCCCCCCCCCCAAAAAAAGCCTTTACCTCCATCTCCGAGTCGCTGGAGTCTGGCTGGGAGGACACTGCCCCCGTGAGGAAGGGTAGCATCGGCTGGCCCATCTTCGCCATGCGGGAGATCAGCTTGGCCTTGGTGGCGTCTGGGTTCTGCGGGCCGGTGTTGGTGGGGGGACACAGTTTGAGTGGGGGTTAACACAAAGACAACACTGACGTTGAGCACTGAGGAACTCCAGGCACAGCAAGACCGTAGAGGGCAGCACTGTCTGCTGCACCGTACCTCACCAGAAGCATCACGCCCCACCAGATACCTTGTATTGGGCCAGAAAGTACAGAGGGTTCCCCAATTTACGCGAGGGTATTGTAAATTTAGGGTAATTTCAACTACGTTTTCCTATTTAAAATAATGGCAAATGCTATAGTTGCGTTCCGTGCGCGCAAGCTTGACCCTACTTACACCCTACAGAGGAGAATGATGGGACGTGCCATCGACTAAATACCTTCAGTACATCAACTTGTAACACGTACAAAACAAAAACACAGTTCACACAGACATGTATACATAAAAATACATAAAATAGTAGAAAGCATCAGTTATGTTTACTGTAGAGGGAATTTGAGAGAGAGAGAGAGAAAATGTGAGAGAGATATAAATTTTCAACCACAGCATCACTGTGGACCAGCATTTCCAACATGACACTCGCTCGCCAACAGCGTAACCAAGCGGCGCACGTTATTTTGACTCGCGCTGCATAATTTAAACAAAAATATACTTAAGGGTACAGGGCGTTATTTTACAACAAAAACGCGCATTTTAAACTCGCGTAAAACGCAGACCCACTGGACTGCAAGTCCCTTTCAGACATGACAAACCAGGAATAACCTGCAGTTATTTATGGCTATCGAAACTCTAGAACCGATCGGGCAAGACCTCTGAACCAGCGTTTCCTGCTTGGGGGAGTTCCAGGTCTGGCTCTGGAGGGGTTTTAGGAGACGGTGGCAGGAATCCTGACACAGGGGGCGGCGGCGGCGAGCCAGTTCCCAGATTTCCCCCAGCCTGGGAGGAAACGGGACGCAGGGGGGAAGACTCTCACCGTCAGCTGTTCGCTGAGGGAGTTGGACTTGGCGCGCAGCGGCAGATCTCTGCAAGAAGAGAGAGGAAGACAGAGGGGGCGTCGTTGGAGGCGAAAACTGAAAAGGGAAATGAACGTGTCTGTAATCTAGCACAGGAGCCCCCCCCCCCCAAACTTGAGACCACAGAATCTAAAAAAAAAATGGAATTTTTACCATAACAATTTCAATTTTCACATTTTAAGAACGTGAGGACAGGTTACAAACGTGAGAAGGTCCTTTGGCCTGTCTAACTCTTTTGGGTAGGAGGAGCTCACTGGACTGGAGGATCTCATCCGACCATTTCTTGAAAGAAGTCAGGGTATCGTTTTTTTTTAAACAACATGGCTGGGTACTTTATTCCATACTCCCACCATGGTGTAGAACTGTTCATCCCTCAAAACAGAAAACAAACTGATGGATTCTGGGATCCCTTGTCTACAGGCACTGAAAGGTAGCCATGGTTACGCACCACACCCTCAAGATCCCTGCAGTGCATTTCAGCACACGCCGAAGAGATGAGATAAGATCACTTTACCAGCCCTATACAATTTCTTGCATTAGGAATTTCTTTTTTCGCAGACCCCAGCTTGCTCTCCATGAGACACACAGACAGGGAGAGAGAAGCTGGGGGTCAGAGCGCAGGGTCAGCCATTTATACGGCGCCCCTGGAGCAGCTGGGGTTAAGGGCCTTGCTCAGGGGCCCAACGGAGTAGGATTCCTCTGCCGGCTGCGGGATTTGAACCGGCAACCTCCCAGCCACAGAGCCCCCGCTCCGCTTACAGCCTTGTGATAGATACCGCACAACCAAGATGAAAAAGCTTCAGACTCACGCAGGCCATTAATAACATGGTCCCGGATGTGTCTAACTTATTCCAATGCACAGGAATTATTTAACAGATCAAAATACACAGTAAAGCAATTCTGGCAGTTTTAGGTTTTTAGGAGCCGCAAGGTCAGTAACAGAGACCAACCCCTGGTGTGAAATATTGCATTTTTGTTATTTTATGTCATTAACAATAATTGAAAATAACGGAAATCTATCTTCCTTTGTACTTCTTTGGCACAATTTGTACAAGAAATGTACAGCTCAAAAAGCCTAAAAAGAGATCAAATATCTATACATGCGGAGTTTTTAACCAGACAGCACAGGTGAGCAGAAGCTGTCTCCTACCCAGGCTTGGGCGGGGTTGAGGCGAGGGGCTGCAGGTGGGTTTCGGAGCCCAGGCTATCCACGCTGGGGGCGGGCGAAGGGGCCGCCGAGTCCCGGGACCCAGCACCGAGCCGGTCAGTCCCGGCGTCCTTCGCGAACTTCACCTGCGACAAAACGCAATCCGAAAGTCGTCACACCGGAGGGAAAAATAACAACCCAACAGATTTCCATTTCGCTGATAAAAATAATAAAAACGAATCTGCTTGGAACTTCCATAACGTTCCAGAACTTCCACAGCCTGCAGCCCCATCACCCTGCAACTCCCCACTGGCTGCCCACTGAAGCTCAGCAGGTAAACAACCCAATCTGAGTGGACTAACTTGCTCAAGGGTACAGCAGGACTGCCCCACCCACAACCCTCCTGTTATAATATTATTATCATTATTAATTGCTTACACTTATCTAGCGCTTTTCTGGACACTCCACTCAAAGCGCTTTACAGGTAATGGGGATCCCCTCCACCACCACCAATGTGCAGCCCCCACCTGGATGATGTGACGGCAGCCATAGTGTGCCAGAACGCTCACCACACACTAGCTCTCAGTGGGGAGGAGAGCAGAGTAATGAAGCCAATTCATAGATGGGGATTATTAGGAGGCCATGATTGGTAAGGGCCTATGGGAAATTTGGCCAGGACGCCGGGGTTACACCCCTACTCTTTTCGAGAAACACCCTGGGATTTTTAATAACCACAGAGAGTCAGGACCTCGGTTTTACGTCTCATCCGAAGGACGGTGCCTGTTTACAGTATAGTGTCCCCGTCACTATACTGGGGCATTAGGACCCACATGGACCGCAGGGTGAGTGCCCCCTGCTGGTCCCACTAACACCTCTTCCAGCAGCAACCTTAGTTTTTCCCAGGAGGTCTCCCATCCAGGTACTGACCAGGTTCACTGACAGCTGAGCCCTGACCAACACTGCACACTTGCAGCCCCAGACTCAAGCCAGAGTGCAGGGCATCAGCCTCTCCCGGCAGGATAGAGCAATGGAGCCCAAGAGTCTAACTCATTGGAACCAGGGAGCTGTCTCAATCAAACATTATTTTCTTGTCTCAAGCCAGCGGCCACACCAACCTGCAACTCACAGCTGGCAGCCCCACTGAAGATCAGCAGGTGTGAGCCTGGCCAGTACCTGGATGGAGACCTCTTGGGAAAAAGGTTGCTGCTGGAAGAGGTGTCAGTGGGGCCAGTAGGGGGCACTCACCCTGCAGTCTGTGTGGGTCCTACTGCCCCAGTATAGTGACAGGAACACTATACTGTAAAAAGGCACCGTCCTTCGGATGAGACGTAAAACCGAGGTCCAGACTCTCTGTGGTCATTAAAAATCCCAGGGTGTCTTTTGAAAAGAGTAGAGGTGTTACCCCGGCGTCCTGGCCAAATTTCCCCCTGGCCTTTAACAATCATGGCCTCCTAATAATCTCCATCTCTGAACTGGCTGCATCACTCTGCTCTCCTCCCCACTGAGAGCTGGTGTGTGGTGAGCGTTCTGGCGCACTCTGGCTGCTGTCGCGTCATCCAGGTGGGGCTGCACATTGGTGTTAGTAGTGGGATTCCCCATGACCTGTAAAGCGCTTTGAGTGGAGTGTCCAGAAAAGCACTATATAAGTGCAAAGAATTATTATTATATTATTTTCAGGCATTGTTTATCTCAGCTGGGCAGGTACTGTACAGGAGGGCCTAGTTATTGCAGTTCAAACTGACTCAAGTGCTTCCACTCGTAATTAGACACTGGTACCGAAAGAGTCCTGGCCCTACCCTGCGGATCTCGGTCTCAAAGACGAGGGTGCTGTCCGCAGGAATCCTGCTCGGGATGCCCTGGGCACCGTACGCCAGGCTGGGCGGCACACACAGAAGACGGCGTCCTCCCTTCTTCATCCCAACCATTCCTTCTTCCCAGCCCTGGGGCAGACAGCATCCGGACAGAGGGCAGGAGAAAAAGAGGGGATGAGACAGGGGAAGCAGAGTGAGGTTCCCTCATCCACTTTCAGAAGGTTTTAAATGCGGAAAACTAAGAGGCAGTCTTGATATCTAGGCTGTTTATTCCAATACAGCTGAAGAGTTACAATCTTTTATCCCTTTTCTCCACATGACAGCACACAATTACTAATCACAGCGCCCAGGCAGAGCTTCCGAGTTAACCGGAGCCAGTCTGCGCTTATCTCGCCAATCATCTCTTAATCGGGCTTTTTAAGAACTAGAACTTCATCATTTTAGACCTCAAGGAGTGATGGAGACTCATCAAGGCCTGGAGTATCACTCTCTCCCACCTTGATGGCCTTTCCAAGGGCCAGGAGTATCACTCTCTCTCACCTTGATGACCAACCCCAAGGGCCAGAGTATCACTCTCTCTCACCTTGATGACCTCCCCAAGGGCCAGGAGTATCACTCTCTCTCACCTTGATGACCAACCCCAAGGGCCAGGAGTATCACTCTCTCTCACCTTGATGACCAACCCCAAGGGCCAGAGTATCACTCACTCTAACCTTGATGACCAACCCCAAGGGCCAGAGTATCACTCTCTCTCACCTTGATGACCTTTCCAGCCCCCAGCTTCAGACGCAGCAGCTTGTCCTTGTTCACGTTGGAGTCGAACACCTATAGGGGCACAGGGACCAGTCAGCGCACTTTAGCCCTCACCGCACTCATGCAGCACACTCAAATTCACCACCGCTTGGTGTGCTGAAAAGGCTGTCCAGGAAGCTTTCGTTGTGCTAATTTAAGAGTCCCCACAGGTAAACAGAGCTGTGAAAGATGCCACTTTTCAACAGAACCATCTAAGACGCAGATTATGTTATTCATCTCAGTGTCGAGCCTTAAAGAGGGCTTTCAGGAACCCACAGCACGACTGTTTTGTGTGGCACTTTCTGCGCGTCTCCGTGTTGGTCATACCTGCCCGATGGCGTGGTTCTGCAGCAGCCAGCCTGTGTACGCCACTTCCAGAGAGTCCCCCGTCTCCACGGCCTGCCCCTCCCCTAGCACCAGGTCCTGTATCACCACAGAATCCAGAGAGGGGGCGCTGTTTCCCTTAGCCACACACACCTACAGAGAGAAACGGAGCTCAGATACCGCTGGCAGCGTCAACTTCAGACTGCGTCTTCAGACTGACCTTGCACTTCCTCTCCTCACCTCTTTCCTTCCTTTCCTACCATTCTCCATCTCTCTTTCGCCCCTACGTCCTGCCTCTCTCTCCTTTCCCCATCTCTCACCTCCTTACAGAAGTCCATCGCTGCCTTCTCCGACTCAAACATCACAGACCAGTTCTGCCGCTGGTCATCGTAAAAAGACCCATAATTACCGGGATGCACCTGTGAAAGAGAGGAAAGCATTGGACTTTGTACAGCGTCGTACTACTGTTGTTGATTTTCAACCACATCAAGATGAGAGTGTGTCTAACAGCTAATATCCTCTTCCTGGTTAACCTTTCACTAAGCAGAGATCCCATAATCCCTCTAGGATTTATATTTCAGAACATTTCCAGTGCAATGTTGCTCCTCACTGTTTTTCACCTCGTGTTAGACTACGCAACCTGCCAACTGGCAATTTTTTCTCTTTTGCCAGCACCTACATCGCCCTATAACTCATGTCTGGCAGCCCCACTGAAGCTCAGCAGGTGTGAGCCTGGCTGGTACCTGGATGTGAGACCTCCTGGGAAAAACTATGGTTGCTGCTGGAAGAGGTGTTAGTGGGGCCAATGGTCTGTGTGGGTCCTAATGTCCCAATATAATGAGGGTGACGTTCCACTGTAAAAAAGGCCCCTTCAGATAAGATGTAAAACAAAGATCCTGACTCTCTTTTGTCATTAACAATCCCAGGGCATTTCTCAAAAAGAGTAGGGGTGTCCTGGCCAAATTTCCCATTGGCCTTTACCAATCATGGCCTCCTAATAATCCCCATCTCTGAACTGGCTCCATCACTCTGCTCTCCTCCCCACTGAGAGCTGGTGTGTGGGGAGCGGACTGGCACATCATCCAGGTGGGGGCTGCACATTGGTGTTGGTAGTGGGATTCCCCATTACCTGTAAAGCACTTTGAGTGGAGTGTCCAGAAAATATATATGTGTAAGGAATTATCATTCTTATTCTTATTTTTCTTAGTTTTAAGACTATTCCTAAACCATAAACCCATGGCTGCAGCTATAGGTCTGCTACTGTAACGGACACCCCCCCCCCCCCCCCCCCCATTCAACAGGACACACACACGCACACACGAACTCCCTCACACCCCGACTCTCACCGTGAGGGTGAAACCGGGATGGATCCTGGCCGAGGTCACTTGTTTCTGCTGGCTGGCGTACAGCAGGATCTTATACTTGCAGGAGCACAGGGAGAGAGAGAGAGTCATGCGAGTCATTTACTCAGCGAAGGGCAGACCAGACATCACAGGCCACACAGAACACACCTTACACAGTACAAGAAGCAGACTGCGGTAGAAGATGAGAAAGGTTACAAGTGACAACAGCCCTTTTGATAGCTGTTAATTAATTCAAAGATCTCCTCTGGTCATTCACCGAGAGATTCCAGGGCATTGTTGCTCAGCTAGTCACCAACTGACACAACACTTAAACCAGGTTTAAACTGTAAGGGAGTGTGAACTCCTCCACATGCTTTGCAATCAAACTCTGCTTCTGATAATACTGATAAACAATCAGATAGCTCTGTTGCAGAGAATTATTAAACAGCTCCAAACATTACACAAACGCTGGTGCTCACTCCTTGAACTCAAACTTCAGCGGGGCGTTTGGGACACCCTGGTTGCTGAAGAAGTGAGCCAGTCCTGAACACGCCGTCCAGGGCGGCAGACTCCTCTTACCTCTCGGTTCGCGTGATTTCCCAGGACTGCAGCTCCCAGCTTCCCCTGTTTCACGTACTGCCCGTTCACACTGCCCACACAGACAGACGGAGAAGCAGACCGGTCAGCTAGGGAGCAAACCAACACCTGTCCCAAGCAAAGTTACTAATGCACCCCCCCCAAGGCAAATCTAGCCAAACAGAGAAAAACAGCCTTTACATTAGCAATTTATACAGATGGTCTACAGATTTATAAGGCTAAAGTAGCAGTCAGGCGATTGGTTAATCTGAAGAGAACTGCATTTCTCCTGGAGCTCTCCTAGATCTAATGTCCACCACAAGAGAAGACATTTGAAGGTCTTTGAGGTGTTTTGAGATTCTACAGTTGTTATAATAATATTTTACAATATTGTAATAAAGCCATTATAAAAGCCAAGCATTTCTTGTCCTGGGTTAAATGATCCTATCTAGCAATTGCACAGAAAGATGGCAATTTAGCATGACCTTCACAGTTTTGATTGGCACTCACTAGCGGAAGGCAAGCACGGCAGTAGCCAATAAGACGGCAGGAGCTTCCGGGGGAGGGGCTGGCTTTTGAGAGGGCGGGCCTTCAAAAACGAAACAGAACCGGAAAATAGTTTAAGGGGCAGAAATGAAGTCAGGATGCTTGAAAAGACAGATAGTAAAAAAAACGACAAGATCTCTTTCAAAAGTATTTCAGGAACAGGGCTGTCTAGGTGTGGCATTTGTCTCCAGAGGCGAAATATTTGGTAACCACCACAGAAAATGTAAACCTTGCACAAAATATCATTTTAATAAAAGCACATATCACCATTACATTGTTTTTCCATGCTACAAATCAGAGGCATTTTTCCATAATGGATGGGCCTTTTGCAAATGGCGAGAACAAGGCTTCTTGATGCCCATTTATAAATCTATAAAACAGGTGGATCTGTAGATTAATGAAGGAATCACGAAAGAAAGTGTGCTTTGTGCAGAGATAAAGTCACAGATGGGGTGGATGGGAATGAGATAGCAGGTTGAGTGTACCCAAACCTCCAGAAGTATCATTGGTGGCGGTAGTGGGATTCCCCTTTACTTTAAAGTGCTTTGAGTAGAGTGTCCAAAAGTGGTCTATAAGTGTAAGGAATTATTATTATTATCACCTGGGCAGTGGAAGGAAATTGGAGATCCTGATGAAAGCACATGGAAAACACAAATCTAAACTAGACCGCAGTTTTAGGGAAAACATCCCTGCAAATTGATACCTGTAACACTTGTATGCTGGCAGGCAGGGGCCACAACAGGTTATTGGTGATGTTACGCCACCTTGACATCACTGTTCCAGTGCTGGACTGACCAATCAGAGACCAGCATTCTCTCCACACACAGTATATGTGTTGTCGAGAAACATTTAGAGCCTACAGCATGTAGGGGATGAGAGTCGATTAAAGAAGTGTTTATCCCGTGAGAGAGCTCAGCCTCTTCCTCTTACCTGCATGAGCAGAAGCTTTCTTGGGCTGTTTAGGGGCTGTATACTGGAAAGATTCATTCCCCCGAATGGCTGCCTGGTCCATTCCAAACAGAGAGGCCAGCTTAGCCCTGAAATCACACACACACAGTTTTAAAAGACTGGAACCCCCCCCCTCCAAAATAAACCAATCAAAGGGTCACTACTCCTCTTTTCTGGAACAGCAAAGCTAGGAGAGACATAGCAGCATTCAGGTTCTTCAATGAGGAACTGGCAGCTGTCACTCAAACCTATTAAGTTCATGTTCACGTTTGTTTGTCATTCCAGCCATATACAAGTATACAGCGGACCGAAACATCGTTCCTCCTGGTCCACGGTGCAGATGCAGACAGGACACTGACACAGGCATTGTAGACAGGATACACACAGTGCAAAGTGCAGATAGTGCAAATTACAAGGCAAATACATAATACAATCTACACAACCCACTGAGGGGGATTTAAACCCAGTTTCTGGAATTGGAGTGGGTGCAATGAGATTCCAGGGTGTTGAGGAGCCTGACAGCCTGCAGGAAGAAGCTGTTAAGAGTCTGGTGGAGCTGGCCCGTACACTGGGATATCTTTTCCCAGATGGTAGGAGGGCAAAGAGCTTATGGGAGGGATGGGAGGGGTCATCTACTTTACTGGAGGCCCTGGGTGTGCAGCGTTTGTGAGAGGTGACAGAAATGGAAAGGAGCGTGCAAAATGGAGCTTATTTGGTCTTTACAGTATTTATGCATATGGAAAAGCTCACGTGCCCCAGACTCTGCAGAGTAGAGACCGGCTGGTGGAATCCTACAGCAGGCCTCAGATCGTCACTACGACATCGCTGGCCTCCATTACAAGGGAAAGGCTAAAGGTCAAGAAATGGTTAAGGCAGAGACTGCAATGGAGTGGCAGTTGATTTGAGAGAGGTCTGCATTCAACTCCGAAACTGCATGCTGGCGCGTCGAATCAATCCGACTCTCGTCCTGAATGGCCGCGTGGCACAGAGATAATCCCGCCATTGTTTTTGTGCTTGGCTGATAATGACTACCGCCCCTTATCCAAAAGTAATCTAATTTCCCCAAAAATGCACAGAATGCAATTAAAAGAGATGAATAGGGGGAAAAGACCGACCTTGTGGTGTATGCAGTTTGTCTTTAGGGACAAAAAAAACTGTTTTGGGCTCAACAGTTCTTGGATCGTACTCTAAAAAGGCAGAAATCTGTGTGTGTGTTCATGTATATACACCCTTGTTTGTATAGTCTCCAAAAAAAAAAAGGCAGAGATCTTTTCTCTTTCCTCCTGCAGAGAGGGCAGGGTTCCAATGCAGTTGTAAGAACTTGTGCTTTGCGGTTATAGCTCTGTAATAAATCTTTGCCTTTTAAGCCACAGCCTGGTTAACATAACACATAACCTAACCACAAAACAGCTTAAAAGTTATTTCTTAAAATGTTATTTCTCCACCTCTGAATTGATGAAGTAATATGGATAATCCAGTGCTGCAGCTGACTAACTAACATTATTGTAAGAGGCTTCAATACACTCTTGGGTTTCCAGACTTATCTGCTGCATCTTTAATGTCACTATGCAACAATGGACTAATGTTTAACTGTTATCTCACCCGTACTATTACCTAATAATGAACCAGGTAACTATCACCAGTAACCACATCTTACAATGTACCTGGATTCACGAAAACACACATCATATGGGAACATGTAGCAGAACTGAAGTCATCCATGACAATGAACTTATTAAGCTGTCTCTCATGGGTTACCAAATTAAGATGGACCGAGCGCTTTTGTTAATTCCCAAATGAAGAGCACATAGATTTAGAAACAGGGGCGTGCATGTTGGCTTATGGAAATTGTTCTCGTAACCACTGTGCCAAATAATGTCTGCAATGCTCTTACCAATTTGGGGATTTACAGAAGCGGCTAAGATTATCGATTAGTTTCTGCGCCAGACAAGTCTTTCAGATCAAGGATCGGAACACGGAAAAAAAATAAGTGCGATCCAAAAGAGGTAATGCGAAACTTACAAAGGTGTTCCCTTTGCTTGACTTCCCTACATAAATAACAAGCAAGATGTTTTCTCTTTCGTTTTGATTGCGCTTAGACTCTCAGAACTGACGCTCGGACACCGACACCGTGCACTTCAAGAGACACCGCCTGGCTGGCGGAGAGGCCTCTTGAGAGCGCACAAGCTCCCACAGGCCGGTTACTCACGGTCACTCGTCCGGCGAGCAGAACTGAACCAGGACTGCCCGCACGCGACTCGACACGGCACAAAACCCATCTCCGGGGCTTTTGATAGCTCCTGCCTTGCGGCCGCCAGATCCCAGAGCGGACGGTCACGCGCTGGCCTCCACGTCCACCACCTGCTCTGGGCCGCTCTCAAACGGAAAGGTGGAGCAGGCTTGATACTGACCCTTGGACCTCCTGCCACAGGTAGTCATTGTCCCACAGCGCTGACATGACGGCGTCCCAACTGGTCCCACACCAACTCCTCCGTCTGGGGGAGCAGTGACGAGGGAGGAGAGCTGCTCCTCAGGGAGTCACTCTCCTGTCTCTGGTTCCCCGGCTCTCTCTCTCTCTCTCTCTGGGCCACTGAGCGCTCCTAGATCGCACCCACGTGACACTTTCAGCACCAAAACTCAAGGAACACAGGGCCGGCCGCGAGCAAACCGCAGGACAGGCAGGACAACCCCCCCCCCCCCCATCTCCCCCTCCCAACACACGCCCCTGCTGAATCTCAGCTCTGCTTCTCTTTTCGAGACGGGAGACAGGCTGCAGACCTGCAAACCCCAGCAAGAGCAGGAGCACAAGGGACCCTCTGCCTTAGCTGGGAACATGTGAGTGGAATTAGCAGGCTGGGCCCCTCCCTCCCTGACCGACAGCGAGAGCCCCATCCCTGGCAGCCTGCCTTATCGGAGTCACCACCAGCACTGCTGTTGGACGAAGGGGATAGCACCGAACAAACGGAAAAGAACACACTTTATTGGCCATATACAATTTCTTGCATTAGGAATTTGTCTTTTCGCAGACCCCAGCTTGCTCTCCATGAGACACACAGACAGGGAGAGAGAAGCTGGGGGTCAGAGCGCAGGGTCAGCCATTTATACAGCGCCCCTGGAGCAGTTGGGTGAAGGGCCTTGCTCAGGGGCCCAGCGGAGTTGGATTCCTCTGCCGGCCGCGGGATACGAACCGGCAAATTTCCAGCCACAGGCGCCGATCCTGAGCCACAGAGCCCCCGCACCGCCCGTTGAATAGACTAGGACAATAGACTAAAGCAAAAAAAAAGGACAATCAAGCTAGAGGATTGAGCAACGCTTTCTCCCTTCCTTGACTGCTTTGAGGACAGTACAGTACTTTTCCAGCAGCTATATCACCCTGCAGCTCACAGCTGGCAGCCCCACTGGAGCTCAGCAGGTGTGAGTCTGGTCAGTACCTGGATGGGAGACCTCCTGGGAAAGCTAAGGAAGAGGTGTGAGTGGGGCCAGCAGGGGGCGCTCACCCTGCAGTCTGTGTGCGTCCTAATGCCCCAGTATAGGGACGGGAACACTACACCGTAAAAGGACACTGTCCTTTGGGTGAGACGTAAAACCAAGATCCCGACTCTCTGTGGTCACTAAAAATCCCAGGGCACTTCTAGAAAAGAGTAGGGGCGTTACTTGGGTGTCCCAGCCAAATTCCCATTGATCTTTACCAATCACATCCTCCTAATCATCCCCATCTCTGAACTGGCTTCATCACTCTGCTCTCCTCCCCACTGAGAGCTGGTGTGTGGGGAGCGGACTGGCGCAGCATCCAGGTGGGGCTGCACACTGGTGGCGGCAGTGGGATTCCCCATCACCTGTAAGGCACTTTGAGTGGGGTGTCCAGAAAAGTGCTATATAAGTGTAAGGAATTATTATTATTACAGGCCTCCTGTCTCAAGTGCTTACTGGCTGTGCTTTGGACCGAAAGCATTGGCACAGTGGTCCAGGGGAATCGGGTGGGGGGTGGCCAGAGGTGGGCAACACTGCTTATCCTTGCACACTTCTTAGGACTCCTAGCGACTGGAACGGGACAGCCCCATCCCGAATCTAGAGTCTGTCTGCAGGCTTTCCAGTTCTCTTTAAAACAGCAGCACCAGAAGACCTGGGGCCTCTTTATTAATAATAATTAACAATAATTGGTTACACTTATTTAGTGCTTTTCTAGACACGCCAGAGTGCTCCAGTCCGCTCCCCACACACCTGCTCTCAGAGCAGAGTGATGGAGCCAGTTCAGAGATGGGGGTTATTAGGAGGCCATGATTGGTAAAGACCAGGGGGAAATTGGGCCAGGACGCCGGCGTAACACCCCTACTCTTTTCGAGAAATGCCCTGGGATTTTTAATGATCACAGAGAGTCAGGACCTCGGTTTTACGTCTCATCCGAAGGACGGCACGTTTTTACAGTATTGTGTACTCATCACTATACTAAGGCATTAGGAACCACACTGACCACAGGGTGAGCGCCCCCTACTGGTCCCACTAACACCTCTTCCAGCGGCAGCCTTAGTTTTTCCCAGGTGGTCTCCCATCCAGGTACTGGCCAGGCTCACACCCGCTGAGCTTCACTGGGCTGCCAGCGGTGAACTGCAGGGCGATATGGCTGCTGGCTATAAATTAAGCCAGCAAAGATCCCATTAAGCTGTTTAAGAACCAAGTGGGAACTGAAGTCTACAGAGACGGAACTAGACTGCTCTGTTGTGGTTATCTAGCAAGCCAGGCACACTGCGATTCTGTGGCGCTAGTGTGTTCTGTAAAGAGACAGTATGTGTTCAGCTCTGCACTCGGAGCTAAGAAGCCGTTACAGGCACTAGTGTCTCCTTCGTGGGAGCCTTATCACGGATAGAAAAAGTGACAGACGAGATCCATCTAGCTCATTTCATCGTGAAGGAATCGATACCCGTTAGGAGTTAACAATTAGGTCCTCAAGAACTGTTCACCGTTTGGTACAGTCCGAGTGGGCTGAGGTTTCTTCAGGTGTATCCTATGCGTGATTAACATACAAGGGAATAGGGTCTTAGGGCGACCTAACTTTCTGACCTTGTTCACAGCTCATTTGGTAAGAAACTACTACTGACCCATCAGAAATGTGCCGTTTTTGTTTGGGAAAATTTGCAATCATCTTTTAGAATAAAAGTCCGTTGCTGCTCTTAGGAAAGCGGGTGAGAGTCGGGGTTACCTCTGTCCTCCTCTCTTCCTCGCAATAAAGAAAGCTCCAGCTTCGTTTACCGGAGTCGTGGGGTTTACTGGCAAAAAGGGGTCTATAAGCGGCTAGTATCCAATGAACTGGAGGCTCTCACGATGCTTCGTTTTTAATTGAGGCGGCGCTCTCTGTAAACACGGACGTGTCCAACAACGCCAACGAAAATCAAGCCACTAGCTCGGGACTTTACAGTAGAAAAAGTTGCATGCTCACATCAGGCGCCAACAACAGAACCCGGATCCAACACTTCACATCCAACATCTTCAAATACGCCGGGCGCCCAGAAAGCACCAATTCCTCCTGCAGAACGAGGGATTCGTTTAGGCGGTGCGATGCGCCAACTTTAATCTGCGCTGCAATTAGTTGAGAAGCAATGTCACTCCTCGCCCGTCCAGACGCCCCCTCTTCCCTTCAGTGGAAGCCACTTTCAGCTTTTAATCGGAGGCATGCCTGCCAATCAAAGGCTTCCCCCCCTCCGTGATTAAAGAGCCTTCTGGATGGAATAGTTAGAGACCATCTGCGCCTGCCGCTGCAAGCTAATGGGAAATTAAAC
Organism: Atractosteus spatula; assembly: GCF_055471065.1. Classification (NCBI taxonomy): domain Eukaryota; kingdom Metazoa; phylum Chordata; class Actinopteri; order Semionotiformes; family Lepisosteidae; genus Atractosteus; species Atractosteus spatula. The sequence goes on along the minus strand of NC_142728.1, from coordinate 14,467,100 downwards.
GGGACCAGTCCGGCAGCGCTCTAATGAACCTGGGAACGGTGATCGCTCTTAATGCATTAAACACGCAGCGCAGAGGGACAGGCAGGTAAATTTCAACACCACATGCTCCGAGAGGAGAAAAAAAAATCACTTCATACAGAAACATTTGAGCGCCCAGCAAGACACCCGGCAGGATGCAGGGGATCCGTCCGCGCTGGTCTCCACTCCGCGAGCGACTCTGAGACCTGTTGCCTGTCAAAGTGACTTTTGAATCCTCTGCAATACGAGAAGTGAAATATAGTGACTTGAGGAAGTTGTGCACGAAAGGAACGGCGGATCGTTTTTCGATCGCATGAGGAAGAATTCGCGCCCCCCCAGGACCCTCCATATTTCCATAATAGGGTTTTAAAACCCGCCCCCCCCCCCCACATGCAAATCCAGTCCTTGCCCCCCTGGGCAGGGGAGATGCAAGAGAAGTCACAGCGCCCTGAACCCAGCCCAGGCTCACCGGCACATTTCAAACGGGCACTGCTTGGGCGACAAACTCCACGCCGGCTCTGTGAACAGGCTCCTCTGCACAGGTGTCAGCTATAGCGTTGCTCAAACACAGGAACTTCATTCAAAACGTAACTGCGACGGACAGAAATGAATGGAGGATAAGACTCGTGTTTTGTTTGTTTTTTTTTTTTTAAGCATTGCGTCCTGCGGTATACATACCCGAGCCCGACCGTCTTCAATAAATGATGCACTTTCCAGTGCTCTATGCGTTTCTCTCGTCGTATATTTAAATTCCGCACTTTGGAGAGCGCACCAAATTAAGAAAACAAAAAAGGAATACTTTTGTTGCAGTAAATTCTCTATTTACACGCAGCTACCCAGCTTCGTGTACCTACCGGGCGATTGTGGAAACAAATGCAAATTGCTGAAATTATTTTTTTTAAAAAAGAATAAGGTCCCGTTCAATTACTCACCCGCCCGTGGGAGACAGAAAATCCCCGTCGTCGTCTTCCCCCCCGAACATGTCGCCCACTGACGTGATTTTTTCCCTGGGATGACAGACACACGGGCCCCACCAGGTGCTCACCGCCTCTAGATTGTCGGTTGCCCTTTCTCCGGCAACCTGTCTGCTCCTCCGAAAAGTAGCGTTAGCACCCCCTCCCTCAACCTACAGCCCCTAAAAAAGTTCAATCGCACCGGGGCGCAGACATACCTATAACTCCCACTTCCCTGTTGCTGGAAAGAAATCAGCTGACTCGGTCATCTGATGTCGCAAAACAGAACTAGCCACCACGCCCCCTCAGCCGTAAAGCGCAGCGCAAAGGGGCGCCCTGCTTTACGGCAATCTGTAGTTCTAAAGTCGGTTCGGCTCAGCTTCCTTTCTGCTAGATCACGGTCTTTCAGTAACATCTCCACGATGATAACAACGCCTAATATAAACTTTATCAATGTCTATTATCAGATTGGGGGTACTACGAATGAGTCAAAGGTCAACAAAGACTCGGAGTGCTAGATTACTTTATATTTCTTAGCACCCGGTGTATTTAGGAAACCCGGTGGTCGTCTGTTTCAAATCCCCGACTGCAGAACTAAGGGTAAATACTTTGCCGTACGTCTACATATTTGGTGGGTTAATTTAGAAATAACACATCAAAGACCCCTGCCTGTTTCTACGAACAGCACACAAGGCAAAGTTACGCTGGATGCTTAGAGTCTTGACTTTCATTGGGTTTTGGTACACGCACGCAGTATTGAGTCAAGTGGCGTTTCTCTTGATCATTTATAAAACATTTTTAAATATGCCTTTGACTCCATTGTTTTTTTGTTACACCGAAATGCGGAAATATTGAAAAGCAAAACCTTGAATCGACTATTGGTGGAAGTAAAACACCAAAGAAATGTTTATTAAAGCTACAGAAATGTAGCGCCTGGAATGGTTTAGATCCGGCGAGAGTTTTACGGATGTATTTTTCGTGCCTGGGGGTCCAGTTCTGTTTTAGCTTTAGTTCTTAATTATGCATGAACAATCGTATGTATCTTATTAAGATTAGTTAATAATTAATCCCAGACTTTGCTCATATATTATTATCATCGTTGTTATTATTATTGATGATAATAATAATTTTCTTTTTCTCTTTTCAGCATGGAATAAACCTGTTATTGTTGTTGTATTTCTGTCTATTGTCTTGTCTTCTGTTCTATTTATATACCGCACCTGAGAGACTAATGAGAAACACTTTTCACTATACTATGCACCTGTGTAAGCAGAATGGGAAATAAAGTTGAATTGAATTACTTGTCCTTTGTAGCCTACGCATGCTGACGCAGCTACCCACCTGAACTACTCATTATTATTATTATTATTATTATTATTATTATTAATAATAATAATACGCGTATACAGAGTAGTGCTTCACAGGCCTGCAGTGCGGGGTCGTGACCGCTAGGGGCAGTGCGGACACACAGTAAAGTCCGCTCTTGGACTCGGTCTCCTTGGTGACAGGAAAGTTTGCCCGTGGGCTGAGGCTCAAGCCATGCCCCCCCCCATCTCCTTTCGTGCTTGTAGTTTTGCGTGGAGGGCTAAAGATGAAGGGGATTCTGCCGAGCTGAATCTGAATCTCGCGTTTTCTACATCTGTTTTAATCTTCGTTATCACCGCCATAGGCTGCAGGTGCCAAACGGACTTATTTATTACCGGAGTCGACGCGTCATTTGTGTCTGAATCGCCTGCAGTCGGTCTGACGATATTGCAGATTTTTTTTGTTCAAGAATCTCTAAATATCTGAGCGTTTGCCAACACGTGTAATCGGGCAAACGAAAATAATTCAGCCGTTTTAATTAACGTTGGGAAATCACTCTCAGGACCGAGCTTGCGGGACGATGGATCTCAAAGCGAGAGAAGGGACGACCGAGACCTCCGATAAAATTCAAGAGGTAAACCGCCCAGTACCGACGGAGCAGGGAAAGTAAAAATTGTTCCCGGAGAAGGAAATCGGAAGAGTCAGAAGCGGGTTGCGCTTGTTTTCCGAGACGCACAAGCTTGGCGATCTGGAAAAATAAAAGTAGACGACTCTTAACGGGCGCTGGTGGGGCAAAAAAATGACTAAGCACAGGCAAAAAAAAACAAAAACAAATTAAGACTCCAATTCCGATTGAGTCGAAAAGGTAAAGTAAAAAACAACAACAACAACGGGGACATCTGATCTGGGCGGCACGTAAGCACCGACTATCTTAAAGTGCAGATGGTGGTTTTTTTTTTTCGGGGCTAACAAAGTATTCCGAGTGTTAAAAGTAGTTTTAAGAAAAAAAACTTTTCAATGCATTAAACATCCTTCATTGCATTATGTGGGGAGCGTGCTGGTGCATCATCCAGGTGGGGCCGCACACTGGTGGTGGTGGAGGGGATCCCCATGACCTGTACAGCGCTTTAAAAGTGTAAGCAATTATTCTTAATCCTTCTGACTGAATTTCAACCAGCCAGCACCAAGAGACAGTTTAAACCTATCGCGATTCGGTGGTGAAATTACTTGTAATGCGAGCTACAAAGAGCAGTGATCCCCTGACGTCAGGGGCTTGCGGGACGGAGCTCTGACCGCCCGGCCGGTGTCTGTCCGCCCGCCCGCAGGAAGTTAGCGCTGGCAGCCTGTTCCCCACCGCCGTCACGGAGGAGAAGCTGCGAGAGGCCCGGGTGAGGTCTCTGAGGTGGATCTTCACCTCCAGCCGGCTGTTCGACCCGCCGGAGAGCAGGCGGGAGCGCCCGGAGCTGCACGGAGACTCCATCATCCGACGGAGAGCTGCAGAGCAGTGAGTCCAGCTCAGGCTGATTGCAGACTGTGGAATCGCCACTCTGAAATTTGGGTACATTTACAGCTCCCCAGTAGGGTGGAGCGGTGGCTCTGTGGCTCAGGATCTGTGCCTGTGGCTGGGAGGTTGCCAGTTCGAATCCTGCGGCCGGCAGAGGAATCCTACTCTGTTGGGCCCCTGAGCAAGGCCCTTAACCCCAACTGCTCCAGGGGCGCTGTACAATGGCTGACCCTGCGCTCTGACCCCCAGCTTCTCCCCCTGTCTGTATGTCTCATAGAGAGCAAGCTGGGGTCTGCGAAAAGACAAATTCCTAATACAAGAAATTCTATATGGCCAATAAAGTGATCTTATCTAGATGATTCCGGTCGCTAGTGGCAGTACCCTACTGTAGAGTCTAGATGAGTGGGGAACCTTGTATAACCATAGGTTTCAGTATAAGATACGGGGGCAGTTGATTATGTTGTGGGGAAACTGTAGCTAACCCTACATATGGTAACACAACATTCTGAATGAGCTCTTACTAATTCATGACAGCTGTACAATGTGTTGGGCCGAACATCATGTATGATTTTAATATTTCTGCTCCTGGGCTGCACCCCTGACAGGTAAGGGTTAGGTTTCCCTCCTGGGAAAAACTGAGGTTGTTGCTGGAGTGTTAGTGGGGCCAGTAGGGGGCACTCACCCTGCGGTCTGTGCGGGTCCTAATGCCCCAGTATAGTGACGGGGACACTATACTGTAAACAGGCGCTGTCATTCAGATAAAAGAAAACCAAGGTCCGGACTCTATGTGGTCATTAAAATCCCAGGGCGTTTCTCGAAAAGTGTAGGGGTCTTACCCTGGTGTCCTGGCCAAATTTCCCATTGATCTTTATCAATCATGGCCTGCTAATAATCCTCATCTCCTCCCCACTGAGAGCTGGTGTGTGGGGAGCGGATTGGCGCATCACCCAGGTGGGGGCTGCACATTGGTGGCGGTAGTGGGATCCCCATCACCTGTAAAGCGCTTTGAGTGGAGTGTCCAGAAAAACCACTCCCTATATAAGAAGGATCATGGTTATTATTATATTGTAAGTGGAGAATAAAGAGACATGTGCTTAAAACTGAGAACATGATGTGATTCTTTACACAAAGGCTTGTGATAGTCTGGAACAAACACCCCCAACGGTTTCCCTTTGCTTGTAGCAGTGTTGATCGTGATCCCCATGAACAGTGGGGGAGCCTGGCATTTGCTCACTAAAAGTGAGCTCACTATGCTCCTTTTTCACAGGAAAACAGGAGAGCGCAGAGTGAATCAATTCAAGGAGGACTCAATATCAAGTAGGACAGATTGAAGATAAAGCACTTAGATCTTCAAGGAATGTCAATGTGTCGTAAAGCTGTTAACCTCTGTGTCTTGTGCCACAGCTACGACAAGGGGCTGGAGGCCATGTCCGGAGCCCAGTGGGCTCAGGCTGTGACCTCCTTCTCGAAAGCCATCAGCCTGCAGCCAGAGCAGGTAAACGGACAGAAGTGTAGCGGACGCAGACAGTGGGGTTTGTGGTTTTCTTGTGGAAGGACAGGTTTTCCGAGTTACAATTCTGTCCATTTCTGAATTTGGGGGGCGGGGGCGGGGGACGTCTTCTGCCAATGCGCAAGTGTCACTTAGGTGTCTGATTTTGATTGTGATAGGTTGTTAAACGACAGGTCAACTAAACCCTAATGAAATAACAGTCAGAAAAGCTGGCTCCTGAGTGTGGGACAAGATCGCATTTACTTTGCCTTGTGTCTGTGCAGACTTTATGGTAGTGGCCCAAACATGCGTGAAGCAGAAACGCATTGAGCCCTCCATCAACAATCATCTGAATGAACATATTGAGGGTTCACTCGTGGACCTGGTGCCTATTCGGAGATGCTTTTATTGAAGGCAACCTCCTGCTATTACTTGGGTGTTTCCAGGTGGCGCAGAGCAGTCAGGTGGGGTATGGAGTGTATGAGTCGCGGGCGGGTTATCCCCCTCCTTGACTGTGCTGTTGCCCCGCCGCAGACGCGGCTGTTTGTGTGCAGAGCGGAGTCCTACCTGCAGCTGTGCGACTTCCAGTCTGCCGCCCTCAACTACCGGAGGGCCTGGTCCCTGGAGCCAGAGTCTGAGGCCTTTCGCTGCCGCCTGGGCTTCATCTTCTACCTGCAGGTGAGACAGGGCGCTGCGCACCTCGGGGAAGGAGGACTCAAGGACAGTTACAAATGAGAGGAGGCCATTTGCCCCATCTAGATTCATTTGGCAGGTAGTAGTTGGGTGGAGGAGTGGAATCCTACTCCGTTGGGCCCCTGAGCAAGGCCCTTAACCCCAGCTGCTCCAGGGGCGCCGTATAAATGGCTGACCCTGCCCTCTGACCCCCAGCTTCTCTCCCTGTCTGTGTGTCTCATGGAGAGCAAGCTGGGTTCTGCGAAAAAAGACAAATTCCTAATGCAAGAAATTATATATGGCCTCTTATCTCTCTCCAAGGATGTTGTTTAGCTATTTGTTGAAGGAAGTCAGGGTTTCAGTGCGGAAACCCAGGCGTCCTTATTGGTATCGTTCTCAGGTTTAAATGCGCTTCCACGTAAATCAAGCCTGATGCCCTCTGGTTTGCGTCCCACTGTTTGTTTCGAAGAAATTGGCCGGGCCGACGGGATTTTAAACACTCGGATCGGGCGGACCCCAGGGTCTTCTCCGCTCAGGACCGAAGAGGTTCAGTTCCTCCAACCGGGGAAATGTCCAGCGCGGCGGCAGGCGTGATGAGTTTGTGTAGATTGGAACTGCTGATCCCTTTCACTTTGCAGACATCAAACTGCAAGAGCACAAAGCATTGACCTTGCACTTCTTTTGCCAGTGCCGTCTACAATTCCAGGATAAACCAGTATCTTGCCGGAAATATGGCCGAAATGGCTCTGCAGATATAAAGTTTAATTTTAATTGGGCAAGGTGGAGAACTTCAGCAGTTGCCCCACTCCGCGCCACTTTTAATTTTCTGATGTGTCTGCTATCGCTGTCCTCACAGGGCCAGTGTTTGTTTGACCAGGGACTGTACCTCGACGCCCTGGAGTCTTTCGCCAAGGCTTCTGAGCTGATACCTGACAACAGGTCTTATCACATGAGGAGGTCAGTATGCCTTACGGGACAGGCTTAGGAATCCAGAGATTGATGCAAGGATCCGGTAAGGAGGTGGGCACAACTTCTAGTGTTCATGTGGGGAAAAAAAACCATAAACACATCTATTTATTCACTGATTTTGTCGAAATGTATACATTTGTTCCCTGCCCTCCTCTTTTTAGATGGTATCGGCTGTAATTTGGACGTGGTATAGCATAAAAGTGCAGAAAGGCTTTGATGAACAGAGGAAGCCAACGAGTTTGGTTGTATCTGCCTCTGAAGGAAGATGGGAACCTGCAAAGCACTCTGGGATGTGGCGGTCATGCAGGATGCCGCAGGAAATACAATTCTGTTGTTGTTTTTTTTAATGGGGTAAAACAACCCCGAAAACATCAGGACACCTCTGGGGGGGGGGGTCACATTAAGATGTCTCTTACCCTGATACCCGGTCCAGGCCTGGTGGCCCTCTGATTTTTGATCCTGCGGCCCACGGCGCGCTCACGGCGCGCTCCTTGTCTTGCAGTCTGGCCTGCCTGGCGGCTCTGGGCCAGCACGGAGACTGCCTGCGGCTGGTGAGCGGCTGGCTGGAGACGGACGCCAGCAACCCTGACCTCTTCGTTCTGAGGGCCAGACTGCACAGACACTTCAGCCAGGTCGCCGATCCCCCCCCCCCGCCTTACGGCCGTGGCCTCCACTGTCATTCCGAGGCGCTGAGCTCTGCCTCTTTCTTCCAGGCGACTCTGTGCTACCGCGATGTCAAGGCCGCCCTGGCGGTGGCGCCGGAGTACCAGGAGGCCTGGCGCTTGCTGTCGGAGCTGCAGGGGGTGGCGGAGGGGGCTCGGGAGCAGGCCGTGTCCCGGGCAGTGGGGGGCCAGCTCCGGGAGGCCCTGCAGAAGATCAACACAGCCGTGGAGCACAACCCGGAGCAGAGCCACTATTACCTCTTCAGGTAGGAGAGCCCCACCACTGCCCATATAATAATAATAATAATAACAACAATTCCTTACACTTATAATAAAAAGCACTCAAAGTGCTTTACAGGTAATGGGAAATCCCACTTGCACCACCAATGTGTTACCCCCCCCCCCCCCCCCCCCACCTGGATGATGCGACGGCAGCCAGTCCGCTCCCCACACACCAGCTCTCAGTGGGGAGGAGAGCAGAGAGATGGAGCCAGTTCAGAGATGGGGGTTATTAGGAGGCCATGACTGGTAAAGAGGGGAGCAGGCCGAGGCCCGCAGGCAGCTGGCGCTGACCTACAACGACTTCGCCGTCCACTGCTTCTCCCGGCGCTTCTACCAGGAGGCCGAGCTGCTGCTGAGCAAGGCCATCGAGGAGGAGAAACGGGAGAAGGGCCTGTACATCAACCGTGGGGGTAAGGGAGGAAGGAAGCCGGCAGAGGGGTAGTGGAGCTTGTTTCTGGGCCGAATTCTCCTGACTGCGATCCCTAAACAACACACTGAAATATTTATACATGATATACATATTAATATATTTGAAGGGAAACTGCAGTCCCAAATTCCCAAATTCTCAGACGGGTTATTAAATCTCTGTAACAAAATAAACTCATTCGAATCAAGCACACACACACTTGTGAACTTTGTGTAGTGGCAATGCGATGTGGCCCTTCCCGCTCGCTAGTCCCTGTGATGTACAAGCAAATAAGTAAGGGTTGTGCAGCAGACATTATGGATTCTGGATTATGTATTCACTAGCCTGCTTGTTCGCAGTGCAATAGGGCGGCGACACATCACCGGAGGCCGTGTTGTCTCGTTCTGAATCGCACAATATGGCGCTGCACACACCTGGAAATTGAGTCCGTTTTGTGATGTAAATTGCAGGTTTTATGTGTTACTGTGTCCATTTGACTTTTACTGTGGTTTGAAAGGCACTCGGCAATGCCGATTCTGTCTGAGCCCCGAAATATAAAAATAGCGCTGCTAAACTAGAATGATGATTGTATGCGATGGGTCTGCTTGGGGGCGGTTTCAAGTTCCTTTGGGATCCTCTGGGGAGAAGAGCGTGAGATCAAGGTAACGGATTACGCGCAGGGTTCGGATGGGGCTGTTTTAGGGAATGTGGCCCTCAGTGTGATGTCCCCTCTCTCGGCAGACTGCTTCTTCAAGCAGGGGGAGTGGACATTTGCCTTGGCTGACTACCAGCAGGCTGAGGAGATGGACCCGGAGGACCGGGCTGTGTGGAGCCGCCTGGCCCTGGTGCACAACTCGCTGGGACTCCTGGAGTACCAGGACAGGCAAGCAGACCCCCACCTTCAGCACGGATAAGACAGAGGCAGACCTCTTGCTTCCACAGCCGGGGTTTCCTGTCCTCATCCTGCAGAGCTCTGGGCCAGCAGTTTGTATAGGCAACCATCAGTTTCTGAGCTCTGGCACTAATATCTGTGACCACTTGAACAGGTCATGTGTTATAATAAAGGATTTAGAGATCATTTGGAACACAATCAGAGGACCCTTCTGCCACATAACACAAAGGCATCCATATTTAAGTCTACATTCCAGTTTTAAGACATAAAACATTTAGCGTATACAAAAAACAATAAAGGAAGAAGTTCTTGCATGTTTCATACACATCACAAAGCATAGATTGATTTGCAATACAAGAGAGTTCCTTTAAATATCTGCTTCCTGGAATAATAACTCACAAGTATCCATAATCTCTAAAAGCAGTTGGTGCATGGTTTATCTGTAGGGCTAATGTGATTGCAGCTGTCCAGGAGCTGGGTCCTGTTCTACATCATGTTGGACATAGCCCCCTCTGCTGGAAGATGCTGTCACTGCAGTTTCTTAGATTTATTTTTGCCTCTGTGTTTTTTTGCAGAAAGGACCAGGCAGCGGCGGACAGATTCTCGCTCGCTATCCGGTACAACCCCGGAGTGTCCCAGTACTTCGAGAACCGAGGGAAGGCTCGTCTGAGGCTGGGGGACGAGGAAGGGGCAAAAGAGGACGCCATCGCCTCCCTCCTGCTGGACCCCAGCAACGACCAGGCGAGCCTGCAGAGCCACAGCTTGAAACCCAGCACTCGTGAAATCTTAGGATGGGATGCTCTGCTCAGACTTCTCTTTTCTTTCTGGAATGGGGAAATCAAGTTTAGGAATATTCCAGAAAGAATAGGTGCAACTCTTCTGTACACAGAGAGTTGTGGGAGTATGGAGCTACATGGGTCAAAATGACCTCTTGTTTGTAACCTTTCTTCCTTTCATTTTCTAGCATCTTCTTCCCCATTCAGGGTCGTGGGGGGGAAGCAGGAGTCTATCCCAGCAGGCAATGGGCGCAAGGCAGGGTACACCCTGGACAGGACACCAGTACATTGCAGGGCACACACTCACACCAGGGCCAATTTCTCCAGAAGTCAGTCAACATGTCTTTAAACTGTGTAAAGAAACCAGAGCACCCAGAGGAAACCCACATGAACATAGGAAGAACATGCAAACTCCACACAGGCAGCACCCCATGTCCGGGATTGAGTCAAGTGTCCCAGCGCTAGAGAGACCGCAACGCAGAGAAATTAAAGTATGACTCAATTTATGATTTGTCTCACCCAGCATGTAAGCATGCCCAGCTGTAGGGCACTAATCTGAAACCAGGCATGTGCTTGTAAAACAGTCCCCCATTAACTGCAGGCTGCTTTAGAGCTGTTCTAGAAAGAGCTCAGTATACACTATCTTAGTAAGATGGACGTGAACAGGGGCTCCTGCGTCATCCAGCAGATGCTCTTGAGAACATAAAAATAATATTGGAAAAATTGGGCACTTCATCAGGACTTTGTGGCATCTCTCTCGGATAAATGCTGTCTGCTGACTTGTTAAGTAATCTTCATATCTGAGCCACAGCAGCTCATTGTGCCAGCGCTCATCCTGTGTTCTGTAGGAATAAGTGAACTAGAGAGTGCGTGACTCCCTCTATCTGGTCTCCATTTATACAGCTGGGTGGACAGGAGATACTGGGGGTAAACACCTCACTCCAGGTACAATAGCTGCGTCTGCAGTGAAGACTCGAACCCACAACCTGTCAGCCATGGGTCGAGAGACTGACCCATTCTGCTATGCTGCCCTCGTTCATTAACTCTTTTACAGCCAGCAGCCATATCACCCTGCATTTCACAGCTGGCAGCCCCACTGGAGCTCAGCAGGTGTGAGCCTGGCCAGTACCTGGGTGGGAGACCTCCTGGGAAAAACTAAGGCTGCTGCTGGAGAGTGTTAGTGGGGCCAGTAGGGGGCGCTCACGTCTATGTGGATTCTAATGCCCCCCAGTGTAGTGAGAGGGACACTATCTTGTAAAAAGGCGCTGTCCTTTGGATGAGACGTCAAACCAAGGTCCTGACTCTCTGTGCTCATTAAAGATCACAAGGCGTTTCTGGAAACGAGTGGGAGTGTTAACTTCAGTGTCCTGGCCAGATATCCCCCCTGGCCTTTCCCAGACATGGCCTCCTAATAATCTCCATCTCTGAACTGGCTCCATCACTCTGCTCTCCTCCCCACTGAGAGCTGGTGTGTGGGGAGCGGACTGGCGCATCATCCAGGTGGGGCTGCACACTGGTGGCGGTAGTGGGATTCCCCATGACCTGTAAAGCACTTTGAGTGGAGCATCCAGAAAAGCGCTATAGAAGTGTAAGCAGTTATTATTAAAAGTAATAACCAGGGCTTCAGTTCCGAGGAGCGGGTGGTGTGGGTGAGGAGTGTGTTTCCGGTGGTTCATGAAAGCTTGTGTTGCCCAGGTCTTGGCCCTGCTCTCGAGTCTCTTCCCCTGTTGCCCCATCCCTGACATCCTGTCCAGCGAGTCTGCGGGAATCGCCAGGGCCCGGCTGGAGAGCAGCAGACAGGCCTCTCTGCCACGGTAAGTGGCTCCGTGGGGCGCACATGTGTGCCGTTCGCCTCCCGAACGGAGATCCCCACTTGCCTCCTGCCCCAGAGCTCCTCACACTGGTCGGTGTGCAGCCAGGACTGTCACCGCGCTAGCCGGAAGACTTGCTCGGACAGAGTCGGGCCCTGCAGGGAGTAAGCTTTTCTCCGTCTCCGGGTGATCTGGGGGAGGACAGGAGCAAGTCCATGGATTCAAGGGGGGGGGCTGTGCACACACAGTCCGAACTTGATCGCTCTTTCCACTACGGGGCGGTGCGGTGGCTCTGTGGCTCAGGATCTGCGCCTGTGGCTGGGAGGTTGCTGGTTCGAATCCCGCGGGCGGCAGAGGAATCCTACTCTGTTGGGCCCCTGAGCAAGGCCCTTAACCCCAGCTGCTCCAGGTGCGCCGTATAAATGCACTCTGACCCCCAGCTTCTCTCCCTGCCTGTGTGTCTCATGGAGAGCAAGCTGGGGTCTGCAAAAAGACACATTCCTAATGCAAGAAATCGAACTTGTAACCTTGTATATGGCCGATAAAGTGATCTTAATCTTAATACGTCGTGCTGCTCTAAAGAACGAACAGTCCTCTCGCTTTCCCCACAGCCTGGAAAGGAACCTGCCGAAGTCTTCTCCGGAGGCCAAGCCAGGGGAGGAGTCTGAGGACAGCGGGATCGGGGTCCGGCCCTGTGTGGCGCAGAAGGACCTGTACCAGGAAATTGTCGCCAGCACGAGAAAGGTGCGTGAACCAGGAGGAGGGTGAGTGGCAGGACAAGCAGTGCCCTGATATTCGGGGGCAGCTTGTTTAAACTTTGAGACGCACCGGGAAACAGGGTGGCAGGAGGTGGCACGGTGACATCGCTGCCTCACAAAGCTGGTGCCCAGGGTTCAATTCCGGACCTGGGGTGCTGTCTGGGTGGAGTTTGCATGTTCTCCCCATGTTCGCGTGGGTTTCCTCCCCCCAGCCTACAGCCACGCTTGCCTTCAGGGAAAACGGGCCTTGGTTTGAGAGTGTTTGTGTCTGCGGCTGTACCCTGCGCTGGTGTGCCTCACCCTACCAGGGCAGGCTCTGGCAGCCCATGTGGAGACACTAAATTGGATCAGGCAGTTGGGAAAAGGTGCTGAAGTGCAGACTGTTGGGAAAGGACATGTTCAGTAGGAGAAGACCTATGTGGACAGGGTGTTGATTTCTCCATGTCAGTGTTTACATGTTTACAGCATGATCATAACTTTAGGGCAGCAGGTCTTCTGGGGGAAAATATTGTGTCCGCTGGTTTTTGATCCAACTTAAGTACAGGCTAATTTGTTTCAATTTTCTATTTGAGGTGTTTTTTTTTAAAGTGCTCTTGAAAAGCACAGGGAGATTTGTAATGGGCTAATTAGAGCTGATAATTCAGGACTGTCCTCCTCCAGGAGTGAGAGCTCCGCTGTAAGCACGCGGAATTACTGTAAGCAGAACGAAAAAGCCAGACTCGCTGTGGGAGCATCTGTTGCAGAGTCATCCCTCTGGGGGTCTATCCTGTGACTAGCGATTAGTCACAACTACGGGAGCAGATCCTTAAGTTACACGTTGAGACGAGACTGCACAAAGTGCTGCGTGCTGAAGGGGCTGGAAATAATGCACTTTACACCGAGTATTTTGGAAACCAAGGACAGAGTGCAGAAACAAAAAGTCTAAACCAGCAGGCAGATCAGTTTGAGGCTGAGAAAGGGCCCAGCTGGAGCACGAACCAGCACGCACAGGGGACCCCAGACTTAAGACCGAGAGCCCCTGTATTCATGAATACCTGCTGTGGGCTCAATTTCAAGCATACCTGGCGAAAAGGGAGATTTCTCTGCAGCAGGCTGTTCCTCTTGAAACGTTCGCTTCCGTCTCATTTCTGGGAAGCTTGAGGTCTTGATTGGAAGTTGTCCCCCCTAAATGGTCAGGTGTCCATACGACTGAAGTGTAGACCAGGTACTTCTTGGGTCAGGCTGGGAAGTTCAGCCACAGCCAGGTGCGTTGAGCTTGCAGACAGGGCTGGGTTACTGACAGCTCTTCTGTTTGTCTCCCTGTGTTGCGGCCGCTGCAGGCGAACACGGCGGTGAAGGGGGCACTGCGCCACCGGGCCTCCCTCCGCCACAGGGGGCCCCGCTTGTCCCCCCCGGCCCCGGCGCAGCCCGAGAAACCCCCGGCTGGCGAGGAGGGGCGGCCTTACCGCTGGAGGAAGTTCAGCGAAGGCGTGGGCCCCACGTTCTGCTAGGCGCCCCAGGAAAGCGGCACCATCCCACCACCCCCCCCAGCCTTGCCAATAAAAGACAGCTTTGCTTCCTGGCCCCAGGTGGTTATTTTTGAACCCAAGATGCCACAAGGCAATGAGCTGCTCGCTGTGGTTCACCAGCATGATTGCATGGGATCATGGACTCCCAGACGGCCTGTTGCGTTAGTGCTGGACTTACAGCCGGTGTTTTTTCAGCGCTGAAAACACACAGACGAGTGCTGCCTTTTCCTTGTTTGTGTGTTCACTGCATGCTCCTTGGGAACTGCACTCTCTCAGACTGTAATAATAATAATAATAATAATAATAATAATAATTGCTTACACTTATATAGCACTTTCTGGACACTCCACTCAAAGCGCTTTACAGGTAATGGGGATCCCCTCCACCACCACCACCAGTGTGCAGCCCCACCTGGATGATGCAACGACAGCCGTAGTGCAACAGTCCGCTCCCCACACACCAGCTCTCAGTGGGGAGGAGGGCAGAGTGATGGAGTCAGTTCAGAGATGGGGGTTATTAGGAGGCCATGATTGGTAAGGGCCAATGGGAAATTTGGCCAGGATGCCGGGGTTACACCCCTGTAGTAAGGACAGGTAAAACCACAGATGGTCGGAAACTTTGGCCTACAGAAGCAGTCTGGGATTCACAGCTCTTTTAAAAGTTCTTCCCCTTTTTGTAAGCAGTGTTTAGCTGCTTGCAAGTCTTCAAAGGCAAACAAACAACTTTACCTGAGCAAAGCTGCTGTGTTTGACATACAGGAGGGACCTACATCCTCCACCAGTGATGTGCAGAACCCCAACTGAGTGACACACAGAGCCATTCTGTACCAGCAGCCCCACCTGGGAGACACACAGAGGCCATTCTGCACCAGCAGCCCCACCTGGGAGACACACAGAGGCCATTCTGCACCAGCAGCCCCACCTGGGAGACACACAGAGGCCATTCTGCACCAGCACCCCCACCTACGAGACACACAGCAGCCATTCTGCACCAGCAGCCCCACCTGGGAGACACACAGTGGCCATTCTGCACCAGTAGCGAGCAGATCAGGAAAGGTGAGACGTTGCTTCACCAGGTGAATAAAGAGGTAACTTTAGGTAGGCCAGGTTTCTTAAACTCCACAAGGAAATTTAACCAGGACACTGACTCTAATGCCCCTGTCCTTATGAACAATAGCATAGGGTCCTTATCGATCGAGTAGTCTGGATCTGTGTTTAACAGCTCAGTGCTGGCAGAAAGCTCTCCGCAGTGCTTTCATTGTAAGCGATGTGGGTATATAAACAGTCTCAGGGGACTAATTACCAGTACAGTTATCCCATTTTGCTCGTATTTCATTGAGGTGCAAAAAAGGTAGCATTTAAAAGCTTTTTGCAAAAGATGACACAATGACAATTTAAAGAACCAATGGGTTATGGGTTTTAAAAATGAACATCGTCTTGCCATATCTTTTATCAGCGATCTGTTTATTATTGCACCTAAAAACTGGGACAGCTGCACATCACATTTCAGAAATTCACCGATGAAACCCACAGCCGAAGAGTGTGCCCAAGACTGCACTGGACGTGTAGGCGACAAAGTGGACGTTACACCTTCACCCAGCGTGTAAAACTGGAATGTGGACCAGAGGGAAAAGGCACACTGAGCTGCTTTTAAATCCGTCGCTCGGATCACCTTTTTTTTTTTACTCCTAGCGTTCAATCGGATCTAATCCAAAACAACCTTAGATCATCTTACGGGATCGTAATGACAACACAAAACCCAGACTTTGAGACCGCCCTGCTGGGTGCTAGAAAACAGAACAACAATCAAACCTAGAAAAAAAAGCAACGATGACTGACAAATCTGACCTTTGCCCTTTGACCCCCCAGCCATGAATTATACACTGAAAGGGGTCTCTCGAGCCCACCACACATCAGAGCAGTGTGCCTCGCAGCCTATACAAGCCACTCCTTTATCCAGACTTCTTGAGAGGATGAGTGGAATAAAAAAAATTCTTCCTCTGGGGTGTCCAAACTGCTGGTTATTGTCTGTCCTGGGAGAAAGACTGACTATTGTCCCGTCTCTCTACTCGCAGGCCAGCAATTTCTGCAGAATCTGGCCCAGACCCAGCACAGGCGCTCCAGAAGTTAAGGCACAGCGCTTTGCTTTGCTCCTCATTCATGCTGGCGGGGGAAAAAAAAAAAAGACAACTGTTATTTTTCACCCTCTTTTCCTCCACCCTGGATATTTCACCGAGAGAGCTCAGACGCAGATGGATCAGTGTTCTTTGGGTTCGTCCTCGGCAAAGAGGCTGGGGATTTTCACATTTATAGCACCGAGACCACTGGATCAGTCGGGCGGGGAATGCGGCCCTGCCCTTCTGCACCAGACTGCATTTTCACAAAGATCACGCAGAAACACAAACGATTTAAAAAAGCATGAATTGGGTGGACATGTCCCTCACGCATCCGAGCAGCGTGTCCGCCTTCTGGCTGAGCGAATGTAACCCTTTCAACCATACGTGTAAAATTCCCGAAGCCTGCCTGATCTGTGACTCCGGCCTGTTTGTTAAAGAAACCTGCGCTCTTAAAAAAATAAGAAAAAAAAAGTGGTGTTTTTCATTCAAATCTTTTTTTTCTTCCAATCTTCCATACTTGTCATTTGCAGGGTTTTTTTTTTATTACTCTCCAGATGCATCCTGTATCGAGTGTTTAGTCTGTCTTTGCAAGCTTTGGCAGTTGCAAAGGGCTTGGGCTATTTTTAAACTTTGGAAGGAGCAATTCTGTTTGTGCTTTCCTGTTAATTAAGCCTCGCTGATGCAGCATATTTGCATATTTGCTGCGCAGAAGTATAGCAGCACACATAAGCCGTGAACGGATGTCTCAAGATGGGCTAAGAAGAAACTGGGGGAAGTATATAGGTGTTGCACACACCTCTAGGGATGATCATCATTGTGCTTCTCACTTTGTGCAAGTCTAATTGCCTTCCTCCCTGACACTTCCTGTCATTCAGCTAGGACTCATCTTTAGAATTTAAACTGAAATAAGAGTTTAAAATGAACCCGGCACACACCTAGCAATCAGATCGTACAGCAGCCTTAACAGAACGTAAGGCGTAGATTGGAAAATGCACTTGGTCAGATAATGTAATATGTGCCACACCTAACAACAAAATTCAAATGGAATAAATTCCGTTTGGATTTGGTAAGTCAACACCATTTATTTCTCGCAACATTCTGTTTAAAACTCAAACGCCTTGCCGTGGCCTTGCAACACCTGCTAAGCATACACTGAAAAGCAGCGGTTAACATTCTTCAAAATATATTTAAAAATCTTAAATATAAAAACGATGACAAAATTAAAAAAATAAAATCTGCATGTGCTTTCGGAAATACCTAACAGTTACAGCTGTGGTATGTCGCTTTAAAAATGGGTACAAAAAAAAACCGACTCTGCAGGGCCTGACAGTTAACCGACAGCAAACCCCGCTGAGAAACCTGAATATACCGGATCAGCAGGCGGCTTTTCCCCAGGTAAGAGAGAAAGGGTTTCATTTCACGCCAGCCAGAGAAACAAAGGAAGATTTATTTACGTTGTTTGAGAGTCAGATCTGCAAGTTCTGCCCCTTTTGATCCTCTGTGCGCATCTATTTCAGCCCCAGAATCAGCATCCGTCTCCGTTCTTCCAAAATATTAAGGATTGAATTATATATCTTTATTCCCCCCCCCCTCCCACCCCCCCTCTGCTCCTGGTGCAGAGGGTCTGATCTGCAGCATCAGGTTCTGAGGTGTCGGAGATCTCAGTCCTCGACATCACAGTTTCTGCTTTCCTGATAGGATGTTCTGATACAGCTCCTCGTCCAATGGGACGTATTTCCCTTGGCTAGGCTCCAGGAAATACAGTCTGTCGGAGACCGCGTTGGGGTTAAAGCCCTCCCTCTTCATTTCGGTCTTCTGGAACTTGTATGTCCCTGCAAAGAGACAGATCACCACTTCGATCAGAACAGCACTGGGCAAACAGACAGGGACGTCAACTAACATAAACCAGCACACTGCACTCATCTAGCACTCTTCAGAGTGTTATAGAAACTAAACCAAGGTTAATGGGCCAATCAACTGGCTGATTTGTGACAAATTCTCCCAAAAGTATGCTCTTCGGAGGCAAATTCTTAAGTTTCAGTCCTGGTTTCTGGTTCACCTGTCCTTGGAATTACCCTGACTCTCTCTCATGCTCAAATCGGTTAACTTAAAACAAGAGCCACCCCTTTACACAAAGGGTTGTGGGAGTGTGGCACAAGCCGTCAGGCCACGCTGCTGAGGCCGATTCCCTGCCTCCTCCGGCCAGGAGCCTGCGGGGAGCTACGTTCCGAAAAAAAGCACACCGGCGCGGGTTGGGAAGTTCGTACCTGCTCCCCGCTGTGCACATCGATCCAAAGGCTTCCAGGCCGACGTGTCACCCACCTGTCTTGTTGACCTCCGGCAGGAGCCGGAGGAAAACGGGCCGCGCGTAGGGGGGCAGCGCCCTCTCCAGCTTCCTCCCAAACTTCTCCAGATCCGTCCCGTTGTGGGGGTCCGCAATCGCGGCCATGCCGGCCTTCCCTTCAGCGCCTGAGAGGCAGAACATCGAGGCCTTTGAAGGAAGCGGGCCCTCTGGCCTCCTTGAAAGAGGGACCGCAGTCCCAGTTTCTCAGACCGGTTATTAAACCTCGGGAACAAATCCTTGACGGTCTAGAAAACACTGAACGAATTCCAAATCGAGCACAGAATCGTGAACTTTGTTGTAAAAAGTACTGCAAGTCGGCATGTTGCCGCCACCCCCAGGTGCCGCTATGGGCGGGAGTGAGGGCTCCCAGGAACCGTCATGTGATGTGGCCCTTCCTGCTCACTAGTCACTGCACAGGCTAATGCAATGCGATGCAGGACAAGAAAAACCGAAGAAAAACCCTACACACGTCTACCATAGAAAATAATTTGGTTGATGGTTCGATGGACAGCTCAGGTAGGACGTACTGTAAAGCCCGAAGACAGCAGCCCTCCGGGAAGTGAGTCCCAGAGCCCTAATTCTGGGCAGCCCACAGGAATGAGCTGCGTGAAGTTGGCCCCCTACAAACAGCACAAACGAAGAAGCCCACCTCATTCGTCAGTGCTGCGTTTGTGCCGGTTTTAGCCGTTGAAAGTAAGACAAGATCACTTTATCAGCCCTATACAATTTCATGCATTAAGAATGTGTCTTTTCGCAGACTCCAGCTTGCTCTCCATGAGACACACAGACAGGGAGAGAAGCTGGGGGTCAGAGCGCAGGGTCAGCCATTTATACAGCGTCCCTGGAGCAGCCTGGGTTAAGGGCCTTGCTCAGGGGCCCAGCGGAGTAGGATTCCTCTGCCGGCCGCCGGATACGAACTGGCAACCTCCCAGCCACAGGCGCAGATCCTGAGCCACAGAGGCACCGTTCCGCCCCCCAGCTGCTTTCGGTCCTGAGACATACCGCCTTCTTTTTCGGGCGCGTGACGTCACTCAGCCCCCCCTGCTGCGGCACCGGAGAACCGAACCGGTTTCATTCGGTAGTGCCGCGTTCCTGCCGTGGAAAGCAGTGTTTGTGCTGCCGTCGTTCCTGAGATATAACGACCGAGGTGGGTTTCATCGTTTGTGCTGTTTGGAGGGGGGGGGGGGGGGTGGGAGCGACAGGAGGGCCCACAGGAAGCCCGTTCTGCAGGAGCCGGGTCAAGCGGTGGACGAGCTACCTGGCACTGCCACGCCGTAGACCACCACGTCCGTCATGTCCAGGATGCGGCTCAGGGTGCCCTCCACCTCCGTGGTGGACACGTTCTCGCCCTTCCAGCGGAAGGTGTCCCCCGTGCGGTCCTTGAAGTACATGTACCCGAACTCGTCCATGATGAGCACGTCGCCTGCGGGTGGGGAGAAAGGAAAGGAATCAGCCCCCCCACAATACCGGGAGGAAGTCTGGACGTTTCTTGCCGTGCGTCGCGACCGAGGACACAAGAGCTTCCCCCAAGGATAACAAATCAACCGTTCCCCGCGCTGTGTTCCACAGCCAACAAAGGGCAGAGCTGTAGGGTGGCCATAACGGCACAGGGGCTTGCGACTCGGAGGTTGTGGGTTCAAATCCCAGGGGAGGCACAGCTGCTGGTCTCTTGAGCAACACGCTGCACTCGGACGGCTCCAGTAACATAAAGGGGTCCAGTCGGGCAAAGTCGGGATTGGGGACAGTGGGGAAAGAACTCTGCAGTTCAGCCTGCCAGCCCTGCCAATCCAAACAACCCCCAGTGACTGGGAAATACGGGTATCTGCGGAGTTTGGGGTTAGCTGCTCACAGCCCCTGTTACCCTGATCAGCTGCCAGCAGAACCAGGACGTCTCCCCTTCCAAAATGACAGATGCAATAATCCACCCCTCTATTTTCTAACCACTTTTTTCCACTTCATGGTCGCAGGGGAGCTGGAGCCAAGGCAGGGTACGATCTGGGACGGGACGCCAGTCCATCACAGGGTTTTCCGGGCGCAGAACTGCGTCTGAGCAAGGGATTTCCACAGCTGGGAAGACTGGGGGCTCGAAAGGGAAGCCCAGGGCAGTGCACGGAGCCGGCAGGACCATCCCTGTGACCGATTCCAGCTACGCGCCCCGCTACACACCCGAGAGGTACGCGCTGTCCCCCTTCTTGAAGACGTCCCGGGCGATCTTCTTGCTGGTGGCGGACTCGCTGACGTAGCCATCGAACCGCCGCAGCGGGTCGTTCTGAATGATTCTGCCTACCAGCTGCCCTGGTTCTCCTGCGGAGTGAGAGAGAGAGATTACTTTGTGTACGTGAGCCAGCTAGGAGGTCACCCCACATGTTGCCTTCTGCTATAGCTTGGTTCTTAAATAGCGATCCCAGCATACTGGCTTAAACAACATGGCTAGCCAGCTTGTTCCACACACCCACCACCCTTTGTGTAAAGAAGCACCCCCCCCCTTCTCCTTTTTAAATGTCCAATTCATGTTGTTTCCACTTGTGGCCTCCAGTTCGTGTTTCACTGTTGGTTCCAGAGCGCCGCCATGTTGGGCTCAAAGCGTTCAGGAAGATGTTGCGGCCGAGGCGCGAGAAGCCAGGCGCCAGTACCTGGCTTGCAGGGAATACAGACGCCATCAGGCCTGCGGATCAGCTCCATGGTCTCCTCGTCCACCTTCACCAGCCTGGTGGGGTAGACAAAGGGCAGGATCCGGCTGTTGAAGCCGCAGGCGCCCACCTTCCGACAGACACAAAGAAGGCATGGCGATCAGAAACCCACCATCTGCACCATCTGGGAATGCTGCAGGTCGTAACCACACATATCAGAAAGCCAATTAATGCTGCCGAGGGTCAAGGCCAACCGGATCTTATCCTAGGAGCTCAGGGCAGGACTACACCCTGGACAGGATACCAGTCCATTCCCGGGAGCACACACACACACACACCATCAGCAACGCCAATTTACCTGTGGAAAGTGGCAGGCAACTGGAGCTCCCAGAGACACAGCCCTCATGAGCACAAAGAGAACGTGCAGACTCCGCACAGAAGGCTCGGCAGTGTCAAATCAATCCTGAACCCAAGGGCTATGTGGTGGCAGCTCTTAACTGTCACACCACCAGTCCCCCCCCTGATTTTAACCATTCCACCCCAAAAAAAAAAACCCAACAAAAAAGTTTTATGGAAAATGAAACTGACAATAATAGGGCTTTTCATGCCAAAGGAAAGTCCAAGTCTGAGCCAGGAGACCTCCGGGGCCCTATAGCTTGTGACATGTGTCATGCCCTCGAGTTGCCCCTGCCAAAGCTGGTACCCATTTATACAGCCAGGTGCACTGGAGCAACTGTGGTCAAGTACCGCTGTCATGGGACACTCGAACCCACAACCTTCTAACTTCTGAATCTAGAGCCCTGACCACACAGGCCCGCAGTTCCTCCCAGGGCCAGAGAAAGCACAAGCACGCAAAATACAGAATCCCAGAAAAAAAACAACCACCTGTGTTTCACTTTGCAGCAGTGGGGCAAATACAGAGCCGTGACGCAGCATCAAGACACGATACGGTACTGTATGAGGACAAGCGAGTGTGCAAAGTCATTCGATAGCTTAGAGTCAAGCGGTCTTCCGCGGAGGGCTGATAATTTCATACCGGACGTGAGTCCGTGTTTCACCGAGGCTAAAGCTCTGGGGGCAGAAAGGAAAAGGAGACAGGCCCGTAGATCTGAAACCACTTGGGAAGAACACGCCATCATGCCTCCTTCCCAGCATGCCGCCATCCGCCCTTCCAAGCAGGCCCTGCTGCTGACGCCCCCGACTGCAGTACCTTGTTGTCGAAGTTGCCCAGGCTGCAGTTGCACTCGGTGGCCCCGTAGAACTCTGCCACCTGGGGCACGCTGAAGCGGGAGGTGAACTCCTCCCAGATGGACTGGCGCAGCCCGTTGCCCAGGGCCATGCGCACGCGGTGCTGCCTCTCCGACTCCCTGACCGGCTGGTTCAGCAGGTAGCGGCAGATCTCCCCGATGTACTGCACAATCTGGGGCATAGCAAACACGGGCCTGTGAACGCCAGGAGCCACACAGCGCGGAGTGTCACACACCACACAGACTGCACAGCTCAGAGTGTCACACACCACACAGCTCAGAGTGTCACACACCACACAGCTCAGAGTGTCACACACCACACACACCACACAGACCACACAGCTCCGAGTGTCACACACCACACAGACCGCACAGCTCAGAGTGTCACACACCACACAGCTCAGAGTGTCACACACCACACACACCACACAGACCACACAGCTCCGAGTGTCACACACCACACAGACCGCACAGCTCAGAGTGTCACACACCACACAGCTCAGAGTGTCACACACCACACAGACTGCACAGCTCAGAGTGTCACACACCACACAGCTCAGAGTGTCACACACCACACACACCACACAGACCACACAGCTCCGAGTGTCACACACCACACAGACCGCACAGCTCAGAGTGTCACACACCACACAGCTCAGAGTGTCACACACCACACACACCACACAGACCACACAGCTCCGAGTGTCACACACCACACAGACCGCACAGCTCAGAGTGTCACACACCACACAGACCGCACAGCTCAGAGTGTCACACACCACACAGCTCAGAGTGTCACACACCACACAGCTCAGAGTGTCACACACCACACAGCTCAGAGTGTCACACACCACACACACCACACAGACCACACAGCTCCGAGTGTCACACACCACACAGACCGCACAGCTCAGAGTGTCACACACCACACAGCTCAGAGTGTCACACACCACACCAACCACACAGCTCAGAGTGTCACACACCACACAGCTCAGAGTGTCACACATCACACAGCTCAGAGTGTCACACACCACACAGCTCAGAGTGTCACACAGAGCACACAGCTCAGAGTGTCACACAGAGCACACAGCTCAGAGTGTCACACACCACACACACCACACAGCTCAGAGTGTCACACACCACACAGCTCAGAGTGTCACACAGAGCACACAGCTCAGAGTGTCACACACCACACACACCACACAGCTCAGAGTGTCACACAGAGCACACAGCTCAGAGTGTCACACACCACAAACTTGGGAAAACCGAAGACAGAAACGGAAAACATTTTGTCTGTGTCGAGACCTTTCGGTTTTTCGGGGGACCAGCCCAGCCCAGATTCAGTGTGGGTAACCGAGACGTTCACACGGAGCCTGAGGTGGGTTGCGGTATCTAACGGGAGTCAATCTGGATGTCAGCAGGGGCCGAATGAACTAAGCAAACGGTCTGGTGTGAGTAAGTTATCGTGAAAACCCGGAGTGGGACGAGGCCCCGTGCCCGGAGCCGGCGGCGTGGAGGCACTCACCGTGCAGTTGTACTTCACGCAGTCGTCCCAGAAGCGGGACGCGGAGAACTTCTTCCTGATGACCACCGTCATGCCGTGCAGCAGGCACTGCCCCACCCCCACGATGTTCCCTGGAGGGCCAGAGAAGCCGCAAGGACATTCTCAAGAGCGCTCGCTCGTTTCTATACAATCACTGCGATACAGTACATTTCAGACGACACCCCTGACTGAGGATCGGTCCACCTCCAGCAACGCTCACAGCAGCGGCCCCACTGTGTTCACGGTAATACGGGAATGCTCCGCCCACAGCAGGTGGCGCAGCTCTGCCTGGGATGTGAACAGCTGTTCATGAGCTTCCCGGGGCCCAAACTGCGCCTCAGCATAACCAGCCCCCGTGAATCACCACATGAGCCAGGTGTGCTGCTGCTTTCAAGGGGGCACCTGAGCCATGCGTGCCAGCAAACATGCTTCTGGTGAAGTCACTTAGCATCAGGCTTCTTACCCTCATAGCACAGACCTCGGAGAACACCGGGTCTGGTACTAGTTAGGAATCAAGGGACATATCACATGCTGGTCCGTGTTGCTTTGGATTAGTCCTATGATTACTCTCTAATACTGGAGGCCACTTACAAATATAAAAAAGACACATTGGTCTGCAGTTAACAAGAGCTTGTTAGCTTCCATGTGGCATTTTGCTGCATGTACAATATTTTAGTAGCAAGGCTCCCTAAAAGTTATGATCCGCTCAAAGCAGAGGGACATGGCTCCTATCTGGCCAAATTTCCCCTTGGCCTTTACCAGTCATGGCCTCCTAATAATCCCCATCTCTGAACTGGCTCCATCACTCTGCTCTCCTCCCCACTGAGAGCTGGTGTGTGGGGAGCGGACTGGCGCAGCATCCAGGTGGGGCTGCACACTGGTGGTGGTAGTGGGATTCCCCATGACCTGTAAAGCACTTTGAGCGGAGTGTCCAGAAATGATTATAATTATATCTGTCACTCTTTCAAAATGTCCAAATCAAGGATGGCTGAAGCTGTAGGGCACAGGGTTTTAACTATGACTGGTGAGAATGCTACCGTGTTGCATCTCACGAAAACTGCACTTCAGTTAAAGAACATGAGGTAACCACAGCTCACTGCAAGCCCCTGTCTGTTACCTGCAGAGTGGTAGAGGGGTAAGCAGTCATACAGGACATCATCAGAGCGCATCCTGAAGCCGTAGTAAACCAGCGCTGCCATCCGATAGTACCTGGAATAGAGACGGAGACCCAGTCAGACTCCTGATGTCCACCTGGAGGCTTCAAAAAGACTCACGAAATCAATCTTTCAAATGTACCAGCTCTAAAGACTCAGTAAGAGATCACTTTATCAGCCCTGTACAATTTACTGCATTAGGAATGTGTCTTTTCGCAGACCCCAGCTTGCTCTCCCTGAGACACACAGACAGGGAGAGAAGCTGGGGGTCAGAGCGCAGGGTCAGCCATTTACACGGCGCCCCTGGAGCAGCTGGGGTTAAGGGCCTTGCTCAGAGGCCCAACGGAGTAGGATTCCTCTGCCGGCCGCGGGATTTGAACCGGCAACCTCCCAGCCACAGGCGCAGATCCTGAGCCACAGTGCCACCGCACCGCCCCAAATTTTTTATTTTTTTGCAAGTCCTGTCCTGTCCTGCCCTTGACAAGCATAAGAAACTGTGTTTGGCTATGCAGGTGCCTTCTTGCTACATTTCACCCAGATGCTCTGAATAATAAATTCAATCACGGGCACCATGTAAGACGTCGGTATCGTCTCAGACATGTGCCCCACAAAAAGGAAGCAGAAAGGACAGAGTGAGGAGGGAACACGAATCTTGAGGACACGTGGGGTCAGTCAGCAATTTTCTACAGCAGGTGGCTCAGACTCCTGTAGGCCCCGCGTGTCTTCTGCTTTCTGACCCAGCCCGAGTTTTCAAATTAATTCAAATCGTCTTGATTTAAAAAACATAAACGTGGACTATTTCGATATTTTATGCTCCTAAATTATGGAACTCACTGCCACTTTTCATCAGGCAGGCAAGCTCGGTACATTGTTTTAAAAAACATGTGCAAACATACCTTTTTAATCTTTGTTCTTTCTATTTATCTTTCTGTTTTATCTTTTATTGTTCTTATTCCATTACCACTTTCCTTATTTTTATTTGTTTCCTTTTTTTTAAGCATAAATGGACATGTATGTGGCTGTACTGTATTACTGTGTTTTCCTTGACAACTGAAAGTCTCTCTCTCTCAATTTTAAGATTGTATTTTTTTGCTTGGTTTGTGCAGCACTTCGAGCTGCTATTTGTATGCAAGGTGCTCTATAAATAAGGTTTATTTTTATTATTTTCGAAATAAACTTAAAGAGCTGTGAGGCTGAAGAGAAGCATTGCAACAACCCACTTCAGTTAAGCAGTTCAACACATTACACCAGTGGGAGCTCGGGGCTGTGCGTTTGCAAACCTCCAGAATTTCAGCCGAGGCCACGATTTCCAAGAGCCATGCATTCATTTTGAAAGAAAGACCAGCACTTTGCTTTCAGTGTCCAGTTTGCCCAGCACAGCAGAGTGGCTCACTGGCTAAGCCACAGCAGAACATCTCATCTACCGCTGGCTCACCTGCTGTGCACCACAATCGCCGCCTTGGGCATGCCCGTCGTGCCCGAGGTGTAGATGTAGAAGAGGCGATCTGCGAGAGGGCAGAGGAAACATCTTGTTACCCGTCTTACGAAACTGCGAGAAGCAGAATTTTTTCCCCCCCCGTTCAATTAAGCTCTATAATGAGACGGGGATATGATCACACCAAAACGCACATAAGAATGTTCTTTAATGAAGGTTTTTAACGTTTAACACAGTCATAAACATATTGCACAGTTTTTATAGGCAAACCACAGAATCGTTGATTTCCAAAGACTTGGATCAATTTAAAATGCGATCAAATCACGCTCCCGATTGGTTATGAATTAAGATCCTGGGACCGAAATCTAACCTCCCTTCAGCCCAGGACAACCAGTTTACTTACCTGATGGAATGACTTGCCTATCGGATCAATTATATACAAGAGAAAACTTTGTCAAGCCTGGGAAAATAAAGAAATTCTAGAAACAGAAAAAACTAGAGGAATTTAAAAAAAAAATATGGTGCACCCTTCCTGTAGCACGCAGAAGCTCACCTACGAAGCCGCGTTGGGGCGCGCTGGGTGGGTGAGGGGGGGATGCCTCCAAAAGGGGCTCCAGGCACTCTGTCCCCTCAGGGACCTTCTGGGGGTCCCAGTCCCCCGAGCAGAACATCTTCACTGTCTTCCCCATGGAGCTGTGGACCTCCCGCACAGCTGAAAACAAAACAGGCAGAGACGTGGCCACCTCAGACCTGGGGTCCTGAACAGCAGAGCCACAGCAAACACAGTTAACTCTGAAACTGAACAAGCCGCAGAGGCCTGAGATCAGATTGAGCCCACTGTGACAGACTGTAAAGGTTCTTCCAGCTGCCTCAAACATTAAGCTCGCCTGATGATGAATGGAGGCCATCTGGCCCAGCTTGCTTGACCAGAAGTTTGTTGTGGGTTCTGTTCATTAGCAGAATCGTCTTCATCACCTGCACTGAAGTAAATGGACGTTGGATGTTCATGATAGCTGAGTTCAGATTTATCCAGTTCTGATCTCAGAAGGCTGTTCCATCTGGGTCTTTTTAAAGTACCAACACCGAAAGAGCTGGGTGGGATTCTTGAATAAGTCCAGTTAACCCTTTTATAGTGGCTGGCTGAACTGGTCTGTGAAGCTGCGGATACAGGCACCCTCTTTGGCGGGATATCCCTGTTTGAAAGCACAAAATCCTGCCCAAGTGACAACAACATCCACACAACTTCCTCTTTCAGCAGGAAACAAGACCTCTGCTTCTGGTGATCAGTTGCTCACCCACACGCTGCTCTGTTACCAAGGGGAAAAGAAACTGCACTGCAATATCCTGTAGTCTGTGGCTTCAAATAGTGTAACTCTGAGCTCGCTCACACACACTCATCCTCCTCCTCACCCTCACTCTCTCTCGCCCGCACTGACCCTGACCCTGACCCTCACCCCCTCTCTCTCTCTCGCCCGCACTGACCCTCCTCCTCACCCTCACTCTCTCTCACCCGCACTGACCCTCCTCCTCGCCCTCTCTCGCCTGCACTGACCCTCCTCCTCGCCCTCACTCACTCTCTCGCCCGCACTGACCCTCCTCCTCACCCTCTCTCGCCCGCACTGACCCTCCTCCTCACCCTCTCTCTCGCCCGCACTGACCCTCCTCCTCGCCCTCTCTCGCCCGCACTGACCCTCCTCCTCACCCTCTCTCGCCCGCACTGACCCTCCTCCTCACCCTCACTCACTCTCTCTCGCCCGCACTGACCCTCCTCCTCGCCCTCTCTCGCCCGCACTGACCCTCCTCCTCGCCCTCACTCACTCTCTCGCCCGCACTGACCCTCCTCCTCACCCTCACTCACTCTCTCTCGCCCGCACTGACCCTCCTCCTCGCCCTCTCTCGCCCGCACTGACCCTCCTCCTCGCCCTCACTCACTCTCTCGCCCGCACTGACCCTCCTCCTCGCCCTCTCTCTCTCTCTCTCGCCCGCACTGACCCTCCTCCTCACCCTCTCTCTCTCGCCCGCACTGACCCTCCTCCTCACCCTCTCTCTCTCTCTCCCCCGCACTGACCCTCCTCCTCGCCCTCACTCACTCTCTCGCCCGCACTGACCCTCCTCCTCACCCTCTCTCGCCCGCACTGACCCTCCTCCTCGCCCTCTCTCGCCCGCACTGACCCTCCTCCTCGCCCTCACTCACTCTCTCGCCCGCACTGACCCTCCTCCTCGCCCTCTCTCGCCTGCACTGACCCTCCTCCTCACCCTCACTCTCTCTCGCCCGCACTGACCCTCCTCCTCGCCCTCACTCACTCTCTCGCCCGCACTGACCCTCCTCCTCGCCCTCTCTCGCCCGCACTGACCCTCCTCCTCACCCTCTCTCGCCCGCACTGACCCTCCTCCTCGCCCTCTCTCGCCCGCACTGACCCTCCTCCTCACCCTCTCTCGCCCGCACTGACCCTCCTCCTCACCCTCACTCACTCTCTCTCGCCCGCACTGACCCTCCTCCTCGCCCTCTCTCGCCCGCACTGACCCTCCTCCTCACCCTCACTCACTCTCTCGCCCGCACTGACCCTCCTCCTCACCCTCTCTCGCCCGCACTGACCCTCCTCCTCACCCTCACTCTCTCTCGCCCGCACTGACCCTCCTCCTCGCCCTCTCTCGCCCGCACTGACCCTCCTCCTCACCCTCACTCTCTCTCGCCCGCACTGACCCTCCTCCTCGCCCTCACTCACTCTCTCGCCCACACTGACCCTCCTCCTCACCCTCTCTCGCCCGCACTGACCCTCCTCCTCGCCCTCACTCACTCTCTCGCCCGCACTGACCCTCCTCCTCGCCCTCACTCTCTCTCTCGCCCGCACCGACCCTCCTCCTCACCCTCTCTTGCCCGCACTGACCCTCCTCCTCGCCCTCACTCTCTCTCTCGCCCGCACTGACCCTCCTCCTCGCCCTCACTCTCGCCCGCACTGACCCTCCTCCTCACCCTCTCTTTTGCCCGCACTGACCCTCCTCCTCGCCCTCACTCTCGCCCGCACTGACCCTCCTCCTCGCCCTCACTCTCTCTCTCGCCCGCACTGACCCTCCTCCTCGCCCTCACTCTCTCTCTCGCCCGCACTGACCCTCCTCCTCGCCCTCACTCTCGCCCGCACTGACCCTCCTCCTCACCCTCTCTTTTGCCCGCACTGACCCTCCTCCTCACCCTCTCTCGCCCGCACTGACCCTCCTCCTCGCCCTCTCTCTCTCTCGCCCGCACTGACCCTCCTCCTCACCCTCTCTCTCGCCTGCACTGACCCTCCTCCTCACCCTCACCCTCTCTCGCCCGCACTGACCCTCCTCCTCGCCCTCACTCACTCTCTCGCCCGCACTGACCCTCCTCCTCACCCTCACTCTCTCTCGCCCGCACTGACCCTCCTCCTCGCCCTCACTCACTCTCTCGCCCGCACTGACCCTCCTCCTCACCCTCACTCTCTCTCGCCCGCACTGACCCTCCTCCTCGCCCTCTCTCGCCCGCACTGACCCTCCTCCTCGCCCTCTCTCGCCCGCACTGACCCTCCTCCTCGCCCTCACGCACAATGATCGCCAACACAGCCGCCCCCCTCTCCACCCCCGCCCTGCCCCTCACCGTCCGTCAGCTCCCCGCCGAAGACCAGGGCCCGGGCGTTGGAGACGGCCACGCAGTGCACCAGGGCATCCAGCCGCAGGTTGAAGTTGATGAGCGCCGCCTCCACGCCGATCTTGGCCATGCCCAGCCACAGGCCCACGTACTGGCAGCGGTTCTCCATGAACAGCGCCACCACGTCGCCGGCGCGGTAGCCCCGCGCCCACAGCAGGCTGGCCACGCGGCTGGAGTAGTCGTCCAGCTGCCGGAAGGTCCAGGCCTCCCCCGTGCCCTCGAAGACCAGGGCCGTCTTGGGCCCGTGGCGCCGCACTGTCTCCGCGAAGATGCGGGGCACGGTGTTGCCCTGGCGGAGGTGCCGGCGCACGTGGAACTTCACGGTCAGCAGGACGAGCGCCGCGCTGCGGGGAGGAGGAGGGGGGGGGGGGGGCGGAGAGGCGTCAGGAGACGGTGGACGAGAGGCGCCCCCCACCCCCGCACGGGCAGAACGAACGGACCCAACTGCAGCTCTCGGGTGGTGAATTGAGCACTAATCCAATCACAGCATCAGTGAAGCCGATGGTGCAGAAAATCGCCAAAGGAATTAATTAGATAAGGGCTGCTCTTCTTTCTGCTCTTAAACACTTCAATTCTAGAAGCAGCATAGCACCTTTCCAGGATTTACAAACCCCTGGCTCCAGTGAGCCACTTCCTGTAGAGACACTAAAGTCGCTATCCTATCAAACCTGGATTCCTAGTTCTGGGTTTCATTCCCAGCCGGTTTTCAGTGCCATAACTTAACCCACACTTGTTTTCTTTGTCTGGCTGAGCTCCGATGAAGCTGGAGGATTGCGAGTATTCGGGAGGTTGCCGGTTCAAATCCCACAGCCGGCAGAGGAATCCTACTCCGTTGGGCCCCTGAGCAAGGCCCTTCACCCCAGCTGCTCCAGGGGCGCCGTATAAATGGCCGACCCTGCGCTCTGACCCCCAGCTTCTCTCCCTGTCTGTGTGTCTCATGGAGAGCAAGCTGGGGTGTGCGAAAAGACAAATCCCTAATGCAAGAAATTGTATAGGGCCGATAAAGTGATCTTATCTTATCTTCTCCTCCGCTTGTTGGCCTTTTTGACTGACTCAGCTCTTACTAGTGGACTATCGCTGCTAAACAGACACAGGCAACAATGACCCTATCTGACACGCCAATAAAGAGCAGCTGTTCCTTCTGCAGACGTGCAATCGGGTGCATTTCAGGCGGCACACCTGACTGAGGGGCAGATCTGGAACCATCTGACTGGGAAAGGATAAAGATGGCGAGTGGCTCAATTAATTTACAAAATCATCGGCGACAAAAATCTAAAATCTCGGAACTTGGTAGAGGGCGGGTACCAAACACACAGCCCCTTCTGAGCTCGGAGATTAACAAGCCGGCCCCCAGGAACAAAGAAGTGAAATCAATGAGCCTCTGAATTAACACGGAGCTCAAACCAGAAGGCAGCAGCGTGCCTCCAGGAGCTGGGGAACGGCTGATCTTGGAGTGAGGAGACGGCGAGTCTCAAAGCCAGGCGTGGCTCAGCTGGGTTGATTACTTGTTTCTAGTCTGGCAACAGCAGCACGAGGCTGGGCTCGATCGCCGCCGAAAGATCCTGCAGCTTCTCTCTGTCCCCCCAGCAAAGTACTTGTTTGACAGGTAAAATCCTTTTTTAAAAAAAACAAAATCAGCGAAATTACCCCCTTTGTCTAATTAAAGAACACCAATGCATCATTGGTATGCAATGCATACCAATGTGTACCAATGCAAGAGAATATCAGGGGAAACACGAAACTCACAGTCTGCACAGTTGTAGCTCTTTGTGAAGAAAGCTGGGCCCCTCCCACCACTTCTCTGTTTCCTCGTATTTCCGGAATGTGCAGACTTTCCTGCTTTCAGGAGAACCTGCTGCACAGAAACTGCAGCAACGGAACCCACCCAGCAGAGACCCGCTGAGGAAGCCGGAAGCACATATTTCCTTTTAACCGAAAGCCAACTCTCAAACGGCCGGGGCTGCCTTGCAGAGGTCTGAATCACTTCAGCCGCTGGGGCAGATTCTTCTTGCGTACAGCGAAACTCCAGTGACTGATGTTGCAATGCACGGTTCTGTGCGGTTCTGCAAATTCCCGTTTTTAGATTTATCGCGGGCGATCTGTTGGCCATTACCGCCGGAGGCATAATCAGAGCTCAGTAAAGGACTTTACTGGAGTTTTGAACTCTGCAGTCCTGAAGGCTCTCTCGTATTTAATTAAAAACAAAGCCTCCCACTTCTATCTTATTCTTTTGGGGTTACATTAGGGTTCCACTCAAAGGTGACTGATTTACCTTTATGTTCCCATCAACAGGGGGGTCTCCAATCCTGTTCAATTCAGCAGATTGTGCCTTAGTAAACCACCAATCTCTCAAGATCAGGCACACTCTGACTGCGAATGCCTGCACAGGTGATCTGCTCACTTAAGATAAATGAAGAGATCACTCTGAGCTAAACTCAACCACCAATCTCTCAAGATCAGGCACACTCTGACTGCAAATGCCTGCACAGGTGATCTGCTCAATTAAGATAAATGAAGAGATCACTTTGAGCTAAACTCAACCACCAATCTCTCAAGATCAGGCACAATCTGACTGCAAATGCCTGCACAGGTGATCTGCTCAATTAAGATAAATGAAGAGATCACTTTGAGCTAAACTCAACCACCAATCTCTCAAGATCAGGCACAATCTGACTACGAATGCCTGCACAGGTGATCTGCTCAATTAAGATAAATGAAGAGATCACTCTGAGCTCAACTCAACCACCAATCTCTCAAGATCAGGCACACTCTGACTGCGAATGCCTGCACAGGTGATCTGCTCAATTAAGATAAATGAAGAGATCACTCTGAGCTCAACTCAACCACCAATCTCTCAAGATCAGGCACAATCTGACTGCGAATGCCTGCACAGGTGATCTGCTCACTTAAGATAAATGAAGAGATCACTCTGAGCTAAACTCAACCACCAATCTCTCAAGATCAGGCACACTCTGACTGCGAATGCCTGCACAGGTGATCTGCTCACTTAAGATAAATGAAGAGATCACTCTGAGCTCAACTCAACCACCAATCTCTCAAGATCAGGCACACTCTGACTGCGAATGCCTGCACAGGTGATCTGCTCAATTAAGATAAATGAAGAGATCACTCTGAGCTCAACTCAACCACCAATCTCTCAAGATCAGGCACAATCTGACTGCAAATGCCTGCACAGGTGATCTGCTCACTTAAGATAAATGAAGAGATCACTCTGAGCTAAACTCAACCACCAATCTCTCAAGATCAGGCACACTCTGACTGCGAATGCCTGCACAGGTGATCTGCTCAATTAAGATAAATGAAGAGATCACTCTGAGCTCAACTCAACCACCAATCTCTCAAGATCAGGCACACTCTGACTGCAAATGCCTGCACAGGTGATCTGCTCACTTAAGATAAATGAAGAGATCACTCTGAGCTAAACTCAACCACCAATCTCTCAAGATCAGGCACACTCTGACTGCGAATGCCTGCACAGGTGATCTGCTCAATTAAGATAAATGAAGAGATCACTCTGAGCTAAACTCAACCACCAATCTCTCAAGATCAGGCACACTCTGACTGCGAATGCCTGCACAGGTGATCTGCTCAATTAAGATAAATGAAGAGATCACTCTGAGCTCAACTCAACCACCAATCTCTCAAGATCAGGCACAATCTGACTGCAAATGCCTGCACAGGTGATCTGCTCACTTAAGATAAATGAAGAGATCACTCTGAGCTCAACTCAACCACCAATCTCTCAAGATCAGGCACAATCTGACTGTGAATGCCTGCACAGGTGATCTGCTCAATTAAGATAAATGAAGAGATCACTCTGAGCTCAACTCAACCACCAATCTCTCAAGATCAGGCACACTCTGACTGCGAATGCCTGCACAGGTGATCTGCTCACTTAAGATAAATGAAGAGATCACTCTGAGCTCAACTCAACCACCAATCTCTCAAGATCAGGCACACTCTGACTGCGAATGCCTGCACAGGTGATCTGCTCACTTAAGATAAATGAAGAGATCACTCTGAGCTAAACTCAACCACCAATCTCTCAAGATCAGGCACACTCTGACTGCGAATGCCTGCACAGGTGATCTGCTCAATTAAGATAAATGAAGAGATCACTTTGAGCTCAACTCAACCACCAATCTCTCAAGATCAGGCACACTCTGACTACGAATGCCTGCACAGGTGATCTGCTCAATTAAGATAAATGAAGAGATCACTTTGAGCTAAACTCAACCACCAATCTCTCAAGATCAGGCACAATCTGACTGCAAATGCCTGCACAGGTGATCTGCTCAATTAAGATAAATGAAGAGATCACTCTGAGCTCAACTCAACCACCAATCTCTCAAGATCAGGCACAATCTGACTGCGAATGCCTGCACAGGTGATCTGCTCAATTAAGATAAATGAAGAGATCACTCTGAGCTCAACTCAACCACCAATCTCTCAAGATGAGGCACACTCTGACTGCGAATGCCTGCACAGGTGATCTGCTCAATTAAGATAAATGAAGAGATCACTCTGAGCTCAACTCAACCACCAATCTCTCAAGATCAGGCACAATCTGACTGCAAATGCCTGCACAGGTGATCTGCTCACTTAAGATAAATGAAGAGATCACTCTGAGCTCAACTCAACCACCAATCTCTCAAGATCAGGCACACTCTGACTGCGAATGCCTGCACAGGTGATCTGCTCAATTAAGATAAATGAAGAGATCACTTTGAGCTCAACTCAACCACCAATCTCTCAAGATCAGGCACACTCTGACTGCGAATGCCTGCACAGGTGATCTGCTCAATTAAGATAAATGAAGAGATCACTCTGAGCTCAACTCAACAGGCACTGCAGCCCCTCAAGGAGCAAAGCTCCCTTGAAGAAAACAAAAATGAAACTGGTGATTTATGGCAGCCTACTGGACAAGTACGCACAGCTTGGAGCTGCTCAGAACCAGCGTTACAGATCCCTGCTCTAAAGGCGTCCATTAACACCGGTATAAAGGTTGAGGAATAAGCAAGACTTGTGATTGTTTCCGAATACTGGACAATGACAATTCTCCACAGCAGTCTGAGCCACTGAGGTTTTTTTACAAACTGCAGTCTCTCTATCTGGGGGCAGATCATGCTTCTTTATAAATGCATTTTCGCTGCTCAAACCCCCCCCGCCAACAGATCTGCCTGGATCTCTTAATTTCAAAAGAGCTCAATGCACATGGACGCCCATTCTCCTAGCACGTTTGAGCTGGAACCCACACGCTCCTGTCCTAGAGAGCCGAGGGCTGGCCGGCCGGCACTCACTGCAAGTCTCTCCTCACGGTCTTCGCGAAGATGCGGATGAACTTCCAGCCCCCCGAGCCCAGGTAGAAGATGAGGAGGCCGGGCAGCACCTGGACCCAGGGAAGGCCGAGGACCAGCCTCAAGAGGAAGAGCACGGCCGCGCACAGCGCCAAGCGCAGCATCCTGGCACCTGCAAGCAAGACAGGGGGCGGTTTAGCACTGTGCCCGCGGCCTCCTACAGTCCTGCCCCTGAACTGTGATCCCCCTGGCAGACACGCGGAGATGACCAGCTGCCCGCACTGTGTCCAGACCCATGGCATCAGTACGGGCCGCACGGTGGCACACAGGGGTGAGTTTTGCTGCCACCTGACTCTGCGGCCTTGGGTTGGATGTGGGTCTGGCAGCCTTCTTGCGTGGAATTTTACAAGCTCTCCCCTTGGGGGAGAGATGCCTTCACCTTCAAGCCCCGTCTGGCGCAGAAGTAACAAACGCATCCACCGCCACCCTGCTTAAATTCCCCCCCCCCCCATCTTGATGTTCGGTCTCTCACTCACCACTACAGCCACATCAAAGCAGGTAGGTTCATCTGCTCTCGTGAGCTCTAGTGCAAAATTCAAACACTGCCCCCCCCCCACCCCGCTAATTTCAATAAACGAACAGTCCATTACAGGGTGGCGGTGAGCCAGATGCTCACTGGACAGACAATGGGTGGACAGCAGATGCTGGATGAGATCAGTCCACTACTGGGTGGACACACACACACACAAAATGACTCACAGAGGCCAATCAACCGAGACGGCATGTCTGGAGACAACTAGCAGGCAGCCTGAGCCTCTGACAGAGACCCACCCGGATACAGGCGCCATGCGAACTCCGCACAGAAGGTGCCGGACTAGAACGTCAACCGGAAGCCAAGAGCTTCGAGGCAGCAGCAGCACAAGGCACCGCGCTCCCCCAAAAAAAGTGAAACTGAAAAATTCCTGAGCTCCCCAGCTCTGAAAACAACCGCATTGCACGGCTTCAATGTCTTTTTAGACGTAATCTGCGGGTAGAGACAGGAGGGGCCTTTCTGCCTCTGCTACATGAACGATACATGGGACTTCAAATAAGATTAAGGCAAGCAAACTTGGTTTTTATTCCAAGCGCAACTTTTTTTTGTGTGACGACTACATGCAATTTCGTCTCTCTCACATGAGCGGAGTCATGCTGGATAAATTAGAGCTCTTTAGTCCATTATTAAAGAGTGCTGCTCTCCGTCAGAAAGGACAGCATTATAGCAGGGAGCTGGGGGGAGAGGGGCGGCGAACGCAGGGCAGACTTGGGGCTCTGTAGCTATCTGCTGATCGAGATCCTGCCCTGCGACAGCTCCAGTAAAGAGCTCGCCTGCAAAAAAAGAGGCACCAATACAAAATGCTTTGGATAAAGTTAATGACAAATACTGTCCCATTTAGTCAAAGTACCTGTAAACTAAACTAGAGCAGAGACCGTCACGCCTCGTTGTGAATATGCTGAAAAGGCAACAGCTTCTACTCGGAATCTCCAGGGTCTGGTAGAACTCACTGCTGCACTTGCATATATGTATTTTACTTTAAAGGCAGACAAATATGACTCTACTGTTTGTTATCTGTCCTCTAACAGAACAGATCAGGGGAGTCTTCATCCCTGGTCCTGGACAGCCCCAGTCCAGAAGGTTTTACAGGTCATAAGTCATCGATATCTAAAGATCTGGTTCAAGTAATCAGGTGATCTGTTAGATCACGCAGCCAAAGTTAGAGAACAAACTGATTTCAAACAAAAATCAGGGTACACTTCTGACGTGAAGGTCCGGACTTGAACGGAACAAGTTACTTGTGAAATTCAAAAATAACTTCAACGTGCTTCTCACCGTGATAAAGTTACAACGATGAGGTTGACCTGGACCAACTGGACTCCCGGATCCCGGACTCTCTTGAGAATAAAGGCCTTCCATTAAAATGAAGTCCTTACAAAAAACACCCTCCGTTTCTATACAAATGCCCCACCTCAACAGACACCTTCAGTTATTTTTGCAAGGCGTCCATTGCAAAAGAAAAGCTTTTGATAACTATATGTAATACATCTAAAAAAACACATTTAAATTTGAAAGATTTTGTTGCTTTCCTTTATTCTAAGAGCTTTAATTTGGAGTGCTGTAAACGTGCAGCATCACGTTAAAAGACCATAAGAAAACGTCAGTTGGGGCTGGTAAATAAACAGCTTTATCCTCCGTGTACAGGCACTTGAAAGGCGCCACGGCTGTTCTGTTGCCCAGTACGCTTCAACAGGAGCGCCCGGGCGAATCACAGCCCGCCGGAGCGGCTCGGTTCACACCCTGCACCTTCCCGGCTGACTTTCGCAGGCGGAGCCCGTCGCCTGCGCACCTGCAGGGGAGACCACCGGTGGCCAGGAAAAGGAGGTGGACCGGGGCGGGGAGGAGATTGAGGAGAACAGCGAGCTACGACCCTTGATTATGCACGGAGATTACCAAAAAGCGGCGCCTGTATCTAGTTTGGAGCTCAAGCGAGATCGGGAAAAAAAAAAAAGGGTTTAGGAACGAAACTTTGTTTGACCGAGCCTAGGGGAGTGTTTCCTCTGAAACAATGCCCAGCGCCTTTGCGCGTCCACCCCTCTCTCCGCGCTGACCGGTGCGGATCGCAGAGGAAGGCAGGCGGTCAGCGCGGAGGGGGGGGTATGACCGCAATTAGCAGCAAAGCCAACCTCAAGGTGTCCCCTACGGACATTCCGGTCAACATTTAAGTGTGTGTATATGTAGGGGGTGGGGGGGGGGAGATAACCTCACCTCACCTAGGAACAATCCCGCAGTCATCGGTGGATTGAAACCAGGCAGCGGACTCGGCCGCGAAAGCGAGCAGTCACCCCTTCCAGGGGTCAAAAGCGTGAAAGGGGTTTAACCGCAGTGCGTGAGGCTGCCGGCTTTTCTGCCTTTTTTTTTTTTACATCGCATCCACAAAAAAAAACCACCCCACCATCGGTCCCTTTCGGTTTTTTTTTTTTCCCCCGACGCGTGTCGCGCAGGTCACTTCGTCGCCATGAAAACGGGCAACACGACGAGCACCGGGACAAGCCGTCGCCGCTCCCGGCGCTGAAAGAGGAGGAGGCATCACGCCTGGAATGAATCCACCAGGGTCCCAGGCTTCTAAGCCACAAAGGTGCGCATCGCTACCGCAGGACACCGCCGTCAGCATCGTCTGTTTTCGCCCCACACGCCTACGTTTCCCTGGGCTGGCCGCGGTGCGTGAAGTGGGAGATGTAAATAGACGCGTGAATTAAGCCATTTCCCGGGCTAAGAAGCTTAAACGCATCCTCAACAGCAGTCAAACGGGCAAGGTTGTTAAACGACAGACGGGGAAGCCGGCGCTATGAATAGCCTAGATTAAGGCAATGGAGGACCCGGAAACTGCGCATCGAGAGACGGGCTGGGGAGACATACCTGTTATTTCTCAATGAAATCCTCCCCCCCGCCACGAGCAAGCCTCCAAACTTTCTGCGAGCGGCAGATCGGAACCCGGTCCGTCCCAAACCACCTCGATCCGCTTAGATCGTCCTCTCCCGGCTGTGCATGACACCCCGACTCCAGGAGGGGAAACCGGGCGACCCGCCGCTCTTCTCGCGTCCCGGGCAAGACCGCGCTCCGCGTCAGCTCGACTTTGCCCCCATGTCCCTCAGGCCGTCGGTCTTTCTCTTTCTCTCTCTCTCTCCTTTCAGTCCGCGCCTCTGTACCTGTACAACATCCCTCGCTGACCTTTCAGTTTTCTCAGCCCCTCCCCTACGCGCTACCTGCAGCGGCGCTCCATGCGTGCGCTTGACTGACGGGCACCCCGGCCAACCCAATCGGCGGCGGCCGTATTGTCTGCAGCGGGCTGGGGCGGGCTCGCCAGGAACAGGCCCCGCCTTTTAAACCCCCAGCGCCGCGCAATGTCCGCTGCCGCCGGCTCCACGCTTCGGACTGGCGGCGACCAGGGGCCGTGGTTCTGGAGAGCGTGATCTGCGCCGGCAAGATCAGACTTCGGCGTGGCTGTCTGGAGTGAAGCGCAGCTCACAGAGAAAGGTGAAAGAAACACAAAGGATGGGCACCCCAACAATGGAACAGGTCTTAATAATAATAATAATAATAATAATAATAATAATAATATTATTATTATTATTAACAACAACAATAATTAATTCCTTACACTTATATAGCGCTTTTCTGGACACTCCACTTAAAGCGCTTTACAGGTAAGGGGGATCACCTCCACCACCATCAGTGTGCAGCCCCACCTGGATGATGCGCCAGTCCGCTCCCCACACACCAGCTCTCAGTGGGGAGGAGAGCAGAGTGATGGAGCCAGTTCAGAGATGGGGGTTATTAGGAGGCCGTGACCGGTAAAGTCAAATTTTGGACGGGACATTAACAATCTAATCTTTTTGAGAAGCAGGTGTGAGCCTGGTCATTACCTGGATGGGAGACCTCCTGGGAAAAACTAAGGCTGCTGCTGCAAGAGGTGTTAGTGGGGCCAGTAGGGGGCGCTCACCCTGCGGTCCATGTAGGTCCTAATGCCCCAGTATAGTGACGGGGACACTATACTGTAAAAAGGCGCCGTCCTTCGGATAAAACGTAAAACCGAGGTCCTGACTTTCTGCGGTGATTAAAAACCCCAGGGCGTTTCTCGAAAAGAGTAGGGGTGTTACCCTGCTGTCCTGACCAAATTTCCCCCTGGCCTTTACCAATCATGGCCTCCTAATAATCCCCATCTCTGAACTGGCTCCATCACTCTGCTCTACTCCCCACTGAGAGCTGGTGTGTGGGGAGCGGACTGGCGCATCATCCAGGTGGGGCTGCACACTGGTGGTGGTGGAGGGGATCCCCATTACCTGTAAAGCGCTTTGAGTGGAGTGCCCAGAAAAGCGCTATATAAGTGTAAGCCATTATTATAATTAAAGGAAAGAGGACACCAGGGAATGGGATTTTGCACATCTCGCACGTGGAGGAGGGGGGTTGTCAAAATGCACAATCGAACCCCCCCCAACAGACGAACTCAGGTTCCCAGCAGACAAGCATCACCCCCTACCTATCCTTCTTGAAGTGAAAACCAGACCAAAACCTTCGATTTGAAGCGATTCAGGGATCTAGCCTGTGACCCTCCGTTTAAGGCTTCAACAACAGTGTCTAGCAGAGCAGCCTGTCCACTTTAGCTCACGGTTGCTTCCCAGCAGGCCTTTGGTGACCCAACTTCCTGCCGGCCAGACTGCCCTTAGTGAGCGCCTCACTCACTCACACACCCCGGAATACCAAGACTGCAGGACACGTCTCTGCGCCCGCATTCCTGACATTCCTCAGGAGCTGGGGGAGTTGGACAGACAGGTTGACGCACAAAGACGCGGAGGTGTGTCCGCTGCCGACGGGGCAGCAGACAGGGTGGGCGAAGGTACACCTGTAAACGCGGCGCTCTGGAGTACTGAACTCTGGTTCCGAGGGATTAAAGCAGGTTTCAGCGGGTACGCAATCCCTCTGCGAGCCATTCCAAGAAAACGCCCCCTCCCAGAAGAAATACGTGGGGGGGGAAGATATTCCTATCAATTCCCAGCTCTTCTGAGTTGCCGGGATTTAGAGTTTCGTCGCAGTTCGAAGTTCATTCTCTGTTTATAACTTTCCTCCAGCTCGCTCGTGCTGGCCACGAGCGTATCGGGGTGACCTTCATCCTCTGCGTTTTGATTACAGCGCAGATGAGGTCTGTGACTGTCGTCAGCCGTCACCACAGAGAGCTGGCATCGTGTGGAGCCAAGGAGTCAAACGGACAGATGATCAGGGGAAGATCCGTTTCATTAACGTTAGCAGGGATCCAATCCAGTCGTGTTTTCCCCAGATCTATTTTGTTTTTAAATAAGAGACCCTTTCCAGAAATAGTGCTCCCCACATAGTAAAGACACAACGTGCTACCAGTTGACTCTCATTACGCCAGTGGCTCTGAAATTCAGTCACGGTCAACATAAAATCACTGTATATTAAAATCAACCAGGACCTTGTTCTAATTTACTTCGGAAATAACAGCTTTACAAATGCAAATTGAACGCCGACACCTCCCCAACGTCCCCAAAACCTGTCGTGTAACATTATACACCAGCAACAACCTCTCGCATGAACCCCACCAAACGGGTTCGGGCAAGATTCCCCCCTTTTTGAAAATTAAGCTGAGAACGTCGCGACTCCAGCTCGCCAAGGGCTGTGGTGAGGCGTCCCGCCAGAGGGAGCGCCCGCCTGATCCCAGAAATCCGCACCCGAACGGAACAAAAACGTCAAATCCATACCACTGGCATGGCAGGAACCTAGAACGCTCCCGAAACAGGCCCCGCGACATTTGCCGTGATTTCGGTTCTTGTAAAATAATAATAATAATAATAATAATAATAATAATAATACCGCTTTATTAACCCTTTACAATTTCTTGCATTAGGAATGTGTCTTTTCGCAGACCCCAGCTTGCTCTCCTTGAGACACACAGACAGGGAGAGAAGCTGGGGGTCAGAGCGCAGGGTCAGCCATTTATAAAGCACCCCTGGAGCAGCTGGGGTTAAGGGCCTCGCTCAGGGGCCCAACGGAGTAGGATTCCTCTGCCGGCTGCGGGATTCGAACCGGCAACCTCCCAAGCCACAGGAGCAGATCCTGAGCCACAGATCCCCCGCTCCGCCCCAAAAGGACTTGGCAGAAACAGGGGAGAACTCAGATGGAGCTCAGAGGGATAAGGAAGCAGACTTCTGAGCGCTGGCAGAGTGGAAATCGCCCTGCAGAGGGGCTCACCCTGCTCCGCAAAACGATACCAGGCATCGGCACCGCCCTGATTTCAATCCACGCAAGTGCATGCATTTCAATAAACTTTATTAAGCTATTCGCATTACGTGTGGGGGTTCGAGTCCGGGGCGGGGGGCACTGCAGGGTGGGGGGGGCTCTCCGTGGTGTCAACAGGCCTTATTTGTTGCCAGTTTGCACATACCAAGGTGATCTTTAAACAGATGCTCCCCCGTGATCCGGCGAAAGTTTAGTGGAAGGCAGCATGGTGGTGGTGGTGGTGGTGCTGGGGGGGGCGGGCGATGAAGGACCGCCGTCCTGCCAGAGGAGCCTCAGTCACCCAGGTCCAAACCAAACTCCCCGTACAGGTCCTTCGTGGTCACTCCTCGCACCGTCGCTGCGGGAGGCAACACGAGAAGGGTCAGCCGAGCGTTCAGATCTTTGGGGGGTGCTGCACAGCCACAGAGCGGGTCACCTATCCATAGACCGTGCCCCTCACTGGTGGCATCGCGGCATGGTCCAGTAATACTACCGTATGCGACAATGATGCACCACCAGGGGCTGTGGCAACG
Organism: Atractosteus spatula; assembly: GCF_055471065.1. Taxonomy (NCBI): domain Eukaryota; kingdom Metazoa; phylum Chordata; class Actinopteri; order Semionotiformes; family Lepisosteidae; genus Atractosteus; species Atractosteus spatula. Next base: position 14,424,285 of record NC_142728.1, on the reverse strand, counting down.
GCAGAGAGGGTTATAGGTTGTGCTTTACCATCAATCTGTGAGAGTCACACCACCCGCTGTCGCAATAAAGCCAGATCCATCATTTAGGATCCCAGCCACAGACCGTTCTCCCCTCTGCGCTCTGGCAAGCGGTACCTCACTGTTAAAGCACAGAGCACCAGGCTTAAGAACAGCTTCTACCCCACTGCAGTACGCATCCTCAACAGCTAACTGCACTGCCTCAGACTCAATGCACCCCTGTACCCTGCGCTTTTGACTTGTTTGACTTGGACTACCATGTATTTTTGCTCACTACCACATTTATTGTTCTGGTTTATTGCACATACAGTATTATCACTATTTATTCCATGCATCATCGGCTGGACTGTGCACGTCCCGAGAGAACGCGGCAAAAAAAATAATTCCAGTGTGCATGTACATACTGTAGGGCAATCAACACCTCCACTCTGGGAAAACAGACCTCTTAAAAAAAAAAAGACACTTCTAAATGGTGGTCAGCCATGTTGTTGAAGTGGATATGAGCAAAAGACTACGTGGAAGGGCATTTATAACCCAGACCTGGAGGGACGTCTTTACACAAAGGGTGGTGGGGGTATGAAACAGGCGCCCCCAGCCATGATGTTAAAGCCCATACCCTGGCTTCTCTCAAGGAATGGCTGGATGAGACCCAGGGATCAATTTACTATTAGTACCCAGACAAGCCAGACGGGATGAACGGCTCCTGTTGTTTATAACCCATCTTACATTCCCGCATGTTGATTAAAACAGCCTGAGGTCCTTCAAGGAGACATGTAAATCCTTTCTGCCTGTGATGGAGAGACCCGAATTACAGAGAGCGCTTCAGAAAGAGAGGGGGGGGGGGAAAAGCAACAGATTTCTCGTTACACATTTTGTTTTTACAGAATCGAATGCCATCCCTGCCTTGTGGCACCGTGATCTGAAAACCCCAGCTCCAGAGTTAACCTAGAGAGCCGCCTTAAGACGCCGCTCGGCACTTGGATGTAAAACCTAACATCTTGCACAAGATGTGACGAGAGTCACTGTGAGGGGACGGTTCTCGGGGACAAACGTGCGCTGAAAACAGCAGATGTGCAGAAAGCTGTTCCGCCCTGAATGGATTTTCACCTTGAAATGTGCAAAAGGAGAGGGACAGGTCTCTTAATTATCTGCTGCAGTCGTGCCAGGCTTTTTCCTGAATGCTGCTCTGTCTTGATTTGTCCCACCGGTTCTGGAATCGCTGGCTCAGCTCCAGAGGCTACGCTCCTGAAAAAGACTGGAGATCGGCACGCACCCACGCTTCATCACTCTGCTCTCCTCCCCACTGAGAGCTGGTGTGTGGGGACTGGCGCATCATCCAGTTAGAGGGCTGCACACTGGTGGCAGTAGTGGGATCCGCATTGCCTGTAAAGGGCTTTTTATTGGGAAAATGGATCTCACCCAGTCTGCCCAGCAGCATCTGCCCATTGTCCTTGATGTCGTTGTACTCGTGGAGCAGGTCAATGTGTCTGTCCAGCTCCTCCACAGTCAGCCCCCTGGAGAGCAGCAACACCAGAAAGAAACTGTGTGAGGAACAACAACAACAACAACAACAACAAAAAAATAGACCAGAAAGAGAAAGCTCTTTTGCCAGACACCCCCCCCCCCCCCCCCAAAAAAGGAACTCACTTCTGTTGTTTTCTGATTTAAATCAGTTTTTTTCTTTCGGCTCAAGACTAAAGAGAGTTAGTTCCCTTGGTCTACCAGTGTAACAGATTTAGAACAGTGAAATATCTGGTTGCTTCTCCCCAGACTGATCCCAGAGCATCAATATCTCCCCCCTGTAAAACAGTGATCACAATATTAAAGTTATGTACAATATATTAAATGAGGTCTCACTAGTGCTTTGGAGTTTTAAAGTAACATCCCTCATTATAAAGACTACATTTGGGATATATACTATACAATATATAGATTTTTCATTCTTGATCAACATCAAATCCCAAATTCTCTGTGCCTCAAATCCCGAACACAAGTCCGCTCACTCGGTCTGCAACTGAGCTATTTCAGAATCCAGCTCCTGTAGCCTCTTCTTCAGGTCCTCCACCTCCTCTTCCACGCTGGACTGGCCGGCTGCCGGACAGCGGACAGTGGACTGACTCTGCAGCTGAGTCCAGAGAGACAGAGACAGATGCCCACCGCACAATCACTTGGATGCCAAAGGAAATGAGCTACAGTACCAATGCTCTTATACAGCTCAGTAATGCACTAAACCAGAGCTCTCCAGTCCTACACAGTCGCATAAAATATTTAAAGTCCCCCTTAGCTTTCCACTTAAGCGTTCTCTGACTTTAGGGTGTTGACCCTTAAGAGACCAGCCAAATGCACTGAAGTCGATAGAGTGGTTAAGCAGAAAGGTATCCATGTGTTATACAGGAGGTATTTAGTATATAAGCCTTTAAAACGATATAACATAAAATAAGGGAAGTTTCCCAATTCTTAAGGAAGTATGGACTGTAAACTTAACTTAAATAACATGCAAGGATTCAAAATCAGGATTGGAAAAAAAAATAACATTTTCAGTCTTATCAGTATACAACAATTCAAAATCCACAGCAGATATTATCCTTTGACAAAGTAAAAGATGAATGAGGAGGGGGAATAATGTTTTAGATTTTTAATGAATCCTTTTTTAGTAACCCTAATTGGTCAGAATTCAATTCAGGGGTTGGACTCTGCACTAGAGAAACAGCATTCCTCCTTCAGCCATATGTGTTATTTAGGAAACGGTACCGTGGAAGGCTCTTTAAAAAGCTGGATTAGTCTGCCACTAAATTACTGACTTGAAACTTCACATCTCACCCTGACTCTCACGTTTGAACTAAGAAACATCGCCGACTAGTGGACAGGAGCGGACATTGCAGTTAAAAAAAAGGACAATGCAGTTAGAGATCGTGTTACGAAACGGTAACTGTAAAAAAAACGTTTTCTTTAAGAAATTGCAAATAAAGGAGGATTACTTACAGGCGATTTAAAAGCCGAGTTCAGCCTCTCTGATGCTGCAAAGGGTGTCCTAAACAAAGTTTAACAAATATATTACAGACCAGATTTTATTCCTACTCAGATCGTAATGCAATTAAAATACGTTTGCATGTTCAGGACCGTATACTGGATTCTGAAACTATAGTTGTACCTTCATAGGGAAAACAAATGGCTATAAAATGTTTAAATCATATTTTTAAAGCAGAGGATATTCACCTGCCAGTCAATAGTATTATTTTATTGTTGGTTAATTCACAATTTGAATTTTAAAAACGTCAATCCGACTGTCAGCTGGCAGATACACAAACACTATATTTACCCACAGCAAAGGAAATGAAAACAGGGTATTAAAACGATTTCACAATACCGCTTGATATAAACACAAACCACTTAACCCTTAGGAAAACGTGCAGCACATTATTCCAAAAGCTACCTCAGCAGTAGCTCTTAAAACACTTCAGCAATACAGAATTCCTTGTCAAAACACAACATTCCTTCTGAGGTACACTGAGAAGAACTCAAAACCAGGGGAGAAAGATTCTCTTAATTACTTCTGATTCTGCCGAGGCATCCTCTGGGTGAAAGTGAGCACAGCACCACCGATGAAGGGGTTGCACTGATTGGCGTAGTTCTGTTCTTGTTTTGAGAAATTTAAAACCCAGTAAAAAAAAAAAAGGGTTCACAGAGTCAAGTGCGGGCGTTTGAGGCCAGACAGCTCACAGCTGCAGTACATAAAACCCACAGCACGAGTGATCATCAATTATGTAGTGCGGGCAGATGCATCTAAACTCTCCTTCCACGGTCAGAAAACTTATTTCTTGAAAATAACCGGCTGACTCCCTAGTGGCATCACTTTATGGCACAGTAACACTACCATGCATGACAGAGCCGCGCTACAAAGTGTTGTGGCAACGGCACAGAGGATTATAGGATGTGACTGACCATCAGTCGGTGAGATCCACACCATCCGCTGTCGCAAAAAAGCTTCAGAGAACAGCTTCTACTCCACTGCGGTGTGCATCCTTAACAGCTACCTGCAACGCCTCAGACTCCGACTCAACCCACCTCTGCACTTTTTACACGGTCTACCGTGGGTCTTTTTCCAGTACTACATATATATATGGTTACTGGTTGTTTTTATTGATGTTTGTAATGTACTGTCTATATTGCGCGATTAAGAACCCCAATGTTGTTCAGGTGGGCGGCTGCGTCAGCTTGCATAGGCTGCAAAGGAGCAAGTAATAGGTTTATTCCCTGCTGAAAAGAGAAATTCCATGCTCTCTTTCCAGCATGGAATAAACCGATTACTTGCTCCTAAGAATCCCAATGTACGTGTAGTTGTGGCAATAAGCACCTCTACCGCTCTATTAACAGCAGAGGCCATAAATACCCTTAACTTCAGATTGTATGAACTTGAACTCACCGATGGAGTTTCAGTGTAAGAGCCCAGGGCCTAATCGCGACTCCACCGTGTCGCAACCTACTAACTAACTAGAAAACAAATTTAAACCAGTAGTGTAACATATTACCTACCTTCTGCGCTTTCCTCCAGCTGACAAACCACAAACCGTTCTCCTCGGAGTGGTGTCATTAGACAGCTTCTTGACATCTGGAGTAGACATCTCTTCTGAATCCATAGCGCTGCAGAGGGAGCAGTAATAACAACGATCTTCTGCCTTCAATGAACCGTTTTTGATTTCCAGCACAAACCCCCAGACGGAGGCGGCTTCTCGCTACTCAAACCCCCCGCTCTCGATGAACCCGGAACACGGAGACAGACCTGTGAACGGATACCCCACTAGGACAAACCGCACGAAGGCTAGCCGACACAGAAAGCGAAGAACCAATCCCATCGACTCTTTTTCGGCAGCTGTGAAAGTAATGACGACTTTCATCATTATTTAGGACTTCTAGTACAAAAACAATAGAAAAACAAAAACAACAACAACAACAACAATAATAATAATAATAATAATAAACACCACTAGTACTGCCAACTGGTCATGTACTTAACGTTTCATAATAGATATCCATACTTAAGTATGATTTAGGTTTTTTCTTAATTATCTACAAAGGAAAAAAATTCATGCGCTCAGAAAAAACACTGAAAAATTAAAAACAGACAAGTCGTTGTAGCGCTAGCTTTAAGCCGTCAGCAGGTGGCGCCACAGAACCACGATCGCTTTGCCACGGGACTCGTCACACGATTGAAAGTGTCGAGGCTGAGGAAAATGCATACCTATCGAGAGGATATCAAGATATTGGATAGTGGATAGATATTTGACATCCATCCATTTTCTTACAGCTCTATTCAATACCGTGTCACGGGGGAGCCAGGTACTGTCCTAGAGGGTAATGTGGGCAGGCTGGGATACACCCTGGACGGGATGCCAGGCCATAACAGGACACACACAGACACAGAGACACCAGGGCCAATTTTTTCCAGAAGCCGATTAACCACTGTGGGAGGAAACTCCAACAAACACAGGGGGAACACGCGAACTCCACACGGATAGCCACTCAAGTTCCAGAACTGAAGCCAGGGCCCCAACACTGTGAGGCCATTTGTGTAGCACTGTGCTGCCCCACATCTGATACTGTGTTTTAAAACGTACAAATGCAACAGCTACTCTACTCAACCTGTAATCTGACCAACATCGGAAATACAGGGTTTAACAGAACATCCTTTTTTTTTTTCTGGGTCAGTTTAGGTCAAAATCATCTCCCCTCAACAATTCTCCAGGACACATAGCTGTAGATGTAAAGATGAAGGCGGCCACATATCGGAATTGTGCCTCGAAGCCCCACTAAATCTTTGCGCTTACTGGCATGGGGTGTTTTATAAGTTCAAATAAAACATAACAGCAGATTTTAGTTCTGCCCAACAGATAATAGTATCGAAGGCACCAGGAATCAAAGCAAAGATGAGTCAGAGCAGGATATACTGTACAACAGGGCCGGCCCTGGCAGTAATTTCATTTCGCGCGTGTCCCCCCCCCCCCCCCCAAACATGTTATTGAGACCAAGGATGCGCTCGTAATCTTGTCACCAGTCTTGATCAGTTCGTTCAAGTTTATTTCGGTACAGCAAGGACATGGCCCACCCTTGTGACTGCTCAGCTCCCAGTGTGAAAATCACTCTACATTCTAAAATGCTACTGTGCAGTCCCTCCCCCAAGTCTTCCCTCTGATCAAGACTCACCTGTTTGGGCTCCGATGGTCAGATCGAGGCTGACCAATGCAGCTGTCTGTGCTGCGGCTTTTAACATCAGCCCTATACAATTTCTTGCATTAGGAATGAGTCTTTTTGCAGACCCCAGCTTGCTCTCCATGAGACACAGACAGGGAGAGAAGCTGGGGGTCAGAGCGCAGGGTCAGCCATTTATACGGCGCCCCTGGAGCAGTTCGGGTTAAGGGCCTGGCTCAGGGGTCCAGCAGAGTAGGATTCCTCTGCCGGCTGCGGGATTTGAACCGGCAACCTCCCAGCCACAGGCGCAGATCCTGAGCCACAGAGCCCCCGCCCCGCTCCGCCCACTTTTTACAAGCTAAACCAGCTGGTTGCTGGGCTTATCTGGACCAATGTAACGGAGACGCTGAAAGAAACCTGCAGACACACTGGCCACCCCTAGGACCAAGACTGGACAACAATGGCCCAGACTGTACAATTCATCATTGCAGTTTCAGTAGCTGACCTTGCCACTCTGCACTCGGGACTGTTTTATTTGCTGATACTGTGCAGTCCATTAACTGTCAGTTGCCTTGAACTAAGGCAGCAGCCGAACAACTTGAGCCGATTCTCAACCGGACTTGTGGATAAGATCTGGGGCTCCAACAAATTGGTCTTGTAAGTCACAGGGCCACTATCTAGCTGGGGGGGGGGGGGGGGTCTTTCTCCCATTTTATACTAGGCTGCTTCCACCCTAAATAAGAGCAGTGGGGAGAAAATAAGACCAGAGCTGCTTGTGATTCAGCAGGAAGCCCACATTTTTTAACATCTACCAAGTGCCAGAAATACACCTTCAAACTTCTCGGGTCTCGGCCCGGCGCTGGGCGGTCACGTGATCCGCGCCCTGCGCCGCAGGTCCGAGCTCGCGGGTGGCGGCTCCTGCCCAGACTCCGGCCCGGGAAGGGCGAAGGGGGAGGCAGAGAACGTCGCCGCAACCACTAGGCAATAAAAGTCTCGCGTTTCAGCCCCCGGCTCTGAAATGAGAAAAACAGCAGGGCCCGAGAGAGAGAGAGAGAGAACATCCTTTTTCAGCAGCGAGTCACGAGGCCGCCAGACTCCCCCAGACAAAAACACCTTCGTCTTCCACGAAAGGAGCCCGAGGGGACTGGCTGGGAATCAAAAAGCCCTTTGTGGACCCGAGAGTTCACGTTAAAGCTGGAGACTGTTTTGTCTAAGTCCTGCTGCACGTGTCTGCAGTCTTTAGCAAGTGCCTGGGACGGGGAATAAGAGGTGCCATTATCTGACCTTATTTTTTTGCAGAGGATATCCTGTTCAATTACAAGCAGAGCGCAGGCTGCATTTTCCACACAGGATCCCCAGCAAGCGCTCGGCTATGCACCTCGAAACCCCCCCCCCCCCCCCCAAAGCGAAACAGATGAACACTCCCGGTTGTGCAGTGTGTGCTTTCATTCCTAGAAAGAGCGATGCTGCAGGGTTTTCTCTTTTTTTTTTGAAAGGGGCTGCTTCTCTTGTCAGGCCGGGCTGTTAAAATCCAAGAGGTTTCCACCCAGACGTCAACACAGAACGCAAACGGAACTGTTAACAGCCAGTTGAGGGAGGGGTCGTGGCAGTAAAAAAATAAAAATAAAACCAGCCCGCTTGAATGCCCCTCTTCGCAGGGCAGGGATTACACGAATGGGGTGGTAAATCATTTACACTAATATCGAATGTTGCCATTCCACCTTCCTGAGGAACACTGTGTACCCCACAGTGATTCCTTGCCACCCTTACTGACAACAGTGTCTACTCTTAAATCACCAATGCTTCAGCCCATAGCCAATCGCCAGGAGGTGTACACTAACCAGCTGTCACGCCCTAAATGTCCCCATGAAGAACCCCCTGTATTTTCGTTTCCAAAAACTGTTTCTCTACAGCGCACCACTGCACTGAAACACTCACTTGCTCCCTCCCAGGTTGCATCAGTTCAGTCCAAATTCTGTAATATATACACAAAACACAAGAAGGTCACACTACAAGACTTGGGAGAACATCTGCTCGAAGCTGCTGCAGAATCCATTTCTTTGTATTGATTTAAAACAGCTCCTAACCAATGGCGGTCTGATGCGTCGGGAACTTAACCTTCGATAGAACACAGCAAACATTCTTTTCAATTTTCAACGTGGTGCATTTCGGGGTTGGCCCAAGTTTCACATCTCCTGGAGACATGTCAAAATAGGTTTCAATAAGTTGACTTTAGAAATCAAATGAGTTTTGGAGACTGATTACTTTTACGTTTTAAAGAATGAGTATAACTCTTTGCAGTTTAAAGAAGTTACCTAGGAGTACTTCTCTGTGCTTTCTAGCACTCTCAGAATTATTCAGCTGTTCAAACTTTTGTCTTCTGGTATGTAACATGAATTAATTTGAACAGAAATTGTAAGCATGCAGTGAAATATCACACAAGGCTGCATTCAACTTCACTGGTAGCAATTTTAATGTTTTACATTATTTAGATTACAAAACCAATACAAGTCTTAATAATAAATTAATATTTACATTACGGTATTTTACAAAGCCAAAAACGATATTATATACCTGTTATATACAATAGAAAAATCAGGTCATGGGTAATACGCTTACATTCACACCTACAGTACAAGGCTTTGGCACGAAAATATTAATAAGTACATTTTTGGAGGTCTTAAAGCGCTTTTGGAATAATAGGTTTTATGACTAAAGAACTGGAGAGGATTCAATTTCACAAACAGGGCTTTGCAAAACACTGCAAACGAATGTTTGACAATCAGCCTGGGATTTGGAATAAAATATTTAAGTATTTCTTTTACCGTGTGCATGTCACAAGTTCGAAAACACGGAGATGGCTTGCATCCAGCAGTTTATTGCCGAGTGCTCATTTATTTTACAACACGGTGAAAATCTGTTATTTATTTTGAAAAAAGAAATGTTTTTTAAGGTTCTTGCCCTGACAATAACACATACCAGCACTGTTTGGGGGGCGGGAGGGGGAATCATGCATCCTCATTTCAGGGTGCAGGTTTCAACTTTAATCACTTTAAAATAATTTCTTTTTTTTCCCCCAAGTTCCTCGGTACAAGAGCATCCAAAGGCAGATTCTGCAGGGCTCCAGAGTGCCCTCTTTCTTTTGGTGCCAAAGACACGTTGCCAAGCTTAACTGGGCGCTGTATTCTGGCCAGTTTAAAATAAGGTCTTTCAATGAGGTTCTCCTTTTATTTCAAAAGGAAGCACTGGTCTTTGAATGCTCTTTCACGAAGGGACGAGTGTAATTTAACATGCGGTACTGAGCCTTGTAGAGTACGGAGGAGGCCCCAGACAGCTGACTGATTTCAGCTGGGATACTGTCGCTCTCTCGGACTTGCCGCCCAGCGCGCTGACTCTGCTACGGCAGGGCCAGAGTCTGCTCTTGCCCTCTAACCCTCCAACCTTCCATTTCCTGGAGTCTGCGGCTACTTATTTGGATGCTGGCTGGGGATGGTGCAGTGGGAGGCCCCGGTCACAGGCTCTCATCCAGGGACCTTTGATGGACGGCTTCCAAATTGAACGAACCTTGTCTTTCACTGCTGGCTTGGTGACCTGAAACACACAGCAACACGGGTAACGGCTGGCACCCATCACTGGCGTACACCGCCAACGTCCATCGGCCCAGGGGTGACGGCTCAAGAGTTGGGAGGCATGCCGCCCAGCTTTCGAGTCAAGGGGGCCAGATCTGGATCAGAGCTGGTGCTAGAGACGGAAGTCTACTGTACTGGCAGGAGCTGCTTCGTGGTTTCATTATTTTTATGGTCTGAGCTGGTGACTGGAGAGCCAGCAGTTACAATGATGTTGCTGATCTGCGGGTATTCCGACGATGATGGATCCAAGCCATTAATGTTAATTTGCCTGATGCATTTATCCAAAGTACTCATCCACACATACCTATCTGTACCCATTTATACCCATCCTGGGTGTTTATATGACGAGTTCTCAGTTCCAGCCCTAAAGACGACTGGTTACTGGTTAAAATCTTGCCCTGGCTTACCGGGTGTGTGTGGTAAAAAAAACACATTCTAAACTGCAGCTGGTGACACATTTGCCTGCAGTACAAACCAGCCTCGTTTTGGAACATGATACTATATTTTCAACGTGTAGCACCCTGAAAACGAAATATTCCTTCTCCATAAGTTACATTACGTCTGGAAAAAAGCAGAAATCCAACTCATCCACCCATCGCAAATTCCAGACAGGTCAACAATTGATGGTTGTTTTCCTTTTACCGGAGACTACTTGCATCTGCTCAGTGGAAACCTGCCACCAAACACTGCGCCTGGAATAAGGACTAGCAAGCTGGTCAGCCTTGTGATTTAATGCAGGCCTTTGTCTCTTGTACTTCAGCTGAAGATGATAAATCTTTTCCTTTAATCGTTACGAGAAACAAATATGAAAAAAACAAAGGTCAACCATAGCATTTATGCCATCGGTTTGTCCCACTTCGGAATAAACAGGCTCATCGAGACATCCGACCCACAGTTTGAATGGATCAGTTGAATAAGAGCAATAAATCCCTTGAAGAATATTTTAAACCTAAGTGAGATACAGGCAGGTGTTTTTGCGAAGCACAAGCTGTGCCTAGGGTTCTCAATACAGGAGGATCAACTCCTGTCCCGTGGTGATAAAAAAAAAGGACTTCATACACAGCAGCAGAGGGTGTAGCAGTCCAGCTTAGCTGCATTTCTGCCGTTTCCTCCCAGCCGGTTGCTCTTCGGCAGGATGAGGATGAACGCTATGGCCAAAGCCAGGTGGTAGAAGCTGTGGACGTAGGCGTAGTCCCACTCCTGCCGAAAGAGGAGAGCACACAGCGACTGAGACGTGGGGTTTGTTGGGGGGGGGAAGCAGGTGATTTAAGAGCCAAATGCAAAACAATGGTAAAACACGAAGATGCAAACCTTGAAAAGCCAAAGCCAAGAAAAAAAAGGACACACGTAGCTGATTAATTCTATGGGATCGTTCTGCACCGGCCATCTGGAGACAGAGGGCGGATCCACTGTGATGCACTGCAGCAGTGGGAGAAAGGGTGATCCAGGTGAGCAACCGCTGGAAACCCCCTGCTTCCTGATTTTGTATAAAACATAAGCTGACCAGCCGTCTTCTCCCAACCAGTCAGGTGACTGAGAGTGGCAGGTTCCCCCCCCCCCCACAGCCTCCTGGGTAATGTAGTTCAGACAAGAGCTGCCATCTTGTCTGGACTTGCCATCTCCAGGCACAAAATTTACCATGTTGAACTCTCTTGGCTAAGGAATCAGTCTCTGTCACACAAATTCATCTCGTTGTACATTGAAAACAATACCACAAATTATTATAAAACACAACAATTATTCTAAAATAATAATAATAATAAGCACCTAAAATGATATCTTTCTTACAAAGCGCAAGACAACCACACCTTTTATTGAGAGTTCAATTTATAGGTTAACTGTGGTGTTTGTTTCTTATAAATACGTAGCAAAACCCAAAGCAAGCCAGAACAAAAAACAAAGCTTCATTTGAAGTCATCTGCCAACAAGCACGGAAAAAAAAAATTCGGATGAAACTAGGATGTTTATAAAAACCAACCAAGAAAAAAAAAACCCTTCAGGGATTTGAATTCCGAAATCCACAGCCTCCCTTTAGAGAGCATTAAGTAAGGCATATTTTAAGGAGAGCTTCAAGAGTCTTATACTGACTTGTAAAGTAAAACTGAAAAAGGTGTAAATTAATTAGAATAGTGTTCATGTAGACTTTTTCACCAGTTTCTCTGAGCAAACGGGAAAGGTGTCACTGCGGGACACTATTACAGGAGAGAAGGCTATATGGAACAGGGCCGACTGAGAAAACCTGGGAAGCTGTTTGGGAAAGAAGTGAGCTCGCTGTACCTCGAAGTAGAACTTGAGCATGAGGGCCAGCGCCCCGAAACAGAACCCTGGACCCACTTGCTGGGTGTAGACACTCTTCTCTGGATACAGGCCTTTTTTTTCCTTCATCTTCTGGAGCTGGGAAACAAAAATAAAGACAACACTCGAGAGTTTCCAAAGAGCCAGCTGCTTGGCTATTCCAGCTCTTCTTCCCTTTCCTTCCTGCCAGCAGGACTGTTTTGTTATGCTCCACTGGGGGAAAACCAGAAGCAACGTTTCAGGTAACCAAGTTTCTTTCCTGTCTTATATGGTATAATATGGGAGGCTTTTTATTTCCAGACAATACACTGGAGACACTGAAGATAATGATGGTCATACAGAAGGCCCTCTGCACACCTACTGGCTGGACAAAGAACTGACTTCACAAAGGGGCCACCTGTAACTCCCAGGTGTCTTAAATCAGGGAGACCACAGGTCAAGCCCCAAGATCCGGTCCGGATGTTTCCAGTTTGAACCTGGGGCATGTCAGTAGCTGGGGGCCTCTTGGCTCCCAGCAAAACGGCAAACCCTGCAAGCAGGAAGTGACATCAGCAGCCGATACTCCCCACTCCTCCAATTGCTGCAAACTCACCTGTCAGGCAGCCACAGTCTCGCAACCTTCTCTTACACTACGGCAGGAGGAGCCATAAGGTCAAGTCCTAAGCTAGTGGCAGGTCCGGATTGCATACTTACAAAATAACAGAACTGACAATTCCTACATTTAAAAAAAAAGAAACTAGAAATGAGATGTCTAAGCAAGATGTTTCAGCACTTGGAAGACAAAACACTGCAGTTTGTGCACTATTTATTCGTGGTACCTAATACTTAATCAGCCATAATGTTATCTACAAATAGATATTAAAAAAAAAGATAATAGAATAATAGAATGCAATTATTTTTTTGGTAGTAGTTTCTTTTCCTGTTTAATTGCAGACATTTTTCATCAGGGATTGAGGTACGGAGACAGATTTTATAGACTCAAGCTCACCAAAACGTTATGAAAAGCACAACGCAAGCAGTTATTTTCATAAACAAGAGCGAAAGGCGCCAAGTATCTTTTTACTTCACATACAGAAATAAACTGGGCTAATGAGCTCTGGCAGGGCTCTATTTGACAAGTGGTGAGATAATGGATTTCAGGTCACACATTTTTCAGGCACGTCTCAAAAAAGGCTGCTAAAATAATTAAAAGAGGTGTCGATGACAGAAAACATTAAACATGTGGAAATATTTATTGAGGAGGGAAAAAATGAACTGTGTTTAGCTACCATAATGTTTTATAAACTCTTTTGTAACAGAAAAGAAAAGAAAAAAAAAGACATCTCTTTGTATCGCAGCAGCATACCTTACAAATAATAAAATATTTCTTGGTTAATGATTTCTATTTTCAACAGACGTATTCTATTGTTATAACGGAGATGATTGTTAAAACTTTAGATGATGTTTAGCTATGAAAAGGTTGTTTTGAGGTTCGTCCATGAAAGGTGCTGGCAATCAAGGATCAGTACAGAAATGCTTTCATACCCATTTGACCGTAATCATCAGTACAGCTGTCCCAATGGGTCCGGAGTAAACTCCATAGCCCCAGCGGTCTTGGTAGATGCGGACTGCACTCGTGAGGATCCCAAACATGGTGAGAGACGATCTCTTGGGCTCGTCAAAGTCTCCCAGAGCTTCACAGATCAAACAGATTTTAAATTCACACCTAGAACACACAGCTCTGCGTTTTCCATATGAACATGGAAATACAGGTACTGGGACTCAAAGATGGGTTGTCACCACCTTGGGCAAGCACACTACAGTATGGGTCAGACCCACTCGCAAGGGGAGTTATCTTCTTTTGTGCCTTCTCAGGTCGCCAGCAGGGGTCACTAAAACCCTACTTCATTCCAGTCTGATGTTAATACCTGGATGGCTCATTTAGTTGGATTTAAAAGCTGTATCCCCTGTTCTGTGAATACAACTATAAATATCAGTAAATAATGCCGAATTATTTAAATGACATTGCTCTGTTCAAGGGAAAATACAGTTTTATAGTCCTATTTTAAATCATACCAAGTTGGACGTGAGCAAGACGCACTTACCTATAAGAGTAACCCACATTGCGATGGCTGTCCCATAGACACTGAAGTATTCCAGTATCTCGTACTTCATAAAGCACAGGATGGTCAATCCTGGGCCATCGCATGCATGGTAGATCTTAAAAAGAAGGCACAAGGTGTGCATATGAAGAACCATCATCAGAGATGAAGAAAGTAAAAAAGAAACAATACAAGGTCCTTTATGGCTCATTCATCTCATATGAGAACAATTTTATCCCCCCAAAAATAGCAACAATTCCTTTATCATACAACCAATGTACACAGCTAGATGGGTACTTTGCAAGCAAAAGCAAACCTTCCCATGACTGGAACTGTGAGGAGTCCCTGGATGTTCCTAATTCTCTACACGGTGCTGTTACCCCGTTTTTGCTGCTGTGTGAACTGGGTAAAGTACTTTTGGACGAGGATATAACTGGTGTCAAGAATAACAAGACATGCAGGCTCAACACCAACACAGCTGACTGCTTATCAGGCTGACCAAACGTCGTTGTGACTTTTTCTTCATTTTCATTCATTCTTGCAATACATGAGCCGTTAATATGTACTGGTGCTGCACCTTCATTTTTATTTTTCTGGACATCGCAGGGATATTTTCCAGATAAACATGTCCCAGGGACAATGCCCATTTATGCCACTGAATAATTCTAAGTAGGATCTAGTGCTCGATCCACTGCTCTATGCTGCCCCTGAACATTGCTAATGGTGAAGCTGTTGCTCTAGTAGATCTAACTGTGGTCTAAAAGTCAATGAACACAAAGCTGAAATAGGCTGTTTCTTTCACACCTGTCACTAACGCATTCCATTCCAACACTGGCCCAGGTCAGCTGTTCCTTCTAGGAAAAACCCCCAATGCAGCTTGTCTGCATCTTAAACTGCTTGGGTTGACTTCAGCTACGTATGTTTCAAGGCGCAGAGAAGCAACAGAGGTCAGAGGTTTGCTTCAGAACCTTTACCGAAGGCTGTCCTGTTAAGTTCCAAGATATACAGTGGAATATCATTCGCATCTGGGCACGAAGAACCAACAGTTAAAAGGTTCTGGGGAGTTTTGCACTCAAGCTCTTTTCTTCATCTTTAAGGTACAGTCTGTTGCTTCCAAAAGAATTAGGAAACCACAGTGAACGTTCTAAAATAACCGCAAATGGCTCTCTGACTTTAGACCCACCCTATTTTATACCCCTAAAGAACACTGAAAGAAAGCTAGGGTCAGGAGTCACTCATTTATAATCCCCAATGACTATACTTACAATTCATTTTGATTCTTTAGAACATATTACGATCGCAACAATGATGATTAATACAGAGAATAATATTTTTGCAGTTCTGATTTAACACATCTTAAAAGCCCACAGCGTGCCCATTCCCCCCCCCAAAAGACCGATTCGTACCAGGGTAAATCAGAAATATCAGGGGCGCAACCAATCACAACATCACAATCACAGTAGAGCTCAATTAGAATAGTTTTATATAGAATCCATCACTTTTGCGGACCAACTCGAGCTAGAGCTGACCACGAGCGAGGCATGCCCGCTTTCACAACTCACAGTCAGGGCAGACAAAGGGATCCTTACCGCAGCGAAGAACATGGTGAAGAAATAAACCATCGCCTCCATGTGGAACCCACGCTTGGCGGCCACGCTGATGGCGGGCATAAAGGCAAGACTGCTGACAGTGGGCAGCAACATCTTGGCAATAACCGAACCCATCCTGGGTGAATTACAGCACCTCGGGTCTTGACAAGGCTTTCTACAGAGTGCTCAATGGATGAAGCACTGGAGAGAAACTGAAGACTGGGGACGGGCTTCTTCTGGGATGTCAGTGAGTGGGCTACAACAGCTGTGTCAGGGAGCCCTTTAAAATTTAAATGTCTGATCCCTTATATGCAGTGCCATCAGGGATGAAGCAGCTGTTTGTAGGCTGCCAGCATCGAGCACTCCCTTTAAAGATTTTTCAGCTTAGGAATTCCAGAACTCAGAACAGATAAACTGAGTTTTGAAAGCAGAGGAAATAGGTGTACATGAAAAAGCTATACTTATACCGGGATGCTTGATGGTTACACAATATATACATTTCTATTATCAAAAATATTGCAAATTTTCTAAAAGGTGTTTTGATCATTTGTTGTTGATGTTTTATACTGATGGGGCCGTCTGCCTGAGATAAGTCACTTCCATTAAGGAGCATGTGTGAAACCCCAGCCTGGTCTTTTCTGCATTGCCCAGTAGTGCTTTTTCAATTTGAACGGACTTGAAGTTGTTAGCTCACTGTACATGAAAAGTAATGGATATGTTCCTTCCATTTCTCCGCAGGATTCTGCGTTAAGACTCACAACACAAGCTCCGAGTACCAGATGCGCCAAGTTTTGTGTCTTAGTTGGGGATTCTCAGTGGATACACAATTGGATTCATAGCTCCCACAGGTAAGAGTGAAGCAGGAAAACATCTGGGATGGATTAAGCTCTTGCCAGAACCCACTGCGTAGCTCGGTGAGGTCAGGATGCTTATGGAGTGAAAAGAAACGTAGCTGGGAAGAGCTCTGGTTGATCCGCACACATTTTAAAACCTCAGGAGAAGCCAACATCTACTGCAGAATGAAGCCATCCCACTAGCGAAGGCAGAGGCAGCACATGGCCACAACACGGATCGATTTAGGGACTGTCAATGTACTAGAAAAGCTTTTCAACAGCTTTTAAGAGAAGTTGTGGAACTACCAGGGATGCTGTAACAAAGCAATAACTATGGCCATTTTTCAAATGGAACGTTTCAAACCCTGACACAGCCTCAATAAAATGTCAATTGTTTTTGCACCTACAAAATCTGTCGTTTTGAAAACAGTTTGGAGTTCTTCCAATCCTCGAAGGCGAGGAGGGTCTGCTGGTGCCTGGAGCACTGCAGCTGTCTGTGACTGGGCCTTTCGCTGTCCTGGTCAGCTGTCCCACCTGTTCCTGCGAGCACAACCAGCACAGAAACAAAGGGCCCCTCTGTCCGAAATGCAGAATTCGTTGCTGCGTAATACGATCTCCCAGGAAGACCACACCTACGTCACTTGTGAGCTCGGCTGGGAAGACGAAAGCAGCAGAAAGGGAGTTTCTAATTCTGTTTACAAAGTTGTGCGTCTTTGAGCACTGGAATGTGGACACAAGTATCTGCTGGGGTCGAAAGCCGGGATGAGCTAATTTTAAGTGCTCGAATGGATCCCTGGCAGAGAAAGCAGTGGGGAAGGTGAAAGGGAATTTCTTTCTCCACTCTCCAAGACCATCAATCGTAATTGTACTTTCAAGGGTTGCTGGTCAAAGGGCAGTTAAAACTGGTCTACAGCCAAGGGTCACTAACAGTTTACGTTATCCTCAAAGGCGATCTAATCTAAACCCCGTCATTCCTGTCGCATTTTCTTTCATGTTTGCAAATTTTAGCAGAACTGAAAAGCACTTTCCGTCAGAAGCAGGAAAAGCCAACTGGCGTGACATTTCAGCGGCACACCAGAAGTTTCCTTCCTGAAGAAGCCGTACGACAAATTCCCACCTTAAAAAGCAGCGTTATTTCAGGATAACTGTGTGCAAGGGAAATTGTGCAGAAGAACAGCAGACTCTTCTACTTTCCCAGAGCAATGCAGATGGTGAGGAGTCTGGCTGGACACGATATCCAAGTGTGGAACGAAGGCCTCAAGACAAACGTCCTTTGAGGTGCATCTTCCTCTCCATTTAGGAAGTACAGCGCGCGTGCGAGGGATGATTTGTTTGAAACGCGAACGGGGGTTGTGGAACGTTGCAGATGAAGAGCAGCAGCGCTCGGTGACCTCCGTGACCAGCTGTAGCAACGCTGCGCAGAACCCTTTGGGCCTGTCCAAGAACGAGACAGATGAGAAGCACGAGGTGCACGGGTAAAATGTAGCAAGGGCACGCAAGTAGCCAACAGCCTTGGCTATGAAAGGAATCCCGACCACACGCCAGCGACTCACCACGAGAGCTGCATCTCACGACTGCTCTCTTTTCTAACTGGGGTAACAGCTGTTGCCCGTGTGGTCAGGACCCAGTCCTGCAGCATAAATGACCTGCATCAGCAATGAAAGATGCACGAATATGGGTTAGTTAAAAATATATCATACATTAGGGACTTTCTTTCCCAGTCCAAAGACATACAGGTAGGTTAATCTGGGTTTGGGTCAAATTCGCCCTGGTGTGTCTGGGTGTGTCCCATAACGGACTAGCATACCGTCCAGGGAGTATCTGGGAACGTGCCCACTGCTTGCCCGGAATTGGTTGAAGTGGTTTAGGAGATGGCTGGATGGATTATAGCATTCTCGGAATGTAACCTTTATCCTTACTGATCACGGATGGCAGTCTGTTACACTCTTCTCATGCAAATGGGTATTAAGTAGGTCTTACCGTGCTTTTAAAAATGAATAAGATAACTGTAACATACACAGCAACCCATGTCTGTAAAACTTCAGTAAAATACATTGGTTGGGATCAGAGACAAATCTAATTTCTTCTGATTTTTTGTAAAAGGCTAGATGGCAATAATTTTTTAAGACGCTGGCCATCTCTGTTTGGTTGAATTCTGACCTTAAAAAGTACTGATATAACATTAAACTATAGAGGCACTGAACATCAAACGTGCACACGTTAATGAGCCAAGGTGTTTGTGGCTACAAGTTGGATACTGACTGCACTTCTGTATACTTCTGGGTGCCTGAACCACACTGAGTAGCCAAACTAATCTATACCTACAGCATCCAATCCAACCCAATCTGTACACTCAGAAATTGGTCAGAAGCTGAATTTTCATTAATGGTGAATCACAGTTTTTTGTGTATCAAACATAACCAGTATAGTAAAATATTAAGAGCATGTTTTTCTTCAAATGTCGATTTTAGAGAAAGCATTTTTTTTTATCCATGTAAAGTCAATGTTGTCAGTTTGGCTTTGAACTCACACTTGCAAAACGTGATCGCTTTTGTGCTGGAAAAGATCGAAACATTTTTTTCAAGCACACAGGAGGGGGGAAACAAAAAGAGATTAATTCAATCTAAAAGATCCAGAATTACAGTGATGGCACTCCTGCATGACTCAACCAATGAATGTAACTGATCCGGGGTTCGAGTCTGGGTTATACTATCTGTTGTTTGTCAATTGGGACATTCAGCCAATTGTGCATTGGAGCTTAGGAGTGTTTCTAAGATGGGTGGGCTTTAGTGCCCCCCTGTGGAACGTGCCTGCAAGGGCTGCCTCCTGTCAATGACTGTGGGCTCCACCGGGGCACACTTCAGAGGACAGCACACACAACCACGTCAGACCTCCAGCCCTTGCACAAGGGCCACAAGCGCAGCGACCCAGCCCGATTAACATCTGGCGATTCCAAAGTTGGAACGCGTAAAAGCCGATTTGAAATTCATGAAGAACTTCATATTCAAAGAGGAATGTGCAGATGCATTCAAAAAAAAAAACTTTTTTGTTTTTTGCACAAGGGGAGGGAACCCTTTTTATTAATAAACTGTGTGTGCGTTTTAAATTCCATTTTTTTTTGAACATTGTGAAGTCAGATTTCTTCTACGCCAACTTGGAATCGCCAATTAATTTTTTTAATAATACTCTAAACTAATTTAAAATTGTGTCTTGGCTTTGCAGCAACAATTCTTGTTAATACATGGGAGACACGCAGACGTGCTCCACCTACACAGCCCTTTGTCTTCTGACACATTGCAAACTCCATACAGGAGCATTACTGCCAATTGTGAGCCTCTCGCTCATATCACTGCAAGCCTGCAGGCACCTGGGAAGGTCAAAGAGTCGCTGTTTCCGAGATTGGATTTTCCTGCTTAAATAATCCCAGTCCTCGACAGTGGCACCTCTGTACTGCTACTTGGAGAACGCTGGTCACGATCAGTTAGTGAATGGGGCTCGAACCGGCGACTAATGGGGCGCAGAACTCAAGCCCGAGCTTCAAGTGAGCTGACCGGACACAAGAAGCTTGAAAATGTGCACATGTAAGAGGGAGCACTGCAAAGCGGATTCTAGCTTGTGTCGGGTCAGCTAACGGTCTCCCCTACCTCTTCTTCGGTTTCCAGGAGCGCCAGCACCCGGGTCCGGAGCCAGCAGTGCCCTCCGCCTCCGCCCTGCGACCCATCACCGGCCACGCCGCCTCCGGGAGACCTGCATCTGCGCCCTTATTAGATCGGGCGAGCCTCTGAAAAATCAAAAAGCAAACAAGGGTGAGAGCGGATTCTCGGAGCGGCCCGGGGAGCCGACGCATTTGAGCAGACGGTTTCCAAAACGCGGCCTGACCCCCCAAAAAACGTGGCTTTTCCGAGTTCAAAGAGTTTGCCCTCGCGCTCAGTCGCACTCCTGGAAATGCGGTTCAGAGGCGCGACTATGCGCGTCTCTGAGATCCGCACGAGGGCTTTCTGTAAGTCCTGCCTTTGGAATAACAGCTGAAATAAAACAAAAAAAAAAACTGCTATCAACATCAACCTGTCTGTGCGGCTCAAAGAGCTTGAGAAAAAGCCAAGCGTGGTGAATAAACAGCAATAAACGCAGCTCTTGGCCAGAGGAGGCTGTGGTATTAAAACAGCAGGGGAAGGGATGGAAGGGAGGGTGCGGGCTTGCGCTGGTACTTGAGATTTAGGAGGAGATTTGACAGGGGAAGATTAGGGACCAGGAGGCTGCAGGCTGCGGGTCTCAGAGCAAGAGGCAGAGGGGGGAGTCAAGTGGCTGCCTGACTGGGTTTTCATTGGGAAACGGCGACTTCCTCCCTGTCTGTCTGTGAGCTGCTCTCGAAGCTGGAGAGGGCTTGGCTGGGAAAGTCACTAGGGCTCTGCTCCACTCCAAGAAATCAGCAACTCCTTTGTTTTGGCACGGGGAGTTTATGTTTTTTATAGGCGTTGCTTGTGCATGCTGCCACTTTCTTTCCTGCTATTCCTGGGAGGGGAGAGAGGGATGCAGGGCTGCACCTTGCACTTCAACAGCTTGCTGGGCACAGACACAGAGAAGACACCTTCTGAGCAAACGGACAAAGGCAACCCTGCGGCTCAGCCAAGCTCCGATTTTCTCCGACAACCTACAGCCTGCAGTATAGGTGAGTAAATATTTAGATTCTACAGCCTGTGTCTTTTCTGTAGCTCTTGCTCACCAGGAACAGGACTTCACCAATCAATCAATGATCTGTGATTTCATAAAGCAAAGGGGGGGAAAAAAATGTTTGAGGTTGCGCCGAGATCAGATTTTAAACCCAGGGATGAAATATTAGCATACAGGAAATTAAGGCTTCATACTGGGGCAAAACTGATCTCTGGCTGGCTTTTTCACAGCCTCATGCTTCCTTGTGTATCTTTCTGAACAGACAGCACCCATGGGGCTCACAGAGATCACCTCTGGGTGGCTCACAAACTTCAACTGTGAAATAGTGAGCAGAGCTTAATAAAAGTGTTTGCTACTCTGTTTGAAAAAATGGGCATTTTGTGAACTGGATGGGAACAAGAGCTGTGTTTTGATCCATGTTTACGTACGCTAATTTCCCAGCTTGCAAAATAAATGGATTGCAGAAACGTTATATGTGCATGCATTGTAAGTGTTGAACAAAAGCAGGCATTTAATTGACTCCTTTTATGCAGCTCTTAAAAAGTCTGCTAGAATCTCCAGCTAAATGCTGCTTTAATATCCTTCTGTCAGTGGTGCATGCTGGGAAAACGCAGGATACAGCAGAAACATTTAGACACAGCAAGTGAATGATTGCAATGAAGTAGGTGAAGATAAGGAGATGGGAAAAGCTGGACTAAAATGAAAATGCCATCTGCGAGCGCACTAAAGAGCAGATGCAGACTGTGCACTTGCTCTGCAACCGAATCCGACTTTGAAAATATCTTGTGTTGAGCAACAGGTCAAAAAAGTGCCAACACTGTGTAGTGATAGTCTTTTCCCTTACAGAAACAATTCTTTTGTATGTATATACTTAGTGGGATTACACATATTTTTCTTATTTCATGAACTGGAAAAAAAGAATCACATGAAATGATTTGAAATGTCAAATTTGAATGTTTCCAGTTTCTTTGGTAAGTGGCAGATCTTTCCTACTGCAGATGGTCACATTTCAGAGCACTGACTGAGGGGAAAAAAGCACTTGCGATACAGTCTCAAGGTATTTAGTGAGATACCAAATACTTTATTCTACTAGGAATAAAGTTTTTTATTTCTACTATACTAATATAGTTTCCTATTAGTATATCCTACTATATTAATAGGAAAATTACAGAACTGGAATATTCTGTACAAGTGGAAAAACATGGACACAAAGAATTAATATATAAAATGAAATAATCCAGTCAGCATTGTTTGCTGCAATGGTGTGCCACTGATGCAATGATAAATCACGTGGCCTAAGAACATACACAAGATCCCTCTAGCGTGATTTCACCAGCCTTAAACACTGCTTGAGCTTTTACTGAAGGTGACTGAAGAAAGGCAGCTTCAGACATTATGAATAAAACTCAGATGCGCAATGTTTTACCGTTTCGAACGCGTCTTCTGAAACAAAGGAGACCAAGAATGCAAAGGCTAAACAAACAGAAATCGCAAAATATCCCCGACTTTCCAGATGAGTATCCCAACACAACATCGAGATAAACAGGAAACACTTGGGCTTTGGTCACAAAAAGATCTGTGTATCGAACGGTAGGAATGGGACAGCGGACCATTTCCTCCAGAGAGCAAAGCAACCCGATTGCACTTGAGGACTTGAAAAATGTTTGCTGAACTCCACTGCCTGGAAATGGGTTGATAATAGTTGAAATTTCGAGACTTTGAGCACCATCCAACCAGTTTTCACCCAACAAACCGCCACTAAGACATTGTTTTATAGTATATATGGTTTGTGCAGCCAATAATATAAAATGATATAATATAACGATAAAATAATGATATAGTAAAAGGATGTAATATAAAATGATGTAATAACTCACATTGTTTAATTGTACACCTCTTTGACAAGTCGTGGAATGCAGGAAGCCTATGAAATAAAATGATTATACCCTCTACGCCTTTAAGAGGTCTGGGCTATTGAGTCAGCATCAGGGCTGCTCATGATGAACGCTGCCAGAGTGAACAATTCGCTTAACGAGGACGCTGGGCTCACAAACCACTGTAAACTTAAAACAAATGGGGGCATCGCAAGCAAAAACAAGAACCCTGTTTTGCTGGGCGGACAACGATGCAGGAGTGTGCCCCGAGACTTCCAGTTCAGAACAAAACAGGAGGAAAAGGGGAGAAATCAATGCAAGGAAATGCAGATCCATAAAACGCAGGATGGCTCTGACACATGGTCCCCGGGGAACTCCAGATCGGACTACGATCGATCTCTTCAATTCAACCAGCTCGCCACATTAAGAACAGAATGCCATCTAGTTTCCTTCAAACATAAAGGTGCATGAACAGCACACTAGGAAATTCAAAGTGTGGGGGGATCTTTGCAGTATGAGTTAACGAAAGAAATCTGTAGGCGCATAGTGAATACTTGATCAGTTTCAGAAGCACGGTTCTAAAGTAAAGGTAATGGAGGCTTCAGCTGAGACAGTACATCTACTCCTCCATGAACCCCCAGGGAGACCTTTGTCAGTTGTCTACTACCGACTAGTCAAATGCCCGCTGTCATTACTTTCAATGAGGAGGTCAGCTCTATGCTGTGGTAACCTTCAGGTAAAGAGGAGGAAGGAGTTTTGCCCAGTTTTCAAAAGGAAAACAGGTCTATCGCAACAGAAATAGAAGGTCACTTACACAGCTGGGATAACGGTAAGATGTCACAAGCATGACAGTCCATCAGCCTCAGCGCTTGTGGAGTGGAGTGTCCAGAAAAGCGTTATTCAAGTGTGTAAGCAATTATCCTCCATTTTATAACTGCGTCTTTCAGTTCAGGGTTACAGGGGAGGTGCAGCCTATCCCAGCAAACAACAGGCACAAGGCAGGGTACGCTCTGGACAGGACGCTAGTCCAATACAGGGCACAGAGACACACAAACACAAAGACGCACATACTCGCACCAGGGGAAAGTTTCTCAGAAGCCAATTAACCTGCCAGCATGTCTTTGGACTGTGGGAGGAAACCAGGGCACCTGGAGGAAACCCATACGAACACCGGGAGAACATGCAAACTCCACACAGACAGCATCCCTGGTCAGGAATTGAACCCCGGGCCCCAAGCATTAATTCCTGCAAAAACTGAAGGACATCAATGGACCTTTTGCATAGTGAAGGCATTAGCCTTTCAAGAGCAGATACTGGGACATAGAAATCTAGCATTCTTGTGCCAGCATATAAGTCCATTACCTGAAAGAAGGGGAGTTAGCGATCAAGCTTGTACAGTTGGAGTACAGCAGAGACACAGGATAGCATGCAGGTCTTTAGGATAAAAACCGACGTAGCAAACGGGATACCTCCATTGATTCAAGAAGCTCTGCCCAGATCTTGGGGACGGCAGTACAGTGAGGCTTCAGGAATGAGGCAAATTTACTCTGTATCCTCTCCTGGAAACTGCCAACCAGGGGGTGCAGCTAGTTTTGCCAAAAGCAGAATTTAATCAGCTAAACAGATGCCTGAAACCATACTCCTTGCCTGATCTATAAGGGGAGGAAAAGCTTGCCTTCCACTGTTGCGCCAGACATTAAGACCCTCTCCAAATGCGTCTTCTTTCATTTTCAACCACAGAATCGAACCCGTTTTAATTCAAGAACTGGTCCCATGATCCAGGGGATCTGAAATTTCTTTGACATCACTCACTGTGGTCCCCAGTGTGATCGGCTCATTATACTCTACAAGCCCTGTTAAACTCTAGGATAACTTCTCAGATGTTCGGCAGTATCAGTTTTAGTGCTTTTGGCATTTCTTCTTTCTTAGTTGGGGATCACGTTTTCAAGAGCTTCCCTTTGTTCCACAAAATTGTCTGAACTGCAATAGACCATCCAAGGGTATAAAGCCACCATCATATTTCTAATGCTCCATCTCTTGATAAGCAAATCAAACCACTTTTACAGATATCAGGGGGTTGTGAGGGTAGAAAAAACGGTCAGCCCCCAACCTTCTGCTGCATTCAAAGACATACCAAAATAGAGTCGTTTTGATCACCTGTATTTGATCAAAACCGAGGAGGGCACAGGTATGCAGGCAAGAAGGAAGCACGATCCCGTAAAACTGTGAAAACTGGAAAAGGAAAGGGGTTAAAAAACTGAAAAGCGTTTGGGTGCTTTCTGCAGCTTCGCAGGACACTGTGCTCTCCGTGTCTGAAAATGAAGTCCCTCCGAGAGAAACACAGGGGGATCCAAGCTGAATCCCTCAAGGCCTGGGGGGTGGGGGGCGGGGGGCAGATTAAAGAGGGCTCTGTTTATTATAAATTCCTGCTGCGTCTGACCAAGGGGTGCAGGGGGGTGGGGTGGATGCTGGGGCCGCGGCCCGAGAATCCTGAGAGAAAAACTAGTGTCTCTGTTGCGAGAGGCAGCCAGGGCCCAGGACAGTCTGAACTGTCTGTAAAAGCCTGTGTTTTGCAGCTGGCGATCCTCCAGCTGTGTCTGGGAGTTTAATGAACTCCAGGTGTTCCTCGGGGAAGTTTAAGACACCTGTCACCAATATTTAATGCCCGGAAAACCCAGACTGCAAATAGAGCTAGACGATCTGTTTGCTTATTTTAAGAAGCCTACCTAACGAAAAATGTGTGTCTGGGGAGGAGGAGGAGGAGGTGGGAGTTTGTGAGAGGGAAGAGGGTGATGAACCATCTGTATGCTTATATATCTCTTGCAATAAACCATTGTGTCTTCAGAAGCAGACACAAGATCTTCAACAGTCTATGGACCCATTCTTACCTTCCTGAACAAATAAAGCCCCATCTGTGAAAATGGTCACAGGGCCTTAATATTTCAAGAAAACCTTAACCCCTCCCCCTCCTGGAACTTTTTAAGCTAAGCCCCCAAATCCGCCAACCCTGACCAGCTTTCAAAGCCAAATCTAAGTCGATATATGAAATGCAAAGGTAGCTAATTTGTTGTAGAATTACGTATCGCGTTCTGCCGCCAGGATCGTTCGCAAAAGGATCCTTTTGTTTTAATTTACACAACAGACCGAGACATCAAAAGTTGTTCCTAAAGAGCAAAAGAGAATCCATATGCGATTTCTGGTTGAAAAAAAAAACTCATTTGTTACAAGACGACAAAAATAAGTGAGTCATTCAAGACATCTCAGAAAGCCTTGCAGAATTGTCTATCCGTGCTAATATTTGTTCATAATAACTCAGTAATACCCCAGGCAGCAACTTTAGCACAATTTTTGTTATACAAGCCATTCTGCATCTAGAGAAGTATGTTTCTTTTCTCATTTGAAGTGTATTTTTAAGACTTTGAAACAGCAGGCATTTAGAAGTATGTGGCACTTATCCACAGTGACGCAGCCCAGGTCAGATGACGGATCAGCTAAGGGCCTATTGTGTACCTGCGTCCAAGTTTTCCGCAGGAAATAACAACCCTACAGAAGTCCAGCTCCGTGTTTCTTCACAGCGAACTACAGCAGCCCCTCTTAATTTTTCTGTGATGTCTGACATTGCTTGTTCTCGGTCTTTTAAATATCAGGACCAGCCGCCATCAAATAAGGCACTCTGGCCCCTGCGAGCAGTAGAGACAGCCTGAGGACGAGGACGCCCGTGTATCTTAAAAGGTTCTGAAATATCGGGGGCTCAAACCTATTTCGTTCTGCCAGCAGAATGGCCCTCTGCGGAGGTTTTGTGTTGCACGTACAGGTCCCACCTTTCCAGGTCTACTAGGGGATGGAGATGTGGGGGTTGCTTTAGGCCAGGGAAGATGATGGAATGCTTCAAACCACACAGTTCCTACCACAGAGGACTCCCGATCATCAGGAGTTCCTAACATTACTAATACTTTGGCCAAGGGACTGAATAGCACCTTGGACAGAAAATGACCCTTGAGGTACTTTACACCAGGGAAAATGACACTCAAAGACCTGCATTACCGACGCAGATTCTGAAGCAATCTGGGAGGACATCCCCAACGCAGGGAACTTGATTATCTGGAGACCTACTGCCCAGCGTTTGCAGTCACACTCTCAATGAGCCAAGAAGTCTTAAGTCTCGAAATTGCATGGGGCTCACAGCTCAGGTTCAGAATTAAACCATCTAGATGAGTGCTTGGGATTCTGTACAATCAAGGTCTTTAATCTTTCGCATAACCTGCTCCAGAAAATGACACACAAAGATTTGTAGCTAAGGAGCCTGGACCAAACCCTTATAACTATCTTCTTGTATCTGCGGATTTAAGATTAAAACCAGAGAGACAGTGATGTCACAGTCTATACAAACAGTCGGGAAGCCTACAGCAATCAGACAGGGTGAAACTTCAGTATGTGTGCCTCTTCTGCTACTGTGAAGGATCAAACACAATTGAAGCTGACAAGGAAATTAATGGAGTGGTCTGGGAGGCTCTCACAGATTTGAACCTCCCAGTAAAAAGTTCCCTTGACTGCCTAGATATTGTAGAAATTTAAAGGGGACTGACACCACACATGCTTCAAATTTTTTACCACTAAAGGAGTTTATTTTCTGCCCTTCTTTTTTTACTTTTAAGACTATAAGTGCAACACAGTAATCAAATTATTTGTCCAGGTCTTGGATTTGAAAAGGAATTATAAATTGTTGTTTTTTTTTGAGCACTCGGTTTGTGTAGAAATTTTCCAACCTGCCTGATCTAATACAGGAGCTTCCAGCCTTTTCTTTCTTCCCAGGTCGACTCTCTCTGTAAGGACACCCAATATAAAAACACAATCATTCTAGATAATAGCTACTTTAAATAAGATGGCAACAGCAAATACACATTGACTGCTCTCTCCTGTGCCAGAGCACTGAATTTCCACACTGCAACTCGGAGCGACTTAGGGGTGAGCGGTTTTGCTTTAGGGGAGTCTTAGGTGGGAACCTCTGAAGTAAGATTTTTTTTTTGTTTTATAAAAATAGGATTTTTTTTCTTACTGAGGTTCCAAAGCAAAAAGATCAAACACAACAGCCTTACTCTTTGGAAGACCCCAGACTGGATACTACTGACATACCTCCTAGTGCCAAAATTAGAATCTGCACAGCCCTTATCATCGTCGGACACAATATGAGGAAGACTGGTTCCTTGCCATGTGGAAACTGAAGCTTGATCATTCTGCAAAGACCCTCAGAGCCATAATATTGTACTAGTTTTACTATGGGACCATTAACTTCCTGCTGCTAAGTCAACCACTGATAAGCATCACTCTCATTGGTTTGCGTATGCTAGCCAACTCAACTCGGGATTTTAACAGCTGTGCCATGCACATCACGAGTGTCTGATCTCCACAAATGAGAGTCAAGCCCGTCACAAGCCTCTCTCCCTTGCTTCAGGGACGCTGACCTCGCCCGAGAGACCCGGGGCGTCTCATTTTACCAACACCAGCTCGCGCCACCTTCACATACATGCGCGTGCACAGAGGAGTCGTTATCAGTGAGCCAAGACGATTAACAAATAGAGATTTGTGTTTCAACTTACAAGTATTAGGGTTCTTTATTATACACGCAACCAGCTTGGAATGGCCTTATCCTTAAAAATCATTATTTGAAGGCTCATCTGGCAGTGGTTTGCTCACGACCGAATGAGAGACACACAAGCTGGCCGCAGAGACGTTGATCGTACATAAAAAAAGGAATAAAGAAAAGATGAAATCACGATGGGAGCCGAAAGGGATTGGGCTGGAGGGTACCCAGAATCTCTTTAAAAGAACCTCCCCCTCTGACTCAGCACCCTTGGCAATCACTCCCCTCTTCCCCCTTGTCTTCAGGATGTGCGTCTGTCAATGGGCCCGTTTTCCAGAGACCTGCCTGGTCCTGCTGGGAGTGCTGACTCTCACTCTCTCCCTGGGAAACCTCTCGGCCACTGGAGGACAGGTACGGAGCCACGCTTTTATTTGACATTTATCAGACAGGTCACCTCGTCTGTGGCCATCGACCCTCAACCCTTCACAGCCGACCACTGCAGACTCGCTGTGTATGTGAAATAAGATTATTCTGCCATTTACGGAGTACAATGTTGTCTAGCCATCCATGATTAAGCCATTACTCAAAAAGGGCCATAGTGAGGACAGAGCCTTGACCCAGTAGGCACGGGGTACAAAGAGATACCACACCAGTATACCACTGGGGACACCTGCTCATTGCAAGGCACATATTTAGATTTAGATCACTTTATTGGCTATATACAATTTCTTGTATTAGGACTTTGTCTTTTTCACATACCCCAAACAGGGAGAGAAGCTTGGGGTCAGAGCGCAGGGTCAGCCATTTATATGGCGCCACTGGAACAGCTGGGGTTAAGGGCCTTGCTCAGGGGCCCAACAGAGTAGGACTCCTCTGCCGGCTGCGGGATTTGAACTGGCAACCTTCCAGCCACAGATGCAGAGTTGATGAACAGCACTGAGCCATTTGCAGGGTGCCACAGCTCTTCCGTTTGCAGCTCTTTGCATAGGTGCGAAATAAATGACATTTGGAATTATTCATGATCGCTGGCGGTGCAGTACCGCCCTCTGGACAGCCACGCGATGCTGGTGTTCTGACCGAGTAAAACGAACACTGGCCTCGCGTGCCGAGATCGCCGGCGCTGTTCACAAACAGAGAACACAACAGACTGTTCTGCCCCTGATCCTCTGGCAAGCGGTACCGCCCTGTTAAGGCAAGGACCACTAGACTCAAGAACAGCTAACTGCAGGGCCTTAATACACATCTGCACTACGCACGTTATACACCATTAAGCATTTTGTTTTCTTCTGGTCTCACTACTACATATTTAATTATGTTGCCACAACATATTTATTGTTCCCGTCTTCTACATTGTGTGGTGTTGTCTGTTGCACTGTGTGCGTCCCGAGAGATCACCGCGATTAAGAATTCCAATGTATGCGTACATATGGCGATAAACTACTGCTGCTCCCACTGCTGCTCCCACTGCTACTCCCACTGCTACTCCCACTGCTACTCCCACTGCTACTCCCACTCTACTCCCACTCTACTCCCACTCTACTCCCACTCTACTCCACACTGGTTTGGCTCTTCTCGAGAGGTGAAGGCCTCGCTAGGCCTGGCAGGGGGAGCCGAGCCCAGCGGGGCAGCACTGACGCGCGGCGGCGGTGCCCGTGTTGCAGGAGGACACCCCGGCCTCAAACAGCCTGGAGGACGACTCGGAGGTGACGGCCTACTGGTGGGGGGAGTGGGCGAAGTGGACGGCCTGCACGCGCACCTGCGGCGGAGGGGTCAAGTCCCAGGAGAGACACTGTCTCAAGCAGAGGTACGGGCCTCTGCACGGGCCGCCATGCACCTCGGGACTCCCGCTGGCCTGGTCCAGGTCCCCTTAACTCACCGATCACCACCAGGTTTCAGATCCAGCCAATCAAGGCTACATTTAAAGTCATTTTCTCTTCCCGAAAGAAGAGACCTCTTCCTGAGCTTTCGGCTACTGGTGATTTAAGAAGATCTACAAAATCTGTTGACCGGTTTCCCCCCCAGAGCCAGGCTCGTAGGAACCCAGGTACAGCAGTCATCACACAGTCATGATGCGCAAGAGCTTTGATCCACTGTAATGTACCGTCCAAGAAACAGAGCACTGAGTTAACCAAAGGAGGACAACAACAATAATACGAATGAAAAACTTGCCGAGTAAATTCTGCAATCTTAAAACCAAATCAAAATGAATAAAAACATGCACATTTCAATGAGGTTTAGACACCTTTCACAAACACAATGACATTGCTTATTTCATCTCATCATCCAGTAATTTTGCGATGTTTTCCTTCCAGAAATACTGACGGATGCCGTTTAGTGGTGCGGCGGTGGAAGTGTACCCCGCGCCCCCCTTTTTTCCCCGGTTTCAGTTATAATGAAAAATAAGAGACGTCTAAAAATCAATGAGGAATTTAGCCATCTCTTCCCTTTTAATTTTATCCAAAGGAAGAAAACCGCTGTGGGAAAGGAGAACATGACCTGCACTGGCACCTCAAAGAGATACCACCTCTGCAACATCAAGGTGAGGACGATCAGGCACCACAAATCGCCCCCGGTTGACCCTCAGCGCGCTGCTGAACCTTTCAGTGGTGGGTTGTCTTTTCTGGCAAACGCATGGTTCACGAAACCAGCCAGACCTGTGAACACATGACGTCCCCTGTCAAACAAGGGGCCATAACTCAGCCATTCATGTATCCATTTTCTAACCACTTCATCCATTTAGGGTGCTGGGAGAATCTTGCCCCCACGTCAAACAGGCGCAAGGCAGGCTACACCCTGGATGGGACACCAGTCTGTCGCAGGGCACACATAAACACGCACACCTGGGTCAGGTTTCCCAGACGTCAATTAACTCACCCAGTATGTTTTTGGATAACCTCCAGTTGATACTGGTAACATCTTGGCCTCATGAGGTTGATCCAGCATTGGTGAGTGAACTGTGGTTCCAGAATTGATGACTTGACACTATAACGGCAAACTACCGTTCATGCTTCTTTTGACTGTCAACTGCCACAGGGCTGCCAACAACCAGCCTCCTGGTTCTCAACTTTGTCCAAATGAATCGTTGAATTTTTACTACCTAACAGGAAAAAAAAACAGGGTGCATTTCACTTTGGTGTATGTGCATCTTCCTGAGTGGTGAGCTTAACAAAAAAAAAAACATTTTTCTGGGAAACCAGGCTGTAGTACTATGCTGTCTAGCGGCCTGGCTACCCTTATCTTCAAGCCACCTGCAAAGGTACAACTTGTTCTTTGAAAGGAGACTGAAACGACGGCTTAAACATTCTGTTTGTGCACTACAAAGCTGTGCCACAAGCCTGGTCGGTCTTCAAAGCGGTCCCGTCATCTTGGGCAAAGCCGCGTGAGTCTGACAAGGTGAAGCCTGAAGCGCAGAACAGAAATCGGAGGTTAAGAAAAAATGTTGGTTACCTTCCAAAGGTTGTGTTTGGTTCACCTCCCCTCACCGAACAGGCCCGAGTTCTCTGCTGCCCAGTCCCAGCTGTGGCTGGCGGCCAGGGCACTGCGTGTTGCACAGACAGGGCCCCTCTCCCTCTCGGCCAGGGAGGGGGCAGGAGAGGAATGCACCTCCTGCAGCTGCAGCATGCGTATAAGGGCTGAGAAAGGCGGCGGCAGGCGGCTGGGGGAAGGGTGTGTGTGTGTGGGGGTTAGAGTACTTAAGCTGGGCTCTGCAGAGAAAATGAGTCAGCAGGTGCAAGAGCGCACCTGCAGCCAAATGTTACATAAACCCCCTCCCGTTCCCTCTTTTTAACTCTTGAGAGACGAGAGCCTCACTTAATGTGGAGCCGAGCCGAAGCTGTGCTTTCGGGAAGGCTGACCACCCCCCACCTCTCGTTACGTTTTTCCCCCCCAACATTTTTCCTTTTCAGCAAAAATCCCAGCAAGAGCCTCGCACTGCGTGTGCGCTGCACCCCGATAACGCTGAAAGCTGCTCCGATTGCTGCTCCACAAGAGTCGGGGGGTTAAGGCTTCGCAGCATCAGGGGGACGAGAGAGATCCTTCGAACGGAAGCGTGTGTGTGTGTGACTCTCCCTCTCTCCGTATAAAGCCGACGTCACGTTTTCTGGGGCGGCAATCGCCACCTGCCCCCACCCCGCTCTGAACCGAAAGAATTCTTGAAACTACCGAGACGGCATTAACTCTGTCTTCTGTGCAGTGACCAAACTTTGCAAGCAGAAAGGAACTTGGATCGGGGTGAAATTTCAGTGATCACAATGGGGTGCCTGTGCATTTTCGTTGAAAGCATCAGTTCCATCCTTCAGGTGCTGGGGGAGGCGAGCTTGATGCTTCCCAACCCGAAAAACCGCCTCATGGATTTAAAACTAAACCATTATCGAGCCATTATGCCAGGTGCCCAGTAAATGATGTTACAGATTCTGCAGGTGCATGCGACAGTGGAAATCCTTGAGGACCTGCAGGACTTCTGTTCATTAAAAAAAGACAGCATCAATGCAATATTTTCAGGTTCCTGGGTGGAGTGAAATTTGTACCGAAATATTGGCTCCTGACCCTGGAAAAGGGAACAAAAGGCATCGGGTTGCTAGGATGTAGATTTAAAACTCAGATCCCCTGTGATCAGGAAGCCTGCTACCCTACAGAAGTGCACAACTTGGGGTGCCCACCACTGCATTTCCACAGCAGCAATAACTAGCAATAATAAGCAATATCTTATTCCTTTAGTGTCTTGTGGCAGACTTTCAATGTCTTTGTTTACGCTCCCTAAGCCTCTGGGCAGCCAGGGACCAAGTTGAACGCACTGGTGTGTAATCACCGTACTGCACTCACAGCCACGCACACCGACGGCGGACTCTCGGCATCAAAGAGCAGCAGCAGAGGGGCTCTGCAGAGTCTCCCGCAATACATGACTGAAAACTGCATCCCACAAAATTCCAACAGTCGGCAATTTACGCATGAGGAAGCCTGCAGACCTTAGAGCACAGGTCCTTTTTCCCCCCTCCTTTATCTAAACATTTTATCGCAATCACAGCGCTCCCCAGGGCATTGCGTCCAATCTGTGGCAGACTAGACTTGCAGGGCTGAAATGTATAAACGTAGTATCAGTATGTCTGAAGAAATGTACATGTAGTTTATCTCAAGTCTAAACATCAAATGAACCACAAGAGGGGACTTATAGTAAAAAAGAATGGGCAAGTCGTACCAGATCTCAGATGGAAAATAATCAAATCAGTTTTTTAGTAAATCTTACTTTGCCTCAACGGTCATGATACTACGAAGGGAAACTTCTTACTTTAAAGATAACAGACACTTATAGTTTGCTGATTAGGATACTTTATAGTATGCCGAACACCTCTGCAATGTAAGTAAATTGTAAAATGACAGCATGCAACTACACCATGCAATTACTGTACAGCAATCCACAGAAAGTGGAAAAAAAAGCAAATGATGGGATGAAAAGCTTGGATCAACTGGCTCCTGAAAACCTGATGAGCTACACGGCCTGCTGTTGTTTACAAACATTCTTATGCTCTGAGATAATGAAGTCCAGGCTGATATGAGACGTTTAGTCACCAATGCTGGAAAGCTATACGTAGTTGTTATGGAACTTAAATTTGCCTTAATGCAGGAGAAATAAATCCTACGAGAATCTTGCCAAACACCCTGTAAGATACAGAAGGTCATGTTAACCCTTATGCCGCAATCGGGAAGGTATCAAGAGTGTCTTATTTGAGTGAATCTACTCTGTCGAAACGCAGAACGTGATGTGGTCTTCTGGGGGAAAAGATAGATGTCTGGTCTGTTTGTTTCAGGACTGCCCTCCATCCGCCCGCAGTTTCAGAGAAGAACAGTGCTCATCTTTCAACTCGCAGGTTTACAACGGCCGGAGCTACCACTGGAAACCTCTGTACCCTGGTAATCTCCCATTTTCCCCGCTACTGCCTACACTTACTGCTGTTTTCTAACTGTTTCTAATTATTGAGCAGATCTCTCCTCTGAGCTCTAAAAAGAAAAGTTGCATTCTATAAGGTTTTCTCCTCACATGAAAGAAAATACATTTCACTAGTTCAAAGATTTACAACCATATTGCACCTTAAAACAATAACAGAAGAACTAATTAACCATTTTATTTTGAAGAAACTGACAGAACACATCTCTCATTGCTTATGAGGAAAAGTAGCACTACCAAAACACCACCAAATCAAACGGGTGTGAGTGCTTTGTGGCAGAATCTACAACCCTTGTTCTGAAGATCTCCAATCCAACAGGTTTCAAAAGTCACCATTATATCACCCGTGTCTAAAGACACGGAGCAGTTACTGTATATCACAATCAATTAAGCAGGTGGTTTGTAACTTTCATAATCTGAACTTATTACTTAATGTAATCAATCTCAATACCCTTCAATTCTTAAGGACCAAAGTTTTCTTAACCGAAATATTTAATTGACCAATAATCTACAGGTGTAGCCAATTTAAAAAAGGAATGAATTTAGGGCAATTAATTAAGAGAGCTCTCCTGGACTTTTTTTGAAGACCCTTATCTTAAAGTATATTAAAACATTCTAGACAGAATTTGAGTACATTGAGCTGTACTGACCTCTTCACATTAAAGTAGAAGCCTGAGAGGAAAATGCAATGCAGCAATCACTGACCTGCCAAGTTACATTACATTCCTACAACAGACTGTTAAAAAGGTGAGAAACTGCTGCTGCATGGATAGAGATAAAACTCCCACTGCATTCAGGCTCTTTCATGGGTGGATCATGCCTTTTAATAATAATAATAGCTTACACTTATATGGCGCTTTTCTGGACACTCCACTCAAAGCACTTTACAGGTAATGGGGATCCCCTCCACCACCAGTGTGCAGCCCCACCTGGATGATGCAACGGCAGCCAGAGTGCGCCAGTCCGCTCCCCACACACCAGCTTTCAGTGGGGAGGAGAGCAGAGTGATGGAGCCAGTTCAGAGATGGGGATTATTAGGAGGCCATGATGGGTAAAGACCAGGGGGAAATTTGGTCAGGATGCCTGGGTTACACCCCTACTGTTTTTGAGATAGGCCGTGAGATTTTTAATGACCACAGAGAGTCAGGACCTCGGTTTTACGTCTCATCCGAATGACCGTGCCTTTTTACAGTATAGTGTCCCCGTCACCATACTGGGGCATTAGGACCCACACAGACCGCAGGATGAGCACCCCTTGCTGGCCTCTCTAACAGCTCTTCCAGCAGCAAGCATAGCTTTCCCAGGAGGTGTCCCAACCAGGTACTGGCCAGGCCCACACCTGCTGAGCTCCAGTGGGGCTGCCAGCTGTGAGTTGCAGGGTGATATGGCTGCTGGCAATTTTTTTTTAAATTAAACACTATCAACAAGGTAAAATAACGGTAAAACTACAAAAATCATTGAGCAGACTGACTGCAGTCAATCTTCAAAGGGACGTTAAAACGTCCAAGTACACAGATACTGCTCCTAATTCATCACGGTCAGCAGGGGGCTTTCAGGATTGGCATTGTAAGATGAGGACTGCTACAGGGACGTGGGCACAGTGGGTTTATCCCGAGCCCAGACTGGTATCCTGGGAATCTGGGGTCCTGCTGGACTCAACACACCGTTGCTACACACTAGATGGGAGTCTTGTTTTGCTGTCTGTGCAGATGATTATGTGCACATCTCCAGCAACCCCTGTGACCTGCACTGCACCACAGCGGACGGCCAGAGGCAGCTGATGGTGCTTGCCCGAGACGGGACGTCCTGCAAGTACAGCGACTACAGGGGGGTCTGCGTCGACGGCAGGTGTGAGGTTGGTGAACAGTCACCAGGTTTTCACTTCTTCCGACACCTTTGGAACATTGGAAGAATCGAACCCCCCTCCCCAGCGCTCCTCAAGCCCTGACATAGCATCCAGGCATCGCCGAGACATCACGTCACCCATTTGGAGTCATAACGGATCGAATTAGCCACTAATGTTTGTGGAAAAGAGCAGAGTGAAGAGATAGCAAAAGGGTTTTCTCAATGATGCAGGGGGATTTAGAGTGGGAAAGGTTCAGCCTGAACCTCACCGCAGGATGGAAAAACATTCCCACATCCTGAAACGTAACCTGGTACTGTCATGGAGGGCTCAGTTTCAACCACAGCCCTGCATGGGTCATAATGCATTCTGCAAAACTCAGAAGACAGCTGAAAGTCACCTGTATAGATGCATTAATTGAATTAAAAAAACCAACTAACACAACTCTGTTTATGTAGACTGCACTAGAATTTGTAACAGTACATAAGTAGGTAGGTATGCTTCTGGTACTTCTCTCTAATGCTATAATACAGTTATAGAAGCATCAGAAATCAAGGAACCATGTTGCTCAGAAACCAATTATAACTCAAACCTGGCACAGGGGCAACTGTAACCAATAATGAACCGAATCCATTAGTTACCATCCTTGTGATGGATAACCACAGTATTTGTCATAGTATTTTCTCTGATTTAATTTCATCTCATTGTAATTTTCTACCATAGACTTACAATGTGCATTACAACACAACCGCAGTAAAACAGTCGTAGAAATCACAGTAAAGGGGAGAAAATACTTCAATAAATTTCACAAACTTTCATTGGAGTAAACAGGGCTCATCAGCTGCTGCTACTTAGAATTCCTCCAGGTTCGGGATGCCCAACCTGGAAGTCCGCAAATGTTTATGAGCCTCATTAAATCAGCATCACCTTGAGAACTGGGAAAAACTGTTTTAAGCCAATAATTAGTTAAACGGGGTTGATGAGAGCTGATAAGTTCTTAAAACCGGCAAACGGGAGCCCTCAAGTACACCCCAGCAAGTTTGGGAGCGAGCATCTCACCGCAGCGTCGTTTACACCACTGCCTTCCTGTGCTGTGTTGCAGCCCATTGGGTGTGACGGGGTGCTGTTCTCTCCGCACACTCTGGATAAGTGCGGAGTGTGTCGGGGAAATGGGAGCAGCTGCATCCGGGTCACTGGGAACTTCCGGAGAGGAACTTCCAATCTGGGTAAGGATCATCTCCCACTTCCTGACTCCCTGCAGAAATGAAGAAAAGCCCGAGGCTTCCAAATGGTGCAGAATACTGCTCCTGGGAAGATGCACAGCAGTTTCTAACTTTGATCATTTGCTGCCATGTACTTAGGAACACAGTCCTAAAATGGTACCTACCCAGTGGTGTGTACACCTTTTTTTTCCCCAAACTAAAACATCAACACTCAGTTGAAAGGCGCCACATAAATCTTTCACAATGCTAATTTAAGAGCAACTCCAGACAGTTCAAATGTTCCAAAATGAAAAATACACATTAAGAGTTTGTTCTTCCTTTTCCAAAAATAAGTGTGGGAAACTCGGTGTGGCGCAAAAACACTAGATCAATGCGGTCCTTTGTGTGGAACCACACAGCGGGGCTGAGAATACTCCCTGTTATTGCCAAATATTAAAAACAAAATCTATGTATTTTTTTAGCATTAGACATGATGCAGTCCATCATTAGTTGTTGCAGGCTGCGGGTATATGACATTAAGTTTAGGTTAAGAATTAATACCTTAAAACACAAAAAAACAGCACTGAGCAAAACAGTACTCTGTTGCTAACCTATGCTGATATTCTAACCTGAAATTATAGGGCTTTTATAAGGTAAATGTAAGTCCCAATCCAATGGAATGGCAGTAGCATGGATGTTGCTGTAGGAAACATGCTCCTGATGTCCTGGGGTTGTTTTCACAACTAGAGAAGTCTTCAAGCACACGGGGCCTCTAGAAAACGGGCAAAAAAAAAAGGATATACCGTCTATGGGAAGTAAAAAAAACATGCTTTTGTTTCTGCCTGCTCAGGTTACTCCTTCATAACTCAGATCCCCGAGGGCTCATGGGACATCCAGATCATAGAAAGGAAGAAGTCTGCTGATATTTTGGGTGGGTACTTCCTGACGGCGCTTGCTCGCGGTGGAAACCACCCCCCTCCCCACCCCCTGCCCCTCCAGCTCCACACAGATACAGCTGTGTGCTACCGAGAGGGAGAATCCGTGCCTTATGCACCAATTCCTGCGGCAGAGCTGCTGTTGCACTGGGCCGTCCCATGTGGAGAACACACTTCCATCTCCATTAACAGAACACAGGGCTCATTCTTGAGCCTTTACCTCTCCCTCAGGGCCCGGCACGAATACACCCTGCTCCCCTCACAAACATCTCGGCTGTTATCACAGTCTGGCTTCTTTCTTATCCTGGCGAGATCTCCAAACTAGAACTGGTAAACAGGATGACCAATACTAACAACCCTCCCAGACATGCAACACTTGCGCAGAAAGCAGCAGAAATGGCTAGGCCCAGAGTTTAGTGCCACTCCCAATGAGTCCACTGTCACCAATAAGTAGACAGCAAAATGAAGGTCTTCTGTGGTCCACATGTGCGCCGTTCAGCGCCATGAAATTACAACCCAAACCCACTTCAGGACATGACTAAAGGTAGCCATAAATTGTAATTACAGGGCAGTAGGGCAAAGAGACAGAGCGGTATTTCAAAACTAGCTCCACTTCGCATTGCTAAAGCACGGCCTTTTCCTACACGGCTAGGCTTTGACAGGTCAGTACAGCACAAAGCAGGGAAAGCAGATGTAAACTTCCAGCGTGTCTGTTAATGTACATTCCAGAGATCCAGCCATGATGACAGACTGTGGACCAGTAACACATCATACTGGATTAAACTATGTGACTCACAGACATAATATATAAAAATAGACTGGGAATAGAAGAAGTTTCTTCTTTTATGGGTTTTGAGCGATGAGGTGGAGAGCTCTATTTGCAATAATCTTAATAATTTGACCAGGCTGGTGCATAGATTAGGCTCTTTTTATTAGCTCCCCAGGTCCCTTATTCTGATGTCTCTCACATATCACTGCTCCCTCTGGTAGGACATTATTGCCTTTCTGAAAATAGGCTTGTAATGTACACTCCTGCTCTGGTAATCACAGACTATTATCAAAATCCCCAAAATGATTTTTAGAGACGTTTCCGATTTTACAAGTCACAGTGTAGCCGATTGCCGTCGAAACCTACACTGTACACAAAAATCCCTGTGACTGCGTTTCATTTTTCGAAACCCCCAAAAAAATGAACATTGACGTTTTTCTTGAGCTTCCCAAGCCTTTAAATTTGAAAGTCTCCCCGTCAGAGAGTCCCCAGTGGCTTAGTTTTGAGTCTGGGCTTTCTGTGCACAAGAAACTCCCATATCCTGATGAGATGTGGGAGTCAAGTGTTGTTAGAACCTGACACATCACTCGTCCAGTGGACGCGAACCGTGGGCACGCTGGGGTTCACAGGGTGGAAAACGGCAGACGGTATCAGCTCTGCGTTTTGGAACAAAGCTTGCAATGACCTCACCGATCACGTGGGTGGCCAATGGCGGACGGTTCAGACTGCAAGCTGTGCAGCGCCTCACAGGCTAGGCCAGCGGCACATCTCGCTGACCTCCCCATGAGCTGGGAAGGGCCTAGCAAGTCACAGGAGTCGCGGTTGTGTGGGAAGGCCCACAGCTGACTCAGCTCTCACCCTGTAATGCCAGCTGAGCGGCTACCATGGTCCCAGCTGTCCAGCGACATCCCAGGCCCCACATGGCACCTTCAGGTCGTTGAACGTGACCTCTCCCCTCTTCGCTTCACAGCGGTGACCGATCAGGCTGGGAACTTCTTCTTCAATGGGGCCTACAAGGTGGACAGCCCGCAGAACTTTCACGCCGCCGGGACCATATTCAAGTACCGGAGGCCCACGGACGTGTACGAGACCGGAATCGAGTACATAGTGGCGAAGGGCCCCATCGACCAGGCGGTGAACGTGCTGGTCTGTATGCAACTGAATCTGAGCTCTCGGGCCACATCACCAAAGTTCTGTGCTGCTCCCACCATCATCCCCTCCCATGGCATTTGTAGAGATCTGATCACGAGCAGGACATGTTGAGTAAAAATATATCAGAGCATGTTACACGTGCACTAAACTGGGACTTTTCACAAGGCCCCTTTGCTATGCAGTATTCAAAAGATATGCCAAGGTGGTGGTCTTTCTCGTCTTCTTTATTTTCCATAGGAGATGTAAATCGGCAGATGTAATAATCAGGTGGATATTCAGTTCTAAGGTTTCAACAGTGCTGACGTTATTTGTAAGCAAAGCAAAAGGAGCAATGTGGTCATAATCGATGAAAAACCGCACTGTAGATTCCGGCACTGACTGGAGGAAAACAAAAGAGCTTTGTTCTGCTCTAAGTTATGACTCGGAATTCAGGGGACCCCTGTAATAACGGCTGATGCAGGAACGAGTAATTGGAAAACAGATATGGCGTAGGGGAGCGTCGGCTCTGTGGCTCAGGATCTGCGCCTGTGGCTGGAAGGTTGCCGGTTCGTATCCCGTGGCTGGCAGAGGAATCCTACTGCGTTGGGCCCCTGAGCAAGGCCCTTAACCCCAGCTGCTCCAGGGCCGCCATATAAATGGCTGACCCTGCGCTCTGACCCCCAGCTTCTCTCCCTGTCTGTGTGTCTCATGGAGAGCAAGTTGGGGTCTGCGAAAAGACACATTCCTAATGCAGGAAATTGTACATGGCCAATAAAGTGATCTTATCTTATCTACCCTCTAAACAGTGCTCAACTCGTTCATGAGTATCATTAGTGTGCAGGAGCACCAAGGTCTTTCTGCATTGCAGGTGTGGAATCAGAACGGCAGGACCCCCTACATCACCTACGAGTACACCGTGCTTCGGGACCCCAACGATCCCGCCCCCCAGTCCCTCTTCTTCCCCGGGGCAGACGGCCAGGGCCTGGGAGGAAAGAGCAAGGGCTACCCCTCTGCGGAGGCCGACGCCCTGCTGCCCCACAACGCCAGCGCCAAAGGCACAAAGGAGCAGGGGGAGAGCGGGAACCAGGTGCTGGACAAGGGGCCCAGCCTGGGGGCCACCACCGAGAGCAAGGGACAGGAGACCAACGAGGTGTACGAGGAGGCCATCGACTGCGAGCAGGGAGCGCAGGCCAAGCCGCACTACACAGGTAGACTGCATGCTTTATTCACGGGGACATGAGCAAGGAGGAGCTGGTGGATGGGGGGGGAAAGTCAGAGGGAATCACATTTTCTCCGTGGATCACAAACACATCCTCTAATGGGGGCCGGAGAGTGTTTCGGTGCCCGGCAGGGAAGAAATTCCGCAAGAACAGTCCACATTCAGAACTGGCAAATGCAACCCAGATAAGTGTGTGTCAGGGAGCGCATGTCTATCAAATGATCGACTTATTATTCTTTACTTCTTACCCCGTTAATGCCTAATTTGCCAAGCTCTCAAAAATATAACTGTGCGCACGACTCCTCTGTCTCAGAAGGTTCTCCATCTGGACAATTCCAACAGAAATGGTTGAGGAAAAAAAACCTGAAATGCATGGAGCGTTTCGTGCCGGCCTCCTCCCTGCTCCCCTTCAAAACCAAGCAGAGGGGGTGTCACAAGCAGCTTTCGACCTGGCCTCTTCCCTTCAACCCCAGGTCTTTCCCTAAAGCTCGGAATGGGGGGGGGAAGCAATGGGAAAAGGAGAGAAGGATCTGGGAATGGTTCACTAGACAAATCTCTGTTAAAAACAAAAAGCCCAACTCGTGGGTTTTTCTAAAAAGCACACTTGCAGCCCCTATGGAGGCATGCTTTATTCATGGGGATATATACAAAGAGGGGCCGACGGATGAAAAATTCAGAGGGAATCGCATTTTCTGGTTTGTAAATCCGTGGATCTCAAACACGTCCTGTAATGGGGCCCAGAGAGTGTTTCGGTGCCTAGCAGAGCGGAGGTTATGGAAGTGAGAGAGCGCTCCCTGTAATGGAGAAAGCCTGGCCCTGCCCCACTTGTGCACAGACCCGGCACAAGGGAAGGCGGCCTTCTGTGCCGATCTTATCCGCACCTGTTTAAAAAGAAGACCACGCACTGCCCGCCACTGCCAAAGCAACACCAAGGTTTCTAACTTGGGTTAAAAGTCTAATTTCAGCACCGCAGACTCCTACGCTGAAGTAGCTAACTTTGTGGAGCTGATGTTGGAAGTCTGTGAACCTGGGCTGTTTGACCTAAGAAAAAAAGCATCACTGGCTTTTGCGTGACTCAGGTGCTTTTCAACAGCAGGACTATGACAGCTTGGTTGCAGAAGACAGCAAGGTGCAATACTGTGGGAAATCGGACTTGTTCCATTCACACATCGACAAACAATCAAGTAACATCCTTGAAACCCTATTGCACGATCCACATTGATATCTATTTAAGAAACAAGGAGCAGCTTAGCAAAGTAACGACTGTTTGTAAAAGTGATGTAAATAACGCATCCACTGAATTCAAAGACTTTCCGTAGTTACCATCTTCATAAGGCCAGGCGAGAAGGCAGAGAAGAGACTTTGCATGGACACCAAATTTCCTCCTTGCTACAAGTCCTTTTCGCAGAACTCGGATAATCCATTTTGAGCAAGAGAGGCTTGTTCCACGGGGAATTGGGTTTCAATATTTCACATCAAGACCACTGACCTGATCTCTGCCACCTGCTCTTCGCAAGTCCACTACAAAGGAAGATGCCATGTCTCTGTGTGCATTATTTTACCCTTTGACACAGAATGGAAGATGACAATACTGGAGAGGATGTGAAGCTTAATCCAGGGTTACCCAACCCAGCACCTTAATTATTCAGTTGATAATTTCAGGGATCAATATTGCATGAAGGGATGGGGTTGTCTCAGATGTCTGCCATAGCGGAGTGGCTCTGGCCTAATCCTCTCTCAATTCCTCACCCTCTCCGCCGTGCAGAGCTGAACGGCAGCAGACCCAACAGCGTGGGGGACCTCCTCTTCGAGCCGTCCGAGTCCACATCCGCAGAGCTGGTGCCGGACTCGCAGAACCTCATCTGGAACATGCTGGCGGGCGGCCCCCCGGGCTCCAAGAAGCTGGTGGCGAACATGACCACGAACCGGCTCTTCGCCGCGGGGGGGGGGGGGCCGGACTCCTCCGAGGCCGACTACGACGGCGCAGAGAGCGGGGCCCCGCGCTTCCTCAACGGGACGCTGCAGGAGCTGACGGCGGGGGGCCGCGGCAACGACAGCGGGGACCCCCCCTTCGCCAACAGGACCACGCTTCCGGGCCAACCCACGGGCAACCGAACTCAAAAGACCAGGTAAAGTAGGCGGCCCGAGCTGCTTTAATCCAGCAGGAATTACAGGTAGCCATTAGGTC
Organism: Atractosteus spatula; assembly: GCF_055471065.1. Lineage (NCBI taxonomy): Eukaryota > Metazoa > Chordata > Actinopteri > Semionotiformes > Lepisosteidae > Atractosteus > Atractosteus spatula. The sequence goes on along the minus strand of NC_142728.1, from coordinate 14,380,300 downwards.
GGCAATTCCTGAAAGCCTGGGACTATTTAGCCGGTTAGCAAATTCCCCCAATTCAAAGATCATGTATAATTGGCACCGTGCAGTCGCTTGACTCCTTTGGCGAGCGTGATTGCGATAAGGCAGGAAAAATCCAAGCTCCTGCCTGCCTGGGCTTTAACCACAGGAGCAATTAACACACCGCGCCATGAGTGAATTGACAGCCACCCAGATGGCTCCCGAAAGCAAGCCTCCTAATGCACGGCTCTTTCTCCATATTGGATCACACACTTAATCGTAATGAACAGCCCGCACGGCCCCTGCCCACAGCTTGTTCCAGGTTCCAAAAACAGCGGAGTTGAAAGTCTTTTTTTTTTTTTTTAAAACTCCTAGATTCAATTTCCCACCAAGAAGAATTGCTGTACAGTAGGTACACTCCACTCACAGGCCTGAGGGATTCCTTCCCAATAGAAAAACGCGGCGCGGCCAACTTCAGTAAAATAATCCGTCTGAAAACTGGCCATTGTGGCCGACACCGGCTCTACAGCACCCTGGGCCAACTCACCTCCTGTTAAACTGAGCAGCCCCCCAGTGGCAGAGCCACAGCGACGCTGTCTGGGACCACACCGGATACCTAGAAAACCACAGCACCCCCCCCCAAATCAAAGCAAATCTAAAAACATGCACCCAATTAAGCAGCACATTCTAGGCCGATGGAAAAGCTCCTGCCGGTAACTTCATGCACTAAAAGAAATACACTCAGGATCACCAGCTCCAGTTATTTGCATTACCTTTTATTAAGCATAGCATAATAAAAGTGCCCGATGCTTTTGTAATGAAATTTCCTGCAATCTGTGTTGTTTTCGATATAATATGTAACCACCACTGTGAAGCCAAGAGGATGATAGGGGTTAATGCCCTTAACTCCCACATATTACAAAGCAGCCACCTTAATGGGGACATAATTTGGGTGACTGGATAGTACATATGGTTATACAGGGTTAGTCAAAATGCTGTCGACACCTTTGACAGTTTATTACAAATTAATTACATGGGCTACTGTGACAACAAAAGGTTTCAAACGAAAGCATAAATAGCAAAGTTTCTTACAGTTACCTTACAATCCTTCACCTTCTGTGGGGGAGAAAACAAAACTATAATAAAATAATTGGCGTCGACGACATTTTGACTAACCCCGTACATCTGTACTGTACATAAGGTAGGCTTAAAAAAAATGAAGATACAAGGAGTTATTTTGCAAACTGCTTGTAAAGTAAGAATGTGTTATTTCAAAAGTGTAAATATATTTTCCAATTTTTAATACAAGACAGAGCCTGTGGTATTTTTAATTATGAAACCCCCGATTCCGCTGGGCCAAGAGAGGGAGTGTTTTGGCCTCACGAAGGTCAGTGACTCAAGACACCTCTGACGCACGAAGGAGTGTTCATGGCGGCTTTATTCAGATATAGATTTATTCAGTAGCTACAGAACAGTGATAAATTCACTGTGTCATACAGGAACTGGGGATTCTTCTGGTTTGCGAAGACAGATGTTTTCAAGTACTGGTTTTTCAATCAGGACACCTACCATACACACGCCTTTCTGGACAAACAACAGGGTGCTGACTGTTATGAACAGAAGTTTCTGACTGTAACACAACCCAGTCGCGCCGAGATCATGATATGATCTGGAGGCCTGGCTTTAGGCATCTTCGTATTTACAAATCCCCGTTTTTAATGATCACCAGAACAATGAAGAAAGGACAGGTGTCAGAGATGTCTACTGTGCCACTCTGGCTCCAGTGGCTGGAGTCTACAGCAGCCCTGGTGCACCCTGTTTTTACTACAGACTAGCAAAGTCTGGGACTGCAAAGGCTGTCTTGTTCTGGCCACGCAGAGCTCAGGTCGGGAACAGGAATCCACTGCAGGCTTGGGCTACATTTTTCTGAGTGCTATAAGACATCCGAAGGCTGCGGAGCAGGCAGCCAAGATAATGGCTGGTGGGTTTGCATTCCATTAGATCCATAATTCATGCAGGGCCGCAGAGTAGTCATTTGGCTTGTCTGCGCTGCTTGAAAGCAGTGCTCCTCTCTCGGCTCTCGCCAGCGCAAATAAAAGAAACCACAAGCTTTTTTTTTTTAGGACACTTGGAAAGATCCAGAAGAGACAGGTTTTTTAATAGATTAAAAAAAAGCAAAAGCACCTAACAGAGAGTATGGTATATGTATTATTAATACGTCATCTGTACCTTTTCCACTGGTCATCCTGCTTGCTGGAGCTGGATGTAACTTGAGTTTTTAAGAACAGGGGCTAACCGATGAATCTAATGGCTCTAAATTATTTTACACCCGCCAGAAATTCCCTTGCATTTCATATCCAGGAAAGATGATGAGGTACAGGCACACAATTCATAAAACTTTTACAGCGCCTTCATTTGACCACCCTTTTTTGAAGCAGGAAACGCAAATTAATATTGCAAAATGACTAGAAAAACATCTACATTTATTTTAGAAACTTAAATATTTATCTTGAGAGATTTACGTCCTTTTTAAACTTTTTCACCGTTTTCTCATTAGGAGGAAACAGGTGTTGACTTATAGCGGAGCTAAATGTTTTATGAATGTGGCCTATGAAGTTATAAAAATATAACTTCAAATAAGGAAACAAAATATATACAGCCAGGCCCTTCAGTCACTGGCATGATGTGAGAACTTAAACCGATTTTACTGTGTGGAACAGGATGTCAATTAAACCCAATTAAGAATTCCATCCCTGGCAAAGAACATAAGGAAATTCAGTAAAAACCATAACTTTTAAGGCAAGAGTGCCTTCTGTTAGTGACTACCACAAGACACTAATGTGTGTCTGGACTTGGCTCAACAACAAGACAGAATGACAGCTCCAGTAACGCACACAGAGGAGCAATTATTTTTTAAATAAAAAAAACTCCCGTGAAGGACCAGATTTAAAGGTTTAAATAAATGACCACCTACACTTAAAGAGTTTTTTTAATGATACTATTCATAAAAAATGTATCTGCGCAAAGATGTTCCTTCTACTGTAGGGAAACGCAACTCGACTTTCCTTTCTTCTTGAGTAACACTAACTCATATAAATGTATGATTCAATACACAATCACTTATTATCAGTACACTCGTTAATGCTCAAAAGCTGTTAGGTTTGACATGAAGTGGCTGGTTTCAGGTGTACACACAATTCTCGTCAGGTGTACAGGCCGGAGCTACCTCCTGATTCTGTTGCGTGCTCCTACAGTGTATCATTTTTGCGTCCCCCCCAGAAACGTACAGTATGTCTCGCTTGCTTCAAGCTACCAGAAGGAACAGGGTTATTTTTTTGAATCCATGTTCAAGTGGAAAAAAAAAAGAAGACAAGTCCATTGCCATAGGTTACCTGGGCTCACACTCGATTGGCCCTCCCAGGAATGTTTGCTCTGTGTTGGCAGGACTAACCAGAAGTTCCTGCAGAAGAACTTTGGCCTGAGCGCGGCGGACATGTACAGGTGGAAGCTGTCTTCCCAGGAGCCCTGCAGTCTAACCTGCTCTATAGGTACATCGCGAGACCCTCTTCGCACTCTCACACACTCTCGGCTCCTAGCAAAGCAAGAGGATAGCTTGGGCCTTCCTAAGAACTGTCTGATGAAGGACCCTCCCTGTGGGACTCCATCTTCTTTAAAAACCAACAAAGAAATTAACGAAATATGTTTTTCAATCCACCTGACTTGCTTTTGCCCTCTGAGCTGCAAATGTTTCTTCTTCCCTGGGAGCATCCACATTTTAAAGCTTTAAGAACGCCTGCAAAGGGATTCAACCTGTTTCGTTTGTTTGGTGGCGAATGGCTTACTGGGCTTGCTGGACGCAAGAGGAAAGCCATGATTTCAGCTGGTGCCCTGACTTTTCCCCCTGCTTGACCCGGCTTACAGGTGTGGCTACGTCATACGCCATGTGTGTGAGGTACGATGGCGCTGAAGTGGACGACGTGTACTGCGATGCCCTCACCCGCCCGGAGCCGGTTCACGATTTCTGCATCGGGAGAGAGTGCCAGCCCAGGTAAGGAGAACACTAAAACGCGCGTTTCTGATTCGCCTGTCGTGCCGGAGAAGTGCAGAACTTTGATGCAAGCCGGGACAACGGCCGCATTTACACACGGCCATTTCTGATCTGGATCGGATGCACCGGTAGCCGGCTACAAAATGACATCATGTCAACGCCTCCGAATCTGGGAGGTAGTACCGATCAGGATCAGATCCTCCCACTGTATTCTGGTCCTGGGCACTCAAAGGATGATCAAACTCAGCTACTGACACGGGCAGTGCTGCCATGACATTTGCCGCTTTGAGAGGAGGGAAAAAGTGAAACCGCGAATACCAAGTGTGCATTCAGATGCAAACCCCAAGTGGCAGTTATTTTAAACGGGAAAAAAACAGAAAGGCTTAATTGCTATGAAATACTGCAAAACATTCATTTAAACCTCTCATCAGCCTTTGAACTATGCAATTATTACTGTTTCTCTTTCTTCGGTTTCCAGGATGTATATATTGTATTTTTTAAGAGATAAGAAGATAAGATCACTTAATTAGCTATATACAATTTACTGCATTAGGAATGGGTCTTTTCGCAGACCCCAGCTTGCTCTCCATGAGACACACAGACAGGGAGAGAAGCTGGGGGTCAGAGCGCAGGGTCAGCCATTTACACGGCTCCCCTGGAGCAGTTGGGGTGAAGGGCCTGGCTCAGGGGCCCAACGGAGTAGGATTCCTCTGCCGGCCGCGGGATACGAACCGGCAACCTCCCAGCCACAGGCACAGATCCTGAGCCACAGAGGCACAGCTCCGCCCTGGAGCTTGGATTTAGACTTTTTCAACACTTTTGATACCTGTACAATTTTGTTTTGCAACTGAAGTTCAAAATATTTGCGAACTACAATGGGGTGTAGTTTGATGTTTGTTAATTTGTATTTGTTCTGAAATGATCTTTGCATTTAAACCGCGACTTGACTTAATGCAGGATCACGTGATACCACACCTTCTTCATTAAGTGCACAGAGCTAGCCATGATGGGGGGGGGGGTTAAAATGTATTGGCCCCTGGGATGCCAGTAAATTGTATTTCACCCAAGCTCAGGGAAAAAAATGAATTATACCAAAATTCATTACTACAAAGACGGCACTCGTTAAGTCATTACAGTAACATTCAAAGAGAACTCGGATTTACCACAGAAAACCACACATATGAGCATTCATGCAACTTAATGGATTGCTACAAAATCAGGAATCTTTTCAAGTTCAACAGATGCAGAAATCGACCGTGGCAGCGAATAAATGCCACTTTGCATTCTGAAACCGACAGCGAAAATAAACACACAGACCCAACAGCAACTAGCAATAACCTGATTTAGTTAACAGCACTCCATACACGACATCAGTAAGCACACTCTACATTCAATCACGGTCATTTTCAATACCTGAGAATGAGTACCACTCGCATCTTTAATAAAAAAAATTACTGTATTGGAATACGTGCATTGCATGTACGTTTAAAATACCATCGAGGCATTTCGAAACCAAGGATACAGAGAAGCATGTCTTACCTGTGACAGACATGCGCCTTCGTTGTTCTGAGGGCTGAAAACATCTTAAACGACGTCCTGGCCAACTCCAGGTCAGATTCAATCGTCATCAGGGACCACGCATTCAGGGTCAGGCGATGCACTGCGGACCCGAGTTCGTCTGCATCCTGGCCCCGTTTTCAAGCGTCGCAACACCAGTCAGAAAGAACGTCTCACTTCTCAAGAGCAAAATTCCGATCGACGTCGTCGCCATCGGCTGAAGCGACGTCTCTCACGACGTCTGTGGCCAGCAAGCGGTCTTTAAACAGGTCCCCAGAGGCTCGCGTTTTTTTTTTTTTGGTGAACATTTGTTTTCGGACAGCGCGACAGCTTAAACGAAATAGTAATTAAATATATCTCCAAATATCATCTACAGGATAGTCCCTGGGAAACAGACTCACCGTTGTGGAGACGTAACAAGTTCCTTAGACATCATGCACTAGCAGATAACGATACTTTTTTATGAAATTCCAAAAACCTTCGTCACTTTTACCTCAAGGTGCAGCTTTTATTCTTACTTAACCTGTTCACCGGCATCCCAGCGGGGTACTAACCGCTGTGTTTACCAAACAACACACCTTCCCATCAGCCATTTCCCGCCCTTCCGATATGGGCCGGAACTGACGTCACCATCCGCTATGTCATACGTTGCTCCTGCGTTGTCCATGTCTTGGACAAAATCAATATCTTGATCTTGAAGTAATAGTTTCTTGTCTTTATCTTCCGAAGCAAAGCCGTTTCTTTAGCCTTTTACTGTTTACATTTTTCCTTTAGTACTCCGGCTTAAGTAATGTCCACCCATACTGTCTGCCTTGTATGCGCATTTTAAACTGTAGCAGGTATTTTTCCCTGACGTGACATAAACATGACAGCTATCACGCAACGAATAAACTGCATGTCGCAACACATGTGGGGGCCAAGAGAACGTCTCGGACTGTACTATAATCTCATGCTAGACTTGTTATTTGGGCAGAAGAGTTTTCAGGAGCCCCTAAAGGTTGGGTCCCTGTGAGTTAATCCACTCATCCTCTTAACTTTTCTTTTAAGTGACCAATATTAAATCCATACTGGACTTTACAAAATGTGTACAGTAAATCTAAAAGGAGTGGAGCTGGTCCAGGCTAAACGTAATGTGAAAACTCAGCATTTAATAAGCAGCAGTAACAACAGTTGTAGATATTAACACTTTTAATCATGGGCTCTTAAAGACTGGGTGTTAAAATTACAATGCTGCAATCTGCTGCAAAATCAGTTGTTCAAAAAAGTCCGGGCTCAAAAAGATTGCAGTATGTGTAGTCCTTTCAAAGCCTTTGAATTTCTCTAAAAAAATGGCCACGCACGTTTTTTTAAAAATGTCTTTTTTTTACATCTGGACTGCTCAGAAAACAGCACACCCCATTTCTAACATTGCGGTATATCCATGCTAAGATTATGGCTTTACTCTTAGAAATGCGACTATATATGCATATCAATTTGTGAAATATATCACTACTTAAACTATTCATCCCCATTCTCCCCCCATTCAGAGTTGTTTAGGAAAATTGCTTGTTGCCTCCCTGGTTCAACATTGAAACATTGACTCAGTTTGCTGTTTGAAATAACATGCCTTTAACTAGAGCAAGTTAGGAAACAGGGACAGCACAGTGGTATTCTGGTTAAATTCAGGTGGGTAGCTGCGTCAGCATGCATAGGCTGCAAAGGAACAAGTAATAGGTTTATTCCATGCTGAAAAAAAGAAGAAAGAGAACACAACGTTTCGGCCGTGGAGCCTTCTTCAGGTGTGAAGAAGAAGAAGGCTCCACGGCCGAAACGTTGTGTTCTCTTTCTTCTTTTTTTCAGCATGGAATAAACCTATTACTTGTTCCTTCTGGTTAAATTGCTGCCTCGCAACACTGGGGCCCTGGGTTCAATTCCTGGGGTGCTGTCTGCATGGAGTCTGTATGTTCTCCCTGTGTTCATGAGGGTTTCCTCCGGGTGCTCCGGTTTCCTCCCACAGTCCAAAGACATTCTGGTAGGTTAATGGTAGGTTAACCTACCACACACCTGAAGAAGACACACCCTGAAGAAGGCTCCACTGCCGAAACGTTGTGTTTTCTTTCTTCTCTTTTCAGCATGGGATAAACCTTGCTCCTTTGCAGCCCACGCATGCTGACGCAGCTACCCACCTGAACTAGAAACATGACGAGATAGAAAATTATTATTACAACGCCACTGTGGTGACTTTTAAATAAGCACACTTTAATGAACTTCAACACTTTACTGTAAGTTAAAGAACAGTTAAGGGCAACTTCTCAAACACCAGTGCAGCCTACTTGCGCCCACTCTCTTCTCTAACAAGAAAAGGCGGACAACCACCAGAACCGGTTCTGAGGTCAAAATGACCTTTGACCTTTAGGTTACGATAATCTACAGCAACTGTAACGGCCACCCTCACATGTCATAGGTGTTTCCTCATGGAAACAGCTTGGTCTCCCTTTGTAACACTTCAGCTACTTAATACCAATGCCCGTGCAGGACATAATGTACATATGGGGAAGACTACAGAAACACCTACTTTCTGCTTGTTTTCAGGAAATATTTTAAGAGTAATATCAAGAACCGAGGAAATACTGTAATTTAGCCAATCGGTGGCTTTTCCGGATTTGCCAAAGCAAATATCGTTCCCTGTTATGTCCCGCTTTTGTTCCGGCTAAAAAACACAAATTAGCTTAAGGATTCAACAGGAATGGGATTGCTGATGAGCCACCACTGTGTAAGATGTGCACCGTCAGAGAGTCCAAGCCTGGCTGTCTGGCATTATTAATGTTAAACATGACCTCTAGTGCTGAAAAGCTGCAATAGCTATTAAAAGGCAGCAGTTGCATTATAATGACTTAAGTGTTTGCATCTGTTGTGTTGATGTAATGTTTCAGGACGCCTGGAATTTGAAAACCTCAGTCCGCCGTGCCATCTGTCGGGAAAGAAATGTGCCTGATAGTTTTGAAATCCCCCTCACTGCCCTCTTGGGTCTCTGCATTTCACTTTCCTGTGTCAGATGGTTAACTTTGTGATCTTTGTCACTTTTCTTGAGCTTCCATTTTCCCCTGTAGGTTACTGGACTTTCAAATAACGTGCCACAGTCTGGTTTTAGAAGCGAACATAGATCGCAAAAGCGAGTTTATGAACATTAGAATAATGTGCATTAACTATTAGAAGAGTTATTAAGTATTGGAATAATAGATAAATTATTAATTATCAGAATCGTATTTATTAATCATGCTTATTACCATTAGAATAACATGGAATTACCTGTCGCATGTGTCAGTGCATCACAGACCAGAGAAGAATGTGAGAATAGATGTCAATATTATCCATCCATCTTCAGATTTATTCATATCAGGATCACAAGGGAGCTGGAGCCTATCCCAGCGAGCAAGGCGGGCTACACCCTGGATGGGATGCACACCCACACCAGGGTCAATTTTCTCAGAAGCCAATTAGCATACCAGCATGTTTAGGGACTGCGGGAGGAAAACCCACATGAATGTGGGGGAGAACACACAAACTCCACACAGACAGCACCCCCGGGTCTGGAATTGAACCTGAGGGCCCCGGCAATGCGAGGCAGCCATTATTCCTAAATAAACACTTGCTTGGATTAATCGAGTCTCCCGATCCGTCCCGGCAGGTGGGAGGCCAGCAGCTGGAGCGAGTGTTCCAGGACCTGCGGGGAGGGCTTCCAGTTCCGGCTGGTGCGCTGCTGGAAGATGCTGTCCCCCGGCCTGGACAGCTCAGTGTACAGCGACCTCTGTACCCTGGCGGAACTGGAGAGGCCCCCCGAGCGCCGGGCCTGCAAGAGCCCCGCCTGCGGGCCCCAGTGGGAGGTGGCAGAGTGGACCGAGGTGGGGAGCTGGTCGGGGTACCCCAACACTTTCGCAGGAGTCGGGGGGACAAGGTTCTGGGCAGTGCCGGATTTCCCATGAGGAACTGTGGGCACAGTGCCTAGGGCCTACGAAGGAGGGAAACACTAGTGACTAACGAGAAACGAGCTGGAACAACATGCTTGCGATCGACTCTAGGCGCTCCGAATCAATAACCGTACGCTATCTAGCAGCTCTTCTAGAAACTAGAAGTCTCGAAGTGATGGTCGCTGGACTCGCTCCATCAATCACGCGGTTTAGGATTAGAATAGCTGAAAGTGCATCATGTCCGTTAACGTCATTCAATTGACGTTGACCCCTCTTTTTGCACATTTCGGAGTGAAAGTGCCTAGGGCCCACGAACACCAAAATTCGGTCCTGGTTCCGGGGGTTGGGAATTCAATTGCATGTATGGATGCCGAGTTTGGACCATTGAGAATTTACCCAGAGTGCTGCAACTCCACCAATGGGTACCCAAAATAGGCATGGAAAAAGAAAAGGATGGAATTGTAGTTTGCTTGTAGTCTGTACAAAATTTCAGCATCGCTCCACAAAAACATCGCCTAAGGCTTTGTGATGCTGGTCCTTTTTCCCTAGATGCTGTACAGTGTGTTTGGTTTCAGACATTCTGCCTTTATCCTTTGAGAAATAGGGAACTCCAAAAGCAGATTCAGGTGAATGCCATTTTTATTTTGTTTATCGATTGTAATAAAAGATTTCCTAGGAATCTCCTCTCCTCTTTTGGAGGAGATCAGAAGGTGCCTTCCCTGGATCCTTCACTGGGGCGAGAGACTAAGGCCCAGGGGACGACGGTGAGTGTTTGTGCGGTCCTCCTGGCCTCCAGAGGGCGCTGTTTTCTAACCAGCCTGCTCCCGTCCAGTGTCCCGCCAAATGCGGCAAGAGAGGGATCGTGACCAGGGAGGTGAGGTGCTCAGACGAGAAGAAGCCGTGCGACCCGGCGAGCCGCCCGCCCGCCAGCAAGAACTGCACAGGACCGCCCTGCGAGAGACAGTGGACAGCATCTGAGTGGGGGCCGGTGGGTAAACTTCGGAGGGGGGGCGGCACAGGAAGTGAGGTCACAGCCCACTGAGGTCTGAATGTGGAGGCCACATGTTGTGACCTTCTTAGATAGGATAAAGATTCACCTTTTCCAACTTAATAAGTGTAGCAACTGGATGGGCCCCATATTGATTTCTTAACATGCATCTTGACGGTAGATATTTCTTATCTTACCTCTGTGTCGGTGGCATGGCTGTTGTATTTCTTCTACAGCGCTGGCAGGCTCTGCAAAGTTACAGGCTGCCCTTGGGGAATGATCAGGCCTTCCTGATGGCTGCTTCCGTTTTTCCCTGCTCTGGGACAGCAATGCTGTACCCTTTGTCATCGGCCATCCCTCCGTTTCCCTGCTTTGCGACCTCGTCTCCTCCGGCTCCGTAACGGAAGGTCTTGCCGTCGGAGGACGTCTCTGCGCTGCTGCGTCCTGCCCTGTCCTCTGTTCTCCCCCGTGTCTCAGTCTCCTGCTGTCTGTGTGTGCCCAGTGCTCAGGTTCCTGCGGCCAGGGCAAGATGACCCGGCACGTGTACTGCAAGACGCCGGAGGGCAGAGTGGTGCCCGAGTCCCAGTGCACTCCGGAAAACAAGCCGCTGGCGATCCACCCCTGTGGTGAGAAGGACTGCCCGGCTCACTGGCTGGCACAGGACTGGGAGAGGGTAAGGCGGGCCTCCACGGCTCTAGGCTGCGATGGAGAGGGGTCTGGATGGGAATTTTCCCCCCATCAAACAACGCTGTCAACATCGTCTGGAGATAAGACACCCAGCGGTTTCGGGATTTCTGAGCTGTACTACATACAGTAGGCACCCACACTGGGTGGTGTCTTTCTCACACTTTCTGTCCTAGTTCAACTAGATCAGCACTAGCAAGCACCTGATGATCGCCTGTGCATGACGCACCAGCCCAGAGCTCATCCCGGCTTCCACGACGTTAAGCGAATTGAGGGCGCGTGACTCCCTCCCCCCCCCCCATAACCCCCATCCCTCTTCACTCATAACCCTAGATGGGAGACTACTCCATTGCGCAACCTACACTAGGCAAATGCAGGTCCCCATTCATGCAGCTGGGTGCAAAGTACCTGGCTCAAGGCACATCAGTAAGGTCTACAGCACTCAAACCCACCACCCACCAGCTGCTTACAGAATTTGTTCTTCTGCTTCATCGAAGCAGTTGGTATGAAATGGAACGGATCACAATGCCACTCCATGGGATTCTTAGCTCATCTTCTGTATTGAAGTTCTGGGGTCAAACATAAGAGCATGATGGGATTTGGAGAGATCTGCCACTGTAGTGATGCGCACCCACAATTCCCACAGTGCAACACCACCTGTGGGCGAGGGGTGAAGAGACGGGTGGTGCAGTGCGTGGGCATCGGCGCGGGCAAGTTCAAGATCCACGAGCTGGAGGACTGCGACGCCGCCAGCAAGCCCGTGGAGGAGAACACCTGCTTCGAGAGGCCCTGCTTCAAGTGGTACACCACCCCCTGGTCTGAGGTCAGCAGACAAACCGCGCACATCCCTCACGAGCCTCTTTCGAAAACAGAGGTCCTGCAGGCTCAAAGCACAAACAGAGCCCTATAATCCAGCCGTCTTGATCTGGAATCTGGGGGATACCAGCAGTATGCTGTAGCTGAAGCTCAGCTGATGTGAGTCTGGCCAGTACCTGGATGGGAGACCTCCTGGGAAAGCTAAGGTTACTGCTGGAAGAGGTATCAGAGGGGCCAGTAGGGGGTGCTCACCCTGCGGTCTGTGTGGGTCCTAATGCTCTAGTATAGTGACAGGGATATGTAATATTATGATGTAATATTTTTATATGTAAAAATGCCCAACAGAGTAGGATTCCTCTGCCGGCTGGGGGATTTGAACCGGCAACCTTCCAGCCACAGGCGCAGATCCTGAGCCACAGAGCCACTGCTCCGCCTCCCAGTGGGAGAGTAGGGGCGTGGGCCCCATCTCAGGGGAGTGATCCCCATCTCTGAACTGGCTCCATCACTCTGCTCTCTTCCCCACTGAGAGCTGGTGAGTGGGGAGCGGACTGGCGCACTCTGGCTGCTGTCATACCATCCAGGTGGGGCTACTCATTGGTGGTGGTAGTGGGATCCCCATTACCTGTAAAGCACTTTGAGTGGAGAGTCCAGAAAAGCGCTCTATAAATGTACGGAATTATTATTATTATTATTATTATTATTATTAGGCAGTGGAGGCTATGGGGAGGATGAATCACTCAGGTTATTCTTAGCTTTGTGACTAAGAGGCCTGTTGCAGGGGCTGTGAATTTGCAGTATTAGCAGTGCAAACTCCAGCACCTTTTGCATGCTGGAGTTCTAAGGGATAACCTCGGCAGGATGGATAAACAGAGAATATCTGCATGCATAAAGATGTCGGCTCAGGCCCCACTAGAGGAGGGAACTGCCTCTTCAGCAGAAGCATGGTGCCTTGATCCCATGCCAGTAAAGACATGTAGCCAGTCCTGGAGACACAGGGCACAGACAGGACTATGATGGGACGCCAGGGCCTTGGAGGGGAACCGATTATTTCGAATACCAGTCCAACCCAAAGAGCGGAGGTCTCCAGACACCCTGAAGAAACCCATGTGAGCCCAGGGAATGCACGAGGGTCACACCTCCCTGTCTGCTTCGGGCACAGTGGATCCCTCAGTCAGAGCGCTTTAACAAGGAATGACCGCCAGGAGGAGGTGACCCATGGGAAATGTTGTTTGCTCCAATTGCAGTGCACCAAAACGTGTGGCGTGGGCGTGAGGATGAGGGATGTCAAGTGCTATCAGGGCAGGGACATCGTGCGGGGGTGCGACCCCCTAACCAAACCTGTTGCCAAGCAGACCTGTGCCCTGCAGCCCTGTCCAACAGAGCCACCAGGTACATCTCTATTACTCCGAATTGCCCCAGTGTGTTCTAGGTGTAGATGTGCAAGACGTCCAGCTTTAAACCACTGTTAGATGTCACACCAGCATTTAGTCTTCATTATTTTCAGCAAGGAAACACAGAGCCCAATTTCAGGGATATCTTGTAGACGATGCGTTCTAATCTAACCTTGTTTGCACAGTGCAAAGTAGCTAAGGTTGGGAGCACCAGCAAACAAGCTGTCCAGATGTTTGCTTTGGTTTTTATTTTTTGCAAAACATGGCACGAAGAAAATTGAAACAGTAACCAAAGGTATCAAAACAGTTCTTCCCCCAGGTTAACAGAAATATGAAAGTAATTATGTAAAATTAAGATTCCAGTAGGTCACAGCAATATTATCAAGCTCATCTGTATATCTTTTGTTTTTTTTTATTTTTCTCGCTAGTTTTGTTTGTAATATGATTGGTGATCAATAACATCTATATCTATAAGCGTATGTACACAAGAATGTTTTAGACATCTTTGCCGCTTGTGTTTGTTGGTGGGCTTGCGAATGGAAAGAAAAAAAATAATAAAAAGTAAGCTGCAGAACAAAAAAACATGGCAAAAAAAACAGAGGTTGCAAAAGTGGTATTTGATCCTGGCTCAAGCTGTCAGATTTGGGCTTTGGACATGCAACCAGGAGATGAGCTGGAGTTTTGCTCTAATGTAGAAAAACAATGTCCCAGGTTGCAATGGGTCCAGTCAAGAACTGTGCTCCCTTGTTGTTTTCTAGATGAGAACTGCCAGGACCGGCCCTCAACCAACTGCTCGCTGGCCCTCAAGGTCAACCTGTGCAGTCACTGGTACTACAGCAAGGCCTGCTGCCACTCCTGCCGTGCTGGCCACGCCCCCTAACCCCGGCTCCGCCTCGCACCCGCGCCCACCTCGCCGCAGGCAGGACCCCGGAGAACCTGCATGTGCTGTCGCCCCCCCAAAAAACTATCAATCAACCAAAACCCTGTGCTTTTCTCGAGCTTTCCGCCCGGACCTCAGAGGCACCTGCTGGCGCGGGCCAACCCGCGTCGGTCGGACCTCATGCGGTGGGGGTTGGCCACAGGCTGGGAGCCCAGGACTCCGGAAGGCCGAGAAACCCGCCCTGCCCACTCTGAGGTTCAGTCTGGCATTCCCAGCAACACTTTCACCCAACCAGCTCAGCATGCCGGCACTGAACTCTGACGCCGCAGGTCCCCCTCCCCCACCCGGTATAAATCTCACGCCTCTGCCTGGCGGTTTCCCTACAAGCAATCAAAATACCAGTCCATTCCAGGCCATTGTTCAGGTTCAGAGCCTACGAAGTTGATTCTCAGCCGTTTCCTGCTTCTTTTTCTACAGGCCCCACTCAGCAGTGGCAGCCTAAAAGCAGAAATGCACTAAAATGAGCAGTAGTATTAATAATTTAAAATAAGCAGGGAAAGGCAAGAAATCAATGAATGCAGGTATTTCTACTGAGTATAGGCCTTTACCACACCATGCAAATTCTTTCAGGTCTTTTTCTGACGATTTGCCTGTTGGCTTGGCCGGCTCCGTGTAAAAGAATGCCCACTTGGGTCCAAAGAAACATTGACACAGCAAACCTCACCTGCCTCGGGTTCCACACCTTGGTGTTGTACAGCCTTCACAGCATTCCTGAATGCCTTCTCCTTCTCCAATGCCTTCCCCACAGAAGGCATATTCCCGGGCGTAATATTCCAGAGGAAAGTCAGGCTACGGTTAACACTGTCTGAGGCTGGATCCTTAACGGATCTGGGCTGCCTGCGACGCAAGTTGAGAACAACCATTACAAACCAGAAAACAAAAACAGCAGCCTGGTACCTCACAATTAAACAGCAGCAGAAAAAACACAACAACATTTTTTTTCTGGTCCCCCCCCCAGACTACAATACTTAGCCCAGAGCTTTCTCGCGATAATGCTGCGCTGGTTTCGAGATCACGTCAAAACACTGTACTCTGACGCCAGGGCATTCTTCTCCATTAAAAGCCCTGTGATAGACTTTCTGGGGGCTGTCTAAGCATTAG
This sequence comes from Atractosteus spatula, assembly GCF_055471065.1. Classification (NCBI taxonomy): domain Eukaryota; kingdom Metazoa; phylum Chordata; class Actinopteri; order Semionotiformes; family Lepisosteidae; genus Atractosteus; species Atractosteus spatula. Next base: position 14,364,834 of record NC_142728.1, on the reverse strand, counting down.
CTGAGGACCAGATCAGGGTTTACTGTACATCTGCAATAGGCGCTTGAATTTTGAGGCATTGGTTGAAGATGATAACGTGCTGGGTGCTTTTTAAACTCCCCAGCTTCTCTTACAGCTGTTGCTAAGTCTCGTTTGTGTAAAAGACAAAAAAAAAAAGTTAGTGACAATAATACACAAAGACAACCTTCCGTTTCTGAGGAGGGACGAGATAAATTATTGTTCTGTGCAGTGTATTGCATGTTTAAAATATTTATTAATATTATTGTATTGTTTGTTTTTTTTTATTATTATTATTTCAGACCAGAAAGTAGGTTTTACTTCAAATATAAGACCAATCTTGTTGTGCAATACAGAACGATACCTCTGTCGATGAAATTGTACTGTATGTTAAAAACACAGGTTCAGTCCGTAAAACCACTTTTGCTCAAGTTATTCTCCATTTAAATGTTTTAATGCTTTGTTTTAAATGCTCCTTTTCCCATACACTTATTCCTGTGTTAAAATTACTTGAAAGCATTTGCATTGCTGGAGTTACATTTTTTTGCTTATTCTCATGATAGAGAGATCATTTCAAAGCACCTTTCATATCCAAATCGTAATAAAAAAATGAACTTCTCAGCTGTGTTTAAAAGTTAAAAGTATGCTAAAACTAAACCTATGCTATGGTGAGTCTTAATTTTATCCACCGGAGACTTGATATAAAATAGAAACAACATAATTGAAAAAAGAGTATTTTAAGAGTAAAAGGCAGCAAAATTAAAAAAAATATATTTCACTTCTTTCACAAGTAATACCAAGACCTTTTACATAATTGCATTTGCTATGGATTACTTACTTGGTACAGCAGTTTTCGTAGGATCTCTGCAGTGTGTGTCTTGAATGAATGATGCTGATAATGTAAAATGACTACATTACAAATGCATGTAAAATGCAATCAGCATATTAGCTTTCAGTTCTTAAACCTCTTAAAACCTCTTTCAGTTTTATAAAACCTTCACGTGCCTCTCCCAAAAAAGCTGTGCTATCTGCTACAAGAATGTTCTGAATGATTATCCTGTCTATTTCCTAAAGAAGAAAAAAAAATGTATCCTTTTGTATTTGTTGCTTTTACTGGATAACAACTTAATCTCTTTAAAACCTTGTTTTGAATGAATTTCTTGGATAGTAAGTTGCTTTTGGATTTCAAAATAAATTATGTGCCTTTAGGTGAAGAGCTTTGTGTGCTGTCAGTGTTTTTTTCTGACTGGGAGGTCAAAATGTTGTTTTTCTCACACTAGCAAATTCAGCAAAACATAAACTACTTTAAAAATAGGACATTTCGTATAATAACCAGCGTGGGGTTACTCCAGTACTTTGTCTTTTAAAAAGTGCTGTTTATTTAACTTGGCATTATTTAACTCAGTGTTATCACGGTCTTAGACAAATTCCAAATCACATTACTGTACTTTATGCTGACAGTGCACATCAACAACTCAAATTAAAAAAAAACAGGTAAAGGAAAACTGTTCTTTGTATTGAAACACTATATTCTGATTAACATAAACATGGCTTTAAACACTTTTTTTGTTCCCTGACATCTTGTGAATAGGAACAAAATTTCAGTAGGACTTTATAAAAATGCAGGACTTGATTTAAGTAGCCCTCGATATCTAATGTTTCTATTTTTAATTGTATTTTGTTCTTCACAACTGAAAAGTTAGTTTTCAAAGACAATATTGCTTCGGATACTCTTGAGAAAGTGGGCAATTCACCTACCGATTTTTTTAATACCGAGTATTAGCTTTTCTCTGTCCTTTCCAACCAGCAGCAAAAACAGATTTCCCTCTCAAAGGAGGCCATTTGAGCAAAATATTCTGGAAATTAATTTTTTTCTATCGTTGTTTGTAAAACAAGGAGGGGGGGAAAAAAGAGTTCTAAAACTTTCAGCATTGATTTTTACCGTATTTTATTATCAACAATGTGTTCATTGATCTTAAATTTTCCAGTCATTTCTGTAACATTTCGGCATTAATCGAAAGCATGGAATAGGCCAGTATTGAAGAAGGAACAGAATTGCCCAGGAACACAAACACCCACAGAAAGAAACACCCAGCGAAAACAGTAAAGAAAGCCGAACAATGTGATATAACTATGGTTTCCCCTACGATTTTAATTTCTGTATTAGACATCAAAAGGAACCAGCGTCAATATAGTAGCGTTGTGTGATCTGCTAATGCAAAAACAAAAGAGGGTGCTCAAGAGAAAATATACACCGAAAGCCCCAAGGAAAACGATAAATGATTGAAGTCCACTTGCTTGGAGTGAAACAGTTGCCGCAGCTGAACAAAAACGGTAGAAAAAAAATGGAAACGGTGGGGCTGTACAAGGTGAAAACTACGGACCACCAGGAGGCTGATAAAGTTTTCCTGTGGCTCTCTGGCGACCGAGCGAGAGAGGATGAGGAAGTCGACGTCCGCTCCCGTCATCCGTCATACAAAACGAAAAACCGCCCCTTCTCCTGTACCGTGCGCAAAACGCTATGACTTTAGTTTGTGGTCAGTTTTTGTTTTTTTAAAGTAACATTTCGACCAAGTCTTGAGAAAGTCAAAGGAAAATGACAGGCTTAAAACATCCCCCCCCCCCCCTCCCTAAAAAATACTGGAGTGCCGTCGTGTCTCTCGGGCTAGTGAACGCCATACACTCGCCAGCATCCCCTGATACTGACCAGTGTCCCATCCAAAAGGGAGGAGGCTGTGGAGCGGACTTTATCTAGCCCAGGGCAGAGCTGGGGGTGACGGCTCTTGTGAAGCTGGGCAACAGAGGAGAAAAAAAAAAAGACCTTGACTCCTCTCCAGAAACACCGCTGTCCTGGCGGTTTCTTAAAAGTGGGCAATTTTCCCCCATTCTTCCAGAGCAGAAAACTTCACCACATGGATGTACTGGGTTCCATTTTTCTTCTTTGGAAGCCGGTTTGACTGACAATTGTCAGAGCTTCGGCATGTGGTTTGGCCTTTAGAACTGCTTTGCTCATTTGGACAAGGGAGAATTTTGTTTTTAACAAAAAACTCTTCTTCCCCGTTTCCCTTCACACCCTGTCAGCCCAGCGAACGGAGTCCTGGGAGAGGCGGAGGTGCCCTTTACAGCCAAAGGGCTCGAGGCGTTTCAGCTGGCTGGCCCAGCCCAACGCCATTTTCCAGCCATCAAAGTCCGCAGGGCTCCCCAATTTCCATCCCACCCCTGATCTTAATGTCTAAACTCATTATTTTGTTTAGAAGGCAAAGCACCCGTCTTTGTAGGTCTTAAACTGCTGCTAATTGAAAAGTTCCCATAAAAACCTTTCGTACGGATGGGTGAGTGCCCACCTCTGTTCTTATCCTTTTGGACTCCTCGGCCGATCTATCAAACAAGTTATTGTCTCCTTTTTTTTATTCTGAAATCACGTCTAGCCATCTGTATTTTGTGTTCCCCATTGCCATGGTGCTTTTCTGTTTAAAAGGTTAGACGACTACAGGTCCTACTGTGTAGGACTAGAAGGATCCAAGGTAGATGAGCTGGGTGAATCAGGCCTCAAAAGGATCTCGAATTTCTTACAGGCCCATTAGGTAACATCTATGTTTTAGCCAACATCTTCCAAACGCCCAGTAAGCTAAGCCCTTTCCCCTCCAATCCTAGATCTGGAGAAGGTTTTTCAGTTCTGTCTGGCTAAGCCACATGTTCAACGCTGATTATTGCCAACTCCATGTCTGAACAAAATAACTCAAGTGAGAACCCCACGCCCACAAGCTCGGGCTAGAAGGTTTTCCTGCTTCTCCCCTTTCCGATCCTCCATTTGGAAAACGCGTCTGGCTCGGTCCGGAGCCCAGACCTGGCATTGCACATAATGGGTCCTTGGCAGCGATGCTCTGTTGCTGTGCAGAGGGAGAGTGAGCGACACAGATGATCCAACCCCATCCCTACCTTACTGTCCACCTTAAACTGCAGGAAAGCGGGGGGGGGGGGGGGGGGCAAACAACTGACAAGTCCGCACCAGCAAAAATAACAAAATGGCAAGAACACCTGTGTTCACATTTGATAAGCCCTTAAAGTAATACATTTTTCCCCACATACTGTAGAAATATACACAGACCATGCCTCTGAAAAATCTGGATTAAGTATACAGGTACGTTGGGAAAACAGGAGGAAAACTGCCTCCACCTGTCCTTCTGGACCCAAGTGGTCCAATGTCCTCAGTTCGATTCCCCGAAGTAAGATGAAGATGGACAGGGAGGTGCTGGGAGGGAGACGGGAGGTGACGCTCAGCGCAGAGGGTTGGAGCAACATCGTTCGGGAGTGTGTGGTTCGGAGAGCAGGGAAGGAGTAGAGGGACTATACATGTTTGAAATGGGTCGGTCTGTGTGTCGATTCATGGCAGAAAGCTCATAATGCCTCCCTTTCCCTTAATCACCTGAGACTTGTGTTTTTGTAGCAGCAAAGAGGACATGCTGGGGGTGGGGTGGGGGGGGGGGGAGAGGGAGAGAATCCACCCACAGGAGTGCACAATTCCCAGAAATCAATGCAGCAGGCCGTTCAAGAAAGGCTTATCTCGCGCCCACTCTCCTCGTCTTCTTCCCGTGCCCCGTTCAGGAAGTTGAGCACTCCTGGCTTCTGGATGGAGGAGGAGGAGGAGGCCAATGGGGACAAGGAGGACAAGAGCAGGAGGAACCTTACAGGCTTACAGGCTTTCAGCTGTCTGAAGTGCGCGAGAGGCGGCCCAGGAACAGCTGTTGGAAAAACTTTCCCGATGGGTGGCTCGTGTGGCTGTGTCTCTCTGTGCGTGTGTGTGCGTGTGTGTGTGTGTGTGTGTACGTGTGTTGGGGTGGGGGGGTCAAGTCGCCCTCTAAACTGGAACCCCATCTTCCCCGCAGGGGGAGGGGGGTCCTACACATCCGTGCTGATGCTTCGGCTGCGGGTGAAGACCTCCTTCATGGTGACGGAGCGCGCCAGGTTGAGCTTGTGCATGCTGGGCAAGTCCAGGGGCAGGTCCAGGTCCTCCTGCTGGACCGTCCGGTAGCTGACCCGCTCGCCGCCGTTCCGCAGGCCGTCCGGGTGGTGCAGGTAGAAGGGCAGCTCGTAGTGCGTGCAGTTGGGGCAGTAAGTCCGCGAGCGGACGAGCTTCCGCGCCGGGGGCGGGGTGAAGAGGGCGGGGCCGTTGGCGGTGGCGGCGGCCGTCGCCGCCACTACATTTTGGTTGCAGTGAACGGGCGGGAGATGGGAGTGCATGGCGAAGTCCGGCTCCTCCTCATCTTCCTCGGACTCCTCCTTCTTACAGCAGTAGTACTGGCCGGCCGAGCGAGGCGGGGGAGAGGGGAGAGAGAGAGGGACACTTTGAGAGAGGGACAGAGCAGGACTTTCCCTTCAGAGAGACAGACATTTCACAAAGAGCCCGTCTGGCCGGCGTGGGCTCTGCACAGGAGAGGATGAGGACACCAGCTGCAAGCGAGGGCGGGTTTCACCTGGATTGATCGGTTTTAATGCGCGGGTTCAAATTATTAAACGAGGATCATTTCCTTTGGGGCTCATGAATGACTAATAAACGACTGAAGTTATTTGTTCTTTCTTGGGCTGTTTAGGCTTAGTGCACCAAGCCCCGAAAATGAAAACTAATTTAAAAGGGGTTCATATCAATTTGATATTTCCACGATTTGCATTGAAAATGGCAGAGGTTGAGAAAAACAGATCTTTAATAATAATAATAATAATAATAATAATATTAATAATAATTGCTTACACTTATATAGCGCTTTTCTGGAGACTCCACTCAAAGCGCTTTACAGGTAATGGGGACTCCCCTCCACCACCACCAGTGTGCAGCCCCCACCTGGAAGATGGGACGGCAGCCAGAGTGCACCAGTACACTCCCCACACACCAGCTCTCAGTGGGGAGGAGAGCAGAGTGATGGAGCCAGTTCAGAGATGGGGATTATTAGGAGGCCATGATCGATAAGGGCCAAGGGGAAATTTGACCAGGACGCCGGGGTTACACCCCTACTCTTTTTCGAGAAATGCCCTGGGATTTTTAATGACCATCTAAGTTTTCGGGAACAGGACCCGTTCATGCCTGTGAATAAAGGGCAGGAGTTTAGCTTCAGTTTTATAAAGACACCTTTGGACATTTCAGAACATTGCCCACTAGGAAACCCATTTCGAGGTATCCTTGGTTGGCAAAGGTGCCAGTATTTTGGCCTGGGGTGTATCCGAGCTTCTCCGCAAGCCCACCCAAGTCATTCAGATTCGTTTTCACTTCGGTTATGAATTTTCCATTTGCCAGATCTTGGCAGCCTGACAGAAACTAGGCTGGCAACCCAATTGTCTCTGCTTTCCTCAGAGCAGCTGGGGGGGAGGGGGGGGGGAGGTAATTAAAGACCATGCAGTAATTTGGCTAGGAACCAAATTAAATTAGAGAAAATGTGCACAGTATCGAAGAACATTGTGTCCTTAAAAAAGCTTTTGGCCACTCGGCTTCCAGCTAGCACTGGCCTCATGATAAAACAGTGCATGCATGCAGTACACATTGCACTAAAACAGTGTGGTGATCGCTTTATATGAACTTCTTTGGAAACAAAGGTAACACATCTCTAGGCTAACAATCAGAACAATCCAGACAAACATGCTAGTAGTATACAGCTGCCTAAATATACAGGGTTCTTACAAATATAATGGGACTACATTAACAGACAACTATACTGTGCAAACTGTGTGACTTTGAGCAATGAAGTTTGAGTTGCATTCTGGGGAACTTATGACAATGCCAATATACTCCAGAGGGAACTAACATCCCCCGTGTCTGCCAGGGGGCATACAGTGCCTTCTTGACCTGCCAGCATAGCAGCTCCTCCTAGTAGTTACTGTCATTGTTCATGGGAACATGCATTGTCCCATTTCTAGGAGTATTTTAAATTGTTCCCTTTAAGAATCTTAGCAAACTGAGGGATAGGTGTACATGTATATCATCCATAAGCTGCAGGACTGAAATGCTAGTTATCTAGGCTCTGGTCTGATCAGCATCACTTAGTTATCTTGTTTGAGGGTATGACAAGACAAATGGAACACCTGTGATTACAAGTCAGAAGCAGCACATCTTCCTTATTAGAGTGGCTTTTAGGGTTTTTAACTGAAATAGAACTGGCAGAAGGCAGGGTTAAAGCACCAAAAACTGTCAGCATTATTTTTTAGATATTGATGAAATGAAAACGGCAAATTTCTACAACTACTGCTCTTGGGCAATATCTATCAGTACACATCAAATCAGCTTTCGATTTTCTTTTAAGAAGAAACAGAAATGACTTCTCCATTATTTTTATACAACATTAATTTCATATGCTTTGGTAACACAATACCAAATTTAGTTTTGCGTTATTATCTTTTGAGATAATGAAATGAATCACATGGTGCCATTTTAGTGAACCCCATGCAGGTCCGCTGGCTGATGGAGAATGTGCGTGAACAGGTCATGATAGAGGCAGAGGACCAAAGGAAAGGCTGCGTTTGTAAGACTGATACATCAAAGCCGTTAATAGCCTCTGCGCCACATTTAGGCTACTCAGACTTAAAAGATACACAAATTCAATCCTAGCTAATACCTCTGATTGCAACTGTCAAGTGGGCTGGACTAATGGGTTTTGCGGGGCCAACTTGACCCACTGACCAAATGTTTGACAACTCGAGTTTAATCCATTAGTCACAACTCAATCTTAGTTTCAGTTCTTCACTCTATGAAGCAACTCTATATAAGATTGTGCACAATTCTGGGACACCACTTTTCCAGCTACTCAGGCTATCCTGAGAATGTTGACCAGAATATCACTAATTTATTTATGCTCTCAGCTGGATGACACAAGTAGACCCGGCTACCCAGAAGACTGATCGTGTTCCCACCACCTGCAGTGAGATGCAGAGCTGCACTTTCTGCTACTGCAAGAAATACTCAGGGGTTAGACATTCTTCTCTAAAATAACAAATCAGTTCCCAGAATTCGCACACCTGCCAGATACAGAAGAGGTATCAAGCCTCATGGGGGAGGAATCAGAATAGAGGATGCTAGTACTGTGACATGATATGAGCTCTCATCACAGCCTGAGGAATGGAAAGTTAGAGTCTCAAATAAATATAGTGTCACTGTCCTGAATGTCTGTTAAGGTTTTGCACATTGTTATGGCTTTGTCAACACTGTGCAGACATGTTTCTTTGGCTCACGAAAGAGATTTCAAATTAAAATCGCTTTATTGGCATGAATGATGACGAATTAAAATTAAAATCTCTCTTCTGACGCAAAGAAGATTTTTGTATTGTAAAAAAGCAATTATGTGTGGTGGATTGTACATTGTGTTAGGGCTGGTAGTGGTGAAAATATATACATATCTTGTATGTAGTGTTTGTCTTTCCTTAGCAAGAAATGACCTATAACCAAAGTCAAAGGAAGCTACAACAAAGATGATGTTTCTGCAAAGTGTGCAACACTTACCTGCAACCTGCAATAGCACAGCACTGCTATGATGCACAGTAAGATAACTGTTGCTAAAATTCCGCCTGTGATGACCACTGTCCCGGCTGTCATTCGATCTCTTCTCCATTAACAGCCTGCAGGCACAACCACACAGAGAAAGCAGGCCGTCAGGCTCTGTGGACACCTCATACAATATATTTCACTTCGGAAAATGGTTATGCAGCGAGATAGCCCTTCAAGACAAACCGGTCTTGCCCAGTAGGTGTCCTGTGGGCAAAGACTGGTGTGTAGGCTCGGGATACAATTTTGAAACAATACCCTATTTACTGTAACAGCATTTAACAAACTAACACATCAGTCATGAAGGGAGAGGTCTTTTCATTAAAAATATTTATTAGCAGCGAGTTACAGCTATATTTTTTCTGCTGAATTAAAAGGTAGAGCAAATGACAAAATAAATTATTTAATGAATCATCTGTACAAATCCTTTTTTTATGGTAACAGGTGTAATTACACATTTGTAGTGTTTACATTCGATACAACACATCAATTTGGATCAAACTTCAGAAACCACTTGTGCTTCAAGGGCCTATCCTTCATAATACCGGGTTATTTATAAAACCATCACATTCGGGAAAGGCCCGCAAAACATAAATATCCAATTTGTGTCCCCGATCACGGACGCATTATGGTCCCTGTTGAGATAAAACAGCCGTTATAGCTCTCCCCCCGGGAGCCAGCTAAGAGGGGCTCAGAACAGACTGATGAGGCGAGATGCTGAAGACACACATACAAGGCCTGCACTTTTTTAATCTGGGACTGAATTAACCCTGAGGTGTACCTGCGGTATCTGACATGTTACGTCTGGTAAAACGTCTAGGAGATCTTCAACCCATCTTCCCCATCAACAATGAATGAGCAAATAATACTGTTAAACAAAGAGAAGTCAGTATATGATGTATTTTTATATAGTCAATGTATAGTATTTATTTTTATAGGAGTCCAGATATAAATAAAGTTCCAGTGGGCGGCTGCGTCAGCATGTGAAGGCTGAAAAGGAGCAAGTAAAGGGTTTATTCCCTGCTGAAAAGAGAAGAAAAGAAACAACGTTTCGGCTGTGGAGCCTTCTTCGGGTGTCTCGCACACCTTCTCGCACCTGAAGAAGGCCCCACAGCTGAAACATTTCTTTTCTTCTTTTTTTCCCCCCCAACGTGGAATAAACCTGTACTTCTTCTTTTGCAGCCCACGCATGCGGACGCAGCTACCCGCCTGAACTACCGTTTGTCTGCATCGGTGCAGGATTCTAACACGACATCTTTTAAAATACCGGTTCTAAATATCTCCATCTTTGAGATCAGCGTGCTCCAACATGCCGTTCCCCTTTCAAAAAAAAAAATCCAACAACCATGCGATTCTCATTATGCCGCTATTCCAGAATCACGCAGGAAGCTTGCACGTCAATTTTATATTTCTGCAACAGCTGGTCCTCAAGAGGAGCAGGCAAACGGGTATGCTTGAGCCCCCCGAACAAAAGTCTGAAGAAACACAGACCTTGTAACATGAACTGAACCTTTAAAACCCGGAATTTCCCCAAACATGAACTCACGAACACAGTAAGGCACTGGCCACCTTGTACCACAAGAGGGCGCACTGTCAAAGCACTGAACATGGAGACCATGTTGGTGCACAAAACACACCTCAAACTGCAGGGTCTGCACTTTTCAAAATTCAGAATAAAAAAAAATGCAGAACCTAAACATTTTAAGGACGAACTGTAGCTTATTATAATCAAAATGATACTTTGTGCGGCGGATCTAAAAAAACATTTTCCGCAACATGCACTTCTGCTCACAAAAACCCAAGCTGTAGGACAGCGCAAAGTCTGTTAAGCTATTATGTGCTCCAGTCTGCCCAACTGTGTTGTCTTTCCACACAAGGAAACTGTTTTTACTTTTACTTAAAAAACAGAACATTGGGGGAAAAATGCACCGCCTTTTCTGTGGAGCCTGAGCTTAACACTGGGAGAGTCGACACTTTTCCAGTCCAAAACTGGAATTTCAATGCAACTCCAGGCTCGGCATCCTGCTTCCCTCGTACAGCTGGGACAGAAGGGGGGGGGGAAACTGCTGAGCAAGGAAATGGATGATTGAAAAATTAAAGCCTATGTCAGGAAAAACAAAAACCAGCAGAACACCTTGATCGTATCAGCATAGTGGAGAGGCAGCCTGTCAGTCTCGCTGTGCGTGGAGGTCACAGGTTTGTTTGCCTGACTCTGGAATTCATCAGTCAGATGAAATTACAGCTGGCAGACACGTTACACCTCAGTTCTGTTAACCCCCAGTGAAAGCCTTAATTAGATCATTCTCATAAAAATTTGTTGCCACGATGAGCCTACATTAATTATTTACCGAGGTACGGCAGCAGGACTGCCTCATTCAAGCCATGAAGAAAATCAGGAGTTTACAGATGACAACCTCCGAGAACACCAGTCTTATTCGGCCATGCACGATGAACACGGAATTATTGCCCTGGTGTCCCCACAAATGTAACAGCAGAGAACAGTATTTTGCACTACACTCAATTGAACTTTCTGGCTTAATTAAGTTTAACCTGAGTGCAGATTTGTTTTCATTTAAATCAGAGACTGAAGAAAGCAAGCCACTAAGAATACAGAGCCAGAATCTTTATTCATTATTCATATAAAAAAAAATGATATCCTTACAGTACCTTTAGTGGGTAGGTACCTCACTACATTGTTTTAGCCTCTAAAAGCCAATCTACTGTATTAAGAAGGTACATTAATTTGTAAAGTACATAAATGATGAGTTTTTAGCTTCAGGGATGGCAACATAAACAGAAAGCAATGTACTATTTCTATTTAAAGAAATCCTTATGCCCTTCTTACAAACACCCTTCTTAAAAAAAAAACCCAGGCTGTGCTGAATAAGCATTCAGACCAATCGGATACAGCTGTATCTTTTAGCAGATGCAGAGATGGCTCACACAGCAGGGAAATATATTTGTATTGTTACTTGGTGTTCATTTTCAGTAGATGTTTTGGCATAAGGCACAGCTCCTTGGATCTTCCCTGAACGATTCCAGGCTTCTTTTTCGTTTCTCTATAGGCCTGCAGACCTTTCAACGCGAAATAACCGACGTGTCTCAAGTAAAATAATGCCGAGGACAAACACTGTAAGCCCGGTTTCCCATGGAAGCTTTATAAAGAAGACAAGCCCCGGTATTAGCTCAAGACCTTCAAGTGTCATTAGGCAGAATGGGTTAAAGTTAAGGCCTGGTTGTGGTGATCTTAGGTTTGACCTGAGCCAGTGAATCAGTCAGTGCTCTGCAAAACGGTTCTGCACCAATGGGAGCTGATAGATCCTAGCTGTATCATTGCCTCAGTATCTCAGACTATTTAATACCTGGATGGTATAAGCATAGTGGAGAAAACTAAGGTTGCTGCTGGAAGAGGTGTTAGTGGGGCCAGCAGAGGGCGCTCACCCTGCAGTCCATGTGGGTCATAATGCCCCAGTATAGTGACGGGGACACTATACTGTAAACGGGCGCTGTCCTTTGGATGAGACATAAAACCGAGGTCCTGACTCTCTGTGGTCATTAAAAATCCCAGGGCGTTCCTCGAAAAGAGTAGGGGTGTTACCCCGGCGTCTTGGCCAAATTTCCCCCTGGCCTTTACCAATCATGGCCTCCTAATAATCCCCATCTCTGAACTGGCTCCATCACTCTGCTCTCCTCCCCACTGAGAGCTGGTGTGTGGGGGGAGCGGACTGGTGCATCATCCAGGTGGGGCTGAACACTGGTGGTACTGGAGGGGATCCCTATTACCTGTAAAACGCTTTGAGTGGAGTGTCCAGAAAAGCGCTATATAAGTGTAAGTTAATAATAATAATAATAATAATAATAATATTATTATCTCCTCTCTGAAAGAAAACATTGAAAAACATTTGCAAAAAGAAGCCAGTGAAATGATTTCCCCAGCCTGATGAAATTCCTCGGGTCCTCATGCATCACATGTGCACAGACCCACTTGCACTGACAGATCAACTTAGCTGGCAGTGGGACAAAACTAGAAAGGAAAAAAAAAAAACCCCGGGAGAGCATTTTAAGTCCTTATCGATTTCCTCTCACTCGTCTTTCCCTTTTTAAAACCGACTGCAAGTTTGAACTATAAAAATCACCGCCTTCTCATTACCTGCAGATTTAATAATGCAGAACCTGGAAGACAATACTTCCATGCATGACTGACAAAAAACGGGCCTCATTACCAAACTACCATTTGGGAAATTTCAAGTCAACCTCTCAACTCAATTCATTGAAAGGTTAATGCATTCATGAAGACGATGCAGGGCTTAGGTACAATGTAGGGCAGCCTAGAGTCCATACCAGGAAATTAAATGAGGACAAGCATGATAATGCATGACGAGGAAATCGCAGAAACGCCAAGTGTATCTATTTAATGAATGAGCAAAAGATCTGTGTGCAGAAGGATCTGAAAGGACGATGGTTAGGATTGGCAGGGGATGACATCTGCCTCCTGACACACTCGATTTGGGGTATAAAGCAGGAAGCAGCCAGCCTGCCTCATCTTTCTATGGGCAGTTCAGCCCATCAAAACCACCCCATGCGTTTTTGAGAGACGATAAGAAACTGGATCACCAAGAGGAAACCCACATAAACATGGGGAAGGATGTCAACTTGACACACAAGGCACCTAAGCCTAGCATTGAACCCAGGGCGTTGTAAACCGTGGAGAAAAAGCTCTACCCATTACACCACCTGCAAACACGGTATGGGACTGTCGAGGGCTGAATGCAGTGGGATGTCAGAAAGAGTCAAGGATTCCTTGTGGTTCTTTGAAGTCACGTCACTACATCCAATACGTGCCATCTTCTGAAGGATGTTACGCGCAGACGATTTATTGCCATCTTTACTGGGATGTGAAAGACCCTTAAGCGTCCGTGCCTCTACTCTCACTGTTTTGGAATGAAGCTTCATTAGGCTGTCCACACCACTAGTGAGAAAAAGACAGCTTAAGATATACACCATGCCCTAATCAAGTCTAAGTGTAAAGAACAAACTGCCAATGGCCAAGCTCTTAAAGCTGGCACCCAAGGATCCATGAGTTGAAGATTAATTAACACGCATCTGTTCTTAACTGTCGCTCTTGCACTTCTTCTGGGGAAAAGGAACTGAACTTAACACATCTGACCTTTTTTGTGCCACCACTAGCTCATATAATCTCACACTGGACTGAGCTAAACTTTGCAGGAAAAAGCTCTGATAGGCAGTTGTATATTCAAGCGATCAATGGGAATACTGTCAAACTCGCACAAGACAAGGATACATTCTTTTAATCCTTGTGTGTCATTACAATGATTATCCTCACCTTTCTGTGCTCCGAGGGACATTTAGCTAAGCACAAATAATAGCCAACTGCCATATCACCCTGCAACTCACAACTGGAAACCCACTGGAGCTCAGCAGGTGTGAGCCTGGTCAGTACCTGGATGGAAGACTCCCTGGGAAAAACTAAGGTTGCTGCTGGAAGAGGTGTTAGTGGGGCCAGTAGGGGGCGCTCACCCTGCAGTCTGCGGGGGTCCTAATGCCCCGGATGAGACGTAAAAACCGAGATCCGAGATCTGAGATCCTGACTCTCTGTGGTCATTAAAAATCCCAGGGCATTTCTTAAAAAGAGTAGGGGTGTTACCTTGGCATCCTGGCCAAATTTCACACTGGCCTTTAATAACCAGGGCTCCCTAATAATCCCCCTCTCTGAACTGGCTTCATTCCTCTGCTCTCCTCCCCACTGAGAGCTGGTGTGTGGGGAGCGTACTGGTGCACTCCGGCTGCCATCGCATCATCCCGGTGGGGGTTACACATTGGTGGTGATAGTGGGATTCCCCATTACCTGTAAAGTGCTTTGAGTGGAGCGTCCAGAAAAGCACTATACAAGAGTAAGGAGTTTTTTTTAGCCTGATGCTCTAATGAATTGGTTTAATTACCCCTGCCAGCTTTGATTAAAGGGACAACGAGAACCCTCCCCCAAGCTCTCCCCTTTGGATCAGAAAACCCTGTCCAGATCCACAGTCTATAGCCGATTTTCAAATTAAAGGCTGAAATAACTAACGCGTCCGTCCCGGCCCGTATAAACGGAGCCAAATGTCTGCTGACTGATCCGCGTAAATATTTCAAATAAGGACTCAAACTGCCCTGTCACTTCTCGTTGTAGTCTTTCGGGTGGAACGGGCATCATGGGAGTGACTAGCGACAGGACAGGTCCACGAACGAAGGAGACGACAACTGTCGCAGTGAGGACCATCAGGCCTCGAGTACACAGGGCAGACAGGCTTAGAGCCGTGTCCTGGTTTCAGTCCGTTTACTTTAATAAGATACTTATTATTTTCCCCCCCATTCTGATCACGGCTCTCGAGTGAACTCACTAAAATATCTTTACTATTGCTTGCTAGGATGAGCAAAATTCGGAAGAGGTATCACTGCCTATCATAGGTGAATAAATCCATTTACTCAAATGAGTCAACACTGTTACCTTGTAATACTCTTATGTCTGCAAACGTACATAAGCTAAGACCGTGGGTGGCACTCAAGAGGAAATGGAGTATTCCTTCTGCCTGTGGAGTTGCTCTTTTCATGACCTAATGCACTCAGTCTAAAAAAGGACGGGGCGGAGCGGTGGCTCTGTGGCTCAGGATCTGCGCCTGTGGCTGGAAGGTTGCAGGTTCAAATCCCGCAGCCGGCAGAGGAATCCTATTCCGTTGGGCCCCTGAGCCAGGCCCTTAACCCCAGCTGCTCCAGGGGTGCTGTATAAATGGCTGACCCTGCGCTCTGACCCCCAGCTTCTCTCTCCCTGTCTGCGTGTCTCATGGAGAGCAAGCTGGGGTCTGCGCAAAGATGAATTCCTAATGCAAGAAATTGTACATAAGCGCACAAGAAAGGAGAAGAGGACATTCCTCCCATCTGATCACCCATTGTTCGTTTGCTAGGAACTAATCCGAGGCTCTCATCCAGACTTTTTTTTGAAGTATGGATATGTTGACTTCAATGGCGTGGCTGGGCAACCTGTTCCCAACCCCCACTACACTTTGTGCAAAGAGGTGCCCATGCATGCTGTGGCCTCTAGACCGTGTTTTACTGTTGATTCTGGAGAAGCCCCCTGTGTTGAATCTGTTAATGTCTTTGTGGATTTTGTATGTAATGTAAGGACAAAAGGTACCTATATACAGTATATTCACAGAGATTTTTAAAAAAATCTCCTGTTGCTGCTTTGTTAAGTTGCAAAACAAAAGTTCAGTGCACTGGAGGTGTATTTTTGGGCAGGTTTCACATATGGATTCTTGCCCGATCTTGAAAACATCCCTGATTTGACACCACTGTCCATACTCATTGGTAACCACAAGGCAAAATCCTTTCCTGCATTTCCCGATTCCTGAATTAGGACTGATAGTGTCTGTCCATTGTCCTCCTTTACGACAGAAGTCGTTCTGAATGTACCTGATTATTAAACCATGACAGCTACATCATTCCAAGGCTCACTTTTGACATGAAAAGGGTTTCTCAGCCTGCTTAGGTTTCTAGGCTGGTTTTTTGTACAGAAACAAAATGCTTTTTCGAGGGGGGGAGTCACTTTTGTCTTCCACTTCCACTGTAACACTGGCTTCCAAATCCTGCAAATGCAGCCGCCCGTATGATGTGAAAAGTATCAGGTTGAAGAAACTGGCAACACTTCAAGTGGCAGAAATCACATCCAGCCTGAAATAGCACCGCCAGCAAAGGGAGTCACTCTTGCTGCATACCAATGAGGCCACCATTCATTAAGCACTACAATGCAATTTAAAAGATAATTTATATAGATTCTTGCACAGCCAGTCTTCTTAGAGCCCTGCACGGGGCCCTACAGTAATTGCTCCACTGTGCACTCATAATTCAAAACCCTCCATAAGACATGAGCAGCCCAGCTCGAGATTCAGAGGAAAAGCAAAACCCTCTGACAGCGACACAAAAGTTACAGCGGGCCTAACCTGCCTTTTATGCGAGCAGTATCTCAAAGGGGAATTATGCACCTTCCACATTTCCATAATTTCTCCTGGCTTCCGCAACGAACTCCCAGGCCTGGAAACAACTGGGTGGAGACCGTAAATTCTGTTCTTTTAAATGTTTTTCGATTTGAATGCGGGGATTCTGCGCAAAAAAAAACCCAAACCAAAAACAAAACCATGAAATACGTCTGCTTTATTTTACAGAGGCTCCAAAAACTGAGTCCTAGCCAAGACAAGCTGTAAAACCACAATGGATTACATATCAGACTCTTTGCCAGCCCTCAGATGACCTATACATGCGTCTCTATGCATAATGTTTGCCTGCACCTGAAATGCAATATATTTCATAAATACCGGACAGTCACCCATGCTGGGTCTTGTGTAAAGACTGGGTTCATCCCCAAATGGAAGTCGAGGGGATGGAAAAATGAACTCATCTCCCATTTTGAATTGGCTCGCATTAAAGGGAAGGCTGGTGTCCTGAGACAAAACCAAGGGGACAAGTTATTAAAAAGACCAGAACTGAGACGAAATCCCACTTCTTGGGGACAAGGTCATCAAGAACAGTGAATCAAGCAGCGTTGAACACCTCTGCTGCAAGTCTCTTACTGTACATGAACAAGGCAGAGCAGACCTGGAAGCAGGGGCGACTACTCTGATCCAGATGTGATCGGGGGCCAAACTTGGCAAGAACTGTGAGCCGGACACTAATGCTACTAATACTTAGTGAATGGATACTTTTGCCCAGAGTGACCTGCTGTCCACTAAGGGGCGAATCCCGAATCAAGAACCGGCCCTGCTGAGTCTTGTTCAGGAGTTCCCTGGGCGCTACATCCCAGAAGGACCCAGCCAAGGAAGGTTAAGGAGGGCGCTCAGGCAGAGACACAGTGAGACACAGTGAATGAGCAGTGGAGCTGAGGCTTGAAGGAGAACCTTTTACTAACAAATCTGCTACACTGTACCTGAAGTCAAAGGCTCCTTAGATACAGCCTATAAGAGCTATATTGCTGCATTAAGAAAATACAGTGACTGATTGGGAATTATTTTTTTAAGGGAAACCACCATCAGCAATAATAATTATAATAACAAGTGTTCAGCCCCACCTGGATGATGCAATATGCACACCACACACCAGCGATCAGTGGGAAAGAGATCAGAGCACTTTGTAATAACTTGGAACTTCTGTTGGTCAGCACTAATGTAACACCATTGGGCTGAATCCTCTCATAGTGAACTTAAAAGCCATTTTCGGAATTACATATCGGAGAACTCGGTCTGTGCACATGAAAACAAAACGTTGTAGCTGCCAGCAGTGGCCTTTCCCAGCACTATTAACTCATCATTAACAGGCTGCTTCAACCCCAAAACATATTGGAATGCATGTTCCACTCATTGCATGTATAAGGCCAGAGCAGAGCTGTATCAAGAGAGGTGATAGAAGCGTTATCATATTCTAGCTCATTGTAGTTTAGTGCTGTTCTGCGCAGTCAGCATGCTCAGAGAGTCAGCTAAATTACTCCTTGCAATACGCCTTCTACCGACACATGCCACTAACACGTGGCACAATTGCTTTCTGTAACAGTATTAAAAACACAACTTCATGCACGGACCTCTGTAAAAACAGGGCTCAATGAATTTGTAGTGGCAATCGATTTCAAGATATTTTGACATTTTCCAGGTTTGCAATCAAAGAAATGTCAAAAAAAAAATTCCCCCAGGTGTAATTATCATTAGAACATTCATCCCTGTATTAATTTATTGTGCAGATGAACAGAGTTCACTTTTCTGCTGTTCGAGGGAAAAGAGGTCTTGTGCCTGCGAAGGAATTACGAACAGCCTCTAGTTCCAGTATTCAGTGTGTGCTTGTGCTGGTTTATGGGTTGAAACCGTTTGCCCCTCTACAGCTCAAAACATTTTTCCCCCAACTCACAACTGGCAGCTATATAAGTATAAGGAATTATTTGTTATTATTTATGACTACTACAGCTGGCACAGCCTTGGCACTGATCGCAGACTATATCAGTCTGTGCTTGTGCTATATTTTCTCCATTATTTAAACTGTATAATGGTCTCATACGTTACTTTTCCCATTCATGTCTTTCATTTATTTTACACACAACTGGAATCTTTTAGCAGGCCCAGCTTCCACTGTGCAGCACTCCCTCCTCCAGGAGCTATAATTTAATAATAATAATAATAATAATAATAATAATAATAATAATAATAAGAAGAAGAATAATAGCTTACACTTATCTAGCGCTTTTCTGGACACTCCACTCAAAGCGCTTTACAGGTAATGGGGACTCCCCTCCACCACCAGTGTGCAGCCCCACCTGGATGATGCGACGGCAGCCATAGTGCGCCAGAACGCTCCTCATACATCAGCTATCAGTGGGGAGGAGAGCAGAGTAATGAAGCCAATTCATAGAGGGGGGATTATTAGGAGGCCATGATTGGTAAGGGCCAATGGGAAATTTGGCCAGGACGCCGGGGTTACAACCCTACTCTTTTCGAGAAACACCCTGGGATTTTTAATGACCACAGAGAGTCAGGACCTCGGTTTTACGTCTCATCCGAAGGACGGATGTCCTATAACATGTCCTTTCTATGTGGTACAACCCTTAAAATATCAAAAGCGAAATCCCCACAAACTAAATTATTGTCATGAAGAAACGTGCATGCAAGCCTTTGTATCCTTTGCTGTGTTTGACATCTCTTGGGCCACTGTTTGCCAGGTGTATAAGCCCCTGAAGGTACCTACTGTATAGTACCTGGAGCTGGATGAAATTTCCTCATCTTTGTATCCAGAGAAAATACCACAGGATTCTATTTGGGTAGCTTGATAAACCTAACCAATTTTTCTGTTGGGCTACAGATTCTTGTGAAGGAAAAAGATTAGATTGATGTGTTTAAAGTCACTGCAATTCCAAATGCAATGCAATGACCAAATGAATGAATGAAAGAACAGGATTCGACTGACTAAACCTGTAGACCATATGCGGACAGCCCTGTGTCATTTTCTTATTTTTCAGGATGTCATGCGGATGCCCTCAGAAGCAGAGAGGAAGCTTGTGCTCTCTTTCCCCACAAACACAGCAGCGTCAAGACCTCTGGGTTGACGCGCTGCGCTCAAACCCACTGCACAGAAATAATTAACATGCGCTGTCGGCCGCACAAGACACCAATTCATCACCCAGCGGAAATTTTAATCCCCTTGTAAATTGCGGAGATGGGTCTGACAGATTTATGTAACTCACGCCAGCCCGATCTAAGTGCAATCCAGTATTTCTGTCAGCGAGTCAGGCCTTCTCTTTCCCCCGAGTGCCCAAGGAAAAAGGATTCGGCTCCGACTTGGTCGTTGCTAGGATTTGATTGATAAATTATCCATCTCCCTGGGAAGGCAGCCTGCGTGATGCTGGCAGGCAAATGCCTGGGGGTTAGACGGACATTCAGCTCTTTGGAGTTAATAACGGGGCCCACCGCCTGATTCACGCGTGCAAAAAACTGAATAAATAGCTCTCCAGTCCGGAAAAAGATCGTCATTGTATTGTGACTATCTTCTCTCATATCTTGCTTCAACACTGTTGGTGTTGGTTCATCAGATTTTGTCCTAGTGTTATGTTGGAAGTGGAAACAAAATTTCCCCCAAACGGTTCAATAAAACTTGAACTGAACTGAACTGAAATCAAACTGAATTAATCAGAAGGTGACAAATTTAACTATGTCGTTTATAGCCAAACGCCCTAGTACTGTACCAGTGGGAGGTCTCCAACAGAACTTGCATGTCTCCATGCTGGCTGGGACAGCTGTCCTATATCAGTTTTTATATTGGACTGCAGCTCTGAGAAATTTCTCCACTGGCACGCAACATGACAAGCACACATCATCATTTCCCCACCCAGACACCAACCTTGCTCAATTATTCCAGCTACTGCCAGGCTGGGAACACCCAGCGATCTAGAAATGGAGGCGTTCAGCTTGTGACCCTGGAGGTCCATCGCCTGTCTGAAACGCTCTTGGCAAATTCAATCAGCCCCCCCCCCACCCCCACCTGAAGTGACCAGATGTACATGTAAGTGAAACATTGAATGTAAAACCAAAGCAAATGAACACCATCCTATTTTGAAGCACATGGTAAAAGTTATGTCTTTCCACTCCTTTGAAGTAAGATGTCAAAACCCACCTATAAACTACTGCTTCTGATTAATCGCACTACAGCTTCTGCTACTGCTACTTAATAATCATCAAAATACTGCTGCCGTTGACAATATTGATCACGGTACTGCACTTTCACCAACGACACTACTGTTAAAATCATTCCTCTCTCTACAGCTACTGCTGTAAAAATCTGACCCCAGCACTCTCGCAGGCCTGAATTAATCCTGCAGCTCTCCTCGCTCAGTTCCGCAGGACAGGGGTGAATTACTGAAAGTCATCCGTCTCGGTGACAAGCGGGATCCGAGGCTGACAGCCACAGCAGGGAGGGACAAGCGCACGCCAACGGCAACAGCCTTGCTGATAGACTCCCTGCCAGGCGGAAAACCGCTCAGCCAACATCCCGAGAAGCCAGCAGTTCTGCACCCAGTGGCAGACGCGTCGGGAATTCACACAGCTCTTATTCCATTGACACTTCAGTGCGACGCCAAGAAGTTTTGTTTTTTTTCTGGAACACGCAAACACTTCATTGATTGATGAAGCCTCGTTTTCGGTGTAGCGCTAGAATCCGTAAGCCGACTTCAACTTCATCCATTATGTACCCTGCCACACCGCATGCACAGAAGGCTCATGGCCATATTAAAAAAAAAAGAACAGGCGCCCATTAGTGAAGCAGACACAACACAGGCCCCCTGTCATTTACACTGCCGCTGTGTAAACTGTGCAGATTTGCAGTACAGAGCAGTAAATAATGCATGCCCTCCCATTAATTACACTGTGGAGGAAACGGCTTTTGCTTGTGCACAGAATAACAGATGGGACGCTCGCGTTCCCTGCACTTTCCGCCCCTCCGTGACTGCGCAGGAGGTACTGTAAAGAGCTCACTTTCAGCACCTTGCCAACAGCGGGACCCGCTTCAGTCTTTGCGTTATTCTCCACCGTGTAAAGCTACGCTCACGTGCCTGCCACGAAGAGTTGCGCGACTTCCTGAATCGAATTGTGAGAAAAATGTTTGGAAAAGGGGGGGGGGGGGGGGGAGACGTAAAAAGTTGCAGCTGAACTGGACTGTTCAATCAACGCCATGCCCTGTCAACGGGAGCAAGGAGAGGTCAGAGGTCAGTGCGGCCCAGCAGTCCAGTCTGGCTCACCTGATCGAGAACCTATGAGAGATCTGGAGCTTTGCAAAAAAAAAACTATTTCAAGCACCAGCCCTCCCTTCTAAGACTACTAGAACTGGGAATCGGCGAGGAGATCTGGAGCTTTTTCTGTAGTGTGGGGCCAGAAGCGGAGCTCCCCGCGCCCAGTTTCGGGCGAAGACGTGATCGGCCCTTCTGGTCCTCCCCGCTGTCGCCCTAGCAGCGGTGCCCAGGCGCCCGTTTGAGATCGGGTTCCAAGACGACACGAAATGGGCACCCATCCACCTGCCAGCCTCCTCCAATAACCCCCCCCCCCAACACGGTCAGGCTCAAAATGATGCCGTTCGCCGGGACGGAAAAGCAGCTGATCAATCGTCCTAGACCAGCGGAAAGGCCTGCAGCTGTGGAGGAGCTCAAGGGCGATGTATTCCTTCACACCACCCAGTAATAAGATTAAAGAATATAAACTGGCTAATATACAAATAAAATGAGAGTGATCATAACCTTCTCCTACCTTTACCACGCCTATGTACTGTCATCTTGGAACCATCAGAGCGGATCGCAGTCATCAGTGGCAGCGTGCAGTTAAAGGGCTGCTGAGCTCTACATCATAAAACTTTGCATGCTTGATGCCAACCACCCCATTTCCTTATTAAACTCCAGGTCCCCCAGTGGCTTGTTCGCGTTCGCCTTGGCGCGCGGTGGCCCCGGGATCGCCAGCACTTCGCGCTGGGGAAGCGGACCGACGCGGCCGCGACCGGAAGCTGGAGAGAGAGAGAGAGAGTGCAATCTTCGCCGGGCGCCGCGGGATTTTAAGCCAGCCTCCTCGCGTCGTCCCGGGAACGCCAGGAGCTCAAAACGGGCGCCTGGGCTCTCGCCGATCGGAGGGCACCGGCAAGGCCAGGGAGGAACAGAAGGCGCGATCGGGTCCTCAACACAGCCGTGCTGCTCCTGAACACAGCAGCGCTGGCGGTGTCTATTTGCTGCCCGATCAGCTCACGTTGTTGCCAAGAACCAATTGATCCGAGGATCCCATCCATCCATTCCTTGGGAGAAGCCAGCATCGGCTGTGGCAACACAGCTCATTCTAGTTCCCACAAGCCTCAAGTTCTTCACTGATGCAATATGCAATATGCCGTCTACTCCTTACCCTTCGTACATTGGCCATATAGAGATTCCCCATTCTCCTCTGTGAAGAAAAACCATGGACAACGCATCTGGTTTTGGTACTTCCTGCTGCTGTCTGTGTATTTCCTTTGTGCAGGATTCGGACTTTAACACGTTTCCATGAAAATTATGCCTGTACCTCTCGCCAACGCTGCACACCCAGGGCCTCCAGTATAGTAGATGACCCCCTCCCATCCCTCCCATAAGCTCTTTCCCCTCCTACCATCTGGGAAAAGATATCCCAGTGTACGGGCCTGCTCCACCAGACTCTTAACAGCTTCTTCCTGTAGGCCGTCAGGCTCCTCAACACCCTGAAATCTCATTGCACCCACCCCAATTCCAGAAACCGGGTTTAAATCCCCCCAGTGTGTTGTGTAGATTGTATTGTGTATTTGCACAATCTGCACTTTGCACTGTGTGTATCCTGTCTACAATGCCTGTGTCAGTGTCTTGTCTGTATCTGCACCGTGGACCAGGACGAACGATATTTCCACTGTATACTTGTATATGGCTTGAGTGGCAAACAAACGTGAACTTGAACTGTGCGCTGCTGTGTTTCTCCCTCATGTGAGAAGGTGAAGGGGTTGTGGCTCTGGTTGTTTTCCAAATACGGTTCTTTCTTCACTTGACCCATGTTTACACATCAACTTTCCCCAACAGGTACGGTGTGTTATTGTGAAGCGAATGAAGGACACAGGAGCAGGTGCAGTCTGGAAACAATACGACATACAGTTCCCATGACAACAGAAGATGAGAAGTTCATTTTCCCCTCCTCTGCCACCGATTCATACTCTTGCAGCTCAGCTGGATTAGATTCCAGGAAGGCGGACCACCTGAGTATTAAACATAATAAAACTTGCCAACCAAAGGGAATCCTTTTCTAATGCAAAGAAGATTGTGCGATGCATGTTAAATATGTCTGATGTCAAGGCATACGTTTTTTTGACAAATAACAAATACAACAGCCAGTCTGAGCATCAATACAGATATTTATTGATGCTTTGTAGCCAGTGTTCATCTGGTCTTGAGTTAGCGATAGCTGATTTTAATGGAGTTCTACAGCTCCAGAGTCCAGCAGGTTTTATACTTGAGCTTTAATCCTTCAGCTGTTCAAGACTTGCAAAAAAAAAAAAAGTGCAGCTAACTCATAAGGTCATTAATGTTGAAGCCAGACACTAAGCAGGCAGGGGAAGCAAACCAGAATCCAGCAGTGCCATTTTTAAACTCTGTGAAAGATTTGCATGTCCATTGCACTGTAGCTCAAATGCCATTGAGCTACAATGGACATACAGAAAGGGAACAATTAGCAAAACAACATGGAGGATACAAAGGACATTCAAAAGCACTTCGGCATGCTTAGTTGTCCATGTTGACGCATCATCTGCTAGGATGCATAATTAAAAGTTCAGAATTTATAACCGTTTCCATCAGAAAGTAAAACGAAATCAACGAGATAGCGATTAGAATATTGTGAATTAGGATCTCCATGTCACAAAACAGATTTTGCTGATCTGGAAACAACTCGGAGAAGAGCAACCAAATATACTGTATTCCCAGGCTTAGGACAGTGTCCAACATCGACAGGCTAAAAGTACTGAACCTTTTCCGTTTTGTACAGAGAAGACTTACGAGAGGACCGGATCCAATTATGATAATTACTCAAAGGCATCGACAAAATCAGATTCAACACTGAACAACAAAACCAGAGGGCATAAAAGCATTAAGGATTGGGATCAGGAAGCACTTCTTTGCAAAAGAAGTTACTGAAGCAGCTCAGGTAATGGCTGGATGAGATTCTGGGACCTCTGAACTACTAGCAACAAAACCTACCAGAAGGAATGAATGAACTGCACATGTTTGCTCCTACATCTTGAACTATCACAATTATAATCACAAAAATCACACTAGATAAAACCAATTGACTGAACCATATGTTATAAGGAACACCATATTGTGTATAAGGAAAATTACAGTTATAAAATAATTAGGTATATATATATACACACACACACACACAAATAAAATACTCCATCTAAAAATAAATGCATTGATTGGGTAAGAAAACTTTCTGTAATTTTCTAATTATTTGAATCATCATGAGAGATCGTTGCTGTTTGCAATGAGAAAGACTGGTCTGGGAACTACATTCAAACCATGCCCTTGTAAATTCCCTTTCATTATCTTTAACAGCAGGAGGGCTGAAACAGATTAATGACAAGTGCCGAGTATGAGCACGTAAAAGAATTAATTGACTGGCACAAATTGAATTAACCCAAAGAATAATCCAGAGAATTATGGAGGGATACATTTCAACCTCATCTTTGACACCCCTGATAAAAACAATTCCTACAGAAGGGATTGAAAACACTAAGGGCTGCACACCCAGGAGGGTGCCCGAGTCTATCACAAAACTCACAGCTGTTCCTATTCCCCAATTTGTGTTAGCCACATCACATTGAGAAATGGATTTGTTTAACCAGAGACTAGTCAAGAGATATAATAACAATAATAATAATAATAGCTTACACTTTGTAATTGCGCTTTTCTGGACACTCCACTCAAAGTGCTTTTACAGGTAATTGGGATCCCACTACCACCACCAATGTGCAGCCCCACCTGGATGATGCACCTGCTGCCCACACACCAGCTCTCAGTGGGGAGGAGAGCAGAGTAATGAAGCCAGTTCAGAGATGGGATGTGTCCACCATTGGTCACACAACAGATGAAACCATGGGTGGGGTGGTTTCTGCATTGGGATTCATGACACTTTGCGAAACAGTGCTTGATGAGACAGCCCATAAATCTGAGATGAATTTGTTTAGGCTACACATTATGTCTCAATCCTTGTGTAAGGGGCACAATGTTATTCAAACCTCTTCACACATTATCAAAGTCACTTTTGAGACTTGGATGGCAACACTGTTCACATTTCAACAAGGGTCAGCCAAATAAATGATAAATCGCAACAATTAGGAATAGCTTGAGCAAGGACAACAAAATGATTATGGCACAACTACATTTTTTTAAAAGAGAGCCATCACAGCTGGAATTTGCTTTCATCAATACATTTCAAAGTCTAATAGACCTTTTCATCCTGTAGTTAGTCTGTACCATAACACCGCAGAACAAGGCAAACAAAATAATATAAAATAAAATATTTTTCAAAAAGTCAATTATCTTTGGTAACATCCACAACAGCGCCTGTGTATTACAGAAGCAAAGAGAGTAATGCAGGACTACATCTTTGATGGAATGATAAAATACACACCTACACATGCCCGCACAGACAGATATGCAATTGTGAGACAATTAACCCAAAACACTGCAAGACTCCCCACAGAATGTCCCAGCATAAGATGACATAATGACTTGCGAATAGCAAATCATTTTCTGGATTTTTTTGCAACTTGATGCTGTGTTGTATCAAAGTAAGAACGCTCAAATTATTTTCAAAATTATTTCAACACTAAGGGAAAAAAAGAGACACTCATAATTCATGGCTGTTTGCACAGGCGAAGCACCTTCTGTGAGCGTGAGGGATAAATCTCAGCACATTCCAGTCTGAAATCAGCTCTCAAAGTGAGCAGCTTTGTTAAATAGATCAGTTTTGGACAAATTAGCCTTGCAATTACAACATCTGGGCATTACTGTTGTTGCTCATCTGTGGTCTGGACATTTCCGTCCAGAAATACTATACCAGAGGCAACAGGGATTTGTTCCTGTACGTGTGCCAACAAAAAAATATCTGATTCCAAAACAAACAAATTTAATCTTCTTGCTGTAAATTTGCTACATGAAAAGGCTTCTTTTTTTTTTGCTTAGTTCATTTTAGCTGTGGGATAAAGAAATTCTGTTCTCACATCTTACTGAGTTTATAATAATAATTCCTTACACTCATATAACGCTTTTCTGGACACTCCACTCAAAGTGCTTTACAGGTCATGGGGAATCCCACTACCACCACCAACGTGCAGCCCCCACCAGAATGATGCGACGGCAACCATAGTGCGCCAGTACACTCCCCACACACCAGCTCTCAGTGGGGAGGAGAGCAGAGTGACAGAGCCAGTTCAGAGATGGGGATTATTAGGAGGCCATGATTGGTAAAGGCCAGGGGGAAATTTGGCCAGGACACTGAGATAACTCCTTACTCTTTTCGAGAAAAACGTCCTGGTTTTACGTCTTATCCGAAGGACGGCGCCTTTTTACAGTATAGTGTCCCCATCACTATTCTGAGGCATTAGGATCCATACAGACTGCAGGGTGAGCGCCCCCTACTGGCCCCACTAACACCTCTCCCAGCAGCAGCCTTAGCTTTCCCAGGAGGTCTCCCATCTAGGCTCACACCTGCTGAGCTTCAGCGGGCTGCCGGCTGTGAGCAGCAGGGTGAGATGGCTGCTGGCTATGATGCTTTATTTAGCATGATTTCTTTTAAAAAAAACACAATATGAGGGGAAACTAGCTCAGGACCTTTACGAATGCGTCTTCAGTTTTCCCCGTGGTGGTGCGCAAAGCCCTTTTTGTTCAAGTCCATTAATTTGCCTGCAACTGGGATTGCAGTTGTGATATCAGCTGGTACAGGAACTCTGCTCAGTTACCCTGATGTCTTCGGGGGAACGTCGTTTCTGATAATTCAGCTTTACCACTGGTCAGATCTCGTCTTTCCTGTCTGTCCTTGTCAGTTTCATTTTATTAAATAACAAACATTTGGCACATGTTGCCGTTCTCAGAAGGGGCTGTCAGTGCAACGGATGGCTTACTGGTTTCAAGTCAAAGAGGAAGAGAGGCTGGATATTTTTAGATTTAGGGCTGACATTTTGCTTTACTCCTTTCCTGGTGGGGGTGGAGGGGATCCCCATTACCTGTAAAGCGCTTTGAGTAGAGTGTCCAGAAAACCGCTATGTAAGTGTAACAAGGATTGTTATTTAGAGCATAATGTTCTGGTGGGCCTCCTGCTGTAGCCTCTTGTGTCGGAACAGCTCTGAATGTGGCCCGAGTCAAGTATTTGGAAATGGAAAGCCGTTCACTGAAAAAAAAACGCCAAAAAACATTTAAATTATGAATTATGCCACCGCCCCTCCCTGGGGTTCTGAACCACACTGAAGCGACTTACGTTTTTCAGCAGCATGGAAAGAATCTCGACCCTTGGCTCTGCTGGGGCGCATTTTTGACCTCTCAGCGCGCCGTCGTGCCTTTTTGCTCGGAGTGGATATTTCTCCTTCCTCTGTATCGCTTAAGACTGTGTGCTCCAGCACGTGTCCCCAAGAGCGAACCGCCTGTGCTTCAGAACGGCAGGTGGGGGCCAGCCAATTCCACCAGGGTCTTCTCAAGCAGACGTATGACCCTGCTTACAACTGGCAGAAGATGAGAAAGGCAGAATCCGAGCGGGTGCCCTCGACTTTGCACGAGGGTAACGGCTCGTTCCGCACTGAGCACGCTGGAGCAGGCGATGTCTCCCTTTTGGGGTGACGCCCCTGGCCAAAACGCGCGTCTCCTTTCTATAGTCACATTAGACTTGTTCTTCAGAAATCTGCGCTGCTCTTGGGCACCAAACTCTCCGAGACTGGATTAGTGACCACACACAGTGTCCCTCGACTCTTGGAAAAGTTATGAACCTTTAGGCTGAACTACAAGATGAACCGGCAAGAGCCCTGTCTGTCTGCTGCAGAAATGTAACCTGCTCTCCAACAGCTTGAATATCCATTATCTGTTTGTTCATCCTGTTCACGGCTGCTGTTTTTTTTAAGTGCATTCAGGATGCAGGCATACACTTCCGGACATGAAACAATTACAGGTATGTGATTATTTAAATTTGGCATTCACAGGAGTACAAAAAAAACCCTCACATACATATCGCAAGAGTGGTAGGGAGGAATAAGTCATTGATTTTCCTGTGCCATTAGTTGTAGGGTTATGGCAATTATGAAATGCGGTGCACATTGCTAATGAAATTAAATGGTTTTTCAATGGAATTAAGACCAACAACAACAAAAAAAAACCTTCAACAGATGACCAACATGAAAGTAGATAACCCATATCCGAGCTCATATCACAGCGGCTGATGGGGCCAGAGCTCAATTTGGTTTCTGTAGCATTAAGCAGACAAGAGAGCGTGTTGCTCCCTCCCAGGATGGGATGCTGGTCCATCCCTGAGCATTACCCATAGCTATGCTGGTACCCATTTATACAGCTGGATACAAAGTGCCTCACTCAAGGTATAATTGTCTGCACTGAGGATTGGAATCTACAATCCACGAACTAGAAAACCAGAGACTTACCCACTATGCTATACTGCCCCCCAGCACAGGGCAGCATGGCTACGCTCACCCTGCGGTCCATGTGGGTCCTAATGCCCCTGTATAGTGACTGGGACACTATACTGGAAACAGGCGCCGTCTTTCAGATGAGATGTAAAACCGAGGTCCTGTCTCTCTGTGGTCATTAAAAAACCCAGGGCTTCTCTCAAATAGTAGGGGTGTCACCCCGGTGTCCTGGCCAAATTTCCCATTGCCCCTTACCAATCATGGCCTCCTAATAATCCCCATCTCTGAACTGGCTCCATCACTCTGCTCTCCTCCCCACTGAGAGCTGGTGTGTGGTGAGCATTCTGGCGCACTATGGCTGCCATCACATCATCCAGGTGGGGCTGCACACTGATTCCCCATTACCTGTAAAGCGCTTTGAGTGGACTGTCCAGAAAAGCGCTATATAAAAGTGTAAGCAATTATTATTATTACAAAAATCCAAAATCTTGCAGCTTAATATCACTCTCAGCCAGCGCGGCTCACAGATCTCTTCCCAGAGCTCTACCGCCATCGAACGACTGATCTTCATACCACTTTGTCTCAATCCTAGTTATACCTCTTCACTAAGGTTTTTTTGCAGGCTTGAAATGAAAGAACAATAAACAATAAATGTCCTGCATTGCTTTTCAGCCACAGATCACTCTCTGGAGTTCCCACAAAAAAAAAAGCTGAATATATGATCACAACTCACGACACTGGAAGAAATGTGACAGAATATTTTAATGGGGAAAAAAATTGCATGTCACAGAAAGCTCATTGAGCCGAGACACAGACTGAGGATGGATGCCTGATGCGTTTTCTCTTGGATATCTTACGTAATTTCTCCTTCACAAACTTTCACTCCAGAAAAAAAAATCTTTCTCTGCCTGTAGTTGTCGAAGGGTTACATAAGGCAGAAAAGATCCATTACTGGCTTACCCGTCGAGTCTGTTTTGTTACCCAGAAGTTCCTGTAGGGCAGTTTAACAATAGCCAAAGCTATTTTAGGCTTCTTTAAGGAGTGATGTCTTACTGTATGTGCACAATTATTTGTTCACTCAAGGCTCCCTATACAGCAACCCAACAGAGGATTATGATCCCGTCAGCTACTCATAATGTTTAGAAACAGAAACGTCCCGCCATCGGCTGTTTTACTGATGAAATGATACAATACTGACACAATGCAGAACCGGTGAGCGGCTTTAAAATCATCTGCAGGTGACCAATTTAAAAACCCAAAAGGCAGGAAATCAATCCGAAGGATCAAAAGAAAAAAGAAATAATGGACTCCCATTTATCAAGGGCAGCTTGGAGTAGACAAGGAGATTAAGAAGTGTTTTTCTCAGGTTTGACATTAAAAAAGGAACAGCACCAACTCGGATTTAGATTTGCGAGGTGGCGTATTGGGGGGAGGGGGTTTTGAAGGCCATTTTTTTTTGGGGGGGGGGGGCTCCTGTCACTTCATGTTTTGAGCAGAGAGGAGATCCTCAAGGGATGACAACTACACTGAAAGGCACAGGCAACTGCTGAGCACACAGGTAAAGGAAACCGTCCGTCATGTGTGCATTGTTTAGAAAATTAAATTATCTGTCCCTCTGCCTATTATCCACAGCCACGGAAGCTTTAATTACGGCTAATTACTTTATGCTCCCGTTTTCTTCTTTTTTTTTTTTTAAACGGCCTTGTTAATTGCTTTTCCTCCATCCGCCACCCCCAGTAAATCTAGATCCGTCAATCTTTATCTGCTGATCTCTACTGCGGAAACAGTTACACCAGCATAAGAGAGGCTGGAAGCGTTCACCCCTACTCTAAAATGTGCGCAGTCCAGAGTACATTAATAATAATAATAATAAACTTTATTTTATATAGCGCCTTTAAAGGTGGCTTCTCAAAGCGCTTTACAGGATGACAATAACAACAAATAAGAAGAATACACAAGATAAAACACAATTACAATATATAGTATATAATGTATATATACACAATATACATTACTTGAATACAACACATTGCTTGACCTGGCTACCAAGCATATCGTCAAATTTTTAATCATTAACATTAATTAATACCCATTCGAGTGGTTCCGGCTTCACTTTCCTTCCTTTCTATTATGAAATCCTGGGTGTTTCCTTGATTGACTGCTGTCCAGAGCTTGGCTTTTGAGGATTAAGAACCCTCTCTTCCTCTCCCTAAACTATATGGATACGTTTGAGGTTTGCTGGGTGAGGTAGGGTGGTTAAAATGCTGTGCACAACGTTGATGTTAGTCAGCACAACAAAAAGAGCTTGGTGCAGGCAGTCTGAATGCCCTCGCCCTGGCTCAGCACCCGATTGGGCTATTTCTCAATCCGTGCTAAACTGATCCCCCCCAAAAGCAGCAAAGCACACAAAGGGGTGTCATTAAGCATAAGGAAACGCAGTGGCAAAGTTCTCGCTGGCCCTTTAAGGAGCGTTATATGGTCACCACCGTGCAGTAAAACTCAATTAAAACCAGGCATCTCTGCTCAGGGCATCTCAGGCAACATTAGCCCACAGTAAAACCTGAGAATCCTGGAGCGCTCAATGGATGCTTTTAAACTCGCTTTCTTGTAGATCAAGCCACTCCGGAAATCCCCTTCATTATCATTACTGCCTAGAACGCAAATCCACAAGCCTGGGCTACTTCCATTCATGAATTTGTCACCCCCCCAACAACAAAAAACAAATACGCCACATCTGATGCCGCGCAGCTCCTTATCCCGAATGAAACCGCGAAAATGTGCGCCTCGAGCTTTCCCCAGCTGTCTTCATTTGCCCGGCACAAAATTCAATGTCAAGACGGGGGCATGATGGGAGCTTGACGTCTTTGCAAGATGCAGAACAAGTTCCCCTTCTCTTCCACCCACATTCCCCTTGACACACACACACACACACACACACACACACACACACACACACACACACACACACACACACACACACACAAGACAAATCAGGTACAGGCTCACGCGATCTACCCCACTTACTTCCTCTTAGCGCTGCTAAAGATTTTATGATTGCGCCTTATTATGGATGAGCAGCTTCATTTCAACAGACAGCAGCTGTCAGCGCTTACAAAATTGCCATTTGTAAATAACTTTCGCGGAACTCGCAGCCCGTGTTAACATAACAACAAAGACGGTGGGGGGGGAGGGGGGGGGAAGGCCTCAGCCATCCTGTCAGGCTGCTGAGATTGATGCTTCACTATGCTGGATGATGGATCAGCTGGGAACGTCAAGCTGGCACAGGGCACGAGGCGAGGGAAACGTTGCTGTTCGCATTGGACATCATTAAAGAGATGCGGGTTCTTTTCTGTAGTCCGATGTGCTGATACCCTCGAATAAACTACTCCACGCTCCCGATTGAACGGGATATGCTGTAACTCTGCTTCGGGATTCAGAGCCAGGTGCTGTGCTGCTAGACACCACGGCTCCACCTCCACACTGCAGTTTAATCTCAGTTTGCTTTTTTTAAATTAAGATCCCCCACCTCCCAACCCCAGGTGAAAAGGGATGCCCATTCCAGATCCCTCTACGCCAAGATAATCCACTCTCCATCTCTGTGCGCTCTGAAAAGGGGGGCGTCGCCAGGTCTCCATGACAACACCCTACCACAAGACCCCGAAATCGGAGCAGCAGAAGAGTCCAGCCCAGTGCCAGAACCTCACAGGCTTTCAGGGGAGGAACAGGAGGTCATCCAGGACCCAAAAGCATGGGATACAATCAGCAGTAGCACACGGTCTGGCTCTTAGACAGGCCAGTCCGCAGGGCCTTTAAACTCTTTAGTTCCAGGTCAGCTCACACTACCTTGCAGAACAGAACCGTGTTGCCTTAAGTGAAACAAATGAGTTTCAATTTTGCACACTTGCAAGCAGTAAAATATCCGTCCAACGATACACTACAGGCCTTTGCTGTCACTTTCAGACAAACATGGCGATCCACTCGTTTTGTCGTTTTGCTTTTGACGAACTGAGAGGCGAGGGCTGTGCGTTTTGATTCTGTGCGAGGAGTGAGCTGTCAAGACTCCAGGACTGGATCTGGAGCGTCTGAAACCCCCACATAAACTAAAAGAGTCAGCTCTCACTTGAGCATGTTTGCCACCTTCAAACAGCAGTTCAAACAGGCTGTGTGCATAAAGCGTGAACTGACACATTATCACCTGCTTATTTCCTCTGAGAGAGAACACCACAAAGTTGAAGTGACATCAATAATTCCGCATATTTTGTCAGTGTAAATTATACATAAAGTAAGCAAAGTTGCGGGAATTACTCTGCGCACTAGCTGAAGTGTAACTTAAACAAGCCTCAATGCCTCTCTTCGATTTCGTAAACATCGGATCTCCGGGAGTTCGGGACAAGCTTGAGAACGCTGCAATGGAGGGACGATTCGTGAGAAACTCTACTGACCTTCCCCTAACATTATATAAAAACACTCTTAAATACAGAGGCCTTGAGAACTTAGCGTGCCGCTGTGAAACACGGATTTCTTTCCTGCTTTGTTAAAAGGCAAGAAAAGACACAGCCTCTAAATGGTATTTGATTTCTGGTCCTGCAGCGAGCACAACAATGACCCCGTTTCGATTTGAAATTGCAGAAAACTGGAGAATACAGCTTTTCAATTCCAAATCCATATTGTCTTCCGCCCGTCGACAGCTGTCCACGTAGTTGCTTCTCCACACCTCACTGCTGCCAGCCAACAGACCCTTAAGGGCTTTCTGATTTGGAAGAGGAAAAAATTATTAAGCTTTAGCATTTGCAGTGGACAGAGGAGGGGGGGTGGTGGAGAAAGAGGTAAAAATAAACTGGGAACAAAGCATTTCAAAGCATTTTTGGAAGCCAGAGGAAGGGCGCTATGACTTGGAACATGATGACTTCAGCTCTGACCTTGTTAGGGTGAAAGCAGCCCCTAACACAGACCTGGAAGTGTGGCTCTGCAGCTGCTCGCCAAATTTCTCTCTGTCCAGCTTCACGGCAGTTAGTGACACACCAGTGACTAAGGGGAGATAAAAAGATGGGTTTTCCTGATGATTTAAAGAGCCGGTTTCTAGAAACTGGACCACACTGGCTCTATCTATAACAGCCTGTCTCTTTTTCACACAGCCTCATGAACCCCTAAATGTGGCCTGATGATAGCCATGAAAGCACCAGCTGAACCCAGCCAGTATTTGCTCTTACTCCTGTACATCTTAGTCTTATTAATTTGATTCCTGTTACTGCCAAACCTGATGGCTCCTTTGTGGCCAAACCCCTTTACTGTGCCAGCCCGAAGAATACGGTTTCATTCTTTCAGTTGCAGTCGCAGCTGCAAGCTCAAAGATACTGCCCTCCAGCTTTATAATAATGCTCCCTTTACCAAATCAAAAATAACTCTGCACTGAGCTTCACAATTTAAACCTACCTTTTATACTCCAACCCCCCCATGTCATTTCTACAGTTAACCAACGGCTTTGGAGAGAGCTCTCCAACCCTGGTCTGGGCGATGTCCTGTGCAGCTATTCCTATAGATCATCTGCTTCTAAAGACTAGGATCACCTAGAAGTTATTGATGAAATAAGCAAATAATCTGTGCAATTAATAGGACCTTATATACTGTAGGCTGAAGGGTATCTAGATTTGATGATCTTGAGATGTTACAAATTACCTGCTTAACTGATTTCAGTGAAAGTGTTCCTTCAGAAGCTAGGAATTTAATATTGCCCAACAAATCCTACTAGACTGGGGCTCTTTGGTAACACCAAGGACTCTGTAGTGGCCAGATGAGGCTCCTATAGAGTATTAATTTTTTTCCCCTTTGTTAATAATCTCTAGATTAATGCAGATAATAACAGAAATTTGGGAGGAAGGTTAGGTCCTCATCTCACACACTTCCTCCCAGTGGTGTATGCAAGTCGTGCACCCAGGACTTGTCTCGGTGCATCTCTCTCTCTAATCCCTCACTGCACTCTTGCAGCAGCTCCCTAGCTCATTCCTGGCTATACTGAGGGCGTTCTGGGCGAGTCATACCAAAGACTCTCTACAGGCAGTATTTCATCTAGCTGCTGCATTAATTAGGATTTAACTGGACTACGGAATTGATGTTAATGGATGATTATTCATTTATGGCACATGTGGATTGGTACACGGGGTTCTGTTCCATGTAAGAGCTGTCTGTGTATTGCTGAATAGAGTCACAGTCAGCAGACTAGGAGTGACAGTAGCCACTCTGTTTAAAAGTCTGGTGCAGCATTAACAACCATGAAGGCTTTTGATTTGTTTCTTTGTAAAGTCCTCCTCAGGCCTTAGGAGGTCCCAACAGCCAGCCTTACGAGGGGATAAAGCATGGTGCCAGCAGCCATGTCAATCTGCAACTCACAAGTGGAAAACCACTGGAGCTCAGCAGGTGTGAGCCTGGTCAGTACCTGGATGGGAGACCTCCGGGGAAAAACTGAGGTTGCTGCTGGAAAGGGTGTTAGTGGGGCCAGTAGGGGGGCACTCACCCTGTGTTCTGTGCGGGCCCTAATGCCCCAGTATAGAAATGAGGACACTATACTGTAAAAAGGCACCAGCCTTCGGATGAGACATATAACCGAGGTCCTGACTCTCTGTGGTCATTAAAAATCCCGGGGTGTTTCTTGGAAAAAGTAGGGGTGTTACCCCGGTGTCCTGACCACATTTCCCATTGGCCTTTACCAATCATGGCCTCCTAATAATCCCCATCTCTGAACTGACTTCATTTCTCTGCTCTCCTCCCCACTGATAGCTGGTGTGTGGCGAGTGTACTGGTCATCACATCATGACCAGTACACTCATCAGTACTGGTCATCACATCATCACATCATCCAGGTGGGGCTGCACACTGGTGGTGGTGGAGGGGATCCCCATTACCTGTAAAGCGCTTTGAGTGGAGTGTCCAGAAAAGCACCATAAAAGTGTAATGAATTATTATTATAAACTCAGGAAGAACAAAATGTATTTATCCCACAGCTAAAACGAACCTTTCCCCCAAGCTTTTTTATTTCTCAAGTCTACTGAAATAAAATTAAGTGTGTTTGTTTTGGAATCAGATATTTTCCCCTCACTAGGGCTAGATCCCTTTGCTACCTGCTGCTATGCCAGGCCCCACAGTGATCAGTGAGACTGCTACAGGGAGACCCGTCCCCCAAGACACCCCAAGTGTGTTCAAACTCCCCACAGCAAAGCACCAGTCTTCGAGAGAAGCCGATCTGGCCCTTTCCTGGATTGCGCAGACTGAACACCAGGAATGTCCATGGAGACAGGGTCTACACTGAGTAACTCACTCCACTGTCAGTGTTTCAGCCATGCTCTCCATCTCCACTGTGCTAACAGCTTAAATTGACAGTGCGGAGCACTTCTGCACATTGCACGCAGGCTACAGTCTGCTCTCCTGTCCGACGAAGGAAAAGCAAAAAATCACACTCCGCATACAGGAAGGGTCAGATTGAAGTGAAAAAAAAATAAAATAAAGACAGTAGTGCTACAGACCTGACCAGAGATTCACCGCTTTCGTCTCTGGGTCACGCGTTTGCCGAAATACGCATTAGGAAAATAATTCGAGGCTCAGCGAGAGGCTCTTTTAAAAGACCTTAAGGAAAACTCAGTGGGGTTTACGCCATCGTGGTGCACAATTGTACCGGCTGCCAATTATAAATGATGTTTAGGTGAGACACCTCATCTTGGCGAGTTGTAATGTGCTGCTGGAACTGCAGTGTCAATGCAGGATGAATCACAAAAGCATCAACTGATGTTCCCGTTTTTACCTCTCCAGTCATCGAATGTGTACGTTGTGCTATGAGGCCTTTTCC
Organism: Atractosteus spatula; assembly: GCF_055471065.1. Classification (NCBI taxonomy): domain Eukaryota; kingdom Metazoa; phylum Chordata; class Actinopteri; order Semionotiformes; family Lepisosteidae; genus Atractosteus; species Atractosteus spatula. The sequence continues at coordinate 14,327,743 of NC_142728.1, read as the reverse complement.
TTGTCTACTCTAGAAGTACCCTTGAAATGGTAATTTCATCAACACACCCACGCGTGAAAAACATAAGACATAAAGCACTATGACTGTGTTCTTCTAGATGAATTTACACTGTACAGACATCCTTGCTATCTCACTTGATTTTATTCTCGACTGGACTGCGGATTGCCATTGAGCAATTCTATTCTTATATAGCACCTTTCGATACAGAATCTTCTCCAGACACTTTACATACATTATACATCAAAAAAAGAGCACAGTATCAGAGATGCTGACCTAGCATGATTCCCGATTGCAACATGTTTACACTGCATCTCAGTTGCAATAATCCTTTTAAACATTCATCTGCTCATTAAATCAGATGGATCAAGACTCTGAAACGGGTACCTCCTGGCCAGGAAACCAAAGACTGATACAGCAATGAGTAAGAACTACACCCTGCGGGGAAATGAAGCAGGGGACGTTCCCAGCCAAGACTTTGGAAAAATTTGTTTTTGTCATTTCTTCAAAAGCTCACATCCGCTCTCTTCTTCCAAACAACCCTTTTCACAAATCTACCGATCCTATCCTGCAGAGGCAAGAGTTCACTTCTGCACAGTTCTTACTGAAACTTGTTTTGAGGGGGCTTCAACTTACTAGAGTTCCAAAGATGAACAAACTTATACGAAGTCAATCGAGGAGAGGGCCTCACAATACCTCTATAATTATTGCAGGCTCGCGTTATTCTGATTGTCACAAAGCAATCCCCCGTGCAGCTGCGATTTAGTGGTAATGCAAAAGGTATAGCAGTCACACCCTGGCCCAAGATCTTCCATGCGTGCACAGGACTATCCTTTCCCAAATAATTACCAAAGCCTCCTTCCCAGACTGCAGCTACCTTCAAACTAACGGAGGACATGCATGCTGTCCATTGTCATACCTTATTGCATACGGCGCACGAAAAGCATAAGAGCCCATCACCAGAAGTCAGCAATAACAGCTGAATGCTATTCTACTGGAAAGGGGTATTTAGTAGCACATTGTGAAAACGGCCAGCGTGCACATTTTGTTTTGCTACGGTTAGTGTGGACACTGTCAGGGACAAAGGGGCAAGGCTACGGACAGGGACCACTATTCTGGCAACAAACCTGAGCGCACACACATCCACGCCCACAGCCGTGTACCTCGCGTCGTACAAGAAGCAGTAATACACCGCCATACAGCTCCTTCCAGCCAATTAATGGCGCTGAAGCACTTCAGCACCACGGACAGCGACCTTCGTGTCAAACTGAGTGACGTAGAAGGCTCGGGGACTTCACCGACTAGGCGACCGAACGGGAGTCTGCTCGCTTTAGCCTCTCAATTAAAAAAAAAAGAAAACAACCCAAAACTTATTTAAAAAGTGAAACCGTTTGTTTCACGACACCACCGACCAAAAAAAACAAAAACAAAACAACGTGCAGTCTGACGACGACGAACGCCTGGGTTGAGCTACTCTCCTGAAATAGCAACCTTGCAGTACTTCTCATCGGCTGCTGTGCAGATAAAGGCACATTTTTGGGTCCGTGGAAAATCGGCTCCTTTTGTGTCCGGTCACCTAAGCGGGCTAGTTCGTGGAAGACCGAGCCCCTCTCCCAGGTGCATTGTGTCTAAAACAATCACGTTAACACACCGCCGATCAGCAAGTGCCGAGCCACGGGGTGCTAGTGAGGAAAGGCATGTCGGGAGGACAGCGGGGGCTTTTCTCCCCCCCCCCCCCCCCCCAAACCAACCCAACCCCCCCTCGTCTCACCCTGAAGGACAGGAGGTGAAGACGGGCAGCGACGAGCCTCAGCGTATTTCGCTGAAACTGCTTCTCCTGCGCTCTCGGCGCCGCGCCGGTCCGAATCGGCAAAGCTAACCCCCCCCCACCACCATGAACAGCACAAGTCCAGCGGGGGGGATTTTTTCTTACCTTTAGAAACATTAGAAAGGTCCCTGATCTCATCCGTGGTGGTCTTCGGTCTCCGAGCTCCGAGCATCAGGAGAGCCAGCACGTGATCCCCAAATGGCAGCAGCGCCTAATGCTGATTTATACAGTTTCTCTGGGGGGGGGGGGGAGAGAGAGAGAACACAGCTCTCGCCCGGGCAAGACTGGAGACGCAGACAGCTGCTCGCAACGACTTTCTTTTTCCCCCCCTCTCCCCAAACTTCGGGCCTCGAAACGCAAACGTCGGCGGGACGGGACGGGACGGGACGGGACGGGGTTTGTCTGGGTTACGCCAAGCCGGAGCTCCGGTGTGGTCCGCGGACACGCGACACGTTGCTACCCACGGAGAAGCGAGATCCCATCTTCTGCCCCGGCTTGTGCTTTGGTGAGGGTGGGCGAGAGCGAATGACACGATCTGAGCGTTTGTCCCTCTTTCGGGAAACGTCTGGCTCGAACTGGTATGCTTCTCCCCCCCCCCCCCGCCACCTCCTTACCCAAAAGAAAACTCCCACCAGTTTAAAAAAAAAAATTATGTAACAGATATTTGTCCTCTACCGCTCGTGTCCATTTCACGTCTTCAGGGGAAACTTCTTATTCAATGCATGTCACATTTAGAAATAATCTTTGACAAATAATCCAGTTTCGTCGAGTATACGTCAGGACAAATGATCGGAGACTTTAAAACTGTCTTGGTGATGTCCGGAGTTGTAATTCTTCTTAAAAATGACCTAAAATGAGACAGTAGGCGCAATTCAATTAGCTGCTGCTGCTGCTGCTGCTGGCTATAATAAGATCTAAATTAAAGTGCTCGTCAAAAATACTTTAGATGTAGTATAAATCTTCGAAACCTCACGTCCAGTGGTGTCCCATCGCGCTAAATTAAGGCTTTATGGAAAAAAAAATCTAATCCGCTCTTAATGATAGGGGTGCCGATTCTGATGCACGGTCCAGAAACTGCTTTGGATGAGATGCGTCCCTGCGTTCAAAAAAAAAACCCAAACCAAAACAACAAACCACACACGGATAGGAAGTGCAGCGTGCCTTCGGAGCTCCCCCCACCCCCCCCAGCCACGAAAGCCAAATCACAGCAGCCTCTCGCCGATGCACCGTCGCCCGTCCGTCTGCTGGTCCCCTCGCCGCTCCTCGCTCTAATGAGAGAGACCCGACACGGCGGCGGGAGCTCCGGTGCGCGCCCCCGCCTCTCCTCCGCGGGCCGCGCCGGCGCGCCCCCGCCTCTCCGAGCGGCGAGAACTGCCGGGCTCCCCGCGCGCGCGCGCGGCCGCCGTCCGCCCCGGCTCCGGCTCGCCTTCGGGAATTCAATCGCCGGCAAAATAAAACTCTCCCACGCCGCGGAATGTCGGGGAGAAGGTTGAAATGGAAGTTGCGCAAAACCGGTCAGTGGTAGCTCTTTACTTTTTTTGCGGGCGTTTTTGTTTTGAGGGCATTCACGCAGCCTCGGGTTGTGCACCGGGTCTACCGTGTGCGACAGGGAAAACGGAGGAACTCGGACCTACGCAGCTCTGCGCGGAGTCCTGGCACCGCCGCTGGCCGGTCATGCTTCCCGAGCCGAGAATGCCTCTACGGTTTGAGCATGTCCGTGTGCTATCGCGTCGCAGCTCCGCGTCTCCGTTTCCGTTTATGAGGTTATGAACATGAGCGTTGCTGCTGCTTTAAGTTCGCGAGAGCACATGCTTACACCTTGAGAACTGCCGCTGTCGGGGGGGGATCGGTGCACCTACCACTCGATTTGTAGTGTTCGAAACTTTTGCTCAGGCGCTCGGTCCTACAGGGTGCGCGTTCCTGCAGCCGAGCGGAGCACGAATCTCGGAGCGCGCCCCAGGCTCCTCATTGCGAGTCGCCATCTCTAGAGACCTCGCTCCTGGGCGATATTGACCCTCACAGCGACACGACGTAGTGATCTCATGGCCCCTCTGCTTTGTCTAGTTTTCTCAGGGCGCTAAGATGAAATTGCAAGAATGAGTCACCGGTAACAAGGCTCCACGTTGCCTATATATATACACACACACACACATCTCAAGTCTGAATTAAGATCATTAGAGCTGCTCAGATCTGAGCGATTTACAAAAAAAAAAAGTCGGCATTACTTCCAATAGTGGTTTTCACTTTTTCGTCATGGGCAGCTTTTCTGTCCATCTCGTTGTTTTTTTTTTAAAATCAAATCGACGCCTCAACGGGAGAAATGGTTAAAACAAAAGCAGATTTGGTTGCGTCAGGGCTGAGACTTTTAACGCACGATGTTCATCTCTAGTTGGGCGCCGCGCACCTTTTAACACGACATCGTTTTAACAAAGAGACCCCAAACGATGTGCGCGCCACAGTGTTTCCTCTTCAACTGTGATCTCCAGGAGGGAATAAATCACATAAATTAAAATGTCAACCAAAGCAGATGATAACGTACCACACGCTGCCCACGACATATCATATATATATATAAGCCCTGATAATTACATTTTTTTTTATTTCTCAATTAAAGATCCCGACAGATCTGCCGCAGCTGAGCACAGATCATCCTTCAGGTCACGTGGAATATTCCCCCCCCCGCTCAAGCAATGAAAATAGTTCATACATTTTTCAGAACTTTCATTTAGAATTAAATTTGCTCAATTATGTCTGAGAGCATGTTAATATAAAGCCAGGAGCCCAATGTACAAATGACCAGCCTTCATTTTCACCAATTCAATTTACTACATTACACGTGTATTTTTAATTTTATCGTGTTTTGATATTTTGTGCTCCCATTCCTGGTGACCACATCTTTTTAAGTTAATGGAACGCAAGTGGATGACTTTTCCCTATAACGTATAGAGGTACACTTACTGTACATGATTCTTGATGAAATTAGTCACCAACCGAGCTATTACATCTTAGAAATGTATTACTGGCTTGTAGTTTTTTAAAAAAACTTCTCCTAGTGTCACAGCCCTCACCCAACACGATTAGACATCAGAAGTAGTCTTGGGAATTTAGACATATACAGAAAATTAATCATTTCATCTTTTAAAGCTGCATCTACTGAGATAAGCGTAAGGTAGATGATACAGGATTCAGTAGGTACTGAGAAAAATAACCCTTCTTACAGTTTTACTGTTTTCACAAGACGTGTTTATGTTAGATGATAATTTGGTAGGTCACATTTTTTGTAAGGTTTTAGTAGAAATAATCTATGGTACATAGAGCACAAGGTCATATTAAAAAGGTTTGAATTTGATTCAGAATTTCAGTTTCGAAAGGACACTACACACACAAAATGTAAAAAAAAAATAAAGGTTATTTCTGAGGTCAATGTGTTTTTTTATTTTTACGTTTATTTGACCATATTCTAAGCACCGAATACATTTTTCAGAAAATTTCTGTGATTTTTCAGAAAATAATTATCCAAATGTGGAGGTTTTTTTTGCTACTGCATAAGGGACTATTTACTGTTCAGGAAAATCTCTGTCGGAGGCAACAAGCAGAATTCCGACAACCGAGCCTGTTAAATGTCATTTTGAATCTCAAACCCTAGTGCGGCCACGATGGATCAGAATTTAAAATCCAATTTCTGTGAGTTATTGAAGAGGCCGTCCATGCGTTTTGATTAGCGTGCAATAGAGACCTCAGGTGCTTCTTGTCAGGTGACAAATGCTGCAGATCGTCTCCCCATTTACTCGGAGAAGCCACGTTCCACTTTCGCTGACGCGCTCAAGATTCAAACCGCGGTAATGCGGTTTTCCCGACCAACCCCATCTTTCTTCATCTCTCCTCAAACCGGTACTTCAACTCTGGATAGGAAAAGTGCGTCGGAGGAGCAGGGAACCGGCAGAGAAAGATGAGGGAGGCCAGGAACTGGCTGGAACCGGGGAGGAAAAATTCATCAGTAGAGCAGCCCCTACAGTTAGCACCCGATCCAACTCCCCAAGGGGCTCCAGCCGGCGCCGACTTCGCTCTTTTACGTACCCAGTGATAGACAAAACTGCCTGGCCCTTATGAGACAGGAATACTGAGAGAAAAATCGAACAGCGAAGTACGGGAACTGATGGCGTCACTCTATAGTGCCGTGCTGTTTCTTCGATTTCCGCCTTTTGCGGTGTCGCAAGGGTATTGTGACTCACTGTAAATACGGCATCTGGGAAGCACATGGGCACCGCAGGGCAAGAAGCGTCAAGTTGTAGCCCAGCGAGACAGTAACATGCATGTTAAGGATAGTGCATAGGTTCATGGTTTAAATCACAGTTTTGTTTGATGACAGGTCGGGGGGAACCTTTGTATCAATGTGCGCTGTCAATAAACAAAGTCGAAAGGGACAACTCTACGTTTTTACCATTCTGGGCGAGAAACAATTCAACAAACAGATTTTGAGCATTCAATATGGAGTGGTTCAGAAGGCCCATTTGAGCAAAATTCAAAACGTCACCGCCTCCTGCAAAGTTTCTGCTCTGCTAAGGATTGCTTTTGCTCACTGGGCAAAAAAAAAACAAACACAGCCCAAATGCTTCATTTTCTTTTCCCACACGCAACAAGAGAGCGCTAAATGATGTTTGCTGAAGATATTAAGAACCGGTGCTGACTTACGGAGATTACAACCAAAGTTCGGGAGGGATAACGCCAGCCAAACTCAGGTCTCATCATCGCTGGTGTGTCTCCTCATCATGTCTGACGTCATTTCCTGAGGCAAAAACCGTACCCCCACCCCACGTAAGCGTTTATTCACTCGCGCTCGTGTTTTGCGTCCATTCTGCCCACTCTGCGATTTCAGAGTGCCTCGCCGTCCTATAGTCCAGGGGTCTGGTCTTCAGCCGAGCGAGTTAAGCCAAATCTAACTATGAATAAAGCAATTAACATTTTCAATACACTTAATTCTCGGGTGTTGTTCTTCCCCGAGAAAGGGGTTTAAGTGGCTGTCAGACTCACCGAGAAACCAGTTTTTAATTTCATTTTCATTATATCCACCTGGTAGGGAAAAGCGCTTCAATGCCACGTGTGTGTTTCCTTTATTATCTCCAGAACACACATTAATAATAAGCCTGTCAGATATGCAGCAATATGGATATTAGCCAGGGGGTAGAACTCGATTAACATAATAGAGGTATCATTTTTATCAACCGTAAGATGAGTAATTAACTCGGTTTTTATCAGATTTGATCCTTTTCAACAGAAATTCAGATATAATTTCTGTTCGGTTAATACCACATTCTTGGAGTCATACAAGAGCGTGAAAATGCTTTCAGGCAGGATGATTTAAGTTTTGCACGTACTTTTTTTTATTCACCGTGTATATACCTTGGCACACTTTCGGTACATCACTTTATAAAACGAATTCAAAGTTCGTCACAACACAAATAAATTCTTAAGTGCTGGCCGGCTGTCATTACTAGTATTGTCGTTATCTATAGCAGTATTTTAATCTTAAGATTTATTTGATCAAAGTTCAACGGTCATACAAAGACCAATAGTGTAAATGACCTTAATTTATTGCTTTTTTTTTAATCGATAGTTCAGACGGAGTGTGCTTTCGAGATGTCTTCAATGGCTACCAATCAGAATAAGGGGGTGTTATTTTTTTGTGAATGGCTCAGGTAAATGCGAAAGATGTGTGATCATCTGCAGCTACAGTACATACACCCCTCCAGAAACAGAATTAATTTCATTTCTACTCACCCCTATACCACTACGCCAAAAGTAAGCATTCCTAAATGCAGTGCTTTTCCTAATGCAAAAACAGCAAAGCATGGGCAAACAAAGTCCAGTTTCTTTTAATGTCACACTCAAAATTGGAAAAAAAAAATAAAGCACACAAATGGTGAAAATAGAGTCTCCTAATCCAGGGGAGAGATAGACAAAAGAGAGTTGCTTCTCCAGTGTGTATCGATGAAATATACAGTACTTTTTATTGCTGAGGAAAAGCAGGGTCATAAAGGACTGTGATGGACAGAAAACGATACCAAATAAAATGTTTTCCAACCCATCTTTATAAGGACGAAATCATTGTGCCGGACGCTTCCCTGAGCATGACTCACGCAACGAAAGATTCAGTCTCTGAACCGCAGCGACACGGATGTCTCTCGGCTCTTCCAAGCGCGCCTGCTGAGCTGAAAGTCGTTCGTGTTCTCTCCCGGGCAGAAGGCAGAAACGAATAGATTTTTCTCCTGGTCTCCTGAGTAACACTCCCATTTCGAAAGGGCTTTGCGCTGTCTTGCTTGAACCACTGGTATTGTACACCAGAGCTTCTCAGCTCAAAGCTGAAGCTCCACTTGTCTTTATAAACTCCCAAGAGTGCAAGAGTGCTTCATCTCTCCATCCTTAGTATTGGAGCAGCATGGGCTATTTTACAGTTTCACCATACAGCTTCCCAGCACTCCCAGCGCCTACTTATCCTATTCCACTGGGACACAGACCCAAGAGAGAGCCCAGGCCATCTATTATGATGCTAATATGCTTCATCATTGTCAGTGAGGATGATTTGCAGCTAAGCTAAGCCAGGCATGACTAAGGTGCGCAATTAGATTCACTAGCCCGGCTCAAGGGAAGGCTGAATCACTGCTCAATACCCTTACACTAGGTTTCGATGTCCTGTTTGAAGTCAGGAGCCAGGCTCCCGTGCCTTAGCGAATGAAGTAAAAAAATCTTGCGCCGGGTTTTCTTGGCCCGAGGAATGCTAGAGCGTTCTGTGCAGGACAGAGCCTCAAAGAGAGCTCCCCCACACTATCCAGATCCAGGCATAGGAACGGTGACAGATGGGAGGAGGCTCAGGCCAGCTGGCCCATGTGGTGGTCGGTAACTGATTGAGCTCAGGGTCCATTTCTTCAAAGAAGCCGGGGGTATTGGCTTGAGCAGGACGGCTGGGCAGCAGCTTGTCCCCCACTCCCGCCACCCTTTGTGCAAACAAGCGCTTCTTGTTCGCAGCTGGAAACGCACTTCCGAACCTTGGCCTCCTCTACTCTGTTTTGCAAGTATTTCCCCATTAATCAGGTACCAAAAAAAAAAAAAGCACAAGTAAGAAAGGTTTTTGGATCCAATGTGTAAAAAGTCAAGGTTTAAGCTGGTTTCTGCTTCCTGCAGGTCACACCTGGTGAAGGATGCAGGAGAAGGACAGCCTCTGAGATTCTCGACTTGGATGTCGGGAATCTGTTCCTGGCAGCACTGATCCCAACCCAAAACAAACTCCTACCAGAAATTCCAGGGCTTCTGCCCTCCTGCAAGTGGTCAGCAGTGAAAAATGATTGTTAGTCAAGGGTGTAACTGGATTTTGTGCCATAACCTATGAATCTTATCAATTCTGCAATAGAGACTTTCTCTAGGACTCCACTGCCAAGGGATGAAAGTGTTTATTATCAGATTGGTGAGAGAAACACCAGTTTTCCAACCAGTATTTGCCTTTCTTTCGGTCTGTTGTATTAGAAATAGGACTGATATTATATAGCCTTGCTTCTTGGTAATGTGTAACCTTGCTGGGTGCACAACCACCACCACACGCCCCCCCCCCCACCACTCACCAGCCCAGATAATAAGTATGGTAATTGTCTTATGCCTCTAGAGTCAAAGAAGATCACCAATCAGTGAAAAATTGAGCAACTGACCTAAATTGAATCAGTTCTCAATGTTGAAACATTCTCCTGCGAGACAAGAAAAAAAAGGAATCATCCTTCCAGTCGCTGGCTTGCGTCAATGTTTAAATAGCATCGAAGAAGAACGGTATTTGTGCATTTTTAAACAAAGTTCCTTCTAGACTGCTGTGGGCTTCATCGCTAGCACTATTTCCCCCCCACTCATCAGGATAAGCTATACTAGCCCCAGGACCTGAAGATGAGTGAATCTGAGTTTGCCTTTGCCATTAGCCTCCTGCAATATAAAGGCTGCTAGCAATATTGGGACCCCCAGATTTCTGTACGTCCTTACCATTCCCCTTCAGGGGCTTTCTGGCTCCTGGGTCCCACTTCCCCATAAGCAAGCTGGCTAATTCAATAACTGCGTCTCCATAGCCTGCCCCCACACCCACCCCCTCCTTGTGCTTAAGGGAGAGTCCTGCAAAGGACTGGTATCCTGACCAGGGGCTAGAGTTTTTCCACATAGTAATAATCGCGTCTCGACCAAACCTCATAGGCTACAATACTGCCACTGCACTGCTGCTACTGGAAAACGTTTCTTGTGACCAGGGGGTATGCCCCCCCCCAAAAAAAAGATCTCGAATCATTCCCTGCAATAAAAGACTGTTATCAGCAGTCAGTCTGAGAGCAGCTGCAAGTGCCCTCTTGAGTTAAGTTCCTCTAGGGGAAGGAATGGTCTGAATGTTCGCCACATACCTTGGTGCCGACGCGTCTTCTTAGAAAAAAAAGTGTGCATCTTTCGAATATACTTTATTTAGGATTTGCCGATTCAGTGAACTGCTTAGGATTTCCCAGCTGTAAAGAGCTCTAAAACACCAGCATCGTCAGGACAAGGGTCAGCCGCTATGCAATTCGACTCCACTAGTTCTGGGAAGAACTAGAGGCTGTTCAACTGGTTCAGTTAAAAACGACCGTGGGCTGATCAGGGTGGTGAAGAGACGCATGAAAGACGTCCCGGTGCAAGTGCATGATGGGACAGGCAAAAGAAAAAGAGAACCTTACGTGGGTGCGACCCCCTCCGGGACTGTCGGTGGTCGGTGAAAACTCCCTCCTTTCGGGGGTGTCCAGTGTGCCTTTACAGGACCCGCCCAGCTGTGGCTCATCATCTAGAAGCCGGGACTGCTGGGACTACAAGGGCAAACGGGTGGGGGGGGCGTGTCCTGTGTGGAGGCGGAGCCCTGGCAGAAGGGCAACGCCTCCACACTGGACACGCCCCCCGCAATGCCACACCCCTTTCATTCACTAACATGAGAAGAAACAACAGCGACACCAAAATGCCATGCACACAGTTAAAGCACCTCTGAGAGGAATGCCTTTCTTTAACGGGTAGCGCCTGTCCAGCCGCACGCACAGCAGACCACTCCCGACAGAGAGTGAGGCCGCACATCTGAGCGGGCAACGTCAATAATACACCAGGCTGCTTTCATACAGTCAGGGGACTCGGACTGTAGACTCGGGCTTGCTGGAGTCCGTTTCATAGAGGACATGTGCAGGCATGAATGAACAAATTCCCCCCTGCACTCTTCTTCCGAAAGATGAAGGCTCCTGGATACAACAGGGTTGGTTTCAGCTCTACTGACTTGTGACACCTTTCTATTAGTCCTTTCAGGAAAAAAAATAAATAATTTGCCCTGGATTATTCCTTGTGGCATGGGGGGGGTGCTCCTTCAAGAAACAGACGGTTTTAGTCCGGGGATCAATTATTTACTTGCAGCCAGACAAGCACGGCTGACTGAACAGCCTCTTTGCACTCCTGACCTTTTCTTATGCCCTGGGCTATTCAATCTAATCAGAACTGAAATGAATTCATACAAACCAGATTAAACGCAGTTTGGAGAAAATGGTACTGGTAGGTACCGTAGAGTAGCACCAAGCACGTCCACAAGAAACGTGCTTATTCTAAAGATCAGGAGACTAGGTGTGCCAGCACCTATTCCTGTCAATATCCCCCCCACTAAGATAGCAACTAGCCAAACAACATGACCTATCCTGGAGCTCAAATGGCATTTTCAATAGATTTTTTTTTTTCCTCCCCACGAGTGGAATCCGGTTATAGGGGAGTATGGAAAGAGAACTAAAACCGGGATGAGAATCGAGGGGAAGAAACAGCTGTGTCTGCACGCAACATGCCTACGTTTAAAACGCCAATGAATGAGTGTGTGTGTGTGAGAGAGAGAGAGAGAGCGAGCAAGTGTCCCTCTGAGGCCAGCCTCTGTCTAACCGAATCAGGGACGAGGGAAATTGGAATGGAAGGCATTAAGCAGAGACGCACAATAACCGAATTTTCCGGGATGGAGAATGTCAGGGAGGGCCTTGAGGCTATCGGGCTTGTCTGTCTGCTCCTCCGCGCGCAAGTGTATCTGCTGTGAACGAACCAGACGTGTGCTCTGGCGTTAGTCTCTACCCCCCCCCCCCCCCAATTCTCCCTGCCCCCTTTATTCAATTTCCTTCTGTGGCACTGACGCATTTTGTTTGGGCCACGCATGTCAGAGCCCCCTGAGGCCGGGCAATAAAACGCGAACATATTGTCACGTTAAAAGAGGTATAAATCCCGTCAGCTGCCGCCAGCTGCACGGATAATTTCATTAGCTCTGATGCCTCACTTTAAGAAAGAAAAAAATCAAGTAGATCGTTTTTCTCCCCGTGGTGACCACGATTGCACGCCCTCTACAAACTTCCCCCCCCCCGGGGGCCTCCTCTACAAAACAGGGGTAATTGATATGAAACTCCTGTATTAGACGCCGCGTAAAAGTTGTCAAAATCTTTCGATGGAGCTGCCTTTGTGATCTTTCGCTGTAAGTGGCTGCCTCACAAAAAGACAACTACTGTTTGTTATCCTCTTGTCTTTCTTCCCCCACCCCTCCTCCTGCCCGGCCCTTTCAATTCAAGTTGTCTAATCTTCGCTGGGGACTTTTTTTGTTTTAAAACGTCAGTTTAAACATCACGCTGGAAGGGGAACAAAATCGTGCAGCAGCAGCAGCAGCAGCAGCAGGAGTGAAAGCTTTCATTTTGGAGCCTCTCAAAAAACGATTGTACCCCCACGGTACAATAATAATAATAATAATAATTGCTTACACTTATATAGCGCTTTTCTGGACACTGTGGGATTTTTAATGACCACAGAGAGTCAGGACCTCAGTTTTACGTCCCATCTGAAGGACGGCGCCTTTTTACAGTGTAGTGTCCCCGTCACAATACTGGGGCATTAGGACCCACACAGGCCGCAGGGTGAGCGCCCCCTACTGGCCCCAGTACATCAGAAATATTCCCTGCCAAATCCCATTCCATTTTTCCCCAGGAGGCTCACTTTCCTCTGCAGTTATGCGAGTATTGGAGCAGGGGAACAAACTGCACGTTCCACCTGCTCCACCTGTTTTCAGCAGGACTATCAAGGGAGTTTATTTTTTTCTGGCAATGAAAAGTCCTTAGGTCACCCGCGCGGTGCCCGTCATTGAAAGAGTCTATTGATTTTCCCGGGGGTTAATGTATGTGTATGTGAAAAGTATGTGACAATCGCATGATTTGTACAGGTGTTAGGTGAAGCTGGAAAAAGAAGTAAGGAACAACAGATTTAAACGGGGGGGGGAGGTGTTAGTGGGGCCAGCGGGGGGCGCTCACCCTGCGGTCCACAGGGGTCCTAATGCCCCAGTATAGTGATGGGGACACTATACTGTAAACAGACGCCATCCTTTGGATGAGACGTAAAACCAAGGTCCTGACTCCCTGTGGTCATTAAAAATCCCAGGGCGTTTCTTGAAAAGAGTAGGGGTGTTACCCCGGCGTCCTGGCCAACTTTTCCCCCTGGCCTTTACCAATCATGTCCTCCTAATAATCCCCATCTCTGAACTGGCTCCATCTCTCTGCTCTCCTCCCCACTGAGAGCTGGTGTGTGGGGAGCGGACTGGCGCATCATCCAGGTGGGGCTGCACACTGGTGGTGGTAGTGGGATCCCCATTACGTGTAAAGCACTTTGAGTGGAGTGTCCAGAAAAGCGCTATACAAGCATTAGGAATTATTTAATAATAATCATCATCCATGTCGAGCCCCGTTCGACACTCCTGATTTGAATTCTTGAATCTTTTGTCCAGTAACTAAAAGGAAATGAAAGCTGCTCTCACTGTTTGATTCCTGCATTAGAACTGAGAAGTCTAATCTTATCGGTCTGTGGTCTCAGCTCATATGTGGAAACGAAACTCAGAGAATGTGTGTGCTCTTCACTGTAGTTTGTGGTTCAGACTACCGACCCTCATACACCTTGCATGGTCTCTTACATGTCAGGAAACCAATTGGTAGAAGAGGAGGATCCTCATGTCTAACCCTGAATCTCGCAGGATGCGGAGTAGCACAGGGACAAACCAAAAGACGTAATCCAGGAGCTTGGTCATAAAGGGAGGCAAAGAATCCAGTAACGAGGGAAATCCAAAAATGACAATCCAAAAACGAAATCCAAAAGGCAAGAGCAAAGTTAGGGACCAGGAGATCAGCCAAAAGGTTTAGAAATGCGCACAAGAGAGTCCTACTGGAGGCTTCTCACTAGTGAGCAAGGGCTGGTGTGTGAGGGAACTTCAAATACTGAAAGGAAAGGGATGTGGTCTGGGAGTGAGAATTTGTGGAATCTGGTGCATGTGGGAATGTGATGGGTTCAATTAGGAGTGAGATAGTGAAACAGTGCGTTTGGGAATGCAACGCCGTTTGCGAGGGAGAGTGTGGGGCGTGAGATTACACAATTTGTCATTATTAATGTAATTCCCCCCCCAATGCTGCAATCGAGAGTTAATGGAGATAGAATGTTAGGTTTGAGCCAATCAAAAACATTTCAGAATGATAGAAGGAAATATTTCAATTACAAAAGAAACCAGACACTGAACTCCTGGAGGAGTTCTCCCAAGGAAGGTACAAGCATTGTGGAAAGAACATCTTGTATTAATACAGAGACAGGCCAAAATTGAATTGTTTTCTTTTACATGGCTGTCATACCATTGCCGATGTTTATGTGCAACTGTCGTCACATAAAACAAAAGAATCCGATCATTTTGCTGGAAGTTGGCTTTCCTGAGTTTCTTTCCTCAATCACCTCCCCTGAAGAAACATTTTGTACTCTAAGTGTCTTTACATGTACAGACTCCCATAGATCTTTCTACAAGACCGTTTTTATGACCTTATTAGCAACCCCTATTTCCATTAACATGAAACAATAAGTGAGTGGCATTTTGCGAAAAAACAATTAGCTGTTGACACTGAAACACCCACTCAGCGGTAGAAGGGTTTTTGTGTTCTTAGCTAAACAATAAAGTGATTAATCATAGCTCACACAAAACAAACCTGCACAACCTGCAGTGCTCTTCCACTGTCCCAGAGAACAGAACTAACTTCCTACTGAATACGGCAATAATTTATTTCGTGCTTGTTTTCCAGGTAGATGGATTTATTCGATTTCTACAGAAAAGAGTCTCTACCTCACAATGATCAAAAAGAGACTAAATCATTTCCTTTTAGATTAATACAAACGTGATAAGGGTTACTTTTACAGAACAATATTCCAGAAAGCTTCATAAAACCAGTTGCTGGAAAGCAGATATTGAGACCTGCTGTGTTCAGGCGAACACCATCAACCGCTGAATCTGTTTGTCCTTTCAAAAATGCGTCAGTGCTAGCGTTATGCTAGCCCCCAATGCGAGCTTTTGTCCTCTGGGGCACGTGCCATGACTGTGTTTTTGTCTGCTCCATTTTGTGCTTGGTGGTGTTCCACTTGCAGAATTTACCTATGTACAATCTGTGGGAAACGATGTCAGACTCCAGTAATTGAATCAGTACAAATGAAACAGGTTGTGCACAGAAAAAAAATGCAGACTTATAGCCCTATCAAGGCTATATTTTAATCAGGCTGTGAACTGGATCTGCCCGACTATAAAATAGGACTTCATCCTTTTCGTGCCTGACACGCATACAGTGGATTGAGCAGAAACTGTTTGTTTTTTTATTTTCTAGCATGGAATTAACCTTGAATTGCTCCTTTGCCACCTGTGCAGGCTGATGCAGCTCCTCACTAGAACTTTTAAAAACAAAATAGCACAACCGGCTGGATTAGACAGCTCATCAACCAAGCTCCTGTTTTATAACAAGTGGTCTTTTGGTGTCAGCACTCTATGATAACTGGGATAAGCAAAGTTCCAGTGACATAGTGGTGTGGCTATTCGCTCTACTGAATAATTTCTTGGGATCTAGGTTCCCATATCATACCAGGACATGATACCTTCCGTGTGGAGTTTGTATGTTCTCTCATTGACACTTTTCTCCATGTGCCCTAGTTTCCTCCACCTTCCCAATGACATTCTGGCTAGGATAACGGGTGTCTCTAAATTGTCAAGTTCCTGTGCTAGGGAAAGAGAAGATAAAGTTTGAAATGTTGAACAAATAGTATTTTACATTTTAAAACCTCCTACAATTTGTTATATTCCACTTAAAAAGGAGAGTCATTTCCAGATTCTCTTATAAAATGGCCATGTTTTCTGGAATTGCCAATATTTTTAAGAATTACTGTGTTATTAGATCTGGGATATAGCTGAAAGCTTTCTAATTACCGACATTAATGTTTTTAGAACAGAGAGTAATTCAACTACTGTAGTTGGTATCAATAACCAGTCTCGACCCATTGTATTAAAACATATTTGTCTTTTCTATTCATGCCTACTTGGTTAAAAAAAAGTTCGTTTGACAAAATATTAAATTGTCCCCAGGTCTGTTTTCTAGTGTAGAAAAAAAAAGTTCTGGAATTTTCATTTGAAAATTAAAGCTTCGGAAAAGTTCATGATTCAAGAAGCCCGGTTTATGGAGAGAGTTGGGGCCACCCTTCAAACACGGGCTCCTGTACAGTGCTCCATGAAAGGGACACAAACGTCTTCTCACATGATCATTCCACCTGACCTCTTAATTATGGAACTGAGCTCATTAGTTGCTTAACTGAGTTACACCTTCTTCCTAGGTTCTGTATAAACCAGGTAATGTCATATTTGAGCAGATGACAGAAACTAAATCTTCTCAGCTCTGAACAGAGACGATTGCTTGGGGATTTAACTCAGGTATCAATATCCTGAAGGACATTCGTGTGCTGTAGTCAATATGATGAAGAAATCCGTATGCTGTTGGAACTGGATTGGTGGGATCATATAAAAACAGCTTGACGGAGTTCTTGGATCATTAAGCCACGAGCAACCAACTGAAAAAGATGCTGTCCTCATTGCTAATCTGTCTTATGTTATTGCTCTTAAAATAATTTAAATAGTCTTGCATGAAGCCCTGAGCTTTGGAGTTAAAGATCATACTTGTTTTGGCATAAAGCAGGGAGGTCATCCTTTGGGGATGGCAGCTTTTAAATATTATTATTATAATAATAGCTTACACTTATATAGCGCTTTTCTGGACACTCCACTCAAAGCGCTTTACAAGTAATGGGGATCCCCTCCACCACCACCAATGTGCAGCCCCCACCTGGATGATGTGACGGCAGCCATAGTGTGCCAGAACGCTCACCACACACCAGCTCTCAGTGGGGAGGAGAGCAGAGTAATGAAGCCAGTTCATAGATGGGGATTATTAGGAGGCCATGATTGGTAAGGGCCAATGGGAAATTTGGCCAGGATGCCGGGGTTACACCCCTACTCTTTTCAAGAAACACCCTGGGATTTTTAATGACCCCAGAGAGTCAGGACCTCGGTTTTACGTCTCATCCGAAGGACAGCGCCTGTTTACAGTATAGTGTCCCCGTCACTATACTGGGGCGTTAGGACCCACATAGACCGCAGGGTGAGAGCGCCCCCTGCTGGCCCCACTAACACTGCTTCCAGCAGCAACCTTAGTTTTTCCCAGGAGGTCTCCAATGCAGGTACTGACCAGGCTCACACCTTCTTAGCTTCAGTGGGGCTGCCAGCTGTGAGTTGCAGAGTGATATGGCTGCTGGCCATAAATATAGAATCTCCAGCTGCTAAAGTAACAGCTCCTTCTGGCAAAACACTCACTGTTAAATGCAGTCCAAAACTCTTTGTATTCCAGACCCCCCGAAACCCTCCTTCCTAACAGTCTATGGATTCTGGTCTAGACACAGTGATATAAGACACTTGAACTTTATGGGAGCTGAATTTCACAAAACAGACAGCATCAAGTTGCCTGGGAGCATATAGTGCCCCACAGAACTCCAGCAAAGATTAACTAGGCAATAAAATTCATTTAGGCGGATCCAATGCTCATTGATAATGTCCATGATCAATTAAGGGCCCCAATTAAAGACAAGCAGATATGTGGAGAAGTGTTTGACCAGAGGGCTTTGCAAACAATCGAATTGAGTCAACAAAACTAACCCAATTAGGCCACACCAGACAACCAGCTGCTCTGGCAGGGAGCATTTAAATGGCAGAGAGAAAGCGAACAGGGCGAGGCAGAGACTGAGAAAGTCCCCCCCCAAAAAAACAATCAGATGCACAACACTGCGTTTGCGACGGTGTAGGCGATAAGATGAACGCTTGGTGCTTTAAGTTCAGGGCGAGCGAGGTGGCGGTGATGTACTTTACCATGCTCGGGACGCTGGTCCTCATCCTGGTGGCGTCCTATCAGGCAGCCGGCTCGGGGGGCGACTCCTTCCCTTATCAGGTGCCCTTGGACCCCCAGGGTAACCTGCAACTCTCCTGGAACGTCAGCTACCCCCTGCAGGAGCTGTGCTTCAAGCTCCTGGTCAAAGACCTCCGCTACGGAGTCCTCTTCGGGATGTCGGACCGGGGAGAGTTTCTGAATGCCGACCTGGCTGTGCTGTGGAGCGACGGGTTCAAGTCCTACTTCGGGGTAAGCGCCACACTTTGGCCTTGAGGGGAGGGGGTAATGTTTTTTCAATGCACCAAATATCCCGGCATTTCTCTGACTGATAGGTAGCAGGAAAAACCGCAGGTCTTTCAACGAATGCACTTAATTACAAAGCCCACGGGGAAACTTGGGGCATCCAGACAAACGGGGCTTCTTGTAGAATAATAAAAAAACGCAATTAAAACTGCGTTCGTCTGAGAATGGAAAATGCATTAGGCGAAACTAGCGTTTGTCATGCTTCTGCGTGATTGTGTGGTGGATAGGTGGAGAACGGAATGAATTAAGCCTTTTCTGGATGACGGAAATGCACAGGCTAGAACTCTAGTTCCACAGTAGACAGGACAACAGGACTGAGACTGTGAAGCTGAAACATCAGTGGAAGCTGGTCTTGCGAAGTACCTTCAGATGTATTTTTTCCCGTGGTAGATCTAAACCTAGGGTATTTGCAAGCTTCTGCCTTCTGGTTCAGCTACTACATGTAGTGTTCTAAAAGACATGACTAGGAAAGGTGAGCACTGATATTCACTTCTGTAATAGGAAACTACAGTAGTCATCATAATTAACCTTCCAACACAAAGACAGATAGGGCTGAAGAACTGAACACCGTTGCCAGGATTTTGAATGTCTGAAACATCGGATTCACAAATATGCTAAGCGAAATCGTTTTAAATTTATACTTTATTTTCAACCTTTTCCTGACTCAGTGACACTTTTTTTTTCTGAAAATGCAGAGACTGTTTTCAGACCTTTCCTTCCCACCTGCCTGTTTAAAAAGGCAGAGAGAAGTTTATACCGAACATCATCCGAAACTTATCACTTAGAACTGCAGAAAGCACACAGCTACTGTCTTACGAGGAAAATTATTTCTCTGGGCAGCAGGTGAACGGACATTTTAACAGATGGACGCGGCTCGGGTCAATTTATCATATTTGATTCGTATTGGTCATCAAGAGGGTTGATCAATGGGGTGGTCTACTGCCAAGGTCACAGCCTGTGTCTGGTCACTTGTGGAAGCAATCCTAGCTGACAATCTGGGACACGTGCTGTGTGGAATTCTGTCTCATTCCTGCTCTAGAACATGGGCAAGCATGGTCTCCGAGCCCTAAGTGCCAGAGGTCACGTTAGTACATTTCTCAAACACTCAGTGGGGCTCAAGTCTGGAAAACGAGGAATTCTCAACACCACTGCCACACTGTCAGCTCACAAGATGGCCAGTTTCACACATGTTGTCGTATCAGGGTGAGCCCACAGGCGAGGTTCCAGGACCTGATCAGTTTAGCGCCAGGTGAAGCCAGGTGGCCCTCAAATACCACAACCAGAGATCGGTTGCATCTGGTTACAGATGTTGGGATCCGTGGTCTTCCAAATCTAAGCCTGAATCATGAATGGACAGAGCTTGGCTGTAATGTCTTGCCAAGTTAGAAAACACTGTCTGTGATCATCCCAGAAGACGAGTAAAAGTGCCCTGGCTTATTTCATCCTCCAACATCCAGTACAGCTAGATAAGCTAGGAATATCGGTTCCTTTATATGTTTTTCTTTCGGGATTTTCCGAGGACCTGACACTCAACCAATTAAATCACCTCACGGCCAGTCAACACTCTCACTAAAGTGGTCATTTTGTGTTTAAAGACACATTTTCTCATCAGCAGTCATGAATAATCAATTAACCAAACCCACAGCCATTTAATCAACTTCCGAAATCTGTATACTCTGTTCTAAACTGTGCTGTTGGTTTGTGCTTTATGTAAAGGTATTAACTGGGGAAGATGGTTTATTTGTGTAATAACGTTTACTATCATTCTACCATTATGCTCTATACATTTTCCACGATTTCAGTGTTGTACTCTAATTTTACCCCAGTGTACTACAGGGAGTTCGGTGCTGTCTTCCTGCATTAGTTGCGTTTTGCAAGATACCTAACGGAGCTTTTCTGAATAGCTGTGGTTCAGTTAGACATAATGGGTTTGTACCTGAACCACTGTGTATACAATACTGTATGTGATGTTTAAGTAAATTGGACTGGATGACAGTGAATGTTCAGTAAAAAAGTCAGAATCATGGAATATGATCTGATATACAGTATTTCCTGGGATTCACTAGTGTATCACACCAGCACATATTAACAGTGTTAATGCAGGCAAGGGGTTGAAACTGCATTTACCTTCTACTTTACTTCACACTGTTCAGAGGTTCAGAGGTTTTTTTTTTAGCTCTTTTAAAGCCCCCTGAAATCCTCAGACGGGTCTACTTAGAAATCATAATTATAATTAAGCTGACGAGGATCTTTTGTAGGAAAAACTCATTAATATTGACGAAATGTGGCTCTGGTTAATGGAGAAAGCTTAACATCTTTATTCTGCTCAT
The DNA here is from genome assembly GCF_055471065.1 of Atractosteus spatula. NCBI lineage: Eukaryota > Metazoa > Chordata > Actinopteri > Semionotiformes > Lepisosteidae > Atractosteus > Atractosteus spatula. The sequence continues at coordinate 14,306,978 of NC_142728.1, read as the reverse complement.
TATGGCTCCTGAGCTGCTATCGTGGGCAAAAATATTTCGAATCTTATTTAATTCGCCACAGAAAAGAAGAAGTCAACCAATGCGATACATTATGTAAGTGCATCCTTTTCCACCAAAGCACATCTTTGGTGCTTTTCTACAATCCAAACAAAGTTCCCTCTCTTTCTTTCCCCTCAAAAGAAAAATGAAAGAGCACAGTCTTCGAAGAGTGTGAACGAAGCAGCTGTCAGGACCAGCTGTGTTCTAATGAGGTGTGTAGGGCATGAAATCTGGAATTAACTATAGGCATATCTGGGGTGATTATGGGTGGCACAGTGGCGTAGGGGTTAGCATTGCTACCTCATGGAGCTGGGGTGCTGTCTGTGTGGAGTTTGCATGTTCTCCCAGTGTTTGCATTGGTTTCCTCTGGGCGTTTCGGTTTCCTGCCACAGTCCAAAAACATACTGGTGGGTTAATTGTAAAATTGGCCCCGATGTGAGTGTGTGTGTGTCTGCGTCTGCCCTGAAATAGACTGGCATTCCGTCCACAGTGTATCCTGCCGTGTACCTGTTGCTTAGGGGTCTAGACTGTGGGGCCCATACTTGATAAAGAGGTTTAGAAAACAATCAATCAATCAAGAAAACAGTCTTGGACAAGTGCTTTAAAGCAATTCTTTGGAGGGTCTCAGTGGGATACGGGCTTTTGTGAAATCTCAGTCTCGTTGTCCTCCTCAATGCAGAGAAGAGTGCTCAAGTGGTGCATTTGAAACAGGCACGAAACGTACACTGTACTCTCTGGCCTTGAAACTCCAGGGTGAGATATCATCATGATCTGGTCCTGTGGCTGTCCTGCAGTGCACACAGATGGCTCCCGGATTCAGAAATTCAGTATCACGTGAGAGTAAAAGTCACTTGCAAGCCAGGCATTACTGCTTTCTTAGTGAAACACAGCTTGCTGAGTGGTGCCTAATACATGACTTATAATATCATTAGATATTTCTTAGAGATCAGCGGAAATTAATACCTTACTGACCATTATATAGGGGTTGTCCATCACTTAAGTGCTAGTGTGTCAATTCATGCTGTTCTACATTGTAACCAGAATTTCAGTAGTTCGCTACAGAAACTGAAGGATTCGTTTCAGATTTCATTCTCTCTCTCTCTCTCCTCAGGATGCCTGGAGCGATGCTCAGGGAAACATAAGATTGGACGAGAAGCAGAACTACGAGCTGCTAGAAACCCACAGGGCTCCAGAAGGATTCTACCTGCTTTTCAAGAGGCCTTTTAGCACCTGTGACCCCAAAGACTATCTCATTGAGGTACACCCTCAATAAATATGGGGGTGGGGTGGGGTTAAAAGTCAAGCACATCAGCCTCCTGACTCTTACTAACTCTGCTCACACAAACGGTTGTCACCATATTAACCACATAAAAGATGTGTGCATGCACACTTCAGTGAAAAGAAATGTCTTAATCTCATACCTTCTGGAGCTCCTCCAAGGCAGTTTGCATTTAGTAAGTCATGGTGTGGGCAATCGTTCACTTCTTTAGGGGTGATCCAAGATGAGGGAAATACCTCCATGATAGTCAAATCCATACAGCAGGCCAAGCATCCAAAAGGCTTCTGTTGCTCTCCAATCACATTGCTCAGCTGGGCTTCCACTTTGCAGAAAGGGCTCAGGCACGGGTGAGAGTGAGGTGAAGAACCTGGCTGGTTGCCAATTTAACCAAGGTGGCAATAGCACCTTGTTTCCATGTGCCAACCACGAGGGAAGCTCAGCACACAGCATCAGCGGTGCATTAAATATAGACTGTTCCTTCTCACCCTTTGTTTATCAAGTCCCGTCTTCCAGAGGTTTTATTTGTACAGCCCAGTTTTTCTGTGCAAGCTTCAATACTCTTCCACATGGTCTTACCTCTTAATGCACAATGTACCTTACCTAAAATTCTCACTCTGCCTTAATCATTTTAAAGTCTCTGGGCAAGATGGCTGACAAATACGGAATTGTGGGTCCTGACCTTTGACCTTTTGCCCCCTTCTCAATGTGCCGTAGGAGGGCACGGTGCACCTCCTGTACGGTGTGCTGGACCGACCGGTCACCTCCCTGCAGATGCTCAACCACTCTCTGGCTAGCTGTGGAGTCCAGCGCGTGCAGCTCCTCAGGCCCGACATCCCAGCTCCCAGGCTGCCTCCTGATGTCCGCACCCTGGAGGTCCTTGCGCCCAGCGTGACCATTCCCAGCCAGGAGACCACGTACTGGTGCCACATCTACGAGCTGCCAGCACACATGCCGAAAAACCACATTGTCATGGTAAAGTCCAGTTCACTAATCTCAGAGACCTTACTCGCTCTCCAATAGGCGGGGGGGAAGAGGTGTATTATATATGGATGGGAAAAAAAAAATGTGCCATTTTCTGGAATGAGAATACTAGACTTATAGCTTATGCACTGTCCCAAAAAAAGTTGCCAATTTGTTTTAAGCCCTCTGACCAGCAATACAGCTGGTGCAGTGAGGCATTGCAACTTGCCAATCACACGAAAGCTCGTTAGGCGCACTTTTACCCAACGAGGTCTGGGTGGAACAGTGCCTGATCAGGTCACCTTTAAGAAAGGCCTCAATTCAATTCAAAGCTTAGGTCACTGCATGAAAAAGGCCACACTTAGTTTCCTGTGCTTTCCATAGTGCCTTGATTGTCAACCAGAAGCAAGGGAGAGGGCCATTGGCATGGTGCAGGCAGGCATGTCATGTGCCAGCGTTGCCAGACACTATGGAGTAAGTAAGCTCCACTGTGCCCCCACTGCAGAGACAATAAGCCATGTACTTATTTCCGCTCTGCCCTCAGTACGAATCCGTGATCACCCCCGGGAACGAAGCCATCGTTCACCATATCGAGGTGTTCGAGTGCGCCCCGCAGTTCGACTCCGTCCCCCAGTACAGCGGCCCCTGCGACTCCAAGATGAAACCCCGGAGCATCAACTACTGCCGCCACGTCCTGGCAGCCTGGGCCATGGGCGCGCAGGTACACTCCCTCCATACATCTCCCAGGGGCGAATCCGAGCTGCAGGAAGCTACGCACGAGAGGGACTGGAGCGCTGATGTAGATCGGAATACTAATAAACTTTATTTGTATATAGCAGCTTTGGAAGTGGCTTCTCAAAGCACTTTACGGGACAACAAAATATATGCATTGAAAATGCACAATGAGAGGAGACAGTAGATGGGGGGGGGGGGTACTGGATACAGTAGGAGCAGAGGGGTAAGGAACAGAACCAGTTAAATAAAGGCCCTTCTAAAGAAGAAGGTTTCGAGTTTGGATTTGAAGGAGTTTAGAGAAGGCGACTCTCTGATATCCTCTGGGATAGAGTGCTTTGGGGCGCAGCAGGAGAAGGCCCTGTCACCTATAGAGTGTAGTCGGGCTTGGGGTACAGACCGGAGATCAGAATTAGAGGTTGTGAGCGAAGGCTGTGAGGTGGGGAGTAGGGTGATAATAGCTCAGACAGGTACTGAGGTGCCGAGCCATGCAGTGCCTTATAGGCGAGCAGGAGGATTTTTGAATCAACATGAAACCTGACAGGAAGCCAGTACAGGGACTCCAGGATAGGAGTAACGTGACCACTTACACTAAACCTGGTCTGAATTCTGGACATACTGTAGATTGTTCAGTGTGAATTCTGTGTCCTCATCATTTTTTGTAACAGTATCTCTTGTGATTGCAATTTTGGAAGGACATTCAGACACCCCTCAGAAGATCAAAAGGTGTTTTTTTTGCTAGAATAATAGCAATAGTAACAAAAGTTAATACGGTGACAGCTGTCTTTTTGTTCAAAGCAGAACACGAAGGTCTAGTTAGATTTCCATGGGTTTGAAAGGGCTTTTCTGTGCTCAAAAAAGTAAAGAAAGGAGATATTTTATTGGTCACTTGACAGCAACTTATCAGAGGCTGCAGATTGAACGGCGTAGACAGTTCCTTACTATTTGAGCTTTAATGTGGAAGGGTCAGCACTGTGCTCCGCATCTAGAGTGAGATTGGAAACATGAGAAATATTAAGGGCTCCTCTAATGCGGATTAAAAAACAAGCTGATAAAGACAGTGTCCTTGGGCAGACATATGTAAATCTGAAGATGTATAGTATAAGATTTCAGGACAGATAAGGAAGATTTGGCCTTGTTTAAATGTTGCATGTGCTCCTCAAGTCCAAGAGGCGCTTATTCACATTAAGGTCTTATTTGGATTATTGCTTCAGTAAGCCAGTTTTCACACATACTGTATTTCTCTCCTGGATTTAAAAAGATTGCGCATTGGGTACGCAGCAATCGATATGTTTTAGTCAGCAAATCACGTGCTTATCTTAGAATTCAGATATCGAGGAGGATAATATAGACTCGTTATAGTATTAGTGCTTTCAGTTCGGTGTGCAGAATATAACTTGTAATGTAATCTCTAGTATGCGCTGCCACTTTCCAAAACAATGCCCGAAGGCGCTACAAAAACTGTTGCAGACGATTTTTTCCTGCAAGGAACGAGTAAAAGTTACTATTTTCGATTGATCCGGACATCGATTTTCCAAGTCACTCGAATTGGCATCGTACTGTAGCTAGTTAACAGTATTTTTTAAAAAGATGAACAAAGGTAAACATTTTCATTACATAAAAGGTCGCTTATTTTTATGGGACTTTATCTGATCCCAAACCTTTTTAGAAATATAAAGAGTTCCAGTAGGAGGAACATATTGTTCGCCCAGAAAACGCAAAGTTAGAAAAGGAAGACGGTCTTTGACTCGTGTCGCTTCGCTTGCTCATAGATAGTCAATCCGAGCGTAAAGGAAAACACAAGACTGCGACATCATTAGGTCTGATGTTAATTCTTTTAAAACAAAAAAAATTGGATTTTATCCCCAGAAAAATACTGAAACTGGGAAAATAAATTAGCTTTAATGAGGTTTTGAAAGTTCGCGGTGTTAACCTGACTATATTCAGTACAGTTCTATTAACATTTTAATGGTGCAACACTCGACTACATACTACTACTAGACTACATGGATAGATGCTTTCAAAATCAATAAAGGGTTAACACGCTATTTTGTAAATATCAGTCAGAAACAAAACACGGCTGGTAATTCTAGCTATAAATATAAAAAACGCCTTTCTTTTAACAGACGCAGCTGGGATTATCAAGGAAGGCTGAAATACTTCTGAAATGCAAATCGCGTTTTCCGCTGGTTGGCCAACCCAGGCTGAAACGATGAGATTAAAAGATTGAAATGTGTGGAACTGTTAGCTTTTTAAAAAGGGGGGAGATAAAAAAAAATGTACATTTGAATCTTAGCAAAACATTTACCAGCGGAGAAGGCCCACAAGAACGGTTACATAAATAATCCCTGCTGTATAAACCCACCAGAGGTGAGGAAATGTGATTTCTCAATTCAGATAGATACTTGAGTATATTACTGCCTGATCAGACAGCAACCAAGGAGCCGTGCACAGTCGTTCCTTTCCGACTTTTGTTTGTCACTGCTTTGTCGTTTACGCTTAAAAACGTTGGCTCTGGGAATTTAGAGACGTATGAGGATGGAACAAAATCTCACGAACTCGTTTATCTCTAGTTGCAATGCCCCAGATGCCGAAAACCTTGCTTTTCCTCCTAAAGAATAAGCAATGAGCACTGTATGTGTAGATATTTTTGAGGAAGAGAAGGCACACGCAGTAAAAGTCCCGATATACCGTAGCTCTCAAGAAACCAAGACACTCCATTACAGACAAACGCAAGTGTGCACAGATTGGATAACAATATACTACAAATACTGGATTAGGCGTAATCATTATTAAAACATTTTAACTAAAAACCGTTGTAAATAGGTGTGATGACAGATTAAAAAATACGGCCGGGCGGGGCTTTAGTTTGGGAATGAAGATGTATAATTTGGAATCCCTTCATTATCGGTGAAGGGTTGAAAAAGTTTTATTCGCGACGAAAATCCTGCATACTAGAAATGAGAGTTTCCAACTTTAACAGCTTTGCAAGGGTCGTACAGTGACACTGAAATACATTGTATAAAAATAACTCATTGTCGCAATAAAATAGCTAAAAAAAACACTAATATAGAGCTCCGATTCTCGAGTGAGATGCAGTAATTCCCAGCACATTTCCTGATAAACAGCATCCAGTACTTTACGCATCAGGCCGACAATGTTGAAATTCGAAAAAAAAAATTCATACAGCGATTTGCACAAAAGCACACACTGTCCTCGCATGTGTCTAGTTTCTACCTTTCAGCCTTTGAAAAACAAATTATAGGGTAGCGACTTTCACACATCTTGCGACTGTAACTATAAGTAACGATTCTATTATTTCAAAAGTCACCTTTGTCTCCCCTGCTGGATCTCAAGTCTGCGCAGCAACGTGATTGTCAATTCAATTTGTTAACAAAGCTGTAAGCCTGCACGTTTTCCTCCATCGATTCATTCTGCTCCCGTTTGTCGATAATAAAGCCGAGTACTGTTAACAAGCCAGAGAAAAGAGACTTGGTGGGTTTTATACAGTATCATCCCGCAGTAAACCATAGCCTTGTGTACAGTACGCGTTTAAGACTCTCGCTTTTCATCTAAAGGAACGCTTTAGAGTAGATCAGCTACAGTACCTTTCAAGTACATTACAGGACCTCTAACAAGAGCTCATTCAGGTAACCATGCATACTGTATGATACTGCCACACTACCTAAGTATTTTTCTTTAACTGACGCAGAGGATGATTAACATCGCTAACAGGCAACGCCCTCAGAACCGGCCTTCCTGTTATTGTCCTTGTGGAAAACGACACCTGTGCTTTCAGGCGTTTTACTACCCTGACGACGCCGGCCTGGCTCTGGGCGGGACAGGATCCTCACGATTTCTCCGGCTGGAGGTTCACTACCACAATCCACTGCTGCTCACAGGTACAGTCCCTGCGTGCGACATCCCCGAACACTTAAAAATTCAGGGAGGGAGCTGCGTCAGCATGCGTATGCAGCGAAGGAACGCGACATTTCGGCTGTGGAGCCTTCTTCGAGTGCGAGAAAGAGAGGAAAGTCATCAGCTGCTGACTTTCCTCTCTCTCTTTCTCACACTCGAGGAAAAGGCTCCACAGGTGAAACGTTGCATTTCCTCTCAGCACGGTAAAAACCTTTACTTGTCACTTAAAAATTCTCTTCTCTTGCCTTCTGGGGACTTCAGCAATTTGTTATCCTTAGAAGAAAGCAGCCAAGACTCGGAGTAATCGGGCTTTACAAAATTCTCTCCTACACTATGTATGGAGTGGAATGTTATGCACTGGTTGGCCACAATATTAGGACCCTCTCTGCCTCAACCTTCTCCATACTTCAAATAGAGGCGCTTCTCCCAGCCTCATTTGAGTCACATGCCTGTATCAGGTGACCTCAGGCAAGGATCAGCACCAGTAACACAGAAAACGAAAGTAGAACTGGATGACGCAGATGGGAAAAGACTGGTCATCTCCGAGATGTCAGGGGCATCAACAGTGAAGGCTGTGGAACTGTCAAGACAGACAGAGGTCTCTCAGATACATTTAGGGTGGCTTCCAAACGCAGAAAAACGTTACCAACAGGAAAGTGCGCAGGGTAGAACAGACCATGTGATACGCAGAGGACCATACAAATTTCAGCTGAAGAAGGATGCCCAGAATCCACAGTGGTCCGAGTGCATTAATGGACAGCAGGATCACCATCTCTGGTTACAGGAAAGCCCCAGTCCAGCTATGTACTGTAGATCTTGCTCAAGTGCTTGTTTTTAGTTTTCCCCACTGACGTACAGTAAGTCGTTTAAGCAGGGGAGGAGATCCTGGTTATTGCAAGCTGCAGCTTTTCATTCCAAATGATCTGTAAATGAGCTAAAAGAATGACCTCCTTGCAGGGGAACTACAGTGGTATTTTCATATTTCGGGGTTAGAATCAACATTGACGAGTGCATTTCAAACCACAATAAAAATAAAACGTTTATGGCAACTTGTGAAGCCTCCAATTCACACCACAAAAATAGATGATACGCAACGTCTGGTGAGGTGAAGCGGCCCGATGACATTGTAAACGGCGCTTTTAATCCAAAAGAAATATCGCTCGCAACTTTGCCAGATACGTGGAACTTACTTGTTAACTCTGCGCGCAGATCACATTGGAAACTTTCTGCAGTGAAATATCTGCTGCACATCACAGAACATCAGTCATTACAGTGACTAGTGAGCAGGAAGGGCCGCTTCATGGTGCCATTCGTGAGAACTCACTCTCTCACACTTTGGCATTGCGACAACAGCACTTGCAGAGCTTCCACAAAGTTCGCAACTTGGGGCTTAATTCAAAATTTGTACATTTGCTTTTTCCTATACTGTCAGTAATTTTAATTTTGTTACCCAAATTGTAATAACGGGTTTGAGAAATGCAGACTACCCGTTAACTTGAACCAAGCTTTCGGAAAACCAGAGGTTTAATACTGTAAGCTACCTACAAAATCCGCCGGGCTGGGGCTCCCCAGGCACCAGACTGAAGCAGCCCTATGGGCAGTATGTACCAAACGAGCTAGCAAATGGGCTGGGGTGGGGGGGGTCCCGGATGTTCTGGCGAATCAGAGTAAGTCTCTCCCTGCAGGGAGGCTGGACTCTTCTGGGATACGGCTCTACTACACTCCGACGCTGAGGAAGTACGACGCTGGAATAATGGAGCTGGGCCTGGTCTACACGCCAGTGATGGCCATCCCTCCCCACGAGGAGAGCTTCGAGCTCACGGGCTACTGCACTGCCAAATGCACACAGACCGTAAGTATCAGGCCCTGCAGAGACCCCCGTCCCGACCGGTTTCACCTCACTGACTGCGGCACAGATCCGGGTTCGAGAACCCGGCCAGCTTGCAGAGGACAAAGCCGGAACGGAACCTCTTCTTGTCCTTCAAACGTCAGTGGCAATCCCCATCATGGAGTTTATTTAACTAAAGTGCGGGAGGGATGACAACAAGCTTTCTCAATCATTCCCAGCTGTCAGCGATTAGCAATCACTCCCTTCATCCTTCCTCCTCCGAACACTATAAATACCAAATGCGATATCTCTCTCCCTCGCGTGCGACTTCTGCATCCCACCTGCACCCCAACTCCACCTCTGCAGAGGCCCCTTGGTTACCCTGCCGGGGGGGAAGGGTCCTGGCCTCCTCGTCCTCTGGCCAGGAGGTCGGCCCTCAGCCAAGTGGGTTCAGCCAAATATTCGCTCCAGAATAGTCCGTTACGCTTCGATTTTGAGGTGTTGTCATTCCTCGTGAGGTCATAATAATGACACACTTCATTTTATATAGCGTCCTAAACGGTAGCTTCTCAAAGAGCTTTACGGGAGGAAAAACAACGATGAGAGATAAAAACAAAACGGGGGTTTTGAGTGTGGGAAAAGGGGCAAAAAGAGGAAGGCACAGACATCACTGAAGTAGAAGCCTTTCCCGAAGGAGAAGGTTTGGGTCGGGATTTGAAATCTGGGTCGTGCTCCTCATTCGGAAACGTGGAACGTGCCGACAGCCAAGAAACCAAGTTTTGGGGTCCCGTTTTGCGTTAGAGATCGGATTGTAGAGCGAAGGCCTAGAAAATAAATGATGTGTGAAGGGTAAAATGCCTAGTTCTAGAAGTAGATGGTTTTCAAAACGATTAATACGAGAGAATCGGGATATGAAAGTACTTGCAGCAGCTGGGAGCGGTCCCTGGGCTCTGCCTGCTCCCTGCACGTTTTGAAATGCTCGCGATTACCGGCGGTCACGGTTTCCCCTTGAACTTCGCAGGCCCTCTCCCCAGGAGGGATCAAGGTCTTCGCCTCCCAGCTGCACACACACCTGACCGGGCGCAGCGTACGGACGGCGCTGGTGCGGCAGGGCAGGGAGGTGGAGATCCTGCAGGAGGACAACCATTTCAGCACCCATTACCAGGTGGGTCGGGGCAATGGGGGGGGCCGATGAGCTGCACGCTGGTATCCCCCACAATTCCACTGCAGTGCTTCATAATGACTGAATCAGTATTAGCCAGCAGACATATCACCCTGCAACTCACAGCTGGCAGCCCCACTGGAGCTCAGCAGGTGTGAGTCTGGCCAGTACCTGGATGGGAGACCTCCTGGGAAAGCTGCGGTTGCTGCTGGAAGAGGTGTTAGTGGGACCAGCAGGGGGCGCTCACCCTGCACTCTAATGCCCCAGTACAGCGATGGGGACACTACACTAAACATGCCGTCTTTCGGGTGAGACGTGAAACCAAGGTCCTGACTCTCTGTGGTCATTAAAAATCCCAGGATGTTTCTCGAAAAGAGTAGGGGTGTTACCCCGGTGTCCTGGCCAAATTTCCCCCTGGCCTTTATCAATCACGGCCTCCTAATAATCCCCATCCCCGAACTGGCTCCATCACTCTGCTCTCCTCCCCACTGAGAGCTGGTGTGTGGGGAGCGGACTGGCGCAGCATCCAAGTGGGGCTGCACACTGGTGGTGGTAGTGGGATTCCCCATGACCTGTAAAGCGCTTTGAGTGGAGTGTCCAGAAAAGCGCTATAAAAGTAAGGTATTATTGTTAACTGTAATTAATATGGTTTAACAATTAAATATAAAAAATAATAATATTTAACATCATCCCGTTAATTAAGAAAACCCCTGTAAGGCCAGGTCAAATTTATTTTCATTTAACTGTTGCCATGCCATATACTGTACAGTAATCTCCTCGAGCACTAAGCAACGTGCAAACCAAACGCACATCGAACAACATTGATTAAAATGAAAGACTCCCCCCCCATGTTATTTACAACAGCTAACAGACAAACGTTAGCACTGTCCATCTGGACTTTTGGCTCACATCAAGCGCCATTTCTGTAATTTTGAAAATCCCAATTAAGTTACTTGTTACTCTAGACAGCAGGCAGAGGTGTGAAAAGTGGATAGCGCAACATGACAGTCGATTCCTATAGATTTGTTTGCTTGTTAGAAAAGGACATAAATATGCAAATATTCAACAGCCATTTCTAGTCATTGCATTCGGGGACACCAGTCACGAAACGTAACGAATCTTTTCATTATTGCAGATCATCCGGACTCTAAAAAAGATGGTGAAGGTGTTGCCTGTAAGTATCCCACTATAGCTCAAATGTCAGGGAAATGCTTAATACCATCGCCACTTGACTTGAACTGCAGCCATAACTCTACCTGAAAGTCTTATGAATCCATACATGTGATACTGTAGGTACACCAGCTGTTCATAATCGGCTTCCTCTTAATCTTGTGACCAACAAAACTTTGACTATTAGTTTTCTTTATAGTTCATCTTGTTAACTAGTAGGCTAGTAAACGAAAGTTAATGGCTGACAATTCAAGTTCTTGAAACAATTTTAATGCTACAGATCTAGTCACCCTTCAATCCTCAACAAAGGATTCAGCTTATAGCATTAGAAATATATAGACAGAAAACCCTTTATGACAGACTGTGACTAATCACAGGAAGGGAGGAATCAGCCACCTGAAATGCGATCTTTTCAGTTCAATACCTTTGTCTCCTGTTTGTATTTCCACAGGGCGATGTCCTTTTGACTAAATGCGTTTACAACACGGCGGACAGGGACAGAGCCACAGTGGTGAGTTCAGTCAAAGGGCATTTAAACGCAGCCCTGGTTTTAAAATACGTACTGCTCTCTTCCTATCCAATCATGCACTGCAGAGCTTGAGAAAGGACTGCCAGCCCTGCCACAGGGCCTATATAGACCCTACAGGCCACACCCTAGGCATTCCTGCTGGACAGCCAATTCTTAATGGTCAAATCCTCACTCAGTAGCTACACGATAAGGAATAAAATCGGCAAACCCAAATTTATAATACAAAAGGGCCAGATGAATTTATGGTGAGAAAGAGGGCCAATGAAGAAATTCCTTTGAAAAGAACATCAGGAACACTTAACTGTTGTTGCAATACGCTGGTTCAAAGAAAGCATGTGCTGCTGCATGTATAATTGCAGAAATGGATTGCGAAATGGTACAAGAATAAAAAGACGTTAGTGTTGGTAGCTGGCTGATATCAGCCCGTCCTGAGTTTTCAACACGCTCTGTAATTGTCTGCACTGGTGATGGTCATGCTAAGTGAATCTGACCCTCCACTCGGTCTTTTCAATCCCAGCAGAATGGAACAAGAAACAGAACTTTCGAGTTCCAGGCTCATTAGTTTAGTTTAGCGCTGTGCCGTCCGACACAGCAGGTGCAGGCCTGGTTCAAAAATGTTTGGTGAAATTAAGCACATGATGTACAGCTTCATGGTCACAGGAGCCTTGAGGGCTGAACTTGTTAGATTATGATAAATTCAAAGAACTCCACTTAAAAAAAAAGGTGCAATAATGGTAAAAGAAATATCAATCTGACATTTTCACTGCCTTATGAAACCAGAGCATTGTACTACAGTAATTCACTGTAAGGCTAATTTCAGCAAGTGTTTGATCTACTCTTGCTCAGACTCATTTTACTAAGTGTTAGGCAGACCTAGCTGTCCGTGGCCTGGAGATTTCTACAAACCGTTATAAAAACGCCAGGCCTCTTGAGGTGTTAATTACATTCTAAATTGGAAGCGGCCCAAGTTACTAGTAATGCTACTATCGTTCTTACCGTTAATCCCAGAGAAACGTCAGAAGCAAAAACAACCCCATCCCAGTGCTGTCCCACATCCAGAAAAAAACCCCCAACCCAGCCGTTATTTTTCGGCAGGAACAAGATATGGAAATAGTTAGTACAATTATTAATTAAGAGGACCGTCACTTCTCCAACACGGCGTGTCAATGTGCCTTCAGGCAAGGTTTCTGGGATACACACTGCAATGAAACATCTCCTCGCCAGGCCTTTTGACTGACAGTTGCTGTTTCACAAAGCTTTAACCCTCCAGCTGACACGTCTTGGTTTTGAAAGGGAAGCCAGTTTGAGAAGTGGGGACCAATTCAGTTTTGGGAAGGTGATAATCATTAGATCCTCAGGGGTGGAGGGGGAACAGCTATAATTATTGCCTGTACAGCACTACCACCGACTGTTAGACCAACAACATTCCATTGACAACATGAACGGATCATGAAGTCAGGATGAGTTTGTGTTGAGCTCAGATGCAAAGCAGATAATATCTTATAGTCCTGTAGACAATGCATGTATTCCCCAAAGGATTTTTTTCTTTCAAGAAGTAAACGTGTGCAGCATTACTATATTATGACGACACCAGAAATCTGAGTAACAAAAAATTCCATCAATAGATGTGCACTTACATAAAACATCCACACTCAAGTGCAATACTCACCACAGATCGAGGTCAAGTCTATAGAGATTGAAAAAAAATCACTAATTTCACAATTTAACAAAATAAAACAACAAGGTAACATTGATTTACAGCCAAAGGAACTAAAATCAGAGTTCATAGAATGTTTGAATGCATAAACAACATTCCTTCAGTATGAAATAATGTTGCTCCCCCCTTTCCTGGTGTAAAGGTGGAAAGAAAAGCTAAAAATGTCAGATAGAAAAACCATTACTATTATCATTCAACTTAAACACCAGAGGTAGGCCTCAGAGATTTAATTACGTAGAGTCATACACTCATCGAATGAAACTCAGATCTTCTCTGCACTTATACATGAATGTAATTACTTGTTTCAAGAGACTGGGAATACAAACCTCAAGCTCACGTGTCTCCAACACTACTCCTAGAGAACCACAGTCCAGTAGTCCTTATAGGTAGCCTTTAAATCATGTATTAACATTCACCTGTAGCAAACAACTGCAGGTTGTTAAACAACTGGTGTTCAATCAAGTCATTTAGAGACTATTTGGAACAAAAAGCAGAGTGTCCATTAACTCTCAAAGACCAGTGATCCCTTTATTGAAACTATTTCCTTAATAGATCAATTGCTAAGACAAGTGTTTCAAATCATTTCAGAAGTGGGGATTTAGGAAGACCCTTAAGAATAGCTGGGTTGGGGGCTCTCCAGGACCAGGGCTGGAGTTTTTCTGATTTAAGAAAATGATGATTGAAGGGTTACCAGGAAAGACCTCGTTTCAGGGGAAGGACAATGCATACTGCAATCCAGTAGGGGTTTTGTACCTCGATTTAAATGTTTTGTTTGTCAAAGATGTGGGAAGCAATTCAGTGAATTCAGTGAACTCAAGCATTTTATTTCAGCTGTAAGATGACCTGACTGCTGGTCAAAATGATCACTAAATGACTTAATTCACACAGCATTCCAAAACCTTAGAAACTGCTGATTTAATGGTTACATCTCTCAGTTGATGGGCTGGGCTAGGCTTCTCCAGAATGAGCAGAACCCTTTACTCTATAACAAATTCTGCTTCTTGAGGCCTGGGGTCTGCACGTTTGTCTCTGTAAGGCTGGGTCACCTGAAGAGCTGAAAGAGCCTGTTCATTTGGTCCAGTTAAGACACGAGCTGATCGAGATCGTTACAAGCTCAGCTGGACTGAAACCCCATAGACACACCGGCCCTTCAGGAACAGAATTGGAGCTACAATCCGCTCCACTGGAGAATGGTGCAGTAATCGGATCAGATAATGGGCATAATCAATCCAACAGAGGCACTGGTTGCACCAATTTACTGAAATGATGTGGATTGAATGAGTTAAGATAAGATCACTTTAGTGGCCATATACAATTTCTTGTATTAGGAATGTGTCTTTTCGCATACCCCAATTTGCTCTCCATGAGATGCACAGACAGGGAGAGAAGCTTGGGGTCAGAGCACAGGGTCAGCCATTTATACAGCGCCCCTGGAGCAGTTGGGGTTAAGGGCCTTGCTCAGGGTCCCAACAGAATAGGATTCCTCTGCCGGCCACAGGATATGAACCGGCAACCTTCCAGCCACAGGCGCAGATCCTTAGCCACAGAGCCACCATATTCTCCTTTAGAATCAACATCTGCTTTTGCTTTAGTTTTCTATTGCTAAAAAGTTGGAGAGTTTCAAGTCTTCTCTAAAATTTTAGCAGTATTATCTTGATACAGCCATGTTTTTCTGATATGAAACATAAATGTTTTCCAGAGTCTACTGGCTGTCATCCTCATTCAGGAGTGGTCAAGTTCTTGTGGGTGTGTCAACAGGTTTTCTTTAATTTTCTCTTAAATGTGCCGGCCCATAGAGAAAGAGAGGTTGTGAGCTTGGTCCAGATGAACCCATCAAAGGCCGATGTAGGTGAAGTGCCGAGCTGGACTGAAATCCTGCAGACCCCCTCTGTCTTCCAGGACAAGGATCGAAAAATCGATTAAAAAAACAAGGATTAAAAAAATTGAAGAAAGGGTCTGTAGCAAACGTCGGCAAAAGGTGTGGATTACAGGTGGTAGGCGTGGGCATCTTGGCTGTGAAGTCTCGATCCTGCTTTCCTTACAAGCCGTTACGAAGGTTCTCCCGTCCCTCTTATAGACAATGGTGCATGTTGCACAATCGAGAGAAATTTTGAAGCGAAAAATATGTATTTTAGAACATTTCTTCTGTTGCCACAGGGAGGCTTTGGGATCGAGGAGGAGATGTGTGTGAATTACATTCACTATTATCCACGTACGGACCTGGAGCTCTGCAAGAGCCATGTGGATGAGGATTACCTGCAGAAGTATTTTAGCTTTATTAACAGGTATGTGCAGCAGTTGCCAGCGGGCCAAATGGAAACCTCCTGGGTGGCTACTTTACTGTAGACTTGGTTAAACCCAGTGTGGACGTTTGAAGACGGGTAGCAATATTTAATTAGACATGCAATAAAACTACAATGAGATGCCTTCAGAAAAGACCTTTCAGAAAAGGTATGACTACCACCCAGCAGAAGCCAGTAAGTCACTAATGATTGCAATATTTAGTGCGACTCTACAGTAAGTGCAATAAATGTTTTATTCAGATATACACATCTGTCAGCATCGCCTCTTGGATGTGTACTGAACATCCTGACAAATTATAGTGAAGGCATCCTGGCGAGTTCACTAATTTAAGGCACTTTTGTCCGCAAATGCATTTATCCATTTAGAAGTTTAAACATGTCAGGTGCACATTATCATCTCTTTTCTCTGTCCGAGTTGTGGCTTAATGTGGGCCTGCAATCTGGAGATGAATTTATACTTGAAAGCAATGCCCTCTGTGAAGAGAATATTCTACGAAAAGTATGCTGCTCGGAAAAGGCATCTTCAGTGAGGAACAAATATGAGTTAAAAAAAACCCTCCTTCCTGAGAATTAAGTGAGCAGTTGAACCCTGCTGTAACAGATATTTAGGCAGCATTTTCAGCTGTGACGTGTTAATATTTTGCACTTTAATGTTAAACGCCCCAGCCCGTCTCAAAACATTACCTGGCCAGGTGGTCGTGCTGCGCCCCTCACTGTGTCCTGCTGCGCCAGATTCCAGGGCAAGGAGACGTGCAGCTGTAACCCGGCCACAGTGACTGAACAGTTTGCCGCCCTGCGCTGGGACCAGTTCAGCAAAGATGTCCTGAAGTCCTTGTACAACACAGCGCCCATCTCCATGCACTGCAACAAGTCGTCTGCCGTCATGTTCCCTGTGAGTACTCCCTACTTAATTCTGTGCCCTCCCCCCAGCTGTACACCACAATCGGGGGCATGTTGTAGGGGCTGAACCTGAGAGCTGATTGCAAAAGCATTGAACGGTCCTCTCTTTAGCTCTGCTCTCATGAAGGACCCCTTCCCTCCTGGGTTCTGCCTCGAAATATTTTATCCTCTCAGGTTGTGTAAATTCTAAACAGTGAAGAAACCAAGAGATTCGAGCCTGAAGTGTCCGTTCGTCAAGACAAGCTTTATTGTATGCATACAAGGAACCGCAATAAGGACCATAGGAGTTATAGTAGCTCCAAGGGGATATGGCTCTACACAGCTTATATATACTTTTCTCTACACCCTTCCCCTCCTGTCTTTGAGGTGGCTTTCTGAAGAAACTCTAGGACTCAGAAGGCACTTAAAACATTCCTTTCTCATCAGGAGTTAAGTATAAACATTCTGTCCCCATCAGGAGTTTAGAACAGAAGATGGGAGTTCAGTACAGGGAGGGAGAAGCATCTGTGCTACAGCAAGCGTGAAGGTGAGAGTTTAGCATGTGAATTCAGCAGGAGTTCACAGCTCCTACCACTGTATGGGTACAGAGTGACGTACAGATTCTGCTAGCAGACTCCATCAACGACTCCATCAACAGAGATACTTATGTTAAAAAGGGGGGGATCGCCTGGTATCTCCTTGTGCAGGAGGTGCACCCCCTTTATTTGAAGAACTGATTATATACACGCATGGCAAAGTTAGATAGCAGAGATAGCAGGCATGCTCCCCTGCTTCTAAGAGCACTGCAGCACTGGGCTGGGAAGATTGCTGCTTGGCCATTTTTTAAATCTGGCGTTCACACTTCCTCCTGGCTCTAGATGTCACTGGCTAATCTCTTCGGAAATCCTTCCAAAACTCATTCAGCTGATTCTTTGCAAAGCCTTTCACAGTACCCCTTGGATTCAGTCTCACTGTTCCAAACACTGGAGGAGTGTCCCACCCCATCGCTCACTCCCTCTCCTGTGCAGTCCTGCAGAAGGCTCCACAGTTCAAACCTAGTGTACTTTACAGTTGCCTTTTTCCTTTGGAGATGGGGATTAACCACTGCTACAGCCACTTGACCCGAATGGAGTCCAAGTTAAAATAAAATCATTGATGATTTCAAAACTAACACACCTAAATTCCTGGCATTCTTTTTCATTTTTATGGGGAAAAAAGACCTTCACACAACACATATAATAAAATACCTGATCTTTTATGAGACACTCCATCACATACTTCCTCTTATTTTCAAACTTTTCTCCAATTTGGATTTCTAAATGTTTCCTTGGAGAATCACACACACACACAATCAATAAAATCACAATGTAATCTGGATCAACCATTCACAAAGAACCACATTTGGAGAATCACCCTCATTACAGGTGTCCTTGTTCTGTTCTCCTTCTGAATTCATTTTATTTAATGGGAATTTAATTTGGCTGTCCTCTGTAAAAAAAAAAAAACCTGCTTCACTTTCAAAATAGATTTTCTGTGTTCCTTCTGGGCATGTTCCAGTTCATAAGTTCAAATGATTTAGGTCTGCCTGCAAAAAGGCTTAAACCTTAAAAAAAACCAGAAACAGATTACATCTACTGAATGTTTAATATGTTACTATTGCACTTGAATATCATTCATTCTTGTCAAGCAAATTGGCCTGTGGGTTACAATATCCTTGTAATTGTACAAGCTTGTGCCCACAAAAGGAAGGGTAATAATATCATATTTAATAGGCCGCAGCTGTACTGGATGATACGGCACAATTTTTACATGCAATGCTCCACTGTACAGATTTTATACCAGTCTGGCCCCCCAAGACATGTCATGCATATACAGTGAGGAAAAAAAAAACTCAAGAATAAAAACAAAACACAAGGCTACAAATTCGAGTATGGGTGACCTGTCTTGATACCGGTTGGCCTGGTGTTACTGAAGGTTTTCATTCCAGCTCTGCTCTTAACAAGCTGAATCAGCTCCTTCCTGGCTTAATTGGACCAATTTAACATTCAGGTGCAGCTGCCTTAAAGAGACCTAGAAAATCTGCAGACACATCAGCACCCCCCCTCCCCTCCAGAATTAGGACTGCGAGGTATTGATCAAGTCTAGCCACAGGACTGCGTCAGCATTATGAGTGAAAGTAGGATCTATGGGCACATTCAAGACTGAAAACAGGAAGCACTTCTTTACACAGAAAGGTTGTAGGTCATCAAAACCAGTGTCCCTGAGATCCTTTGGGTAATAGCTGCATGTGAGCTTCGATCAACCCAAATGAGCATGAATGGCCTCCTCTATCCATGTTCTCCTATGCTTATTTGCTTTGATTATACTTTATTAACCCAAGTGGTTCATGAAGACTTGTAACGGAGGCGTTCTTTCCGGACCCTATGCAGACGACACAATCCGGGGATGAGTGAGGAAAAGCATGCGGGAGTCGAGAATGAAAACAGGGGGCGTGTCCGTGGTGCGCTGCTGTTCGGGGGAGGTGTGGCTGAGGCAAACAGTCCAGAAGCGAGTCCAAGGGGGAATCCGAGACGAGGCAAAAGTCCAAAACCGGGCAGTCCATCCAAGGCAAACGGGATTAAAAACAGGAATCGGGTCGGGACCGGCACAGGAACAGGAACAGGAACTAAAAACCTGATGGGACCAGGCGCTTCCAGGTCCCAGACTTGCCTGGTACGGAAACCAATGCAGAGCCTGGAACAGAGTGAGCGTCTGGCTTTTAAGGGGAACTGAAAAGGGGGCTGGAACAGGGAGCAGGTTCGGGAGATGAGTAAAAAACAAGGAAGGGCTGGAGCGTCCTTAAGAGGAGGGTCTTACGAACGGGACAAGACTCAAATTTGGTTCATAGTTCATTCACGAAGGGCGGACCAATTCCAGCTGGAAACAAAAGATGTGCTGGCTATTACTCCATCCCTATCCCCTGCATTATTGTTGAGTTTCTGCACAAAAGGTAAGCGTGCTGCACCAAGTGGCTGGAATTAAAGCCCTGCCTTTCCGTATTCCAGGGAGAATGGGAGAGACAGGAACTACCCCGGATCACGGCCGAACTCCCCAAACCCCACTACCGCTGCGAGACGAGCAGCCAGCCCCCGGCCCAGCCCAGCAAGGCCATCGAGGTCCAGATGCGCAGTCAGCCCTGACCCCTGTTGGAGACCTGGTGCTGCTGGAAGAGGCCGAAAGACTCCAGATTAAACTGCAGCTAGGGGGCGGAGTGGGGTTGGTGGGGGGGTTGGTTGGGATCAATCCTTTCCTACAGGGGCTTTCTGAGAGACGTCGGGAACGTATTCCAACACCCTCTTCGTGAAAATGCCGAAACTGACTTAATCACGCAGTTGAAGGTTCTGAGGAAACACTCCAACCAGTAGGTGTCAATTCAGCAGTAGAAAAAAATGTGGTCCTGCAGTACTGAGTTCCTGCAGGTCTGTGGTGTAGCTTCGAATCAGCATCTAATTAAGGGGCTAAGATGGTAAAGATTGGACTTCTTATCCACTTAATTGGTGCGGTTAAGTCATTAAGATCTGCCATGATGAAAACCAGAGCCAAATGTGATATTCCAGGACCAGGGCTGCCTAGTTGTCTTGTCTACTTGTTGCTTCTTTATAGGAACATCAGTATGAAGCCTGGATTCCAGTGCCTGTCAGATAGGATTCATCACTCTTTACAGCAGTATGCAGCACCAGGTCACACACGCTGGATCAGAGCAGAGAGGCTCAACACACACACACACACACACTGGAGGCAGAACAAGCACAGTTTCAAGTTCGAGACATCATCTGTTCTCCACTCACTGCTTCCCAGTGAAAGAACTTGTTTTTTTTGGGGGGGGGGGGGGGGGACCGGAAAGTCAGATAAAAATATTCCCACAGGTTTCTCCTTGTCTGTGTGTTGTTAACACGGTGGTTCGCTTGTGTTCTCCGAGATGCTGTTTCTCCAGAGGTGAGCTCTGGCTAGTGGACCACCTTTTTTCACAGTCCTTCCAAATCTCTATACTGCCAAGAGCTTCTCCTGCCTCTAATTGTCTCGATTTGCTGCATTTGTACACGTTGACAGGTTCTGCCTCGCTATGTAAAGTTCCCCATTAAACAGTGCCCTTCTGCAAGACCAGGTCACACAACCCTACTGTATATCACTGTAGGGTCTAACTGTTATTTGAAAATAAGTTATTTCCTGTTTTTTCCTATTCTCAAAATACTGCCGCATGCACAATCGACATGTATTGTACATCAAAACCTGATTTCAATAAATGTATACATTATTATTATATTATTTAAATGAATACTATCTGTCCATTCGTTATCATAATTCCTGGAGAGGGTTATCCCAGTCCAAAGCCTTTTTCAGAAAAACACAGGGGGCTAGACAACTCCCCTGGATTGACTTCTAGTTGGAAAAATAACCCTCTTCTGGTGGGTTCTGTCCACGGCTGGTTTCTTCAGCTCAAAGGTCTTGCTAAAACCTGTCAAACCAGCAGGGGAATATGGATTAAGTGTTATTGAAACACTTGAGTAACTGACCCACAAGAAGAAGAAGAATCTGCCTAAAAAAAAAATGTATGACGCTGTGCGTGAGGCTGGTTTTTGTAACAGTAATAACAGCATTATACAGAAGATGATACAGCGTTGCACCCAAAGTCATGATACAAACCAGGAATCTGGTGCCCACACCAGGAATCTTCGATCACCACTGCTGAGATTGGACCATTCAAAATATTATGCTCCGAAGACCTCACCACAAATTTCTTTCACCAGCACAGGGATATAGAAACAGCAGCTAACGTATGCGAGGGCGGCGAGATGTCTTTTTGCTAGCAATTACCGTCAAGAGACTCGGCTCCATTTTGGGAAGCAATTGCTGCCTTTGGTTTAAAGCGAACTGCCAAAGCCCTGACGGAAGATCCGGGGCTTGGAATAAATCAAAAACTTCCACTCATCCGCCATTCGCAAATTGCACACGCAGCGCTTAGTGAGGGATTTCCATTACACAGAGGGAAGAGGGCTCTGTCAGACACTGTCATGAAGTATCTGGTGTTTAATATGCAGCTGTTGGACGTCTTAAGTCAGTCAAGGCCTTTCTTGCTCTAGGTACAAGTACTAGATGTGGAGAATGGAAAAGCGCTAGTTGGCAAACTTTAATGCACAAACTTACCAATTACCATTATGTGCCATTTTTCCCTGACTCAAATGTACCTCCTGATTTTCTAACCCAGACCCGATTTCAAACCTGTAAACGTATCCTCCATGGCGATTCAGACCCTCCCTCCTTCCTCTGTGAAAACGATGGTTCCCTGGAGATTGGGAAAGACCAAGGGCCTGTGTCCACCGATCAAGGCGATGGCAGCTGGATTCAGGGCTGAACCTTGTGACTTGAGCCGGAGAGCCACAGGAGTCATTATTGATCACGTGGAAAAGGGGAGAATATGATAAGATGGGGCGAGCCCAGCTCACGTAGGGGTCCGGCGAGTCTTCGACTCTTGGCTGATTCACAAAATGTGCACCAGGCTCTCCAGCGACGTCTGTGCTTTCTATTCCTGTATTTAGCCCAGGCTATAGGAGGGGGCCTCGATTCAGCTACTGATCGAGATTTAGAATTCCATAACTCCCTGCAAAAATACGGCGTTTTTACCAAACACAGCAAATTCCAATGCAGTACTATACTATACTGTACATAATTTGAAACACACATTTACATTTATGAAAGTAGAGCAAAAGTGCTTAAAAGGCATGTGGACACATAGAGGGATATTGCAATGTAAAACCACAAAAAGGCTTCAACCAGATAGGAAGCCATTCTGTTCTTTTACATGATGTGCCTTCTTATCAGGTGGCCCCATGATGGAGAAGAGTTAACATCCTGCAGAGCTGACAGCATTTCCTTCACGTATAATATATCAGGGCCCATTTGTTGAGCTCGTCAAAGGCTTTGAAGTGGAGGAAGTCATTTGCAACGGACACTAGATAAGATCAGGGAGCTGCTCCCTGCATGGTGACCCACCGGAGGTTAAGGAAAATGGGACAAAGAAAGCTCTAGAGTCTTATCTCAAGCATCAACACAGAGCACAGTAGTAAGTGGGTGTAGCCAGAGGCAGATGGAGAATGTGGTTATAATCTATCCTCCAACACACTGCGCTGGTTTACTGAAGCACTCCCTGCATGAGACACCAGCTCCGACCTGCACCTCCAGGATTCTCTGCACGGTTCGCTCCCCAGGAGGAAGGCCTTCAGGTCATTTAACATGTAAACAAGCAAGGGCGTCAGTAATGTCTCCCAGGTGATCTGTGCGTTTTGCAACACAAACACGAGTTGGATTCTCCTCTAAACGGGGGAGAAAAAGAAGCAGCACTCCTTCACTCAGACAACTGCATTAATTGTCTCTCTCTTATCAGGCTGGAGACTAATAATCCCTAACAAGATGGGATGTACAAAATATGGACCACAGAGTATATATATATATAACGTTAAAGATCAATAATTAAAGGTATTTACACATTCACAGTTTCCTGCAGTATTTTAATTGCTCATTGGTTCCCCTTTTTACACTTTTGAAAGCAATTTGCCTACTATGGATGTCTGAGTTCACAGAGCAAACAGAGATTTAGGTACAGTAAGTGCTCTAAACCCTGGGACAATTCTAAATACAAGCCCAAGAAACCTAAGAAATATTTCGACTAAGCAAACCGTGCTGAACGTACCTATGGGGGATATGTTTTTACTTACAACATCCACACAATTTTCCTAATACTCATTTTAAACATAAATCACAACCAACCGAAGTAGGTGAAGTAAGACATGGACATACTGTATGCTCATTTAACAGTTTCGCACCATTTTGACTCTTAAGTCTCTCATTAATGAAGCTAAATATTTTGCCCTTGGAGCAAAACACAAGTACCCCCCCCCACCACCACCAATGGATTAACTGTGGAGTAGGCAGTTTGCCCACAGCAGAAAATATGCCAGTTGTTGTAAATGGGGGAATGGGGGGAAACTGGAAAAACTGGAGATAAGGTGGACCAGGTAGCTCCTTGTAGGTTCTAATCATTTTCAGGCCAGGCCAAAGCGCAGTGAAGATGGTGGTCTCATCTCAGGGAGGGAACAGTTTTCAGACTTCCGGCTGCACATCCTTGTCGGAGGCCGAGTCGGAGCCTCAGTAGATCCCTTTCACTCTCTTGTTCTCCGGGTCGAAGGGAGACTTCAAGTGTGCCACGGCCTCATAGGTCACCCCCATCCGCTCCAGAGCGAAGTGCCCGTTCCGTATAAAGTCGGGAGAGACCTGAAACGGGCCGGGGGAAAGGATTCGTTTCAAAACCCCTGCAGGTGCAGATCGTCCCCCGCCTCACGGCCTCTAAAACTACCCCCACTCCCAACAAACACCCATCTTATTTCACCCCAGCCTGCGAGGGGCCCCGAAGAGTCATAAACTAACACACACAGCACCCGAGTCCTGAGAGCAGTTTCCCATCCTGCATCAGTGCTGCAGCTCAAATCGAGCAGACTCCCGGCTACCAGTTGCTGAGACAGCAATAGAGACTGAGGGAGTTGTGTCCTGGGCTTAGTGTAACTTAGCGTGTTATGAACCTTCCTTACTTCTTGTGGTTTAATATGACCACTGTGCACAAAACACCATAATGTACATGTCTCCCTTTCATAGTTAATTAAGAACAGATGATCCTGAATGGTCTAATCTCATTTGTAACTGGTTTTATGCCCTTCGATCTTTAATGGGGGAAAAAAATGTCTTCCTGCCGTAATAATTCCATGCAATTCTCTGTACTACCCTCCTCCGATTCTATTGCTACTTCTATTACACAGAAACTCCCAAGAGCCACTGCCTTCCTGGGGCTCAAACTTTTCAATTTGCCTTTGCCAATGAACAACCTGTAAAGGTGAGCAAGAGCTATCTACCTCCATATCTGACGCTGTGTTCCTCTGCATGATAACATTTTCTCAGCCTAAAAGCTGCACAATTGCTATTGTTATCGATGTTTTATGGAGTGATCTTCCGTTTCATTGTTTTGTCTTCTGTACAGCAGGTCTCCACTGATTTATTTAATTAAAAAAAGGAAGAGGAGGAAGGCAATGTCTTGTTTATGCCACCTTTAATGCTTGCAGTTATAGCGACAGTTATAGATAAATTAGCCATAATCTTTTTTAAAAGCTTTTAAATCATACAATGCAGTCACTGTAGGAAAGAGGAGGCTTTCAGCTTCCCACTGGAAAAAGGGAATACTTGACTAACAGTCAATTATATCTGTGATACTTCAAACAGCTGAGTACATTGTTTTGGCAAGGGGAACAGTTAGCAAAAAGAAGCAAATTAGCATAAACACTTGAAATGAAAAAGATAGTGACAGCACACATCTAAACGTTGAAAGCAGGTTAGTTTGTCTGCTGTATGATGAGCCCGGTGTGGTGATGTCAATTCCTGTCTATCCTTTGTGCTCTCAAGATGGGGGTGGGCCTTTTGACATAATGGGTTTTCCATTAGCTCAGCTTGAAGTGCCCAGTGATGTGCCTGAGACTGCAGATCAAACCCACTGTGTGACTTGGCAATGCAAATAAGATCAGCATGATGCTTGAGGACATTGGATCGATTAGCTACTAACTAGCAAACGGGCTAGTTGGGCTGAACTTGTGATGTGCACCCACTGCTTCATTTCCCTTTGTCGTTATGGTAATAATCGACACCTCCATTAAAACCATTTCAAACCCTTTAAAGGTTGAGGATTCCAAAAGTGCCGGAGCACCTGAAGACCGCTTTGCACTTGTCCACTGAGGTCTCAGCGCCGACCACGCAGCCGAAAAGAACAATTCTAACTCGCAGTTTCATTCCACAGATAGAAGAATTAAATCCACTCAAAAAAACGGACCGAAAAACACAAATCAGACCAGGCGTGAGCAGCTTAAATCCCGCAAATACCTATTTCGAGGACAGAATGAATGATCGGTGGGTTAACGTAAAGATCATAGAACACAAATGTACCCGTACCCGTTTGGGAGTCCTAGCAGGCAACATTAACATGAAGCAGCCTGGCTGAACATGCAATGTGCACCCTTTAGATAAGATACAGCATTAAGAAGTCCTGAAGGCACTGCAAACCTCTGACCTTCACTCCTCCCTCTCTCTCTCTCTCTCTCTCTCTCTCTGCTGACCTGCCACTGCTCTGTGTCATCTTGTCCCAAACTTGAGCGTGTAATAAAAGTGGTCTCCATTCACCTCTGCCAGCACAGAAAGCTCCCACCTGTTCCACATTTAACCTGAGAAGCTGTCACAGCCTAGCCAGCCCAGCCCACAGCAGCTTTCAACAGGTCTTCTTGGGTTTTTTTTAACTGCGTTCTGAAAATAGCCAGCATTATCTAACCAACCTACTATTGCAGATAAATGTGAGGGGGAAAAAAACCAAAACAAAACAGGGTGAGCGAGTTTTCTAAGTTTTATTCTCTTGCCCCTAATTAGATTAGCTGAAGCAGTTGCATGACTCACACTTTCCAGGATGTTTTTCTGACAGATGCACAAACACCGGAAAAATGTAACAATGCTCAAGTTCCACTTTCTCAAGAGACTGACTGTCCATGCGGATTGTGAAATCCCCACACTTTCAGGAGCATCGTCTCCCTTTTCAGCAATGGAAGTGTTGAATTCTCTTTGTTTCCCATGTCCTCTTTGCCGGCCCTTCAGGTTAATGACCTCAGTATTTCTATAGAAATGTCCACCCATGCATCTGCTTGCTAACTACCTCTTCCAGTTTAGGGTTGCTTGGAAGCTGGAGTCTGTCCTGGCAGGTAATGGGCACAAGGCAGGGTACACCCTGGGCGGGACGCCAGTCCATCGCAAGGCAGGCAGAGAGACAAGGAAGGCAGACACGCACACACTCACACACCAGGACCAATTTTCCCAGAAACCAATTAAACTGCCAGTATACCTTTGAGCTGTGGTAGAACACTGGAAATATGACACCCAGAAGACACCTACGCGAACATGGGGAGAACATACAAACTCTACACAGATAGCACCCCAGAAATTGAACCCAGGACCCCAGCTCTGCATGGCAGAAGTGCCAATCACTGCATCACTCTCTACAGAAATTTCCCTAGAGAACTGGGACTTTACATAGACATACTGTAGGTTGTCAGCAGAAGGCCCTAATGTTCTCTTGAGGTCTTTCTCAAGCCACAGTACTGTATATGAAGCTGTTGCAATGCTGCTGCTGTGGATAAAGAGCAACATTTCCATGACCTCTCCTGTCTGAGGAAATCTCCACGCCTGTCACTGTTCATAGAGCCGGCGTCTTCCCCCCCGATCACACCACAAGCCTGACGCGAGATTGCTTTCTCTGTCAGAACGGTACAGCGTGGACCTGCGTCTTCAAGAGCTGCTGATCCAGGCGTCTTCCTGGGTCTCTGGTACAGATCTCCGCTACGACAATAAAGCTTCTGCGCACAGTAAACTCTTTTTAACTTTTTAACCGAATTGTCTCTTGGTGTGTTTTATTCAGAAGAATCCCACACCAAAGTCTTCTTTTAAAGGGTAACTGCAATGCTACGTATTTTCGTATTTCGGGGTTAGAAATAAAGTAACGAAAGCAATCAAAAGTAAAATTGACACAGTAACTTGTAAAACCTCCAATTTACATCACAAAATAGATGCAAATTCCAGGTGATGTTCTGCGATTCAGAATGAGGCAACAAAACATCCAGTGAGGTGAAGCAGCCCTATTACACTGTAAACAAGCTGGCTTATGAACACATCTCTTTTAATCCAACAGAAATATTGCTCTCAACTTGGAGACCGTTTTGCCGACAAATACTACTTACTTGTTAACTCTGCATGCAGATCACATTGGAACATTTCTGCAGTGATGTCTGCTGCAAAACCCGTACTCATTCACTCGCGCAGTACATTAGGCGTCACAGTGACTAGTAAGCAGGAAGGGCCGCATCACACTGCAATTCTCGCGAGTTTGTAACATTTTCCTATAACGTCAATGAATTTATTTTGTTGTCGAGATGCAATAACTGGTCTGTGGAAAAAAAGGGGACTGCAGTTCCCCTTTAACACAAATAACAGCTGATTCTTCAAATAGAAAAACACACTGTCATCGACCCGACAACCTCCTCACGAGAGAGATCGGCCAGTCTCCTGTGACCTGTGTTCCAGACGTGCTGGTAAAGGAAGGAAATGCTCCCTTCCAGAATGATAATTCATTCATCCTTCCTGCTCTATAAGATCATGCCCATCCTTCCCAATACTCTCATCTCCTGGTTGATAAATACCAATTGAAAGTAGCTGACTGGCACTATGATCTGACATTCAATTTTTTGTTTATTATCCCTGGAAAGCTTCTTGTCCCAAGACATTAAGCCCTCTGCAAAGTCATGAGCTGCCTGCAGAATTGCACAGCAAAATGAAGAGTGATATTCACGATGCTGAAATGCCGAGACAGCACGTCAAGCAATGAGCCCTATCAATAACTCATCGTTAAACAGTGCTGGCTCACATTTCCACCGTCTAGGGGAACACGAACCCACAGGACACAAATACAAACCAAGGGAGAGCACAAACTAAAATTGAGAACAGGCAAGCGCTACTGTGCACGGCGATTTTGGGAGACGATACTCACAACACCGCCCTCCGGGTCCCGGATATATCCGTAGCCAAGGGTCTTGTCAATGGCAAAACCGTAATCGGCTCTGCGCAGGTGACCAACCGGCTCCCCGTTCCTGAAGATCGCTTCCAGACCAAACATGGGAACTTTCCTGGGAAAAATGGAAGAGAAAGAGAGCTCCTGTATGAAGCTTGCTTGGAGATGACGCTGCACAATTCCCAATTCTGTAGCAGATCTCCCAGGGTGCAAGGCAACCGTCTACACATTCTATGGGTCTAAGCCAGTGTCAAATCCTGAATGAACAGAATTGATCTGATCAATATACGCCACTGTTCAGTTCAGTTGATGTGCCTTGTGCACAAGTGTGATTAAATGCTTATTTGCAGGTACAAAGATGTTAAGGGAACCCCAAAAGAAACACAGAACAGCAGCAAGTTAAATAACATACAACTTTGGAAAAAAAAGCAAGTTGGACAAGCAGTGTGAGAAGAGGAAAAAAAAAGATCAGTTTCAGTCAGTGGTAGGGGTAGGGGTTCAGGAATCTTGCTGCTTGTGGGAAGAAACTGTCTCTGAATCTGGACGCTCCGGCCTTCATGCTCCTGTAATGCTTACCAGGGGGAAGGGAGGGGGGAGAGTGATGATTGTTGTCCCTAGCAATACTTCCCAACACAATCACAGCATCATCAGTGACCTGAACAGGAATATCGATGGGCACTGCTGACGTTATCCGTGTTGCATTGCTGCCCTGAATTATAACATAACGTAGTGCTCTCGGGTTCATGTGGGTATGCGCCCTCGCCACTGCCGCCTCAGGTCGGCCCCCCACCGCTGGGGACTCGAACCCGGGCCTCCAGCGCCACTCAACAGGCACTCAGCCAGCTGAGCTAAAGGGAGATCTCCCATCAGCCCGCCGGCTGAGGTCCCCGGTATTCACAGGGAAGGGCGGCGACGTCACCGCGCTGGCGAGCCGGCTCAAACAACCTGTAATGTCAGCCGTACAATAATATTTACACTTTTTTTCCTTGGATTTCTCCACAAGTAAACAGACTCCATTTTCAGCTGATAAGGGATCGACTTCCCAGTTGAGCTTGCTGACAATAATTCCCGGAATCCGCTTGCAGCAATGCCAAAAATCCCGCCAAGTTGTCATCTGTGCCGGTGGCTTTATTACTGTTGTCATGAAGGGAAAACAAATCTTAAGCAAACATTTGCATCCCCTTTGTAAGCAAAGCTAACGTGAGTTAAGCGGACCGGCTTTGTGTAAAACCAATAAAAATGGAAAAAAAACAGTCTGCCAGGATCATAAAGACATTTCAAACCGAAAATCTGTTGCATCAGTGCACTCAAGAGACTTTTATTAACCTCCTAGAGTTTGTGGGCTTGATTAAACATTTAGCTGTTGTTTTTTCTGTGCTGCTAGATCACAGCATTTCCACTGGTAAAACCTTTATACTCTGAAAACTGAGACGGCTTATGTTGCTGGTTTTTGTCTTGGTCCAGATCTTTTTTAAAAAAAAAATTAAATCCTAAACTGAACCAACAAGTTGCTGGAACCTGTGCAAGTCTGACCAGTTTCCATTATGATAGCTACAGTTATTTAGTAGTAGCTCAAAAGGAGACATCCAACCTATTCAGAAACTGATAGCAGGGGTTCAAATAATCCCTAATATTAAGTCAATTAACAGTTCAATTACATAAGGGAGAGTTTAGCTGGAATGAAAACTAGCAGGGCTCTCCAGAAGCAGGTTGACCGTTTACATCAGTATTAAAGGTTCCCTCTATCTATTCTCTTAATAGCTTATCCAGGAGAGGGTCACAAGGTTAGCCAGAGCCTAACCTGGCAAGCAATAGGTGCAAGGCAAGATACACCAGTCCATCACACCCAGACACAAACACACTCTCACACCAGGGCCAATTTTACAGAAGTACCAACGTGCCTCTGGACTCTGGAGCACCCAGAGGAAACCCATGCGAGCATGGAGAGAACCATCCTTCTACAGACTCCAAGCAGACTGGAGGAACTGAACCCCAGGAATCGAACCCAGGGCCCCAGCTCCAGAGATAGCAATGCCAATCGCTGTGCCTTCATGCCAGCCTCCTAACGTTCCTACCCAGTACAAAACACAATGACAGGATCCCAGATCTGTGTAGGCATAGATGACAAAAGAAAAGTAAGAAACGATCCAGGCTGGGAGCTTGTGACAAGGGGTTGGTGGGTCAGGATTGTAAGTGAAAGTCACCCTGCAGAATCTGCAAGGACAAATTGTGGGATGAGAGGTACTGAACGTGAGCAGATAACTTGCCCTCACCCCTCCCCTCCTCTGTCCCCAGGACTCAACTCGTTGATGGTGAAGCAGACGATTCTTCGCCGCAATCCCTCGGCCTTCTGCTCCTCCAGAGCCCGTCTGCCCAGGAAGGGGACGGAGCCCTTCAGCTTGCAGGTGAAGGCCAAGCCCGCCTCCAGGGGGGTGTCGTCTGGGCGCAGGTCGGCGTGCCAGTGCCGGTACCCTGCGGGGGGGGAGGCGAGAGGAGACGCCAGATCTTTACAATCATTGAAGGACTGACTGAGCTCTGTGGATTACTGTAACCTAGCAGGAACAAGCAAAGGTTTCCCTGCTGGAAAAAGAAGAAAGGGAAACGCAACGTTTCAGCTGTGGAGCCTTTTTCGAGTGCGAGAAAGACAGGGGAGTCAGCAGAGATTATATCACATAGGAGAACAAAAGCCGGGAGAGTGGAGGAGGTGGGAGCAGGGGGGAGGTTGAGAGGCCGCCCAGGTGGTCCAAACTCGAGAGAAGTGAAGGTGAAACCTGCAAATGATCAGAAGGAAACGAGGCAGTCGTTGAGAGAAGGGGGGAACCTAGTTTCAGGATAATTTGGGTTTCGGATGTCTTTCTGTGACGTAGTGTCCTTGACACTGGTGGTCAACAGAACTGAATTGACTCTTCATCCAAGATGAACACCTGAGACTCCATGATTCTCGGACCACGTTTTGCATGAGCAGGAATCATATGTCGAACCCTGGTATCAATGGACGTCTCGTAGAAAACAGCCAGTGTAATAGATCTTAATACTGTAATTCATTAAAGGGATGTGGAGATGGCTTTCTTTTAAGACTGCTATTTCATTCAGTCTTTAAATGGTCACTTTGAACCCAGTCTGAACCAAGTCCTTTTACTCCAAGGCCAAAAAAGTGACAAATCGTTTAAAGCAAATTGTCTACCCTCTTATTAAAGGGAAGTGGGTCTTGTAGTTTTATTACCCAAAATACTGATGGGGTGTATACAAGAGTTAATGGAAGACGTAGGACTTCTTCCTAGTCAAAACTAAACTAGGAAGATTGCTGGGTACATAAGGCACTACTGTATAACCTGAAGATGTCTCTCGTAGCTTGGCAGAGGAAGCAACACACATCCACTGGCCAAATTATTAGGAAACCCTACCCAGTTAAATTTATTAGTAGACCCTGAGATGATAGACCGCCATCTTTTGCCCTGGTGAGAACAATCCCAGCAATCCATTGCCCTCACCACCACAACTGCAGTCTTGGAGCCGAACCGGACATGGCTGGAAAGATCTCAAAACCCTGAGGAATATTCAATGCCATATCTTTTTGAAGCTGCTGTTTCTGTTCATACATTATCTGGGGGTGGTGGCTCCTAATATTGTGTTCAATGAGTGTACCAAGCCTCTTCTGTAGAGCTATGAGTGGGAGGGTTCTGTCAGTAACTGTGAGTGACTCATTCTCAGTACCTGGTCTGTTCTACTGCAGCTCCTACATCCTACAGCCGTGTTTTATTCTCAGCGCTGCGGGCTGTAGTATTCGTGAGGAAATTACACCCACACGGACTTTAAATATTTCATCCAAACTTTTTACATTTTTCCTATTTAAAAAAAAAGAATAAATAGACTCTCTCTCTCTCCCACTGTCAGCTTCGGTCTTTTACTGGCCAGTAAACACCCTCACTCTTACTGAACAGTTCTAGAAGAAAAAGCACTGTGGATCCACTTCAACTCTGCCGATCCAAGACCTGCCTGAAACACCTGGTTTCAGAACTCGGGACATCTGGCTTTTCTACTGAAAATAGTGGCGTTTGAACAAAAAATGACTTTTGGAAGTTTGTTTTGAAGCCCCAAATTCAGGAGAGCTCGGAACATATAAATTTAAATATAAAATTGTAAATCTAATTATTCAGTACAAAACACAGAGAATTATTAACCTTGTTTTGAAAGGCATTAGGCCCAAAAACTTAGAGGCATTACCAAGACGGGAGTCGACACACATCCTGACGTTTATTTTATAGTTTGCACTGCTTGCATTTCAACATCTACTAATTACTTCTGCACTGGTGTAAAGGTTAATGTTGTCCAATTAAATAAATCCTATCAATAATATGGGAAGTATGAAAACACATCTACACAGCAAAGAAGGGATGGTCTTACTCTTTATGTACATGACGATTCGGGGATTTGGGGACTATCCTGCACTTTCACGAAGCTCCCAATTTTGTGCTTAATTGAAAATTTGTAAACTTTTTTTATACCGTTAATGAATTAGTTTTGTTACAGAGATTTAATAACCTGGCTGAGAAACGGGGACTGCAGTTCTCCTTTAAATGAAAGCACAAAGGTTAGAAATATGAAAATGATCCCCAGACAAATAGCGATGAAGTCAGAATGGTTCTCTGAAGCGAGAACCCGTCTCTGTGGATATTTCGTACTGTCTGAGCAAGAGGTCATACCAGCAATTCCAGACAGAATGCAGATAACGTTGGTGCTAATACAAACTGACTGCTCTGAAGTTTTCAGGTTACACTTATTTTAAGCAAGAAGTGGTTTGACTTAGTTTTCTGTGACATCACATTTTTTACACATGGTTTAACACATGGTTTAACACGGTCAGCCCTTGTCAATTGTATCAGCTTCAAAGGTAGAGAAGCAAACAGAAGTGCATCAGTTTTCCAAGTCTGGAAATGCGGTTTTAGAGAATGCGCTGGCAGTGTTCCAGCCTGATGCTTGTCAGATCAGTTGGACAGGACTGCTTGTGCACATGTCCATGTGTTACCGAGTCACTAGAGGCCTTGGTGGACTTAAAAGAGATAGTCAGGGGTTTTAAACAAACAAAAACACAGCTGTTCCTAATGTGAAGGCCAATTCAATATTTGTGGGAAAACTTTTGACTGACTGATATCTTAGCTTTCAAAGTGAAGGGTAGAGTTTGAAACCACAAATAAACAGTTCTTCTAGTAGGGTCTGAGTCTACAAGAGCCTGGGGAATGGCTACATACATTTCAGCTCCTCGTCTAGGAACAATATGACAGCAAAGACGTATCTGCAACTGTCTTTTTTTCTCACTACATGATCGATATTTCAAAGCAACTTTGGAAAGCCTGTTTAGATCCTTCCAATTTTTATCTGTAATATTTTAGGAAGCATCAGGGTTAATTAGCTGAAGAAAATGCTCTACAGGTCACACCCTGGTTAGGGCAATAGAGATATGATCCTAATCAGCTGCAGAATCATTATGCAGGTCTCCTAGACCAAGGGCTCCCAGTCTGGAGGACCACACACCTGCTGGTTTTCATTCCTGCTGAGCTTGAATACTTAATTGAAGTTACAGATGCAGCCATTCAAAGTGCGCGTCACAGACACGTACCGCAGGTGACGTCGCTCAGTATGACGCAAGATGACGCGTGGCACCGCAGTACGTGATTGGTTGACCGACAGGGGCACTCGTGGTCCGTTGGTCTGTCGTAGAAAGACTTACAGTAAAAACGTCTTTGCTGTGCCCGTTGTAGATATTGAATTTTACCACTGAAGGGAAATCTTAGTAGCTGAGCATAAAAAGAATAGGAGCATACTGTAACGCGTGTGAAGGCCATAAACGATATTAATTTTGGAACATAAACATACAGTATATACTGTAGCTGGTCTTGGTACTTTAAAGAAAAAAATACACACCAGTATTCCATTTCTCCCTAAACATTTTAAGCTTTGAAGTCTTTAACTAACATGATACCGGAGTCAACAAGCATACTTTTAGAATTTGATTAAAAGGGAATATAATATGGAATCGCGTATCTAAAGAATTTAATAACGGTATTCGTGTGCTGCGACAGGGCTGTGTAGGGCTTTTTCGCCTGCTTGCTCATGCGAGCTGTCTTCTAGCCGACTGGTCTAGGTGCGTGACTAGCAACTGGGAGGTTGTGTGATCGAATCCAGCTGGTGCCGGACTTTTCTTTTAACAAACATTTCTTCGAAAAAATAGAATAGCGATATTATGGACAATAAATTGACTTTTATATTTCAAAATATCGCAACATGAACGATATTTGCGATATTTTGAACATATCTTCCCTTCTGACAGCGGTTCCTCCTTCTATTGTGTGTGTGTGTGCAACAGAGTAAATTTTTATAGAGAAATGGAGGCTGGACAGTATGCGTTACAATATAAACATTTATATTGATTTAAATCGTGTTCTGATTTAAATCGCAAACGCGTGTTTAATTATGTGTTTTTTAATCATAATCAGGCTAATGCATTTCTACATTTTCTGTATGAACCAGCTTAGAGGTTCATACAGAAAGACAGCTTGTGTTTAAATTGAGTGTAAGGTAATTTATGCTTCTAAAGTCATGGTCAGCATTTATTATTGTACTGTGCTGTAAACTTTTTCTGTGCCTAGTCACATTATTTTATAGCGTTTTTATTGCGTTATTAAATCCGGTGGCGCTGTGTGTTAGAGTAGTTTCCTGACTCCCTTGTCACATGGTCTGTGATTGAATCCCATAGAACTATGACTTTATTTTTTAACAAACATTTCTTTGAAAAAATGAAACGTTTCCCTTGGTCAGAGATTAAATAAAACCTCACTCGCACCAAACAAATTTATATTTCTAAATATCACAAAATACGTTCATTGTCTTCCAATCGAGTCGAGTTGACATTGGAAGCCTGCCACACCCGGACTGTTAAACCAACGCATTAGCACGTCAAAGCCCATCGAGGGTATTGAGCCAGTATTGCCTTTAGTATTCCCCCCTCTCCCCTCAATTCAATTCAATTCAAGGTGTTTTATTTGCATGACAGATGGGTACAAGCAGTGTTGGGTATGTATATTGTAACGCTTACGGCAGACAGGCACTGTGTAAGAGCCGGCGCACCAGAGCAGCGCACCGAGGGAGCGTCTGCATTTCTAACTTAGTTTTTAAAATTAGTCAAGCAATATGAAGCATCTCCTTTTACTTAGTGCCTGAGCATAAAAAGAATAGGAGCATACTGCAACGCGTGTGAAGTCCATAAACGATATTAATTTTGGAACTTAAACATACAGTATATGGCTGGTCTCGGTACTTTAAAGAAAACATACACACCAGTATTCCATTTCTCCTAAACATTTTAAGCATCGAAGTCTTTAACTAACGCGATACCGGAGTCAACAAGCATACTTTTAGAATTTGATTAAAAGGGAATATAATATGGAATCGCGTATCTCAAGAAATTAATAACGATATAATTATATTCATGTTGCAAAAGAACTGCAACGGACATAAAAACTCCCTTGCTTTTAACAGAGCGTTCCATAATTTCTAACTACGAAAATGCCAGGT
This sequence comes from Atractosteus spatula, assembly GCF_055471065.1. Taxonomy (NCBI): domain Eukaryota; kingdom Metazoa; phylum Chordata; class Actinopteri; order Semionotiformes; family Lepisosteidae; genus Atractosteus; species Atractosteus spatula. The sequence goes on along the minus strand of NC_142728.1, from coordinate 14,271,213 downwards.
GAAAGGATTTGTAAACATATTTTGTTAAAGCAAGTCAGAACCCATTCAGAGCCTACATTACATTTTAGCGTTTCATTCTGAGCAGAAGACCCTCACACCTGAAGAAGGGGGAGGTGTTTTTCGCTGGAAATCTCGCCTGCTTCTACTTTACAACCGGAGTGCTGGCTGTGACGAATTAAACCGGTATTACAGGTTACAATCACAGACCATGTGACATGGGAGTCAGGAAACTAACACAGCGCCACCAGATTTGATAACGCTATGAAAACGCTATAAAATAATGTGACTAGGCACAGAACAAGTTTACAGCACAGTACAAAAATGCTGACCATGACTTTAGAAGCATAAATTGCCTTACACTCAATTTAAACACAAGCTGTCTTTAGCCCTCTAAGGTGGTTCATACAGAAATGTAGAGATCCAGGCTCAGAACACACAGCTTCATTAGCGAATACATATGCAGGACAACCAGAGAAGACGTTTTACAGAGGATGGATTTTTAGAAACATCCCATCAGTGACATCACTGAAGTCAACTCCTAGGTACTGTAACTGTCGTGTGGATAGTTTCACAAGAATCAGACAAAGGTTTAAGCATCGCTTGTTCTAGATAAAACTGCAAAAAAAAACAACAACCCATAATGTACTTCTTTGCGGCTCTGTTTGCCCAAATCATATATTCACAACGTGAAATCTAGAAAATAATATTACGTAACCAAAATCCGCAATATGGAAACAGAACCTGTGTAATTGTTGATAGATGATGTACTCGTAACATTTTTTCAAGACGAACTACAACATTTAAAAAATGACTTGTATGTACTTGATATCTCTAATCAATCCACGGGTCCCAGCACGAAACGAAAGTAAAACGCATACCGTTTCGCGCTTCTTATTAGTTGCTCAAAAGTAATTTGACCGTATGAAATGCATAATATAAACCTAGAAACATATACGTGAGTAGTACTTAAGCACTGTAGTATCGGTGTTAAGACATACCTCTCAAATACTGTAAATCAAGTTAAAAATATCTCAAGATTCTGGTCATAATGAAACCATGTTTCGTGTATGTTTTCTTTAAAGTACCGAGACCAGCCATATACTGTATGTTTATGTTCCAAAATTAATATCGTTTATGGCCTTCACACGCGTTGCAGTATGCTCCTATTGTTTTTATGCTCAGCTACTAAGATTTCCCTTCAGTGGTAAAATTAGATATGAATATTCAATACTTAAACGGGCACAGTTAAGACATTAAATATACATATACATACTGTATACAGTACAGTTTGCATACGGTAATATGTTTATGTCCCTAAATCAATCTCTTTTATGAGCATGTGAAAGGCATGGTGAATCACTGTACTTTGCATGATTGGAAAAAAATGCGTGATTGCGAAATGCTGTGGCGTTACTTTTACAAAGACGGTCAATGAAAAAAAGAATGTGGACCAGGGCAATACTTTGAGTTTACAGCTTGTCCAAGGTCATTTATTATTAATACTATTATTAATATCTTCGTTAAAGACTTTGATGGCTACAGCTCAAACATGAGAGGTTGAGCTTTATTAGCTCCACCTAGCGGAAATTCCGGATACTATTATTTTGCTAGCGGTATTTACCGGTAACTCGCGGTATTTACCGGTAGCTTGCGGTAGACTGCGTACAGCGTACCGGAAAATAATGCGGTATCGCCCGCGCATTTTGAATGGCTGCATCTGTAACTGAGAGTCCTATTATTAAATCTACAAAGAATTTAAGGAGGCCTTGGTTAGAAAAAGGAACCAGCAGGTGTATGGGCCACCAGGAGCAGGTTAGGGAACCGCTGTCCTAGAGTAAGACAAAACTGCCAGGCCATTTCTTGAAAAGTGTAGGCGTGTTATCCCAGCATCCTGGCTGAACTTCCCCCGGGCCTTTACCAATCATGGCCTCCTAATAATCCCCATCTTTATACTGGCTTCACTTTTTTCTTCTCCCCACTGAGAGCTGGTGTATGGTGGGTGTACGGGTGTACTTTGGCTGCTGTCGTATCATCCAGGTTGGGGCTTCACATTGGTGGTGGCAATGGGATTCCCCATTACCTGTAAAGCACTGTGAGTGGAGTGTCCAGAAAAGCCCTATGTAAGTGTATGGAATTATTGTAATTAGTATTATTGTGTGTTCCAGTGATGTCGTTGCCCAGGGCTCCTTTGAGCATTTGCTGCAGTGGCGCCACCTGCTGCTCATGAGGAGCTGCGCGCGCCAGGCGCCCAGATCACAATGAAGGGCGGAACTCACTCCGCTGGGCCCCTTACCTTTCTCGATGCTCAGCGAGTCGATGGCCCTGTACCCGGCGTCACAGATCCCATGCTTGGCACCGGCCGCCATCACGGCCCGGTACACGGGGACGCAGGCCTGCGCGGGCATGTGCAGCTCCCAGCCCATCTCGCCCACGAAGGAGAGGCGCATGGCCCGAACCTGCCGACAGCAAGGACACAGGTCTTCACACCCGGCAGTCGTCTTTGCTCTCAATTTTTGGCCGGCCCTTTGAGGAAAATCGTGAGGTTGCTCAGCGACAAATGTCTTCTGCCTGGTGTCAGATTTTGGAGTGGTTAAAGTTACAGCACTGAGAGGGCAAGGAGGCTGCTTCTGCTGGTTTTACCACCTCGGTTCAGGCTGAGAGATGACATCTCACCCAATGGAAATACCAGCTTCTGCCAGTGGAAATAGTGCTGATGTTCTACCATTGAATAAAGAAAAACTGATGTGCATAATGAAACTGAATTCTCTACCACAGAGGAATTCAACTCATTTAAGATGAAAACTTGAGTGTAACCTGACGAATGAGTCTTCAGCAGATCTGTTTTTTAATTAACAAAAAAAACTGGTTTATCTCAGGTTTTACCTACGAGGATCAGCACACACCTTGGGAGACAGCCATTTAAAAAAATGCTCGTTGCATTACTGCATCAACACTGTTCACACTGTGCATGTATCATGAGACCCAGCACGGTCACAGGAATGATGATACGTGCACTTGCTAGGCCACTCCTACCAGGCCTATCGTACCTGTCAAAATGGGCACATTTCTGTCCAAAAGATGGAACTTATTCCATATTATTCTGCTCTCCTTACGGTCCCCCAAGCCCGTCTACATTGTATGGGTGACAGGGCCTTCTCCTGTTATGCCCCCAAGCTCTGGAACTCTCTGCCAAAGGATATCAGAGAGTCACCTTCTCTAAACTCCTTCAAATCCAGACTCAAAACCCTCTTCTTTAGAAGAGCCTTTAATTAACTTCTTCAGCCCTCTGCTTTTCTTAGTACCACCATCCACGGTCTCCTCTGTATATTGTAATTGTGTTTTATCTTGTGTATTCTTTTTATTAAGTGTTGTTGTCATTCTGTAAAGCGCTTTGAGAAGCCACCTTTAAAGGCGCTATATAAAATAAAGTTTATTATTATTATTATCCGACAATTACAAAATTCTTCATAATGCTGGCTATGCAAATCCAGGCTATGCCTGCTGTGATGTCAATGATGACTGTTGTCGCCACCAGACTCAAATATGCTTTGAAAGTAGCTGTGAGCATCTGAAATACAGTGATTTGAGCAGAGTACACAAACTTACAGCGAAGATGAAATGTGAGATATCGGACAGCTCTAACCATCTTTAGTTGGTACAACACAAAATGATCGTGTGTCGCAGGTGAGAATCTTTGTATTGACAACAATTGTATTCCTTGTATACAAAGAATACCAGAATCCGAGTGTATTGGGCGCCACTCTTCCCACTAGCAAATTCAAGAAAACACAAAACAGAAGTGCATCAGTTTTCCAAGTCTGGAAATACAGTTCTAGAGAATGCGCTGGCAGTGTTCCAGCCTGATGCTTGTCAGATCAGTTGGACAGGACTGCTTGTGCACGTGTCCATGCGTTACCGAGTCACTAGAGGCCTTGGTGGACCTAAGAGAGATAGTCAGGGGTTTTCAACAAACAAAAAACACAGCTCTTCCTAATGTGAAGGCCAATTCAATATTTGTGGGAAAACTTTTGACTTACCTATATCTTGCTTTCAAAGTGAAGGGTAGAGTTTGAAACCACAAATAAAAACATACAGCTCACCGATTCTTCTAGTAGGGTCCGGGTCTACAAGAGCCTCTTGACCGAGTGTATTGGGCGCCACTCTTCCCACTAGCAGTTTCAAGAAAACACAAAATTCCCCCAAAGTCAAAGGAGCCGGCTTCATCCTCAAGGCACTGAATGCAACGCCTTTGCTTTGCTGCTGGGGCTGACACTTCGCAACAGCCTCAGGAAAGGACATAAGCATTCTACGTGGTAGCACAGAGTTCCACGTCCCTCCTCCGCGTCTTCTCCTTCCCCAGCATAACTCGTTTTGCCACAGAATGCCCCACTTGAAGACCGAAAGGGGCCGAGTTACACTTTTTCTCATCTACCTGCTCGCTGTTTGCGTTTCAGGCTCCCGCTGAACTTCCTGCCCTATTTTTAGAGACTCCTGAAGAGGTCCACCCACGCTCCCGTGCTCCGCTAATCTCTCTCAGTTCACTGGAGGGTTGTTTTTTTTCGGGATCACGCTTTTGAAAGACAAGGTGTCTGAGCCATACCAATCTCTTTAGCTCTAAAAGTGGGCCAGATCAGTCTTCCTGTAGGCCAGCAGTCACAAGGGACCATGGGAGTGGTGTTCGCTCATGCACACAAATCACAGCACTGCATATGCTTCAGAGCACTTTAGAGGGCAGCACAGAGCGGTCATTAGGACTTCAACAGGAAATCCTTCCAGTTGGGAGTCTGGAGACACTGATATTGTACCCCTTGAGCAAGACACGTCTCCTTACTTGCTTCAGGCTACCCAGCAATGGGTACCAGCATTATTGGGAAGAATGTAATGATGGTTAACTGTCCCATTCAGAGGGAATCTTGCACTCTCAGGCGACTGACCACTGCAGAAACCAGAATGATGTCCAGTTGGATGGGTCTCTAGGGTACTACTCTATTAAATGGGACATTTAAGTTCAACAGACCTTTTATTAATCACCAATTTACTAAAAATAAAAGATCCATAGATATTCAGTAGCGATGAGATTAGGTTGAAGCTGATGTTATGAGGAGCACTAACACTACTGTATATTTTTATCGATGCTTTATTAATGTTCTATAGAGCCTTAATTTATAGTAAAGAGATTATTGATTGGTTACACACCCCTTGATATATTTTGGTAATGCTCACTATGCGAGCACCCTAGATCACTAAAGAATAGTTTTCTCGCCATGTGAGGGGTCGTGCACCTCGATTTTATTTTGAGCGTCTCCTCTGGCAACTGGGAGCAGATTTTGAATTGGGGGTATTATTTGAAAAGCTTTGAAATTGGTCTTTCTTGCAACCTCACGAAGCACTCCTGTGTGCACAATTCAGAGAGAAATCTACAGCGCCCTGCAACCCAAGTTCAGCGTTCGGGACAATGATAGATCAGACTGGAGGCTGTACCAACCACCAACTTACTGTACAAGTACGCAGCACAAACTGTCTAGGAGTTATGCATAAACAGTTAAAAATACACAGAAATGGGATATGTTGTAAAAAGTCAATACCATAACTATTATACATCTTAATCTATAGTGTTGACCTCATTCACATGGTGCAATCTGGGTAAACACACAATCAAACTGAAGCAGGTTTATTGGGATGGGTTCACCAAAGACCTTTTAATATGTTATTTTGTTCGGACGAAAGGGCCAAATTTAAACCCGGAGTTAACGATCATCGAGCAGTTTAACCTGTGCAATTCTTTGCTGCTTTGATTCTGCTCAAAAAGCAATTCAGCTTTGCTATGCTTGTTGCAAGAAGAAAAACAAATTCAGCCTTCTACAGCATCTCAGTGAAGCAGAAGACACGATTCTTTAACAAGTGTTCGTAACTGTTCTTCCACATGATCTCTTTTGTCCCCCCTCTCAATGTAAACGATTATGTGTCATTCTCGGTGACAGAGCTCCTGCAACTCTAAATAAAGGAGTTAAGGGGGGCTAGAAAATTTGAGACTGGGGACTACACTGAGACATACAGTACTGTAAAAAATAAATATAACAGTAACTTGGAAATAACAAGCCTTTTCAACACAAGTGCGGTCTGTCATCTGTAGGGACTGTAAATAATGAAGATTTAACCTGCTTCCAGAATTAATTTCAATGTTTCTTGCATAACATTCACAGAAATCCGCTGTCCACCCACATCAAATCCCAAGCTTATTGCTTCCTATTTAAAAACAAGAACATTCTGTTCCCCTCCAGTGCACACTCAAACGGTTTCTGGAATTCTCCCAGAGGTAGTCTGTTCTGCAGAGATGCAGATGGAGACAGAGGGTAAGAATGTTTTGATCCCAACAGTACTGTGTCCAGATTAGCCAGGCTGCATGAGGTGTGTGATCCAGGGACAGGGCAACTGGGGAAAGTCTTCACGTTGCACTGTAACAGCTGACTTACCGAAAGTCTGCATGAACTAGTGAAACGTGCTTTATTATAACTAGTGATTTACTACCATATCACCACTGGTGGGTTAAGGTGATTCTTCACCATCATACTTATTCATAATGGGCTTTCCCTTTTATTACAGGGAAAAATTCCAATGCCGCAGGGGACTGAGAATGAGCCATTACTCATTGTTCTTAGGTACACAGTCCCAGTATTTAAAAAAACCCCGAACAAAACATGCACATCAATGCAGAAGGCGATTGCACCAGAAGGATTTGAAGAGAGGGTTATCCAAATGGTCAAAATCCTTTATTAAATTAAACCAATTTGAGGAGATTCTCCAAGTCCTAAACTAGGTGCTTAAGGAAGGGAGTGCCAACATTTGACCTGTGTGGTGTTGCTGCACTAAGAGTACAGATCCCTTCAAAAAGTTTATTGGCTGAACACAAATACAGTATATATTGTATGCTGACTGGATATCTGGACATGCAGAAGGTGAGAGGGTGTGACAGACCAGAGGTTTATGAAGTTCGTAGGGGAACATCTATTTTGTTCTGATTTTTAAACAACACTAATGTGTTTAATAAAGGGCTTAAGAATGACTAAATAAGAAATGTAGTTCAGGTGGGTAGCTGCGTCAGCATGCGTAGGCTGCAAAGGAACAAGTAATAGGTTTATTCCATGCTGAAAAAAAGAAGAGAGAAAAAACACATTTCGGCCGTGGAGCCTTCTTCAGGTGTGTGATAAGAAATATACTGTTACAGTCTCAGGTGACTAGGAAGTGTCTCTAATAGTCTAGATAAAGTGTGTGACACCTGGGAGTGTCAACATTTCTAGCTTCAAAACAGAGGGGGGGGTGTTTGTGGAGATGTAGGGGGGTCCAGATTTTGTGATCCTTTGTTTACATTAGTTATTAAGGTTCTTGGTCAATGATTATGTCAATCAACCGTCCAGAAAGACACCCTACAAGATCAGATCAAGATCAGATCGAAAAAGTAAGACAGAGGAGACGGGAGGAGACGGAACATACCGGCAAGAGGTTCTTGTTGGAGGTCATCCAGAAAGACCCAATGGGAGCCAAGTATTTGAATCTTGCTAAGAGAGCTTGCTATTGTTTGTAGGAAACCTGGATCTCCTGAGTGAAGAATCTCTCAGTTAAAATGGCCTCTCCTGCTTACTGGGTGCAGCTGAGAACAGGGAGATAGGCTCCAGCTTATTTTTGGCATCTGGGTTTGCAGAGAGAGAAATTTAATTGTAGCTTGTATTCTATTTAGTTCAGAAGGTAGCTTGTCTCTTATTTTGGCCTCTGTAGGCATTATTCAAAAACTTGATAGCAGTCTGTTGGTTTTCTGGGTGGTCTAGACATGGTCTCTGGCACACCATGTGTGTACATACTGCGCAGAGGAAAACTTGTGTGTTGTATGTAGTGTTTGTATTGTCACTGTTAATAAATATTTGTTCAACCAGGTGTGTCTGAATTATATCTCTATTTTTACCAAAACTGTGCCAGAGAATAAGAACTTCACGTGCCTCTGACGATATCAACAACTCGGGCAACTTCTCTGAGAAACCCTTACCGTTTGGCGGTCATGATTATTTAGTTTAGTTATTGACTAAGCCACTCAGTCCATTCCTGTCGTTCGACATTTTCATAACTCCCCCATTTGGTGACGATATAAGTACTCACTGACTTCATAAAGATTCGGGATGAACCACATTCAAACTACATTGCAATAAAGGGCAACAGGTTCTTTTCTGACCTTTGGCACTTGCGAGGAAACGATTGGGTTCCAGAGGCATTAACAAGGAGAAGGCTTGTGTTCTCAGGTCGCTTAACGCAATAGAAAAATCTACAGGCACTTAGACTCATCAGGGACTTTTGCGTCCTGGTCTGGCCAAGTTATCCCCCATCAAACAACAAAAGGCTTTTCCCAAAACATCAAGACAGTTTTACTTATCCCTCTTTCACAGGCAGGCTGCTCAACCTTGCTAGTGTTCCGAGGCCTGAGAGAGCCCAACAGCTCACACCCAGCGCAGTCCAGGCCAGCACCGGGGGTCTCTACAGGGGAGGGGGGTGGGTGTAGACGCACAGGGAACAGGGATAGGCGTTATCCTTAACCTCTGGATGGAACTCTCTGCAACTATACTGCATTGCTCTTTCGGGACATAGTTAACTTGAGAGCTCCAGCTGGATTAAATGGTATGGAAGCAGGAGATCTGTTTTCCAAGCCAGGGCAGCTTTGAGAGTGAGCTGACAGCTTTCAGGTTTTCTTTCTTCATTTTATGCATTCGTGTATGAACTCTAGCGTATAGGGTGTGCAGTTCGGTTGTTTTTCCATAAATAACTTATACACTAAATAAGACTGCGTAAAGATTCAAGATGAACTATATACTTCATTGAAACTGCATTGGAATTCACTCCAATGCTTTCTTTAAGGATGTTTTTGGGTGGTTTTTTTTTTTGGCTTTTCTGCTTTCAAAAATAAGGAAAACCATTGTTCACAAGACACAGAGAACAAGATCCACAGACAGCCGGGGGGGGGGTCGGAATCGAATCAGGAGCACAGCAACTGCCGGTCTGGAGGGAACTAGTCTTCCCAGCTCCCGGTTCTCTGCCTCAGGATATCCTGTCTGAGCGCTGTGCCAGGGCGGGACTTGCGTCCGTCCAGTGAGTTACGGCCAGCTGGCGAGCGAGCAGATGGCGATCGATGGGTCTGCTCTCCCCAGGCTTGGCGAGCAGGAGGCTGGCAGCTCTGCTGGTGTTTTACAACCCCGCGTAGGAGTCGGCTCTGCGTAAATCCACCTGCTATCGATTTCACATCTTGCCTCTGCACATCTCTGCCGGGCGACAGATGGGACTGCTCCTGATTTATACTGCTTTGTCTCCCTTTTGCCTGCCGTTTTCCTCCTCCCCCCTCCCTCCCTGCCCTGGAACATGCAGGAGAGACTGACAAATTCAGCTCCCACTACACTCCCTTTCTGGAGATAACCGCTTAAACATGACGCCATGTCAGCACCAAAGCTCCGCACTGCCAACACCTGATTCTGCATCACTGAATTGCTTTCTGTGCAATGCAGAGTATCTAAATTTATGCATCTTGATGCATTAAGGAAATTCACATGCAAGGGGTCCAAAAATGTCTCTCATTGAGATTTAATAATTTTAATAATACATGTCATTTTATATAGCGCCTTTAAAAGCGGCTTCTCAAAGCACTTTACAGAACAAGATAGGGTAGGAGGCAGCAGAATTACACAGTTTGGAATATATATGGAAAGCAAAGGGGCAGAATCAGATCCAGTCAAATGAAAGCCCTTCTGAAGAAGCAGGTTTTGAAGGAGATCAGGAAAGGTGACTCTTTGATATCCTTACGGACAGAGTTCCAGAGCTTTGGGGCACAGCAGGAGATGGCCCTATCATGGTCTGGGGGACAGACAGGAGACCAGAGTCAGACGAACAAAGTCTAAGAGGTGGGGAGTGGGGCGACAGTAGCTCAGATAGCTACTGAGGTGCCAAGGCAGGCAGAGCCTTATGGGTGAGCATGAGGATTTTAAAGTCAGCACAAAACCTGATGAACTCTCCTAATCTGGGGTCACCCACTGTGTCTTTGAGCCTCGATTCTCAGTGACAATCCCAGTTACTCATAAGCAAAGAGGCAGGACCTGCCCCCATCCAGGCACTTGTCAACTCCCAAGATCTATAGCGACGTACAGGAGCTCCAGCACCAGCTGGAAGAGAGGCTCCTTCTTCTTTGAGACTCCGGACGTGCCCGGGAAGAGGCAAAGGTTGGCGTCTTGCTGGGAACCGAACGGACCCTGATCAACAAGTCCAAAACCAACCCCCCTTCCCATGAGCCAAGCCGAGCCAGCTGTGCAGTGCTGCTGGAGGAATTACAGTCACAGTCGGCTAGTGCCATGACCAGGGTTTGAGCTAAAGATAACTGGCTCAGTACCCCTTCATGTCCGAGACACGCAGGAGACCTTACACTTTTAAAAGGAAACGAAGCTACAGAAATATCAGCCACTTCTTTGCTGGTCAATCAGAAAGCTCTGGTGTAACCACAGAAACTGAGGTGCCATCAATATAGTTATATCCTTGTGGAAGTAGCTTACAAATGCATAAAGAGGGGCATGAACACGTTTTGGCAAAGGAAAAGGCAACGATGTTTCTAAGTAATACGAAATGTGCAGTTCTAGACTAGCCATGGTTTTAAGCAGACTGGCAGCCCACATAAACAGAAATCCAGCATTATGATATTTAAAGGACATTTAAAGTCCTTGGCAAGTAAAACATTTTTATATTTATATATTATACATTTACATATATTTTTGCATTATAAATCCTTTCACTAGCACATGAACTCAGAGCCTTCTTTTCTTGCATAAAGGGGTTTGATACAAGAATGTGATGACAATAATAACACAAATCTCAAGCACTCCCAGTTGCTTAACTTTAACGGATGTAAACATACTGAATGAGTACAGTAGACACCTCGCAGCCTAAAAATGCGTTGTGTATCTTGTTAAAATGTTGAATCCTATTGCTTCATCCATCTTATGTATTTGCAGATTGAGGTATTTGTTGGAGCCACTAGGTAATACAGTGATAAATATATTAACATCATCTCTCCATCACTGGGTCATGAAGGGCGTAGGGCACACACACAAGCACACAGGGACAATACAGAGACATCAATGAGCTCAGCCAGCATGTCTTTGGGAGGTTGGAGGAAAAGAAACCAGATAACCCAAGCGGTCATGGGAGGAACATGCTTACTTCACACAGAAGGTGCCCCAGGCTGAAATCAAACCCACGATCCAAGAGTTGTGAGGCAGCAACGCCAACCACCATGCTTTCGCTGTCTCACAAAAACATACGAGCTCTCCTTCAGTGGTGCATGTACTGTATATGAGCTCTTGGTTTTACTGCTGCATGCATATGATCTCTCCTATACTGGTGCATGTACCTGTACTGTACTGTGTGTGAGGTCTCTTTTACTGCTGAATGCATATGATCTCTCCTTTACTGGTGCATGTACGGTGTATGAGCTCTCTTTTACTGCTGCTTGTACTGCATATGAGTTCTCTTTTACTGCTGCATGCATATGAGCTCTCCTTTACTGGTGCACATTTGCAATGGGCTGTCTCTCAGTTTCTCTAGGCAATGGTGCAGCCCATTGTCAATGTCAACAGACACTACTGTATATCACTATTTTAGTACTGGCTCTCTCAAACCAATGAGCAGGAGGTTATACTGTAGGTCACCCAGCTGAAAGCTCTGCCTCTCAGAACTGCACAATGATCCCCTATCCACACTGCCCTGCCTCTAGAATGTGCCGAAGTGCATAGATCAAGGCACCTCTCCTCTCAGCTCACAGAAATGTCACTGAGCACAGTCTTTATGGCTTTCTGCTGCTCCACAACCCACTAAATAATGAAAAAGTGCATCTTCTGCCAAAAGAGAGCACTTGAATACTGTACTAAAAAAGTACATTATTGGGATGGCTTTAATTCTAATGGAAAGCTGTCCAGTGCTAAAGAATTTGTTTAGCTGGGTCTGTGACTAGCTGGAGATGAGCAAGAGGATGTCTGACCTGCACGAAGTATTCCCCAAAACTCTCTAGATAATCACACCAAACGTTCCCTGCAGGGAATTCATCAGAAAAGCTGTTAATTGCTAGAACTGGATAAAATGAGGTTTCAAATTGAAAACCAAAGATATCTGATAATAGGCCAGACCCTCATGGAGTTGTAATTTTAATTTGTTTTACAGTGTACCATTCCTTTGCCTGCTGCCAGGATGAAAACACAGATGTATTGATTTTATTTTGCATATGGAAATAAATGTTCTCTTCAGTACCATAAGAGAAACAATCAATATCCTACCTAATCCATACTCCCACAAAAATCAGCCTAATAAAATAAAAAAAACCAATATGTCATATTACACTGGATCTTAACTATAATAGTTGAACAGAAATATAAAGCAGCACAGGATTATATGATCTGATCTCACAGCGCCCTGATGTTACTAAATTTCGTTTTGACTGCCTACTCAAAAGCACTTTCGGTCCTGTAGGTTGTGGAATTGCAGCAAAAAAAACTTTTAAAGACTTCGAAGCACGGAATTGGGATTGAAAACCAAATGAAAGAACAAATGAAATATAAATGGACAAAAAAAAAACCCCAATGATTTTTCTCTACATCTTTAGGAAGTGATAGCTTTTTCCCCCACTGAGGTGGAGGATAACAGCCTAAAGCAGTCGATTTCCGAGTCTCACTGTGCGATCTTCCACGTGCTGTTAACAGGCCATCCCATCCTCAGCCACAACAGTACTCAGCTGGGGATTTTAATAGTGCAGGGAATAACCTTAGCTACACCCAGAGACACACACACATACACACCAGCCCTCCAAAACGATGATACTGAAAACCTCTGCTTATCATGGCCATCAATAACTTCAAGCTGCTTGCAAAACTAAAAGCGGTTCCTATATTAGGAAACACAGACTAATCTATAACCTACCGGGTTAATGTATTCTATAAAATGACAAATTACACTGACTCACATCAGTGTTACAGAGGAACGTGCAGGATACAAAAAAAATAAAAATCAGTAAAACTGATATTGCGACAACTCTCGCAATTTGCATTCCTACAGGAAGCCGGATATAAAACAAACTGTCAAAGTGCAAATGGGCAGAGAGAGGCAGTGCAGATACGGACACGTTTAATTCCACCGCCTTTGTGCCAGCGAAAGCAAGCCAGTGATAGCAGCAATGGAATGGCCTCAATGGAAACTCTTTCAGGATGCCATCTGCCCATCGCAAGAAGAATGATTTCCTTACCTCATCTGGAAGTTCCTGAAAACCAGTACTTTATGCTGGCTCTGGTTTATCAGAAGAAGGGGCAAAGCTTTCCTAGAGTGGTTCTGTGGACCACTGAGACCGACATAGAGGACCAGTGCAGTAAAAACCCTGGATTCCTTCCACTGGTCAGCCCCAAGACCCCAGGCTTGCTCATGCATTAAATCACAAGAATCCATGCCCTGTTATACCTAAGACAGTGGTTATTATCATACCCTGCAGCTCTCAACTAGCTGCCCCACTGACGCTCAGCAGCTGTGAGTCTGGCCAGTACCTGGATGGGAGACCTCCTGGGAAAAACTAAGAATGCTGCTGGAAGAGGTGTTAGTGGGGCCAGCAGGGGGCACCTGTGAGGGTGCTAATGCCCCAGTATAGTGATGGGGACACTTCACTGCAAAAAGGTGCTGTCCTCCGGATGAGACATAAAACCGAGGTCCTGACTCTCTGTTGTCATTAAAAAGCCCAGGGCATTTATCAAAAAGAGTAGGGGTGTAACCTTGGGGTTCTGGCCAAATTTACCAGTCATGGCCTCCTAATAATCCCCATCTCTGAACTGGCTTCATCACTCTGCTCTCCTCCCCACTGAGAGTTGGTGTGTGGGGAGCGTACTGGTGCACTATGGCTGCCGTCGCATCATCCAGGTGGGGCTGCACACTGGTGGTGGTAGTGGGATTCCGCATTACCTGTAAAGCGTTTTGAGTTGAGTGTTTTGCATTCAACAGCAAGTAACATGGGTGCTGTAAGAGAGGTTGAGGGCCTTGTGAAAAACGTGTCTTTTGTCAAAGTTGTAACAGAACGAAGGAGCAACAAACTCACTCCCTGCAATGTCAGCCCAGATTAAAACTCATCACCTGCCCCAGCCTCTCTCTCTGGCACTTGCAAAGTACTGGAAACCTGATGTCTTCCGGCTCATCAATAATTCAGACTCTACAGCCCGCCTCCCCCTCTCCAAGGTTACCTGGGACTTGTCATTTTTCAACCTTCAGACTGCCTCTCCATATATCCATTTCCACTAAGCATGGTGTAGGTAACACACTCGTGTCCTAACAGACTGCTCCTCAGGGTGTTGCTTAGAGTGTTGCACAGGTTTGGAAAAAAACGTCATTGTCTTTATATCTGACAAGTTAGAGGCCAAAAAAGCAGCCACCCCATAAAAACCTTTTCCCTTCCTACGTCTGTCACAGAAGTCTAGACTCTGTGCTTTTCTTCAGTCTAGTGTTTACAGTCAACTGCTCCTATTTTTTCTTCCAATGGGTTAAATATCAGCACTGTTAACAAGCCACAGCATGCAACACCAAAGGATCAATAAATCATATCGCAAAAAAAAGGCCGGGACCCACACCAGCTTATAATTACCACTGTGTGTATAGAGTGCAAAATAAAAATCAATTTTCACGATTGTCAACTTGATGCCCTTAAAGCTTCTGTTTTAATTAGTCTTTGACTACGTATTGGTGGTGTCGAATCATTACCAAAACCAGCCTAAACTAAGCACTTAACTGTGTCTAGCTCTCCGTCTCTTCCAAACTTGAATTGCACTGCCACCTCCTTAACCTCTACAAATGCCTTCTAAATAATAATAATAATTGCAGTAATAAGAAGAGAATTAATTTCAATGACACTTCTTTGAATGCCAGTCTTTTCCCATTTACCTCCCATAGTGGCACACAGAGGAACAGCAGCAGCAGCAGCAGCAGCAGCAGAGACAAAGAACCTGCTTTCCTCCTTCTTTGTATAAAATTTTAATTAAAATCAAATTTGAATTTTATACCAAGCACTCCAGTGCAGGTGCACCTCCAGTCTCCAGGGCCGCAGACTGGTTCTCCAATAGAGTTCCAGCTCATGGGCTTTCATTTAGAACAAAGAACCAATTGTGTCCCTGCTGTGAGGCACCATCGATAGGAAACGTCCAGTTAGCAAAGCAGGTAATGAAAGTAGCTCAAATCGGGAGCTGTGTCAGCGTGCGTAGGCTGCAAAGGAACAAGTAAAGGTTTATTCTGCGCTCAAAAGAGAAGAAAGGAATGGAATGGTACAGGAATGGTACACTTCTCTTTTGAGCGTGGAACAAACCTATTACTTGTTCCTTTGCAGACACTGAAAGTGTCAGCTCCCAACATATCAGCAGAGATGGGTTCAACAACTAGCCCCCACCCCCTGTCCCGCCACTGTAAAGAAGTCCCCCATATT
Source organism: Atractosteus spatula (assembly GCF_055471065.1). Lineage (NCBI taxonomy): Eukaryota > Metazoa > Chordata > Actinopteri > Semionotiformes > Lepisosteidae > Atractosteus > Atractosteus spatula. Next base: position 14,255,699 of record NC_142728.1, on the reverse strand, counting down.
TTTAAACAATCCGGAACTGGTTGGGATGTTTATCATAACGGAAAAGGAGGAGCTGGACACAGGAAACCACAGGAAATGAGAACCATTCCCAAGGGGATCTCTGCCCTCCAGCTGCAGAAAATATTCTCAGGATACAATCCTCCCCTCCACCTGCCCCCCCGAGACAGAAACCTGCAGGTGGAACGTCAGAGCATTTGTGGAGCCCCCTCAGCACACCTCTCACCCCATTACCTCAGACACCTCGAAGAGCACCTCGCCCCCCCCGCCTGTGTATCCTAGGCAACAGCAGGCCATGGCCCACAATTCCAAGCCATGACGCACTCCGCAACAGGAACGCTTCCCCCCCCCCCCCCCTCGCATGGATGAGGAAAGGGGCAGGAGCGCACCCACAGTGCTGCAGCCAAAAGACCTCGCCCAACGGTGGGAGAGCCAGCCATCGTTTCAGAATCGAAAAGGTGCAACGCCAACGAGCGTGCAGAGTGACCCTGAAGCCGAAGCTTTGGAAAATCGTGACGGAACTGGGCAGCCGGCACAGCGGTCGGCTTGGAAGCCCTTTCACCTACCTGGTGTCCTGCTGCCCTCACCAGCTTGTGTGTTGAGAAAGGGAAGGCCTCATTGCTCAGGTCAGCGTCCAGGACCTCCTGCAGGACAGCTCGGCTGAGGAGACAAGCCCACAAAAGATCAAAAGGCCTGAACCAACGCCAAGATTTTTCACTAGTGATGTTGCCCCCACCCCAAAAACAAGAGCACAGAGCCCCTTCAGTCCAGAGACTATTCCTTCTGGTATTATTTGGGTTTTCATGCTTCACCTAGCCAGTACTGGAAGGTCGTGCAAGGGTATTAAAAAAAACCAACCTCTTCACAGGAGGCCACGCACACCGCACATGCAATATAGAAGCATCTCACGGGAGAAGCTGTTCGAACTGTTAAGTGTTAAACATTTAAAACAGGCCATCTGGTTCTCGAGACGACGTTCATCACATTTCTCTTAAGTTTGGGCAGAGCAGTCATGCACACGGAATTTGACAGTTTCTCCTTTAAATGATTAAATATCCGTCTGGCTTCGTGAAGCCAATCCAAAGCACAGTCAGGTTAGCTCCTGCGAAAAGGTGCAACACTGCAGCCTGTTCTATTATTGAGGCTGTTGGTCTCAGTTCAGGCTGTTGCTAACGCTTCCTGTCCAGATTTGAATGCTGTAAAATGAAGCCCCCCTCCTACCCCCAGTAAGGCTGATTTAATAGGATAATCAATCAACCCTTCAGTTTTGGAACGGAGCTGGATCCCGGCAGGCTGTGGCGTTTCAGTGTAAATGCAAATCAATACATGCAAAGGATTCCTTCCCGGCCTGAGGAGCACAGCAGCCTGTCAACACTGCGGGCCGCTCGCTGTCTGCTGCGAATTACCCTGGTGAAAGCAACACACACAACCCCCAAAGCATCCGTTTTTACCCAGATGCCTTTTCTCCTCGTCCTGTTGCCGAAACCGTTTGAAGCACCGCATGTTTAAATGGGATAAATCATGACCAACAACATTTACACCACACAGAGGCCTGGGCATGATCAGGCAGAAGCCCCTTCCTTTTGCTCGACAGCTACAGCATATCTATTTACATCCTTCGATTGAGACACCTGTCATTCCAGTTGCACTTCGTCGCACAGACACTACTGTAAGTATGTGAACAAATGAAATGGCTATTGAATTTTTTCTTCCGTGCCAAACTTGTCAAGGATATTGACAGAGTGAGGTCAACGGAAAATGTTTTGGATTACAGGCTTTGTTCCCCACGAAGGGGGCCTGTTCTACGACTGAAATTCGGCAGTCTCCGCGGCTGGAAAACTGCCACCAGAATCCGGGGCGAGGAGATTTAATCCGATTACAAAGTGTCGCCCACTCCTTTGTGGACACTGCTGGTTTTGTTTAGACCGCGTGATCACATCTTTGCAGCAACAGAGAAGAAGAAGAAGGAGGAAAACAGACGGTCTAAGAGGTAAGCAGTCGATGGATAAATGATCATTTGGAAAAGGAATGCGTCACTGACACAGCATATTAAAAAACAAGAGCATTGTCTTTCAGATACACTGTAACTGTTTCTTGAGTTGACAAACAGCCGCCCCAGTATACACGCAAGCACTCCAAGGTGTGATATCCTTTTAAAATGTTAGTGGTTTTACAATGGTTATAAATCCCACTCATGGCTACCCTGCAGGTAACCTCTACACGGTTCCCCCAGCAGGAATACGTGTCTGATTACTGGGGCGTGAGTGTTCCCAGAACATGTTGAGTAATGGCCTGGGGGAAAGCAAAAGAAAAGGCTGATTAACTGACCCTGCGCGCCACCCCTTTCAATGAATTTGCAAGATTAAAAAGCCTTTTCATAATTAAATCCATTATGCACGTGTGCGAAACGTTGACCTTTTCAGTTCAGGCTGATGGGCCTCAATTGAATGGTTTTTGACAAGTTTAAATGGTGTAAGGGTTCCAGGACCATTTTAACAAGGGGGTAGAGATTTATTTCTGGAAACTGAGAGTGTATAGTGTGTAGCATATGGACCTCATAATTAAACCACCATCTCAGGCACACATCAGAAAGCTCATTCACACAGCTCAGATGACGTCCTGCCCCCCTGATACTGAGCTTAAACCAGGCGAGAGCCATCAGTGTGCAATAACATCCCTGGCATGCTCTCTTTCCCTCTGAAGTTGGCAGCAATCTCAGCTATTGGCCAGGATCTATGCTATGGAACTTCATATAACATATGTGGTCGGAATAGTTTCAGTGCAGTTAAATCACAGTAAAGCATGCACAGGAATGGTAATAGAAGCTAGGTGGCAAATGCACTCAATTCTGGTCAGCGTTTTTTAATGCATTTTGGTTTTTAATAATAGGATGACATACAATTCAGGTGGATTGCTCCTTTTTTTGACAGCAGTCGAGAGAGCGAGTCTGAGCACACTGCGATCTTCCTCAAGGTTTGCCAGACTGTAATCACAGGAACAGCTTTGGTAGCATGTACTGTTTCGGTCCTGTTTTCTTTTGATAAGCACGACAAACCCAGGCAAAAACAGGCTGTGGATTGACTGCACTTAACTTTCCCAGGAGCTGGGTTGAGTAAAATAAAAACTAAAAACATGAACGGATCAGGAGAGGGCAAGTTAAAAACTGTGGAAGGACAGGGAGACTAGTGGTCTCGAATTTTGCCTCAAAAAATCAGCCTTAAGTAAAAAAATGGAAGCCCATTAGAATTAGCTTGTCAGGTGCATTCTCTTGTAAAATAATAAGTGGAGCTTTGGGCTTATTAGTGCTCCACTTACAGCAACCCAATGTAAATACATTTTGTTTCCAAATCCACCACCACTTGTATGAACCATACCCCTGCCAAACGATGCAAATTCCGCTGCAATGGCTGTGTGCAGGAATTATTCAGTATGGCATCTCCGTGTTCAAGTAAGCACTGCTCTGTGTGCAAATGCAAATGCATTTATTCATGTCTGCCTTGGAATCGTACAATCTGGGGCTCCACTTTACAGAGGGAAGAAGTCATGTAAAAACTCATTAAATATATTTACAGGCTTGTTTAAGAGTTCCACTGGCAGTGACAACAGCAAACAAGAAGATGAAACGCAGTCAGCTCACAGTGCAAAGCCAAGGCCGACTTGAAGGAATTTTAAGGACTTTGTGACTAAATATTTGTGCAGCAATTGTAAAGGCTAGAATTCCAGGAGAGAAACATTTTTTCACCTGTATACAGCAAATGACTGAAGAGAACACCCATCTGCTTCCATCTGCTTTTTTGTGGTGGGGGTCTTGGCAAATGAGAATAAATATTTCGATAAAAAGATTGTTGAAGTGTCATTTTTGCTAAATTTTCCTTTCAAAGACAAATCATGTCAATGATCCCTTACTAATAGTGGCAGCAGCAACAACAGGATTATTAGTAGGTGAAGATGCAAGAGGAGTAATTCAAAAGAAGTCTCCAGAGCCTTGATTTGCAAAAAAAAATTTGCATCTTCAAAAACCATTTTCTTAACTTATTGCTGCAAACAAGCAGTGCAATTTCACATAAAATGCATCCACAGTCTTGACAAGGCACGGTGCCTTTAAATGTGAAGATCAATGCCAACAGCTAAAAGCAAAACATGTGTCAAAACATGGGGTCTGACATTTCTGCTTTCTTCTATTATTGTTTCGAATGCATCCGACTGTCCAAAACACCCTTTCCATCACTGCGAAATGCCCTCCACGCGGATGTAAAAAACTGCATTGCTCGGGGATGCAGAGAGGCCGGAAAGATTTTTACCATCACACCGGAGGAGCCATTGATATATATGGAATGCATCAACGTCAGCGCTTTCTTGCAGAAAGCCGGGCAGGATGTGACAAGGTTACGCGAGGGCACTGAAGAGGTCAGGACCATCCAACTGCATCGCAGCTTAGACGGGGGACATCCGACAGTTAAGGAGAAGGATTTCAGCAGCTGAATTGGTTCCGTGACCTCCAGAGGAATAGGCCTGTTTCATGCTATTTCTATTAGCAGGGATACAGGGAAGTCAGTCTCCTTTCTTGCTGGTGCCCACACATCAAAGAAACACCTTCATTTCATGCCCTCCTGCTAACTACCCTCTGTGCCTTTCCAAAGAGAGCCTTTCCTGTGCTCCCCAGTGGGGAGTGTTTAACCATTTGCCTTCGCAAGGCTACAAATCGAGTCTTTATCTCGTTAACGCTCTTTGAAGATCATTAATATGCATGCCTTTCGCTTTCCCGCTGGCACGTGCTAAGACAGATGGAGCACCCGGGATCTGACTGCGAGGCCACTGCGTCGGTGTTCAATAAGGAAATGAACGTCTTTTCAGACCCTGAGAAGTGGGGAAAGGAAGAATGATTGAATAGAAGAAAGGTTGAATATATCCCTTGCATGAGCGGCCAGCGCTTTTGATATGCATGGCGGTAAGAGCCGCTTGGCTTTAAAGAAACCTGCTTACCATATGGCATTCACTGTATATGACAAGTACCTACTGGAGAGTCAATTGAATTCACTCTTTTAAGCCACCGTTACTGAGTGGCAATATGAAATGAGCAAAATGGTCCACCAGACAGCTGCACTGGGAGACCCAAAGGAAGAGAGACCTTCTTATAGCCACTAATGTGACCTTTACCAACAGCAAAAGCTCCAGACTTTAGTAATCAAAACTCAAAACCACCTGCAGTAGGTCTGCCATATACTGTATATATTATATACAGCATGTAAAATATTAAACATGCACAGTATATACTGTAGTAGGGCCTGCCATCCTCTTGAGATGAAAAGGTGGAGATATCCCTGTGCTCTCAGTGCTGGGTCAACCACTTAATCAGCATGTCCAGAGAGTGAACGAGGGACTCAACAGGGCTGCTGGGCAGCCAGTGACAGTACAGTGCATGAATGGACAACCCTAGTCCTGGGGTGTCACAATCCAGCAGGTCCTACACATGAGATTGACCTTAATTCCTTAACTTCTGAACACTTAGAGCAATTCCACTCGGCCTGCTTAGAACGGTGATGATCTGTTCAAGTAAGGAATTTAAGATCTTTCAAATCAAATTAGATTGATGGAAACTCATGGACTCCTGGTCTTCAGGAATGGATGATGTAAGGGTGACTCCTAAGACCTGCTGGACTGGGGCTCTGCAGGATCAGGACTGGCCACCCCGACATAGCAGCAGCAGAAAATCTGCCTTTCCTCGTGATGCACTGCCACTGTCCTTCCCAGCTGTTACACAGCAATGTATCAAAGGTCTATGAATACTTAAACACAGAACCAACTAGCCTTAACATGCCCAGAGCCTTTGTGCAGCTAGATTCTGGATGTGCTGGTGAGAAAGCAGCAATGTAAAGATAGCCAGGGATAGGGATGTTCTGTCGTATACGTTATTGGGGGTGAAGATGTTTTTGGCAACTTCTGAGCCCTGTGAGTTTGCAGCGCTTCCATGGAAAGCCTAAACCCTCCTCCAGCCAGCACCAATGCCTGTGCAGAACCCATCGAGAGCACATTCCAGAGCGCTGCTCGTCGGCCTCCCGTTCTCCTGGTTTACAGCGGTGAAGTGATTGATTGAGATATTAAAGTAGGAAAGAGTCCGTGCTCTCACCTCTGCGGGCCCTGGATGCTGATCATGCCCAGGTCCTCTGAGCAGTCCAGAAGCTGGCACTGGAACTTCATGTCGTGCAGCACGTTCTGAATGTGGCACCAGTTGTGCTGTGCCACTCCACCCCCGATCGCCAAGTAGAAGCCGTCTCCTGTGGAGGTGAGGGAAGAGGGAGAGAAGGCCAGGGTTTAGGACATCTGGGACGCAAGAGGAGCGCGTTCCTGCATTTGTCAGCCTCTGTGGCCACTGCAAGGGTTTCACGAAACTGAGCCAACCCCACAGTGGGCATAAGGTGATACTTTTAGTGGTGTAGCAGGACGAAGTCAACGTCCCGGGTGAGGGGGGGCGGAGGTGCCGGTGTGAGGTTAGAGGGGACTGAAAATAACACAAAAAAGGGTGGAAAAATAAACAACAAGGCAAAAAGAAAGGGGTACTGCTATGCATCGCGACCTCCAGGCTGGGCTTACCCTATTTATCGGGGTCCAGTCTGGAAGAGCAGGATGCTCGAGGCAAGATCAAAACAAGAACTTAGTGTGTGAAAACGGTGTGCCTGCCCCGGTGAAAATATGTGACAGGACGGGCAAAAAGAAAAGAAAAATAACGACGGCCTTATGTGGGTGCAACCCCCTCTGGGACTGTTGGTATAAAACTTCCCCTTCCGGGGGTGTCCATGCTCGTCCCACTGGGGGGTGTCCAGTGTGCATTTATAGGGCCTGCCCAGCTGTGGCTCATCATCTAGAAGCCGGGACTGCTGGGACTACAAGGGCAGCCAAAATATCTCAATTACCTTGATTGATGATATCTTGAAACATATCTCTTTTAAGGCCAAAAAGTTCTACCGTGGTCTCATCAGACCATAAGACAATTTCCCACATGGTTTTGGGAGACTGAATGTGTCTTCTTGCAAAATTGCAAAATCCAGGTGTGCTAGTACACTTGCTGCTACAATCAAAGTGAAAGATGCTTCAATTAAGTACTAAAGAGTGGGCACACTTATGCAACCATGGCATTGATTTTTTATTTTTTTATTTTTTTTCCTAAAAAAAGATCCATTTGTTTTTTCACTTAAATATTGTTGATCTTATTAAAGGTGACAAATGGTCCGATGTGATTTGTCTCGACTTCAGCCTTTCCATCAACAAAAGTTGAAATTTCAATAAGGGTGGGTAGACTTTTGATATCCACTGTACGTGTTTCTGGAGATCAGGCGAGGGCCAGCACCGTAGGCCCAGTTTTTCCTCGTGTTAACGAGGGACTGGACCGGCGTTCTCCTGCATGTTTTTTTTTAACTCTGTGTGTTTGCAAATCAGTTCCTCTCCATCAGATATGGAGACCCATTCTATCCTGCATTTGCAGTAACCAGGTTTCTGGGACTACAATCGAGACACCCCAGGGTAAGTGCACCCTGCTCCCAGTCAAGACCTTAATATTTATTTGGACTGTGCTCATTTCCAGCTCTGGGGTCATGAATGATTAACCAGGCATCCCCAAGTTCATGAGGGATTGAGTCTTTGAGAAATCCACTTGGGCTGACTTCTATCATTCCCAGCATGCTTCTCCTATGCAGCTCTGGAGTGAGCCAGACTACCTTACTGCTGGCGTGATCGTAATGACCCACGGGTGGCTGATGAGGCAGGAGGTACTGGGCACTTAGTTCCACACTCCTACCCATTTCTGTATCCATAAGCAAACTGCACAACTAAACCACGTCTCTCCCCTTTGATTCCATCCTTGTGACAGCAGTGTAAACTACCCAAGATCCATCACAGTTCTTGTGGTTAAGATGGACCACTTTCCACTAAAGCATTCCTCATATGGACTATACATTTTCATCATGCTTTTTGGGACATGCTAACTTAGACATTGCATGACTTTAAGAGCTATAAGAAAGGGTGTAGATAGTTCAGTATGCGGTGACTATACCATGTACTTGTTTTTTTTCTCCATGTCACATACAGAGCTGTAAATCAAGGCACCTCTTTCTGTTAGTTACGTCTCTGTGGCTGAATAACAAATGGAGGCTGAAGAGGAAATAATGCAGATGAATGGCTAAAGTGAATATTTTCTATTTTCGGTGCCACTAAACGTGTGTGAACTACAAGAGCGCGTCGCTCAGTTCCTCAGGATGCTGTGCCAAGCTAAAAGTGAGAAAGAGAGAGCTACTACATTCACTCCCTCTATCAACCTTCAATTTAGCATCAAGGAAGACGCTGAAGCAAGTTTACAACAAGTGCCACACCATGGATAGAGACAAGGGAAAGAAAGCAGAGTGAAACCACAGTATAAGCACAGTAAAGCACTGAGGGGGAAGGTAAAAATCAACTGCATGGTCTAAGAGTGACATAAAACCTAGGAAAGCTTTTAAAATAGTGCAAATGAACACTGAATAGAATATTCATAAGTGAAACACTGTCCCTTTTTCCATTGACTGGTATTCCAACTCAGATGTGTCATTAAGGCTGCTCAATTAGGCAGGTTCACTAAAGCAGAGGAAGAAAGAAGAGTGGTTCCCAGAGGATTGGATAATGTTTGCCCTAAAGGCACCTGGGCTACTGTTATTAACTCTGCGTTGACAAGATTAAGCCTACATGTTTTTGTCGTCTTTGGAATCAATGCTGAAAAGCTAGCCAGCCCTTGACACACATCCATCTTTTCCTCGATGAGGCTCAGTGTACTGCAGCTCTTTTCGATGATGAACAGCTTTAACAGGCAGATACAGAGAGGCAGGCAACCGCAGTGCTCCTGAAAACTAAGGCCCTGTTTTTAAATAGGAGATGCTTGAAAAAGTTCTATTAGAAAAATACTAATGGGCACAGACTGTATGTGAAGGATCCTGTCCCTTAAATTATTAACTCACTAAAGTAAAACCAACAGGCTCACAGGCATCCCTTTGGGACTCGACTCATCTCCTGAGATATTCCAGCAAAAATCTGGAACTAAGATATTTAATGCCTTCAATAAGAGATTTAATACAACTGTAATTGAATTGCACACTCTCTAACAAACCATTAAAATATTTATAAAAATAAATATTAAAAGAATAGCCGGTAACCAATTTAGCCGGCAATTTAAAAATATATTTCCCTGATGAAATCACTCTTCACTCACAGTTTTGCGAACATTGCCAGGACCTCTCGCTAAATTCTTAAATTCAGGCCTTTCAAGTAACCTCACTCGTGTCTGTGAAGAGAAGCAGCTTCCAGTTCTGGAATGGGCATATCTGTTTCAGGAAGCAGACTGTGCTGCCAGCTTACCAATACGAACAATTAAAATCCCACAGTGCACTTCTTCACAGCATGATGTCAACCCCAGTGTCAAGACATGCATCAACACCACTGAATAAAACCTGCTTTAAAAAGACTTTAATACACTGTCGCTTCATCCTCATATACCGTAAGTCTTGTATCTACATCACTTAGTTTTAGGTTGTTTTCCTGCCTCGGAGATGTGCATTATGATGTACTGATTAACAAGGTTAAGAAAGGAAATGGGATTATATCCTAGGGCAGTTCTCAAAGGTACATCTGTACTTCCAAGTCTCCCCCAGGTTTCAGTTAATGCACTTACCTTGCTTTAAAAATGTCAGAATCAAGATTTCCTGCGCTCATACTCCGATTTCACCATAGTTTACTGTGCAGTACTCTGCTGTGACTGCTGATTCACACAGTGTAAATGCGGCACTCAAAGCAGAGCCTATGTTTGGTGCATCCTAATCCAGAATTCCTGAAAAATTTGCAGAAAAACTGATCAGGACAGAGAGTAGTCTGAACTGCTTAAATGCCAAATGAGTATTGTTTTTTATGTGGCACGCCCCATCAGATGATTACTATCCCTGGTTCCCTGTGCTTCACGGAGAACTCGTTGTGACACATTGCCAGCACAGCTGCTACACTTGTTCACATGCTCAGACACAGCCCACCCCACATTCACAGCGCACGCACACACGTGCAGCCATATATTAGGGGTTCTAGGAGGCGGAGCCCTCATATTTCACATTTGTGTCTACTGGACTATGAAAAAGTGCGCTAAATGACAACATCACCCCTCACAGATGGAGCCTGGCAATCCAAATCTAATTCATTTCCTCCAATAAAACCCTTTCAAGCTGAACATTAGCTTCTATTAGCCCTTCCGCCCCTTATTAGACTGCTTGGTTGGCTAGTTGCACTTTTTATGACGTTTTTACTTATGCATATATATTTTAGATCTTTAAGAGATACCCAAAGTTCGTTTACCCAAGATTAGCAGAGAAGCTGATGCCTTCCACAGAGGTGATTGTTTTCCAATTGGATATGAAACTAATGTTTATGTTCATGTTTCCCACTATTGCTTTTAAGTGGATTATTAAGACTTGAATTCATTAATAAGAAGACTAATCCCTTGTATTAATATAGTGCTTTTCACACAACAAGAAAAGCCACAACAAATGGCTCTTCAAATGGAGGAGGACGCATCTCGCACCGTTCTGCACCAACAGACCAAGAGGAAGAGTGAGACACAGTTTCATCGATTAATTAATGAGGGAAATTTGGGAGATCAGATTGTTCAAGCCTAGAGTGAAATTTAGCCAGGACACAAGGGTTAGCATTCCTCCTCTTACAACCCATATCATAACCATTAGATCTTCACTGACCAGGTAGCAAGGACCTGACATTAACACTTCATTTCAAGATCAGCAGCTCTGATGACACAGAGTCCTCCAGGTCCCCAGTTTTCATCTAGCCCCGACGTGATATTTGTCTTTGAACGCAAAGCTTCAAGTTTTCACTTTTTAATAACCCCCACTTTATTACGAACCTTCCACAGAAATCAAAGCTTTGTGCTTGTCAGCTTCAGAATTGACACTCTTGTGTGAGTGGCATCATTTGTAGCCATACAGGACGAGCCCAGAGCATGTGTCCATGCTCTGAACAGGCTCGAAGCTTCATGAAGATACAAAAGGAAATGTATGTTCTTGACAGGGCAAAACTGTGAGCCTCAGAAAAGGACACCATTTGGCTACTGTCAAAAAGTAGGTATTTGGAACCCCTTGTGGAGGATCCAGAATATTTTTAGCTGCAGCCAGACCAGCCTCCATCTGTATGAGAGGGCAAGATCAGAACCACAGGACCCAGAAAGGTTTGTTAACACAACAGACAAAGCAGAGGAAACCCATTTCCAAATCCTAACTCCTAATCCAACTTCCAAACCCATCTCTCCACTCCCAGTATGAATAAAGAATCCAGCTGAATTTCTTAAAGCAAATAGTTCACTCAGAGGTTCAACGAGCTTAATTAGTCAAACGAGCTCAGTCAAAACAAGAGCAGCACAGGCACAGAGACAGTCCAGGAGTGGGAAACAGGAGCATCGTGCATGACAGTATAGAACAAGACACTTCTAGCTTGTAGAGCACACAAAAACTTTATAGCCCATCGTTGAGAACAGAGGTGAACTTATGAGTGAATTGAAAGTGAGCTGCTTCAGAGCTCGTTATTTCATTAGGGAGACACAAGGTGATTGCTGGGGAGCTGGAGGTGGAGGGCTTTGGCTGCTCATTAAACCGCAATCTGTCAACTTATGTGCTCATTAATGAGATCTTTGAGACATAAGGAAGCTAATGGGAAGGAAAAAGCAGGAAGCAAAGTTAATTTACGGTTTACTGTCAATGCTTTATCTTCTGTTTGTGCACATAAAGCAATATGTGAAATCATCTTTGCTCTGAAGCCAACACTGAGAGGCACAGCAGGGCCAGCACAAAGGTAATGTAACTTTGGCTCTATGGATACAGATAAAAGATACAATACTGTATATGTAAAAAAAAAACATTATATAAAGTTAATCATTCAGAGGGGCAGGTTAAGCAATATAGCTTCTGGTCTAAGTAATGTTGCAAACCATTCATAATTTCACAGATGGTAGACAAAAGTCCAGTTCGGACTTTCTTAAATTCTTTCAGTGGAAAAAGAAGTGGACAAATTTGGATCAAAACGAGGAAGCAGCTGTGAACTGAGACACAAGGGCAGTTTGTGGTGGGAGTTGATGACACAGGAAATGGGGAGGCTGGGACAGGATGTGACACGTGGAGTGAAGTGGGACACTCCCACCCCTGCCCAACTGTCTTTTTCACTCAAGAGGGAGATAAATCATGGGAGAGAAGAGAGGAGCAGACAGAAAAAAGCCCGACACTTCAGGCCAGTGGAAGACTTGCCAAGTGCCGCTGGGATTCGGAAGGTTCAAGTCAACGGATGACCCTGGCTTGACGTGACATTTGAATGTTTCTTGTGGCTTGTCGGGTTCTGGTGTATCTTGCGCCACTGTACGGAGAGCTACAACCGTCCTCCATTCGATAACGACTCTGCTGAGGGCCTCACAGCTTGAGAACCGGCAGACGGCTCAGCAGGGCTTGAATCGGAGGGCGTGCTCGTTGTCTTTGTGTCTGCAGCCATGACGAATCCATTTAAGAAAAACAGTCCATTCGAAGGAACAAGCAAAGGTTTATTCCCTGCTGAAAAGAGAAGAAATGACACCCAACGTTTCGGCTGCGGATGCTTCTTTGGGTGTGTCAATCTGAATCCGGGAAAGGATCAATGTGTACATCTCAAAAATGTTACGTCGGCTACACTGAGCCTCGTGAAGAAGACTTCTGAAAAATAAACAACAGCCCTGGGTTTTGGAGAGAAAATAGAAATGTTCTCAAGCAGGATAAAAAGATAAGAGGGGGAGGATGGAGAGCACTACCTACGCACATTCAGGCAGGTACGCATCCAGCAGATCTCTTGTTTTCTGTTAAACCGAGGTCACTCTTCTGCCTTATCAGCACTCTGAATAAAAATCAGTTACCATAACAACCTGTTTAATATTGCAAAGCTCTCCAAGGAGCTTTGCAGCTTGAACAGCTTGATGGCTGTTTTTTTAAAAAAAGAAATCCTCCATTCTTTTCAGTAAAGAAGATGGGGAAGATCGCACTGACATTCACCATAGAGGGTTCTTGCACAGGCACTGTAGTGCCCAGTTACAGTTTCACCTGGGTAGAGTTCATTAGACTGAGGACCCCTTTCATGCTGTGCTTTAACAGGTTGTTTTCTGGGAAACTTTGAATGCCGAGACTAACACAATCTCCCACCTGTGCAGATTCCAGATTCCAAACTGCTGTCTACTTTGTCAGCTTCGTAACTTTTTGGTTTTGGCGATTCACACTCTAAATGAGAAAACCTGCATATTCCAGGAGTGTTGCAAAAGAGGAAAAAAAAAAGATGGTCGTGTAGCACAAACTATGAAATTGATGTCAGCGGGCACAGAATGATTGGCAGTCTTCTTGATTGGCACTTCTATTTTTTTTCCCCCCAGTTCTCTCTCAGCTCACAGCTTGTGCAAACCACACATCCGCACACAGGAAAAGGCTGAGAAAGTGAAGACTCCTCTGACCTGCCCACTTTCCAGCCACTCCAGTCATAGGAACCACAGCCCCCTAGAGGAGAATTAACACTGCCTGGAGAGGGAGTGCCTCCATAACCAAGAGTACAATGTTCCTGCAAGCACCCAGTGTCACCCAGAGCAGGGTGAATCCAGTCTGTCGAGAGTCCTACAGCTAATAGACTAGTGGTACAATCCAAGCTTGAACTTGCAGCACCTAGACCACAGAACTCAACCTATACTCCGGTGAGCACATTTACCCACCGGGACCTGTGGAAGGGTTTTTAACATCCTTGGCTCTGATATTTAAGAAGTCTAAGCAGATCTTGTGGCCACCAACCACCTGCCGTTTTAAAGAAGAGGCAGAGAACAGCACAGATGACCATGGTGCTAGAATTCACAGAAATGTGCAAACCATTTCTTTCTCTGGTATTTATGGCGTTACATGTTTTTTTTTAGTTTGTGGTAATTTTCTTAACTGGGTTTCAGAATGGACAACAAGATGGCAACCGTACTCCACACAGCACACACTCGGCAACTGTAGGTAGACAATGGCAAACAGCCAACTCAAAACTGGCATGAGTTTACAGTGGATTAGGGAGAATGTGAATAAAAGGTTTCTCATTTGTCACTTTCAAATGACTTTATAGGATAAAATGATGGGAACAGTGTTTCCATTATGAAGCAACTTTGCTTGAAAACGCCACAACAAGGCCTGAAATGACTAAACCATTCCTTGAAATGTACACTTCTGTAGAGAATGGAAGTCATCACAACATTTTCTTGCTGTTTACTGCATTAAGTACGGGAACAAATGTGTGTTGGCGATATAACAAATGGCCTGCCTTTCTGATTCATTTACTGTACCTCAAACAGGTCGTACTTTCAATCCCCCATTTAGAAAAGCAAACACAACTGTCTTCACAGTACATGAATTTTGATTATTAATGAAAGCTCTGTAGAAAAACAGCAGGTTCTTAGTCAATAACAGAAAACACTACCTATATTTCATGTTTATTTTGTGAGTGTGCACAAGCGCAGTTTACCCCTCATTTAACACAGTTCATGGAATAAATATTAGTTGCCTGTCACATATTCATGACTTTATAAATCCCAGACTGCATCGTGGCTGTCTGTGAAAGTACCAGAAAGATTCATTTGCCTTTTTTAATGTCTGAGGCACGCACACCACCGGCGTATTCTTTGGAAGAGGAAAGCTGGCAGTCTGACAGAAAACTACAGGGATATGACATCGGCCAGGACCCCCTACGTCCCTTCTGAAAAATCCCATCCCATTCTGGACTGCGGGCCGTGGACTTTTGGAGCAAACCCAGTGTCGGGAGAGACACAGCACGGCTACAGGGAGACTGACCTTGAAAAGACGGAGCCACAGCAGAGCCTGGGCTGCCTGACTCGATCCGGCTGACTGTCAGGTCACTCTCCACACCTCCCCTTTTGTTCAGCATGCAGGTGTAGACCGTGGAGCCTGAGGAGGAGATCAGAGGACTTTGTTTTCCTACAACGTCGGAATAAAACTAGCCTAAAAAAAAGCAAGTGCCTAGAGGCCAGAGTTGGTGTTGTATCCCCTCCATCAGCAAAGCCTCACAGTGCAGAAACATTCGAGCTCCCCCTGCTCCATACTCCCACAGCTCTGAGAAGCCACTTCCAAACTGACAATCGCATAACATCCCCAAAGTTTATCAGTACAGTATGTCCGGTACTGTGGTATCCAGAGATTTGAAACTATCCTTAACACTTCTGTGGAGCCATAGCAGCTCAGACAGCAAGGGCGTCTGATAGCTTCAATCCCAGGTAGGGGGGAAAGATGTAGCTCTAATTCCTTACAGACAACTCCCAGGTCCACTCAGCCTGCATTCCAAATGAGTACCGGGGGTTAATCCTTCTGGGGGTAATAGGCCGGCCGGAGTGTGATGCTGACCACATCACCTCCACCTCCAGTGTCACATGGTCAAGAAAAATAGTGGCCCTTGCCCCCCGTTCCCCCATGGGCCCTGATGGCCTGAAAAGGGGACCTACCTACCTTAACACGTCTGGTGGCCTGCATCTGGTATACTGATGGCTCTTTGTCACAAAGCACTACGAGTGCTTTTATAGACCTCTAGACTGGGGTAAGAGCACTGTTAGACTGGGGCGCGTTCTGTGCATATGCAATTCAAGTTGCTTGCAGCTTTCCTATGTAAATTGGTTGTGCTGCAGGACTGAACTAAAGGGATCAGCCAACACAGGGATTTACCTGACAGGTGGCTTCCCAGCTGGCTGAGACACACTTCTTCTATGGGCACTCTGCTTTCTGTAGAGCTGTGTGCCCTGTGCCCTGATCCTACAGCTACCCTCTGCCACTCTGGATTTATGCTAACTGCTTGCAGGTGTCCTGAATAGATTATTCAGACCCCTCATTTGCATTCAAGGCCCTAGAAAAGATGCAGGATGAAGGTTTTTGTTTCACTAGGTTTTAGTTTTCAAATGCGAGACCACATTTTGCTGAACAAGGACCGTCAAGTCTCGCCAAGACATTCTGTCATTAAAAGTCCTCAGGAAAAGCACACGTATACACCACGAGTTACCACACAATATTATTCTATTCTTTCAAAGCTCGGATTTTATGTCTGAATTTCCCCACAACTCAGCCGAGCAAGGAAAGAAATGACTATCACTGAATTATGCATCACCCTAACTGGCCGATGTCACTTTAACCAAAGGCAAGTGGCTACTCAATTAACGAACAGCATGTAACTTTTTACTGAATTCATCTGTAACAAATTGGGCTCACTGAATATTAAAATTTCACTTTCGGAAGTCGGGGCACGGTTCACTTAGCAAAAGACGGGAAAGATTACAACAGTGCGTCTCGCCAAACCGTGAGGAGTTCTACTGTATGTAGGGTAAAATACCGTTTCTTTTAACCCTACTAATTCTTAATAACTCAGATATGTTCCCTCACTAATCTCAAACAGTTCACACCTGGGGAGTGAGGTCTTTATTTCCCCAAACACTGACTCATGTTAGGGATGCATTCAAACATTTATTTCCTCCACCGTTCAAATGGGTTTACGAGCTGCAAAATCCGCAGAAGGAAGCGGTATGAAAGATCTATGGAATTTTGAAATTAGGCGCGGAAGGAAATTGATAACACAAGGTGCACGTGGCACAAAGGAAAGACCTGCCAGTGGGAAAATGACATTTCATTTATAAACTGTGCATATCAGCACTAGTTTTACAAATACAAAAAAAAAACAGTACCTCAGTTTTTCATTTCGATTAGAATGCACTTTGCAAGTCATGGCTCCACCGAGCTGTTAGAAACACAATTTTCATGAACCAAGAAGCAAATTCTCCTTGAAAAATGTGATTTTTTTTTTTCCCCATTTTCCTGTCGTGCTGGACCTGCAACTCACCCACAGGTTTATAAACCTCCGCTGAAAAGAGCCAGTCTGCTGCTTTCTTGGCATCAGGCCCCAGCAGGAAGAATTTGCCAAAGTAAGACATGTTGAACACAGCCACAGCGTTCCTGCACGTCAGGCACTCATTCTTGATCTGAAACCAAGAGGAGGTTAGCTTTTGTGACCAAAAAAATTGTGACCAAATTATGAGGAATACACAGACAGGATAAATACTGATTCATTTTAGTCATGAACACAGAGGATTACACAAGGTGACAAAATCAATCCAGTAGATTTGAAGTTCAGCAGCTGTGAGCCTGGTCAGTACCTGGATGGGAGGCTCCTGGGAAAAACTAAGGTTGCTGTTGGAAGAGGTGTTAGTGGGGCCAGCAGGGGTCGCTCACCCTGCAGTCTGTGTGGGTCCTAATGCCGCAGTACAGTGACAGAGACACTATACTGTTAAAAAAAGGTGCCGTCCTTTGGATGAGATGTTAAACCGAGATCCTGACTCTCCATGGTCATTTAAAATCCCATGGTGTTTCTTGAAAACAGTAGGGGTGTCCTGGCTAAATTTATCCCCCCGGCCTTTACCAGTCACGGCCTCCTGATAACCCCCATCTATAAACTGGCTTCATCACTCTGTTTTCCTCCTGACTGATAGCTGGTGTGTGGTGAGTGTTCTAGTGCACTCTGGCTGCCGTAACATCATCCACATGGGGCTGCACATTGGTGGTGTTAGTGGGATTCCCCATTACCTGTAAAGCACTTTGAGTGGAGTGTCCAGAAAAGCACTATATAAGTGTAAGGAATTATTATAGTTATTCAATAAGCCCTAAATAGGGTGCAAACTAAAAGGGGAGACCTGGGATTGTATTTTTGCCCACAAGCTGCACCGGTAGCTCGCACTCACCACGTCATGATGAGGTGGGAAATCAAATGTATACTCTTTCCCCAGGAGGTCCTTGTACTTGTAGTGGTGGTTTTTGGAAACGTCGTAGGCCCCGTAGTAATCGTAGTCCAAAACCTGTCGTCACGGCCAACACAAGAGAGTCAGGCTTTCAGAACTGCCAACTGCACTACCATTTCAAAGGCCAACCAAGCCACAGATCTGGTGCCATTGTGTGGACCAGTGCCTGTCTATGCCCCCAGTATAAGATCAGTGAGCACTGACGTATCTCAGTGGATGTCATAAGAGGAATCAAGCACTTCCACTGCTGAATTCCATACTGTTGCATAGTTACCACCTATCACAACAGGGTAAAGAAGACCAACAGCTACAACTCTATGCTTCAGTTCTGGTTGTCTTGGCTTTTAACGTGTTACGATGTGACTAAAACAGGGAGGGCCTGATGCACAGTAACCTGGAGTGTCTTGGAGTGGATTGTGGTGGAATATCTCAAGAGGAAAGGAGAACTGTCTGCCGAGAATGAAGGAATGTGCTGGAGATGTGCTTACCGGGGCAGGGGCTTCACGATTAAACCAGCCTGGGCGCTCCCAGCCATGCCTCTCCTGGAAGACGCAGCCCTGAGACAGCAGCTCCTGCAGGATGGAAGAGGAGATGCAGTATAGATTTCCGAGACCGCTTTTAAGAGGCGGATGTCGAGCAAGAGACAACAGGGGAATGGAAAGAGGTCCTTGCCAACCAAAAACGTTCAGAAGCCATCCTGCTCCACAAAATGCCAAAGAAAATGATCAGATTTATACAGTGGTAGGACTCCACAAGGAGCATCTAAGCATGTGGAAAACGTACATCGTACACAGAGAAGGATATTTTGGAAAAATAGGTCTTCAAAAAACATGCCACAAATATATCACTGGGGATTTCTGACGGATTTCTGATTTCTCACAGCAAATAAATCAGATTATCACATCTCAGTGCACTATGGATGTTAAACAAGATGTCACTTTAAGCCAAGAGTACGGCTTTAAATACCCAAGAGTAGATGGCTGCTCACTACTCATGTAGTGTAGGGTCATGTTAAGGTCACAGCTGGCCTTTGTGCTCATGACATCCTGCGGTGACCTTTGAGTGTCTGGAGAGCATGAAATCAGTGACGAGCTGCATTAAAACTCCAATAAAGTCTCAATGGGAAAAGGCTGTCACTCGAAACATGACCCAGATGTTTAAGTGGCTGAGTGACTGAGGGCCGCTGGAACCCGGTGACACTGCTGTGTGATGTCACAGGGAAGAAGGCCACCTCCCCTTGGAGGAGGCTGCTCTAGAAGTGTGCGAGCTTCACAGTTCAGCATCACAGAAAAGTGGGAGGCTTTTAACCTCCTATATGTACAGGTACAGTATATATAACATGCAGCTATATCACCCTACAACTCACACCTGGCAGTCCCACTGAGCGCTCAGCAGGTGTGAGCCTGCCCAGTACCTGGATGGGAGACCTCCTGGGAAAAACTAAAGCTGCTGCTGGAAGAGGTGTTAGTGGGGCCAGCAGGGGGCGCTCACCCTGCGGTCTGTGTGGGTCCTAATGCCCCAGTATAGTGACGGGACACTATACTGTAAAAAAAAAAGATGCCGTCCTTTCAATGAGATGTTAAACCGAGGTCCTGACTCTCTGTGGTCATTAAAAATCCCAGGGCGTTTCTCAAAAAGAGGAGGGGTGTTACCCTGGTGCCCTGGCCAAATTTCCCATTGACCTTTACCAGTCATGGCCTCCTAATAATCCCCATCTCTGAACTGGCTCCATCACTTCTGCTCTCCTCCCCACTGAGAGCTGGTGTGTGGGGAGCGGACTGGTGCACTCTGGCTGCCGTCGCAACATCCAGGTGGGGCTGCACACTGGTAGTGGAGGGGATCCCCATTACCTGTAAAGTGCTTTGAGTGAAATGCCCCAAAAAGTGCTATGTAAGTTTAAGGAATGAAGATCACCTTATTATTATTATTAATCTACGATATCTGTTGTGTGAATTGGGGCAGCCATCGATAAATGATTATCAGTGCGAAACTGAGCATTGAAAACTGCTGCACAAACTACTGGGAGGGGAAATCACCTACTGGGGGGTCTCAACATTCGTAGAATTCATGGCAGAGAACCATCGTAAATTTGCATATAACCAAGTTCACCCCCATACCATCACATACTGCAGTATACACTGCATGGTGAAACGAAATACCGTACATTATGTTATCCTCCCTAAGATGATAATTCAAGTACAAATGCATTGGCTTTAACATTGATCAATTTAAACTAACGACAACAACAATCACAGTAATCCACTTTAGTAAACATGAATTCCTCCTCCGTGAGCAGTGGATGCCTGCCCTTTATCTCTGCTGTAAAGCTCCCCAGCTGTAAAATCATCTCCAGTCTGTCATTTCTGATGCTGTAGACACAGGACCGAGAGAGTTCATTGCAATTCAAAAACATGACCTCGTTTGGTGTGGATGCTGGGTAGTTGGTACTTGGGCAGTGGGCAGAGGGGTGTTCATCAGCTAAAATCATCTCGCGATCCTAGTCTGTGGCGCAGCTCATTTGAAAGCTGCGGTTAACAGCCTTCAGCTCGGTTTCATTCCACTCTACTCCTCTTCCTTCCGAGACCCAGTCGGCCAGATCAAACCGCGCCAAAGCACATCAGCGGATGTTCAATTTGCAGATGTCAAGACCCTACTGTACAGTGATTGCGGAGCACCAGAGTTATGAATCCCATTAAAAATGCAGATTTGCTCTTACATTACCCATCCTTGCACTTAAACATACATGCACTGTCTTGCTCTATATAGCACTGGTGCAATATTTCTACCTCACATCTGGCCCAGTTCTGTCGCAAGAAATTTACTGGGACCTCCTGCCAGTTTTAATGAGATGTACTGTAAAACATTTCAAGTCCACGGTTCCCTTAAATAACACTTGCCTAAACAGCCATAAGGATCTTTAAAGTGACTTTAATATTTCAGCTCCATCCTTCTCTATTAATAAAGCAGTGGATGAAATAGGAACCGATCATTAACTACTGTACAGTATAAGCACAGTTGGGTACACAGCTCTAACAAGATCCTTGACTTTAACTAAAGATTAAGTTTCTGCATTTGGTTAAAGGATTCTATATGACACTTCTCCCATGGGCTTACACCCTTTCTATTTTTGAAAAACGCACAACATCAGACACCTACTGTACTTTAAAGACTTTCTGATAAGTCCAAGCCTGTGAAACATCCTGCACTTTGCAAATTAAATATTTGCACTTGTAGATGGATCGAAGTACTTTAATGCAAAAAGATTGATGTCCACCTCACAGACGCACAGATCCACTACTTTGTCATCTGACCAGACTAAAATTTATTATTTAATAATTAACTTTACTATTACTAACTCAAAATGAATTTTATTATGGCATTTTTGAGCCCCCCCCCCCCCCAATATACTGTATAAATTTTGGAAAAGAACCAATCAGAACTCAATCCATTCTCTTTTCAACATCTGATATCCCTGATACATATCTCTGACACATTTTGATTTTCTGAACAAAGAAAAAAAAGCAGTTGGGAGGGAAAATAAGCAAAATGAACAAATGACAATTTCTACAAAGTATTACAAAAATGTGCATATGATCCAAAAGTGACCATTTAGCCTTATAACAGAAACAAGAAAGAGACTATGTTTGTTTGTTTTTATACCGTAGCTCTTTCTAGGACAACTCAACAACACCTTACCAGAGAGGGATTGGGCTGGCTGTGTGCACAACAACGACACAGTCTGGTGTCTAGGATGAGGGCAGAGGCTGGATGAGTGAGCTTCGTCTTTGAAAGCATGCTAGGATCATAAGAAATACCACATCTGATGCATGTGACAATCAAGGAAGGTTATATACACATTCTATCCTTCTTGTCTGATTCTTGGCTGAAGGCAGCTGTCAACACTGGTCTGCTGGACAATTTTTACAAGTGAATTGGTGCTGAGGATATGAACCACACACAGCTCAGACAGAGAACATCATACCAGCAGACTTTGTGTTTCGGACTGAATTAGTCCAGGGGGGCATGACTTTGTTGGGCGATTAGTACGAGTGATCTGGCAGCAAAATCACCCCTCATCTCTACAACATCAGCTTTAAAATGTATGGACAGTCATACCACTTTTAACCATCAGTCAACCTGAAACCTGGAACCTGAAAATAACCAGTAGATTTTTCCTGGTGTAAGAAGAAAGCACATGATCACAATTTCCTACAACTGACGAGCAGAAAAAATGATATGAGACAGAACTAGATAAGCATAAGAAAAATGTGAGGACAACTATCGTTATTAAATCTTGGTTCACTGGATGTGACTGATAGAACTGTACTTCTTTAAATATAGCTATACATTTTTCCTCTGAAATAAGAATCAGCACGAAGCTCAAAGCAATAATGCTTTCAAGGATGCATACAGTATACATCACTTGGCTCAAACACAAATGCATTTAAAACTGACATTGCACTAAACAAGCTAGCCAGCCCAAGACTAACATCAAAGTCCAGTTGCAGGTTTGTCAAAAACCTTATCCTGACAAAAAGTTTTGCAAGATAAGATATCGGGACGGCTAGAAAGTTGCTGGATCACGCCCAGGATGTGTCACTCAGTGACTAGGTTTCCACTAGTGATGACACACGACTTAAATCTGACTGGCAAGGAGTAATGTGTGCCTTCCTGTAAGTCTCTTGTGAACGTGTGGACTTATCTGTGAGAGCTGATATAAAGAAAATACTGCACTGTTTCCATTCCCACCTGAGCTGGTACTAAGACCCAATGTGAGAGACTCAAGCTTTTTCAAGAACGCAAATTCTATAACACATGAAAAAATAAAAATACACTATACTGTACTATAATACCATTTCTAAATATCATTTCTGTACTAAAGCACATCAATACCATGAATAATTATCTAGGTTTTGTGGAAGTCCTAACCCTAACCCTAGCTAAGGATTAAGGTTAGGACCTAAGGACTTTCTGAGAGGAGGAGTTTCACTCATTTAAGAGGAAAATACACTTCACTCAATCAAAACATAAACCTAAAGTGACAAAGCACCGAAGCCAAACTGAAGAGATCATATAAAAAATGGCAGAATTTTGTTAATCACATTTGTTGTGTTGAATGGTGTTCTCACTGAGCCTGGTATCAGGTTTAGCTATGGTAAAAGGCTGGAAAACCTAATAAATTATGGTTTAATTTAAAAAAAATAGCTCAACATTTAACACAAAATGTTAGAACTTTGATTAGTGTCATCAATTTCTTCCAAACGTTTGATTTTTGGGCAAATTAGACAAAATTCCGCTTCAGGACAGTGCACTGTATAGGGCCATCCAATATATGTCCAGAAAAAAATGTTCAGATAACATTGATATAACACCATTCCTAAATATCATTTCTGTCCTAAAGCACAGCAATACCATCAAAAACAGTCTACGTTTTGTGGATTCCTAACCCTAACCCTAGCTGGGGATTTGGGTTAGGGTTAGGGTTCAGACCTTCTTGAGAGGATCCACAGTCTTCCACTCATTTCAGCACAAAATATACTTCACTGCATGAAAACATAAACCTAAAGTGACCAAGCATCCAAGCCAAACTCAAGAGAACATATCCAAAATGGCAGAATTTTCTTTTTGGACCAGTACACTGCTAATCGGATCTGTTGTGTTGAATGGTGTTTTCACTGAGCCTGGTATCAGGTTTAGCTACGGTAAAAGGCTGGAAAACCTAATAAATTATGGTTTAATTTCTAAAAAATACCTCTACATTTAACACAAAATGCTAGAAGTTTGATTAGTGTCATCAATTTCTTCCAAACTTTGGATTTTGTGGCAAATTCGACAAAATTCCCCTTCAGGACAGTGCACTGTATAGGGCCATCCAGTATATGTCCGGAAAAAAAATGTTCAGATAACATTGATATAACACCATTCCTAAATATCATTTCTGTCCTACAGCACAGCAATACCATCAAAAACAGTCTACGTTTTGTGGATTCCTAACCCTAACCCTAGCTGGGGATTTGGGTTAGGGTTAGGGTTCAGACCTTCTTGAGAGGATCCACAGTCTTCCACTCATTTCAGCACAAAATATACTTCACTGCATGAAAACATAAACCTAAAGTGACCAAGCATCCAAGCCAAACTCAAGAGAACATATCCAAAATGGCAGAATTTTATTTTTGGACAAGTACACTGCTATTCGGATCTGTTGTGTTGAATGGTGTTCTCATTGAGCCTGCTATCAGGTTTAGCTACGGTAAAAGGCTGGAAAACCTAATAAATTATGGTTGAATTTCTAAAAAATACCTCTACATTTAACACAAAATGCTAGAAATTTGATTACTGTCATCAATTTCTTCTAAACTTTGGATTTTGGGGCAAATTCGACAAAATACCCCTTCAGGACAGTGCACTGTATAGGGCCATCCAGTACATGTCCGGAAAAAAAATGTTCAGATAACATTGATATAACACCATTCCTAAATATCATTTCTGTCCTAAAGCACAGCAATACCATCAAAAACAGTCCACGTTTTGTGGATTCCTAACCCTAACCCTAGCTGGGGATTTGGGTTAGGGTTAGGGTTCAGACCTTCTTGAGAGGATCCACAGTCTTCCACTCATTTCAGCACAAAATATACTTCACTGCATGAAAACATAAACCTAAAGTGACCAAGCATCCAAGCCAAACTCAAGAGAACATATACAAAATGGCAGAATTTTCTTTTTGGACAAGTATACTGCTAATCGGAACTGTTGTGTTGAATGGTGTTCTCACTGAGCCTGGTATCAGGTTTAGGTACAGTTAAAGGCTGGAAAACCTAATAAATTATGGTTTAATTTCTAAAAAATACCTCTACATTTAACACAAAATGCTAGAAATTTGATTAGTGTCATCAATTTCTTCTAAACTTTGGATTTTGGGGCAAATTCGACAAAATACCCCTTCAGGACAGTGCACTGTATAGGGCCATCCAGTATATGTCCGGAAAAAAAATGTTCAGATAACATTGATATAACACCATTCCTAAATATCATTTCTGTCCTAAAGCACAGCAATACCATCAAAAAAAGTCTACGTTTTGTGGATTCCTAACCCTAACCCTAGCTGGGGATTTGGGTTAGGGTTAGGGTTCAGACCTTCTTGAGAGGATCCACAGTCTTCCACTCATTTCAGCACAAAATATACTTCACTGCATGAAAACATAAACCTAAAGTGACCAAGCATCCAAGCCAAACTCAAGAGAACATATACAAAATGGCAGAATTTTCTTTTTGGACAAGTATACTGCTAATCGGAACTGTTGTGTTGAATGGTGTTCTCACTGAGCCTGGTATCAGGTTTAGCTACGGTAAAAGGCTGGAAAACCTAATAAATTATGGTTTAATTTCTAAAAAATACCTCTACATTTAACACAAAATGCTAGAAGTTTGATTAGTGTCATCAATTTCTTCCAAACTTTGGATTTTGGGGCAAATTCGACAAAATTCCCCTTCAGGACAGTGCACTGTATAGGCCAATCCAGGATATGTCCGGAAAAAAAATGTTCAGATAACATTGATATAACACCATTCCTAAATATCATTTCTGTCCTAAAGCACAACAATACCATCAAAAACAGTCTACGTTTTGTGGATTCCTAACCCTAACCCTAGCTGGGGATTTGGGTTAGGGTTAGGGTTCAGACCTTCTTGAGAGGATCCACAGTCTTCCACTCATTTCAGCACAAAATATACTTCACTGCATGAAATATAAATCTAAAGTGACCAAGCATCCAAGCCAAACTCAAGAGAACATATCCAAAATGGCACAATTTTCTTTTTGGACAAGTACACTGCTAATCGGATCTGTTGTGTTGAATGGTGTTCTCACTGAGGCTGGTATCAGGTTTAGCTACGGTAAAAGGCTGGAAAACCTAATAAATTATGGTTTAATTTCTAAAAAATACCTCTACATTTAACACAAAATGCTAGAAGTTTGATTAGTGTCATCAATTTCTTCCAAACTTTGGATTTTGGGGCAAATTCGACAAAATTCCCCTTCAGGACAGTGCACTGTATAGGGCCATCCTGTATATGTCCGGAAAAAAAATGTTCAGATAACATTGATATAACACCATTCCTAAATATCATTTCTGTCCTAAAGCACAGCAATACCATCAAAAACAGTCTACGTTTTGTGGATTCCTAACCCTAACCCTAGCTGGGGATTTGGGTTAGGGTTAGGGTTCAGACCTTCTTGAGAGGATCCACAGTCTTCCACTCATTTCAGCACAAAATATACTTCACTGCATGAAAACATAAACCTAAAGTGACCAAGCATCCAAGCCAAACTCAAGAGAACATATCCAAAATGGCAGAATTTTCTTTTTGGACAAGTATACTGCTAATCGGAACTGTTGTGTTGAATGGTGTTCTCACTGAGCCTGGTATCAGGTTTAGCTACGGTAAAAGGCTGGAAAACCTAATAAATTATGGTTTAATTTCTAAAAAATACCTCTACATTTAACACAAAATGCTAGAAGTTTGATTAGTGTCATCAATTTCTTCCAAACTTTGGATTTTGGGGCAAATTCGACAAAATTCCCCTTCAGGACAGTGCACTTTATAGGGCCATCCAGTATATGTCCGGAAAAAAAATGTTCAGATAACATTGATATAACACCATTCCTAAATATCATTTCTGTCCTAAAGCACAGCAATACAATCAAAAACAGTCTACGTTTTGTGGATTCCTAACCCTAACCCTAGCTGGGGATTTGGTTTAGGGTTAGGGTTCAGACCTTCTTGAGAGGATCCACAGTCTTCCACTCATTTCAGCACAAAATATACTTCACTGCATGAAAACATAAACCTAAAGTGACCAAGCATCCAAGCCAAACTCAAGAGAACATATCCAAAATGGCACAATTTTCTTTTTGGTCAAGTATACTGTTAATTGGATCTGTTGTGTTGAATGGTGTTCTCACTGAGCCTGGTATCAGGGTTAGCTAAGGTAAAAGGCTGGAAAACCTAATAAATTATGGTTTACTTTCTAAGAAAAACCTGTACATTTAATACAAAATGCTAGAACTTTGATTAGTGTCATCAATTTCTTCCAAACTTTGGATTTTTGGGCAAATTTGATAAAATTCCCCTTCAGGACAGTGCACTGTATAGGGCCATCCAGTATATGTCCGGAAAAATAATGTTCAGATAACATTGATATAACACCATTCCTAAATATCATTTCTGTCCTACAGCACAGCAATACCATCAAAAACAGTCTACGTTTTGTGGATTCCTAACCCTAACCCTAGCTGGGGATTTGGGTTAGGGTTAGGGTGTAGACCTTCTTGAGATGATCCACAGTCTTCCACTCATTTCAGCACAAAATATACTTCACTGCATGAAAACATAAACCTAAAGTGACCAAGCATCCAAGCCAAACTCAAGAGAACATATCCAAAATGGCACAATTTTCTTTTTGGACAAGTACACTGCTAATCGGATCTGTTGTGTTGAATGGTGTTCTCACTGAGGCTGGTATCAGGTTTAGCTACGGTAAAAGGCTGGAAAACCTAATAAATTATGGTTTAATTTCTAAAAAATACCTCTACATTTAACACAAAATGCTAGAAGTTTGATTAGTGTCATCAATTTCTTCCAAACTTTGGATTTTGGGGCAAATTCGACAAAATTCACCTTCAGGACAGTGCACTGTATAGGGCCATCCAGTATATGTCCGGAAAAATAATGTTCAGATAACATTGATATAACACCATTCCTAAATATCATTTCTGTCCTACAGCACAGCAATACCATCAAAAACAGTCTACGTTTTGTGGATTCCTAACCCTAACCCTAGCTGGGGATTTGGGTTAGGGTTAGGGTGTAGACCTTCTTGAGATGATCCACAGTCTTCCACTCATTTCAGCACAAAATATACTTCACTGCATGAAAACATAAACCTAAAGTGACCAAGCATCCAAGCCAAACTCAAGAGAACATATCCAAAATGGCACAATTTTCTTTTTGGACAAGTACACTGCTAATCGGATCTGTTGTGTTGAATGGTGTTCTCATTGAGCCTGCTATCAGGTTTAGCTACGGTAAAAGGCTGGAAAACCTAATAAATTATGGTTTAATTTTTAAAAAATACCTCTACATTTAACACAAAATGCTAGAAGTTTGATTAGTGTCATCAATTTCTTCCAAACTTTGGATTTTGGGGCAAATTCGACAAAATTCCCCTTCAGGACAGTGCACTGTATAGGGCCATCCAGTATATGTCAGGAAAAAAAATGTTCAGATAACATTGATATAACACCATTCCTAAATATCATTTCTGTCCTAAAGCACAACAATACCATCAAAAACAGTCTACGTTTTGTGGATTCCTAACCCTAACCCTAGCTGGGGATTTGGGTTAGGGTTAGGGTTCAGACCTTCTTGAGAGGATCCACAGTCTTCCACTCATTTCAGCACAAAATATACTTCACTGCATGAAATATAAATCTAAAGTGACCAAGCATCCAAGCCAAACTCAAGAGAACATATCCAAAATGGCACAATTTTCTTTTTGGACAAGTACACTGCTAATCGGATCTGTTGTGTTGAATGGTGTTCTCACTGAGGCTGGTATCAGGTTTAGCTACGGTAAAAGGCTGGAAAACCTAATAAATTATGGTTTAATTTCTAAAAAATACCTCTACATTTAACACAAAATGCTAGAAGTTTGATTAGTGTCATCAATTTCTTCCAAACTTTGGATTTTGGGGCAAATTCGACAAAATTCACCTTCAGGACAGTGCACTGTATAGGGCCATCCTGTATATGTCCGGAAAAAAAATGTTCAGATAACATTGATATAACACCATTCCTAAAATATCATTTCTGTCCTAAAGCACAGCAATACCATCAAAAACAGTCTACGTTTTGTGGATTCCTAACCCTAACCCTAGCTGGGGATTTGGGTTAGGGTTAGGGTTCAGACCTTCTTGAGAGGATCCACAGTCTTCCACTCATTTCAGCACAAAATATACTTCACTGCATGAAAACATAAACCTAAAGTGACCAAGCATCCAAGCCAAACTCAAGAGAACATATCCAAAATGGCAGAATTTTCTTTTTGGACAAGTATACTGCTAATCGGAACTGTTGTGTTGAATGGTGTTCTCACTGAGCCTGGTATCAGGTTTAGCTACGGTAAAAGGCTGGAAAACCTAATAAATTATGGTTTAATTTCTAAAAAATACCTCTACATTTAACACAAAATGCTAGAAGTTTGATTAGTGTCATCAATTTCTTCCAAACTTTGGATTTTGGGGCAAATTCGACAAAATTCCCCTTCAGGACAGTGCACTTTATAGGGCCATCCAGTATATGTCCGGAAAAAAAATGTTCAGATAACATTGATATAACACCATTCCTAAATATCATTTCTGTCCTAAAGCACAGCAATACAATCAAAAACAGTCTACGTTTTGTGGATTCCTAACCCTAACCCTAGCTGGGGATTTGGTTTAGGGTTAGGGTTCAGACCTTCTTGAGAGGATCCACAGTCTTCCACTCATTTCAGCACAAAATATACTTCACTGCATGAAAACATAAACCTAAAGTGACCAAGCATCCAAGCCAAACTCAAGAGAACATATCCAAAATGGCACAATTTTCTTTTTGGTCAAGTATACTGTTAATCGGATCTGTTGTGTTGAATGGTGTTCTCACTGAGCCTGGTATCAGGGTTAGCTAAGGTAAAAGGCTGGAAAACCTAATAAATTATGGTTTACTTTCCAAGAAAAACCTATACATTTAATACAAAATGCTAGAACTTTGATTAGTGTCATCAATTTCTTCCAAACTTTGGATTTTGGGGCAAATTTGATAAAATTCCCCTTCAGGACAGTGCACTGTATAGGGCCATCCAGTATATGTCCGGAAAAATAATGTTCAGATAACATTGATATAACACCATTCCTAAATATCATTTCTGTCCTACAGCACAGCAATACCATCAAAAACAGTCTACGTTTTGTGGATTCCTAACCCTAACCCTAGCTGGGGATTTGGGTTAGGGTTAGGGTGTAGACCTTCTTGAGATGATCCACAGTCTTCCACTCATTTCAGCACAAAATATACTTCACTGCATGAAAACATAAACCTAAAGTGACTTAGCATCCAAGCCAAACTCAAGAGAACATATCCAAAATGGCAGAATTTTCTTTTTGGACCAGTACACTGCTATTCGGATCTGTTGTGTTGAATGGTGTTCTCACTGAGCCTGGTATCAGCTTTAGCTACGGTAAAAGGCTGGAAAACCTAATAAATTATGGTTTAATTTCTAAAAAATACCTCTACATTTAACACAAAATGCTGGAAGTTTGATTAGTGTCATCAATTTCTTCCAAACTTTGGATTTTGGGGCAAATTCGACAAAATTCCCCTTCAAGACAGTGCACTGTATAGGGCCATCCAGTATATGTCCGGAAAATAAAATGTTCAGATAACATTGATATAAAACCATTCCTAAATAACATTTCTGTCCTAAAGCACAGCAATACCATCAAAAACAGTCTACGTTTTGTAGATTCCTAACCCTAACCCTAGCTGGGGATTTGGGTTAGGGTTAGGGTTCAGACCTTCTTGAGAGGATCCACAGTCTTCCACTCATTTCAGCACAAAATATACTTCACTGCATGAAAACATAAACCTAAAGTGACCAAGCATCCAAGCCAAACTCAAGAGAACATATCCAAAATGGAGGAATTTTCTTTTTGGACAAGTATACTGTTAATAGGATCTGTTGTGTTGAATGGTGTTCTCACTGAGCCTGGTATCAGGTTTAGCTACGGTAAAAGGCTGGAAAACCTAATAAATTATGGTTTAATATCTAAAAAATACCTCTACATTCAACACAAAATGCTAGAAGTTTGATTAGTGTCATCAATTTCTTCCAAACTTTGGATTTTGGGGCAAATTCGACAAAATTCCCCTTCAGGACAGTGCACTGTATAGGGCCATCCAGTATATGTCCGGAAAAAAAATGTTCAGATAACATTGATATAACACCATTCCTAAATATCATTTCTGTCAACAGCACAGCAATACCATCAAAAACAGTCTACGTTTTGTGGATTCCTAACCCTAACCCTAGCTGGGGATTTGGGTTAGGGTTAGGGTGTAGACCTTCTTGAGATGATCCACAGTCTTCCACTCATTTCAGCACAAAATATACTTCACTGCATGAAAACATAAATCTAAAGTGACCAAGCATCCAAGCCAAACTCAAGAGAACATATCCAAAATGGCACAATTTTCTTTTTGGACAAGTACACTGGTAATCGGATCTGTTGTGTTGAATGGTGTTCTCACTGAGCCTGGTATCAGGGTTAGCTAAGGTAAAAGGCTGGAAAACCTAATAAATTATGGTTTAATTTCTAAGAAAAACCTGTACATTTAATACAAAATGCTAGAAGTTTGATTAGTGTCATCAATTTCTTCCAAACTTTGGATATTGGGGCAAATTCGACAAAATTCCCCTTCAGGACATTGCACTGTATAGGGCCATCCAGTATATGTCCGGAAAAAAAATGTTCAGATAACATTGATATAACACCATTCCTAAATATCATTTCTGTCCTAAAGCACAGCAATACCATCAAAAACATTCTACGTTTTGTGGATTCCTAACCCTAACCCTAGCTGGGGATTTGGGTTAGGGTTAGGGTGTAGACCTTCTTGAGATTATCCACAGTCTTCCACTCATTTCAGCACAAAATATACTTCACTGCATGAAAATATAAATCTAAAGTGACCAAGTATCCAAGCCAAACTCAAGAGAACATATCCAAAATGGCACAATTTTCTTTATGGTCAAGTAACTGTTAATCGGATCTGTTGTGTTGAATGGTTTTTTCACTGAGCCTGGTATCAGGGTTAGCTAAGGTAAAAGGCTGGAAAACCTAATAAATTATGGTTTAACTTCTAAAAAATACCTCTACATTCAACACAAAATGCTAGAAGTTTGATTAGTGTCATCAATTTCTTCCAAACTTTGGATTTTTGGGCAAATTCGACAAAATTCCCCTTCAGGACAGTGCACTGTATAGGGCCATCCAGTATATGTCTGGAAAAAAAATGTTCAGATAACATTGATATAACACCATTCCTAAATATCATTTCTGTCCTACAGCACAGCAATACCATCAAAAACAGTCTACGTTTTGTGGATTCCTAACCCTAACCCTAGCTGGGGATTTGGGTTAGGGTTAGGGTGTAGACCTTCTTGAGATGATCCACAGTCTTCCACTCATTTCAGCACAAAATATACTTCACTGCATGAAAACATAAATCTAAAGTGACCAAGCATCCAAGCCAAACTCAAGAGAACATATCCAAAATGGCAGAATTTTCTTTTTGGTCAAGTATACTGTTAATCGGATCTGTTGTGTTGAATGGTGTTCTCACTGAGCCTGGTATCAGGGTTAGCTAAGGTAAAAGGCTGGAAAACCTAATAAATTATGGTTTAATTTCTAAGAAAAACCTGTACATTTAATACAAAATGCTAGAACTTTGATTAGTGTCATCAATTTCTTCCAAACTTTGGATTTTGGGCAAATTCGACAAAATTCCCCTTCAGGACAGTGCACTGTATAGGGCCATCCAGTATATGTCCGGAAAAAAAATGTTCAGATAACATTGATATAACACCATTCCTAAATATCATTTCTGTCCTACAGCACAGCAATACCATCAAAAACAGTCTACGTTTTGTGGATTCCTAACCCTAACCCTAGCTGGGGATTTGGGTTTGGGTTAGGGTTCAGACCTTCTTGAGAGGATCCACAGTCTTCCACTCATTTCAGCACAAAATATACTTCACTGCATGAAAACATAAATCTAAAGTGACCAAGCAACCAAGCCAAACTCAAGAAAACATATCCAAAATGGCAGAATTTTATTTTTGGACAAGTACACTGCTAATCGGATCTGTTGTGTTGAATGGTGTTCTCACTGAGGCTGGAATCAGGTTTAGCTACGGTAAAAGGCTGGAAAACCAAATAAATTATGGTTTAATTTCTAAAAAATACCTCTACATTTAACACAAAATGCTAGAAGTTTGATTAGTGTCATCAATTTCTTCCAAACTTTGGATTTTGGGGCAAATTCGACAAAATTCCCCTTCAGGACATTGCACTGTATAGGGCCATCCAGTATATGTCCGGAAAAAAAATGTTCAGATAACATTGATATAACACCATTCCTAAATATCATTTCTGTCCTAAAGCACAGCAATACCATCAAAAACAGTCTACGTTTTGTGGATTCCTAAACCTAACCCTAGCTGGGGATTTGGGTTAGGGTTAGGGTGTAGACCTTCTTGAGATGATCCACAGTCTTCCACTCATTTCAGCACAAAATATACTTCACTGCATGAAAACATAAATCTAAAGTGACCAAGCATCCAAGCCAAACTCAAGAGAACATATCCAAAATGGCAGAATTTTCTTTTTGGACAAGTACACTGCTAATCGGATCTGTTGTGTTGAATGGTGTTCTCACTGAGGCTGGAATCAGGTTTAGCTACGGTAAAAGGCTGGAAAACCAAATAAATTATGGTTTAATTTCTAAAAAATACCTCTACATTTAACACAAAATGCTAGAAGTTTGATTAGTGTCATCAATTTCTTCCAAACTTTGGATTTTGGGGCAAATTCGACAAAATTCCCCTTCAGGACATTGCACTGTATAGGGCCATCCAGTATATGTCCGGAAAAAAAATGTTCAGATAACATTGATATAACACCATTCCTAAATATCATTTCTGTCCTAAAGCACAGCAATACCATCAAAAACAGTCTACGTTTTGTGGATTCCTAAACCTAACCCTAGCTGGGGATTTGGGTTAGGGTTAGGGTGTAGACCTTCTTGAGATGATCCACAGTCTTCCACTCATTTCAGCACAAAATATACTTCACTGCATGAAAACATAAATCTAAAGTGACCAAGCATCCAAGCCAAACTCAAGAGAACATATCCAAAATGGCAGAATTTTCTTTTTGGACAAGTACACTGCTAATCGGATCTGTTGTGTTGAATGGTGTTCTCACTGAGGCTGGAATCAGGTTTAGCTACGGTAAAAGGCTGGAATACCAAATAAATTATGGTTTAATTTCTAAAAAATACCTCTACAGATGCAGCCATTCAAAATGCGCGGTAAAAACCCGCGGTACAGTAACCTACCCACAAGCCACCGCAGGGCACCGGAGGGCACCGCGGTAAGTGATTGGCTGGCCAAAATGACCGACAGGGGCACTCGTGGTGCATTGGTTGGTAGTGCAAAGATTTAATCATTTAATGTCTTTACTGTGCACATTTTAATCCGCTTAGTTTTGAATATTTATATGGATTTTACCACTAAAGGGAAATTTTAGTAGCTGAGCATAAAAAGAAGAGGAGCATAACGCATCTGAAGGTCATAAACGATATTAATTTAGGAACATAAACATTACTGTATGTATGTAAACTGTACTGTGTATGGCTGGTCTTGGTAGTTTAAAGAAAAAATACACACCAGTCTTCCATTTCTCCCTAAACATTTTAAGCATGAAAGTTTTATGAAACGGTACCCAAATATGCGATTGCTGTATAGAATGAATTTTAATTTAAAAAAATTATTTAACACGAACATTAAGCTGTTTACATCTTCCGCCTGAGAACAGTCACCCGTTGCTACCCAATGCAGAAACACAGCCACTAACTAGCAAAGAGAGGACATTAGCTACCCAATATGATAAAGAAATAAATGATTATTTTGTTTATTTCTTTTGCACATTTATTTGAACATTTCCATCGATTGTACAAGCACTTGGAAACTGTCCAATCCCTAGTTCATCAGGCATTTTACCGGTCTGGCGCCGGTCTGTGTCTTCCAGGATATAATGCCAGCGAACTCTTGTTTTTATGTCCACTATAACAGACAATCTCCTTTGCTTTTAACCGAGCGTTTAATAATTTCCTAAAATGAAAATGATTTACTTTATTTCCCTCACGGGATCAATAAAAGTATCTATCATCTGTCTAAACTATGGGACAGAATTCTGGGGTCTCCCCATACCAGAGATTATGGTAGGGCTTCAGAATGGTGATTGGCTGACACCATCTGACACCCCTCTGATTGGAGAAAAAAGACGTGCTGGTTTGCTATACATACTGTACCAGGAAGAGGATTTCTTTCCATTCAAAACGTGTATTTTAAAAGTTTAAGAAGTAAAAACCTTACAGCGTACACAGATTTCTAAACTGATCAGGATCGTTATCTTTGTCTTATGCATAATAATGTTCACCGCTCTGTCCAGCAAATTAATAATAAACTTTATTTTATATAGCGTTTTAAACGAATAAGTAATTAGATTGCTCATAAACCTAATCACTTGCTTTTTCTTTTTATTTAGGCTCAGATTTCAACTATAGATCGTATTATTAATAACCATAATAACAACCAACCAACAAAAACAACCATATAAACATAATACCAACCAAAAACATAGATAACAACCACAATACAAAATCAAATATATCAAACCATTTTACTCTCGCAAAGTCCTCCAATTATCATAATCCCGCCCCTTATGCAAAACCAAACCTTCCTCACATCCCAGTTTATCCTATTTATCATAAACAAAATCCACCTCAATTTTCAACATAAAGCATTACACAAAATCAATACCTCAACACTCCATACTCAACAACGATAATTCACAAACAGCCAGAACATGTAACTACACATTCCCAAACAGACCTAATTTCCATAGCCCCGCCCCTTATGCAAAACCAACATCCCTCCCCTGTTCTCTCCCTCCCCTGGCGGTTGTAATTGTTTTTATTTTCAAATAAATTTTAGCAAAGTCATGTATTTTAAAAATCTTAAGATTTTTATATTTATGTCTTCATTTAGTGGTTTCATTAGTGACAAAGGCTAAACTTTCTTGGAAAAATGTCTTTTATGTAAACCATGTTTGCTATTAATTCATTCAGGGCTAAAATATGTTCATTGTCTTCTAATGAAAGAAGGGTTCCTTTCGCCGTAGTCGGGTTGAAATTAGAAGCTTGCCACGCCCGGACTGTTACACCAACGCATTAGCATGTTAAAGCGATTTCATTGAGGAGCCTAGCCTTTAACTAGTAAGTACTGTACTTACTGGGTTTTTGAGGGGGGGGGGTGTCTTTCGCTGGAAATCTCGCCTCCTACTTTGAAAATACCCGTGAAACCGGTTCAATTCGTCACAGCCAGCACTCCTGCAGAGAGGGGGGTTGTACTTGGAGTGTATACAGTACACGCGTTATGCTCTTCGTTAATGTCTAAGCCG
The DNA here is from genome assembly GCF_055471065.1 of Atractosteus spatula. Lineage (NCBI taxonomy): Eukaryota > Metazoa > Chordata > Actinopteri > Semionotiformes > Lepisosteidae > Atractosteus > Atractosteus spatula. Next base: position 14,219,474 of record NC_142728.1, on the reverse strand, counting down.
GAACATATCATTATATCTCATTTTGTATTTCTTAAAAAAAAATCGTTTTCCCAGCCTAACAGTATTGTTTTTAACCTGTAAAGCGCTTTGAGGAGCCACCTTTAAAGGCGCCATATACAATAAAGTTCATTATTATTACTATTGTAAATTTGCTGGACAGAGAGGTGAACATTATTACACAGAAGACAAAGATAGCAATTTACGTTGCATTGTGTATCGTGCTGCTTTAATACAGTTTTAAATAATTAAAAGTCTAAACAGTATCAGCTTTATTTATGGGTTTTAAATAAAGGTGATTTAAACGCGATTTAAATCAATATAAATGTTTATATTGTAACGCATAGGTGACTATTCATTGTTATTAAAATGACTTAAATTCGATCATGTTGTGATATTTAGAAATATACATTTGTTTGGTGCGAGTGAAGTTTTATTTAATCTGAGCCATACTGATTCTTCTGGAAGCCAGTTTCCGCCAGGGAGTAAAAAAAAAAAACACACTATGGTATTCTCTCCAATGCAGTGCAGTTAAAAACATACCTCTGATGCTGCTCCTAAATGAATATCGTTTATGACCATCAAAAGCTTTATGCTCCTTTTCTTTTTTCCAGTGGATTGAACAGGGAGAGGCATTTCATGATGTACTTTTCACTGATGAAACAACAGTGGCTCTGGAACAGTTTTTAACCATGTCGTTTTATAAAAAGGGGAGATATGTACACGTTACTGAAGCTAAAAGTTTAGCCTTTGTCACTAATGTAACCACTAAATAAAGACATATAGAAATCCCTACGTTACAGACTGTATATGGCTGGTATTGGTAGTTTAAAGAAAAAATACACACCAGTATTCCACTTTCTCCCTAAACATTTTAAGCATCAGAGTCTTACATGTGGTTATTTCGGAAACGTTTGTACGTGCTCCTTCTGACCATGTTACTGTTTACTGTTACTGACCATATTAAGTTTAAGTGCCTGTGGGCACTTTTCCTGTCCGTGGGGGGTGGACCGTCTTTCATTAGAAGGTTAGTCTGTTCTACTCTGAGAATGTAGAGGGGGTGGAAAGTGCCCGCGGTCATTTAATTAGTATTAAAATTCGCACTGATTCCCTTGCGAAGATACGGACATAGGAATATTCGTGCGTGGTCAAAAAATGGCATAAAAACGACAAAGTGAAGGCTGTGAAAACATTCACAATGTACTTTATACACAAAGCAAATATACACCCCCCCCCCCCCCCCTCAATTCAATTCAAGCTGCTTTATTAGCATGACAGATGGGTACAATCAGTGTTGGGTATTTACTTTGCTTTGAGATGCCACTTTTAAAGGTGATATATAAAATCAAGGCTTTAACTTGCTTTAACTCCGCAAGTCTGAGTTCTTGTGTCTGTCCTATCCGAACCCGAAAGTATTACAATATGTATCTTTATAGCAGGTGGTGTACAGCTTTTTAGTATAGATTACACTTTTCTAAAATGTATTTAAAAAATAAAAACGATTACAATCTAATCTTTCCACGTTTGATCCCAAAATAAATCTAAACGGGGAGAAAGCTATGCTGAAAGTTTATTAAGATACTTAGAAGACAAAGATATCAATTTATGTTGCATTTGTCTGATTGTGAATCAAAAAACACATATATTTAAACCCGCATTTGCGATTTAAATCAAAACGTTATTTAAATCAATATAAATGTTTATATTGTAACGCCTAGGTGACTATTCATTGTTATTAAAATGACTTAAATTCGATCATGTTGTGATATTTAGAAATATAAATTTGTTTGGTGCGAGTGAGGTTTTATTTAATCTCTGACTCAGTGATGGCCTGGCATGGTGAGGTGCGCTGGCAGCTATGTGGTGTTACGCAGTGGTGGCCTGACACGGTGAGGTGCCCTGGCAGCTGTATGATGCAGTGGTGGCCTGGCACGGTGAGGTGCGCTTGCAGCTATGTGATGCAGTGGTGGCCTGGCACGGTGAGGTGCGCTGGCAGCTGTGTGATGCAGTGGTGGTCGGGTATGTAGAGGTGCACTGGCAGCTGTGTGTTGTGACGCAGTGGTGGCCTGGCACGGTGAGGTGCGCTGGCAGCTGTGTGATGCAGTGGTGGCCTGGCATGGTGAGGTGCGCTGACAGCTGTGTGGTGTGGCGCAGTTGTGGCCTGGCACGGTGAAGTGCGCTGGCAGCTGTGTGATGCAGTGGTGGCCGGGCACGGTAAGGTGCGCTGGCAGGTGGGTGATGCAGTGGTGGCCTGGCACCGTGAGGTGCGCTGGCAGCTGTGTGGTGTGACGCAGTGGTGGCCTGGCACGGTGAAGTGCGCTGGCAGCTGTGTGGTGTGACGCAGTGGTGGCCTGGCACGGTGAAGTGCGCTGGCAGCTGTGTGGTGTGACGCAGTGGTGGCCTGGTACGGTGAGGTGCGCTGGCAGCTGTGTGGTGTGACGCAGTGGTGGCCTGGCACGGTGAAGTGCGCTGGCAGCTGTGTGGTGTGACGCAGTGGTGGCCTGGTATGGTGAGGTGCGCTGGCAGCTGTGTGGTGTGACGCAGTGGTGGCCTGGCACGGTGAGGTGCGCTGGCATATAATGAATATATTCATGTGCATCCAACACACAGTTCAACGCTAGCAACTACACAAAATCTAAAATATGAGCTCTACTTGCCACTTACAATACCAACAGTACCAGCTAACTTTAGTAGTGACATTTTCATGGATCTTTTTAACAATAAAATTTACAACATCAGACTTCAGACACAATTAAACAGGCCTCAAAAAAGTCTGGTACAAACATTTTCAGCATGGTGAAACATGGTGAACATTTCCACCACTGCGTCACAACACACAGCTGCCAGCGCACCTCACCGTGCCAGGCCACCACTGCATCACCCAGCTGCCAGCGCACCTCACCGTGCCAGGCCACCACTGCATCACACAGCTGCCAGCGCACCTCACCGTGCCAGGCCACCACTGCGTCACACCACACAGCTGCCAGCGCACTTCACCGTGCCAGGCCACCACTGCATCACACCACACAGCTGCCAGCGCACTTCACCGTGCCAGGCCACCACTGCGTCACACCACACAGCTGCCAGCGCACCTCACGGTGCCAGGCCACCACTGCATCACCCACCTGCCAGCGCACCTCACCGTGCCAGGCCACCACTGCATCACACAGCTGCCAGCGCACCTCACCGTGCCAGGCCACCACTGCGTCACAACACACAGCTGCCAGTGCACCTCTACATACCCGACCACCACTGCATCACACAGCTGCCAGCGCACCTCACCGTGCCAGGCCACCACTGCGTCACATAGCTGCAAGCGCACCTCACCGTGCCAGGCCACCACTGCATCATACAGCTGCCAGGGCACCTCACCGTGTCAGGCCACCACTGCGTCACACATATTTTAGCGCCATATATTTCATGGATATTATGGAATATGATGGATGGATATCTTAGTTATCTTTCTAGTTCACAGGTTTGCATGCATAATTTAATTTTGAAAGCCACTGAGACATCAGGTACTACTGTTGTATTTATGAAAAAGAAACAAAACAAAAAACATACTAACAACTGTGCCATCCTACTCCTTAGTTAATACATTTTATTATTCATAAACAGTTAACATTGTTAGCAAAATATTTTGAATTATATTTAACCCTATTTTTTCTTTAGTTTTGTATTTAACTTATTATATGATAGTCAGACTTAATGTATATTTGAACAATGAAAATATATTTTTACAAGATTTTACATTAAGCACTTAAAATTAATATGGTTAATAATAGTAAACTGTAACATGCTGTAACAAGATCGGTTAAACTGCGAAGAAAATGCTTTCAGAGAAAATGTTTCAGGTGTGAAGAACATAGATCTCCAATGCAATTTCAACCAAACCTGTTCCCACACACCCTGCCCCCACTACCATTAGAATATACACAAAGCACTCAAATCTTTCGAGCTAATGATCAGGTGACCCGAGAGAGAGCGAGAGAAACACCAAGGGGTGCGGAACCAGGGAACTATTTACATGGAAAACGGGCGATCTCCCCAGACTGTCCGCCCGTTTCACTGTTACCTGGATACCTCTTTATTTAGAACTCACTAACACTGATTTTTAGTTTAGAAGGATTCAAGTAGGGTTTTAGATGAAAGGCAGCGACCTTAATCAAGCCCAAATCATAATTGAACCCATTCAGAGCCTACATTACATTTTAGCGTTTCATTCTGAGCAGAAGACCCTCACACCTGAAGAAGGGGGAGGTGTTTTTCGCTGGAAATCTCGCCTGCTTCTACTTTACAACCGGAGTGCTGGCTGTGACGAATTAAACCGGTATTACAGGTTTCAATCACAGACCATGTGACATGGGAGTCAGGAAACTAACACAGCGCCACCAGATTTGATAACGCTATAAAAACGCTATAAAATAATGTGACTTGGCACAGAACAAGTTTACAGCACAGTACAATAATAAATGCTGACCATGACTTTAGAAGCATAAATTGCCTTACACTCAATTTAAACACAAGCTGTCTTTAGCCCTCTAAGCTGGTTCATACAGAAATGTAGAGATCCAGGCTCAGAACACACAGCTTCATTAGCGAATACATATGCAGGACAACTAGAGAAGACGTTTTACAGAGGATGGATTTTTAGAAACATCCCATCAGTGACATCACTGAAGTCAACTCCTAGGTACTGTAACTGTCGTGTGGATAGTTTCACAAGAATCAGACAAAGGTTTAAGCATCGCTTGTTCTAGATAAAACTGCAAAAAAAAAACAACAACCCATAATGTACTTCTTTGCGGCTCTGTTTGCCCAAATCATATATTCACAACGTGAAATCTAGAAAATAATATTACGTAACCAAAATCCGCAATATGGAAACAGAACCTGTGTAATTGTTGATAGATGATGTACTCGTAACATTTTTTCAAGACGAACTACAACATTTAAAAAATGACTTGTATGTACTTGATATCTCTAATCAATCCACGGGTCCCAGCACAAAACGAAAGTAAAACGCATACCGTTTCGCGCTTCTTATTAGTTGCTCAAAAGTAATTTGACCGTATGAAATGCATAATATAAACCTAGAAACATATACGTGAGCAGTACTTAAGCACTGTAGTATCGGTGTTAAGACATACCTCTAAAATACTGTAAATCAAGTAAAAAATATCTCAAGACCGATTCTGGTCATAATGAAACCATGTTTCGTGTATGTTTTCTTTAAAGTACCGAGACCAGCCATATACTGTATGTTTATGTTCCAAAATTAATATCGTTTATGGCCTTCACACGCGTTGCAGTATGCTCCTATTCTTTTTATGCTCAGCTACTAAGATTTCCCTTCAGTGGTAAAATTAGATATGAATATTCAATACTTAAACGGGCACAGTTAAGACATTAAATATACATATACATACTGTATACAGTACAGTTTGCATACGGTAATATGTTTATGTTCCTAAATCAATCTCTTTTATGAGCATGTGAAAGGCATGGTGAATCACTGTACTTTGCATGATTGGAAACAAATGCGTGATTGCGAAATGCTGTGGTGTTACTTTTACAAAGACGGTCAATGAAAAAAAGAATGTTGACCAGGGCAATACTTTGAGTTTACACTTACAGCTTGTCCAAGGTCATTCATTATTAATACTATTAGTAATATCTTCGTTAAAGACTTTGATGGCCACAGCTCAAACATGAGAGGTTGAGCTTTATTAGCTCCACCTTGCGGAAATTCCGGATACTATTATTTTGCTTGTCGTATTATAGGAGAATTTACGGTAACTCACGGTATTTACCGGTAGCTTGCGGTAGACTGCGTACAGCGTACCGCAAAATAATGCGGTATCGCCCGCGCATTTTGAATGGCTGCATCTGTACATTTAACACAAAATGCTAGAACTTTGATTAGTGTCATCAATTTCTTCCAAACTTTGGATTTTGGGGCAGATTCGACAAAATTCCCCTTCAGGACAGTGCACTGTATAGGGCCATCCAGTATATGTCCGGAAAAAAAATGTTAAGATAACATTGATATAACACCATTCCTAAATATCATTTCTGTCCTAAAGCACAGCAATACCATCAAAAACAGTCTACGTTTTGTGGATTCCTAACCCTAACCCTAGCTGGGGATTTGGGTTAGGGTTAGGGTGTAGACCTTCTTGAGATTATCCACAGTCTTCCACTCATTTCAGCACAAAATATACTTCACTGCATGAAAACATAAACCTAAAGTGACCAAGTATCCAAGCCAAACTCAAGAGAACATATCCAAAATGGCACAATTTTCTTTATGGTCAAGTAACTGTTAATCGGATCTGTTGTGTTGAATGGTTTTTTCACTGAGCCTGGTATCAGGGTTAGCTAAGGTAAAAGGCTGGAAAACCTAATAAATTATGGTTTAACTTCTAAAAAATACCTCTACATTCAACACAAAATGCTAGAAGTTTGATTAGTGTCATCAATTTCTTCCAAACTTTGGATTTTTGGGCAAATTCGACAAAATTCCCCTTCAGGACAGTGCACTGTATAGGGCCATCCAGTATATGTCTGGAAAATAAATGTTCAGATAACATTGATATAACACCATTCCTAAATATCATTTCTGTCCTACAGCACAGCAATACCATCAAAAACAGTCTACGTTTTGTGGATTCCTAACCCTAACCCTAGCTGGGGATTTGGGTTAGGGTTAGGGTGTAGACCTTCTTGAGATGATCCACAGTCTTCCACTCATTTCAGCACAAAATATACTTCACTGCATGAAAACATAAATCTAAAGTGACCAAGCATCCAAGCCAAACTCAAGAGAACATATCCAAAATGGCAGAATTTTCTTTTTGGTCAAGTATACTGTTAATCGGATCTGTTGTGTTGAATGGTGTTCTCACTGAGCCTGGTATCAGGGTTAGCTAAGGTAAAAGGCTGGAAAACCTAATAAATTATGGTTTAATTTCTAAGAAAAACCTGTACATTTAATACAAAATGCTAGAACTTTGATTAGTGTCATCAATTTCTTCCAAACTTTGGATTTTGGGCAAATTCGACAAAATTCCCCTTCAGGACAGTGCACTGTATAGGGCCATCCAGTATATGTCCGGAAAAAAAATGTTCAGATAACATTGATATAACACCATTCCTAAATATCATTTCTGTCCTACAGCACAGCAATACCATCAAAAACAGTCTACGTTTTGTGGATTCCTAACCCTAACCCTAGCTGGGGATTTGGGTTTGGGTTAGGGTTCAGACCTTCTTGAGAGGATCCACAGTCTTCCACTCATTTCAGCACAAAATATACTTCACTGCATGAAAACATAAATCTAAAGTGACCAAGCAACCAAGCCAAACTCAAGAGAACATATCCAAAATGGCAGAAGATTCTTTTTGGACAAGTATACTGTTAATAGGATCTGTTGTGTTGAATGGTGTTTTCACCGAGCTTGGTATCAGATTTATCTACGGTAAAAGGCTGGAATACCTAATAAATTATGGTTTAATTTCTAAAAAATACCTGTACATTTAATACAAAATGCTAGAACTTTGATTAGTGTCATCAATTTCTTCCAAACTTTGGATTCTGGGGCAAATTCGACAAAATTCCCCTTCAGGACAGTGCACTGTATAGGGCCATCCAGTACATGTCTGGAAAAAAAATGTTCAGATAACATTGATATAACACCATTCCTAAATATCATTTCTGTCCTAAAGCACAGCAATACCATCAAAAACAGTCTACGTTTTGTGGATTCCTAACCCTAACCCTAGCTGGGGATTTGGGTTAGGGTTAGGGTTCAGACCTTCTTGAGAGGATCCACAGTCTTCCACTCATTTCAGCACAAAATATACTTCACTGCATGAAAACATTAACCTAAAGTGACCAAGCATCCAAGCCAAACTCAAGAGAACATATCCAAAATGGCACAATTTTCTTTTTGGTCAAGTATACTGTTAATCGGATCTGTTGTGTTGAATGGTGTTCTCACTGAGCCTGGTATCAGGGTTAGCTAAGGTAAAAGGCTGGAAAACCTAATAAATTATGGTTTAATATCTAAAAAATACCTCTACATTCAACACAAAATGCTAGAAGTTTGATTAGTGTCATCAATTTCTTCCAAACTTTGGATTTTGGGGCAAATTCGACAAAATTCCCCTTCAGGACAGTGCACTGTATAGGGCCATCCAGTATATGTCCGGAAAAAAAATGTTCAGATAACATTGATATAACACCATTCCTAAATATCATTTCTGTCCTAAAGCACAGCAATACCATCAAAAACAGTCTACGTTTTGTGGATTCCTAACCCTAACCCTAGCTGGGGATTTGGGTTAGGGTTAGGGTTCAGACCTTCTTGAGAGGATCCACAGTCTTCCACTCATTTCAGCACAAAATATACTTCACTGCATGAAAACATAAACCTAAAGTGACCAAGCATCCAAGCCAAACTCAAGAGAACATATCCAAAATGGCAGAATTTTCTTTTTGGTCAAGTATACTGTTAATCGGATCTGTTGTGTTGAATGGTGTTCTCACTGAGCCTGGTATCAGGGTTAGCTAAGGTAAAAGGCTGGAAAACCTAATAAATTATGGTTTAATGTCTAAGAAAAACCTGTACATTTAATACAAAATGCTAGAACTTTGATTAGTGTCATCAATTTCTTCCAAACTTTGGATTTTGGGCAAATTCGACAAAATTCCCCTTCAGGACAGTGCACTGTATAGGGCCATCCAGTATATGTCCGGAAAAAAAATGTTCAGATAACATTGATATAACACCATTCCTAAATATCATTTCTGTCCTACAGCACAGCAATACCATCAAAAACAGTCTACGTTTTGTGGATTCCTAACCCTAACCCTAGCTGGGGATTTGGGTTAGGGTTAGGGTTCAGACCTTCTTGAGAGGATCCACAGTCTTCCACTCATTTTAGCACAAAATATACTTCACTGCATGAAAACATAAACCTAAAGTGACCAAGCATCCAAGCCAAACTCAAGAGAACATATCCAAAATGGCAGAATTTTCTTTTTGGACAAGTACACTGCTAATCGGATCTGTTGTGTTGAATGGTATTCTCACTGAGGCTGGAATCAGGTTTAGCTAAGGTAAAAGGCTGGAAAACCTAATAAATTATGGTTTAACTTCTAAAAAATACCTCTACATTCAACACAAAATGCTAGAAGTTTGATTAGTGTCATCAATTTCTTCCAAACTTTGGATTTTGGGGCAAATTCGACAAAATTCCCCTTCAGGACAGTGCACTGTATAGGGCCATCCAGTATATGTCTGGAAAAAAAATGTTCAGATAACATTGATATAACACCATTCCTTAATATCATTTCTGTCCTACAGCACAGCAATACCATCAAAAACAGTCTACGTTTTGTGGATTCCTAACCCTAACCCTATCTGGGGATTTGGGTTAGGGTTAGGGTGTAGACCATCTTGAGATGATCCACAGTCTTCCACTCATTTCAGCACAAAATATACTTCACTGCATGAAAACATAAACCTAAAGTGACCAAGCATCCAAGCCAAACTCAAGAGAACATATCCAAAATGGCAGAATTTTCTTTTTGGACCAGTACACTGCTAATCGGATCTGTTGAGTTGAATGGTGCTCTCACTGAGCCTGGTATCAGGGTTAGCTAAGGTAAAAGGCTGGAAAACCTAATAAATTATGGTTTAATTTCTAAGAAATACCTGTACATTTAATACAAAATGCTAGAACTTTGATTAGTGTCATCAATTTCTTCCAAACTTTGGATTTTGGGGCAAATTTGACAAAATTCCCCTTCAGAACAGTGCACTGTATAGGGCCATCCAGTACATGTCCGGAAAAAAAATGTTCAGATAACATTGATATAACACCATTCCTAAATATCATTTCTGTCCTAAAGCACAACTATACCATCAAAAACGGTCTACGTTTTGTGGATTCCTAACCCTAACCCTAGCTGGGGATTTGGGTTAGGGTTAGGGTTCAGACCTTCTTGAGAGGATCCACAGTCTTCCACTCATTTCAGCACAAAATATACTTCACTGTATGAAAACATAAATCTAAAGTGACCAAGCATCCAAGCCAAACTCAAGAGAACATATCCAAAATGGCAGAATTTTCTTTTTGAACAAGTACACTGCTAATCGGATCTGTTGTGTTGAATGGTGTTCTCACTGAGGCTGGTATCAGGGTTAGCTAAGGTAAAAGGCTGGAAAACCTAATAAATTATGGTTTAATTTCTAAGAAATACCTGTACATTTAATACAAAATGCTAGAACTTTGATTAGTGTCATCAATTTCTTCCAAACTTTGGATTTTGGGGCAAATTTGACAAAATTCCCCTTCAGGACAGTGCACTGTATAGGGCCATCCAGTACATGTCCGGAAAAAAAATGTTCAGATAACATTGATATAACACCATTCCTAAATATCATTTCTGTCCTAAAGCACAACTATACCATCAAAAACGGTCTACGTTTTGTGGATTCCTAACCCTAACCCTAGCTGGGGATTTGGGTTAGGGATAGGGTTCAGACCTTCTTGAGAGGATCCACAGTCTTCCACTCATTTCAGCACAAAATATACTTCACTGCATGAAAACATAAATCTAAAGTGACCAAGCATCCAAGCCAAACTCAAGAGAACATATCCAAAATGGCAGAATTTTCTTTTTGGACCAGTACACTGCTAATCGGATCTGTTGAGTTGAATGGTGCTCTCACTGAGCCTGGTATCAGGGTTAGCTACGGTAAAAGGCTGGAAAACCTAATAAATTATGGTTTAATTTCTAAGAAATACCTGTACATTTAATACAAAATGCTAGAACTTTGATTAGTGTCATCAATTTCTTCCAAACTTTGGATTTTGGGGCAAATTTGACAAAATTCCCCTTCAGAACAGTGCACTGTATAGGGCCATCCAGTACATGTCCGGAAAAAAAATGTTCAGATAACATTGATATAACACCATTCCTAAATATCATTTCTGTCCTAAAGCACAACTATACCATCAAAAACGGTCTACGTTTTGTGGATTCCTAACCCTAACCCTAGCTGGGGATTTGGGTTAGGGTTAGGGTTCAGACCTTCTTGAGAGGATCCACAGTCTTCCACTCATTTCAGCACAAAATATACTTCACTGTATGAAAACATAAATCTAAAGTGACCAAGCATCCAAGCCAAACTCAAGAGAACATATCCAAAATGGCAGAATTTTCTTTTTGAACAAGTACACTGCTAATCGGATCTGTTGTGTTGAATGGTGTTCTAACTGAGGCTGGTATCAGGGTTAGCTAAGGTAAAAGGCTGGAAAACCTAATAAATTATGGTTTAATTTCTAAGAAATACCTGTACATTTAATACAAAATGCTAGAACTTTGATTAGTGTCATCAATTTCTTCCAAACTTTGGATTTTGGGGCAAATTTGACAAAATTCCCCTTCAGGACAGTGCACTGTATAGGGCCATCCAGTACATGTCCGGAAAAAAAATGTTCAGATAACATTGATATAACACCATTCCTAAATATCATTTCTGTCCTAAAGCACAACTATACCATCAAAAACGGTCTACGTTTTGTGGATTCCTAACCCTAACCCTAGCTGGGGATTTGGGTTAGGGATAGGGTTCAGACCTTCTTGAGAGGATCCACAGTCTTCCACTCATTTCAGCACAAAATATACTTCACTGCATGAAAACATAAATCTAAAGTGACCAAGCATCCAAGCCAAACTCAAGAGAACATATCCAAAATGGCAGAATTTTCTTTTTGAAGAAGTACACTGCTAATCGGATCTGTTGTGTTGAATGGTGTTCTCACTGAGGCTGGTATCAGGTTTAGCTACGGTAAAAGGCTGGAAAACCAAATAAATTATGGTTTAATTTCTAAAAAATACCTCTACATTTAACACAAAATGCTGGAAGTTTGATTAGTGTCATCAATTTCTTCCAAACTTTGGATTTTGGGGCAAATTTGACAAAATTCCCCTTCAGGACAGTGCACTGTATAGGGCCATGCAGTATATGTCCGGAAAAAAAATGTTCAGATAACATTGATATAACACCATTCCTAAATATCATTTCTGTCCTACAGCACAGCAATACCATCAAAAACAGTCTACGTTTTGTAGATTCCTAACCCTAACCCTAGCTGGGGATTTGGGTTAGGGTTAGGGTTCAGACCTTCTTGAGAGGATCCACAGTCTTCCACTCATTTCAGCACAAAATATACTTCACTGCATGAAAACATAAACCTCAAGTGACCAAGCATCCAAGCCAAACTCAAGAGAACATATCCAAAATGGCACAATTTTCTTTTTGGTCAAGTATACTGTTAATCGGATCTGTTGTGTTGAATGGTGTTCTCACTGAGCCTGGTATCAGGGTTAGCTAAGGTAAAAGGCTGGAAAACCTAATAAATTATGGTTTAATTTCTAAGAAATACCTGTACATTTAATACAAAATGCTAGAACTTTGATTAGTGTCATCAATTTCTTCCAAACTTTGGATTTTGGGGCAAATTTGACAAAATTCCCCTTCAGGACAGTGCACTGTATAGGGCCATCCAGTACATGTCCGGAAAAAAAATGTTCAGATAACATTGATATAACACCATTCCTAAATATCATTTCTGTCCTAAAGCACAGCAATACCATCAAAAACAGTCTACGTTCTGTGGATTCCTAACCCTAACCCTAGCTGGGGATTTGGGTTAGGGTTTGGGTGTAGACCTTCTTGAGATGATCCACAGTCTTCCACTCATTTCAGCACAAAATATACTTCACTGCATGAAAACATAAACCTAAAGTGACCAAGCATCCAAGCCAAACTCAAGAGAACATATCCAAAATGGCAGAATTTTCTTTTTGGACCAGTACACTGCTAATCGGATCTGTTGTGTTGAATGGTGCTCTCACTGAGCCTGGTATCAGGTTTAGCTACGGTAAAAGGCTGGAAAACCTAATAAATTATGGTTTAATTTCTAAAAAATACCTCTACATTTAACAGAAAATGCTGGAAGTTTGATTAGTGTCATCATTTCTTCCAAACTTTGGATTTTGGGGCAAATTCGACAAAATTCCCCTTCAGGACAGTGCACTGTATAGGGCCATCCAGTATATGTCCGGAAAAAAAATGTTCAGATAACATTGATATAACACCATTCCTAAATATCATTTCTGTCCTAAAGCACAGCAATACCATCAAAAACAGGCTACGTTTTGTGGATTCCTAACCCTAACCCTAGCTGGGGATTTGGGTTAGGGTTAGGGTGTAGACCTTCTTGAGATTATCCACAGTCTTCCACTCATTTCAGCACAAAATATACTTCACTGCATGAAAACATAAATCTAAAATGACCAAGTATCCAAGCCAAACTCAAGAGAACATATCCAAAATGGCACAATTTTCTTTATGGTCAAGTAACTGTTAATCGGATCTGTTGTGTTGAATGGTTTTTTCACTGAGCCTGGTATCAGGGTTAGCTAAGGTAAAAGGCTGGAAAACCTAATAAATTATGGTTTAACTTCTAAAAAATACCTCTACATTCAACACAAAATGCTAGAAGTTTGATTAGTGTCATCAATTTCTTCCAAACTTTGGATTTTTGGGCAAATTCGACAAAATTCCCCTTCAGGACAGTGCACTGTATAGGGCCATCCAGTATATGTCTGGAAAAAAAATGTTCAGATAACATTGATATAACACCATTCCTAAATATCATTTCTGTCCTAAAGCACAGCAATACCATCAAAAACAGTCTACGTTTTGTGGATTCCTAACCCTAACCCTAGCCGGGGATTTGGGTTAGGGTTAGGGTTCAGACCTTCTTGAGAGGATCCACAGTCTTCCACTCATTTCAGCACAAAATATACTTCACTGCATGAAAACATAAACCTCAAGTGACCAAGCATCCAAGCCAAACTCAAGAGAACATATCCAAAATGGCACAATTTTCTTTTTGGTCAAGTATACTGTTAATCGGATCTGTTGTGTTGAATGGTGTTCTCACTGAGCCTGGTATCAGGGTTAGCTAAGGTAAAAGGCTGGAAAACCTAATAAATTATGGTTTAATTTCTAAGAAATACCTGTACATTTAATACAAAATGCTAGAACTTTGATTAGTGTCATCAATTTCTTCCAAACTTTGGATTTTGGGGCAAATTTGACAAAATTCCCCTTCAGGACAGTGCACTGTATAGGGCCATCCAGTACATGTCCGGAAAAAAAATGTTCAGATAACATTGATATAACACCATTCCTAAATATCATTTCTGTCCTAAAGCACAGCAATACCATCAAAAACAGTCTACGTTCTGTGGATTCCTAACCCTAACCCTAGCTGGGGATTTGGGTTAGGGTTTGGGTGTAGACCTTCTTGAGATGATCCACAGTCTTCCACTCATTTCAGCACAAAATATACTTCACTGCATGAAAACATAAACCTAAAGTGACCAAGCATCCAAGCCAAACTCAAGAGAACATATCCAAAATGGCAGAATTTTCTTTTTGGACCAGTACACTGCTAATCGGATCTGTTGTGTTGAATGGTGCTCTCACTGAGCCTGGTATCAGGTTTAGCTACGGTAAAAGGCTGGAAAACCTAATAAATTATGGTTTAATTTCTAAAAAATACCTCTACATTTAACACAAAATGCTGGAAGTTTGATTAGTGTCATCAATTTCTTCCAAACTTTGGATTTTGGGGCAAATTCGACAAAATTCCCCTTCAGGACAGTGCACTGTATAGGGCCATCCAGTATATGTCCGGAAAAAAAATGTTCAGATAACATTGATATAACACCATTCCTAAATATCATTTCTGTCCTACAGCACAGCAATACCATCAAAAACAGTCTACGTTTTGTGGATTCCTAACCCTAACCCTAGCTGGGGATTTGGGTTAGGGTTAGGGTGTAGACCTTCTTGAGATGATCCACAGTCTTCCACTCATTTCAGCACAAAATATACTTCACTGCATGAAAACATAAACCTAAAGTGACCAAGCATCCAAGCCAAACTCAAGAGAACATATCCAAAATGGCAGAATTTTCTTTTTGGACCAGTACACTGCTAATCGGATCTGTTGTGTTGAATGGTGCTCTCACTGAGCCTGGTATCAGGTTTAGCTACGGTAAAAGGCTGGAAAACCTAATAAATTATGGTTTAATTTCTAAAAAATACCTCTACATTTAACACAAAATGCTGGAAGTTTGATTAGTGTCATCAATTTCTTCCAAACTTTGGATTTTGGGGCAAATTCGACAAAATTCCCCTTCAGGACAGTGCACTGTATAGGGCCATCCAGTATAAGTCCGGAAAAAAAATGTTCAGATAACATTGATATAACACCATTCCTAAATATCATTTCTGTCCTAAAGCACAGCAATACCATCAAAAACAGTCTACGTTTTGTGGATTCCTAACCCTAACCCTAGCTGGGGATTTGGGTTAGGGTTAGGGTTCAGACCTTCTTGAGAGGATCCACAGTCTTCCACTCATTTCAGCACAAAATATACTTCACTGCATGAAAACATAAATCTAAAGTGACCAAGCATCCAAGCCAAACTCAAGAGAACATATCCAAAATGGCACAATTTTCTTTTTGGTCAAGTATACTGTTAATCGGATCTGTTGTGTTGAATGGTGTTCTCACTGAGCCTGGTATCAGGGTTAGCTAAGGTAAAAGGCTGGAAAACCTAATAAATTATGGTTTAATTTCTAAGAAAAACCTGTACATTTAATACAAAAAGCTAGAACTTTGATTAGTGTCCTCAATTTCTTCCAAACTTTGGATTTTTGGGCAAATTCGACAAAATTCCCCTTCAGGACAGTGCACTGTATAGGGCCATCCAGTATATGTCCGGAAAAAAAATGTTCAGATAACATTGATATAACACCATTCCTAAATATCATTTCTGTCCTAAAGCACAGCAATACCATCAAAAACAGTCTACGTTTTGTGGATTCCTAACGCTAACCCTAGCTGGGGATTTGGGTTAGGGTTAGGGTTCAGACATTCTTGAGAGGATCCACAGTCTTCCACTCATTTCAGCACAAAATATACTTCACTGCATGAAAACATAAATCTAAAGTGACCAAGCATCCAAGCCAAACTCAAGAGAACATATCCAAAATGGAAGAATTTTCTTTTTGGACAAGTACACTGCTAATCGGATCTGTTGTGTTGAATGGTGTTCTCACTGAGGCTGGAATCAGGTTTAGCTACGGTAAAAGGCTGGAAAACCAAATAAATTATGGTATAATTTCTAAAAAATACCTCTACATTTAACACAAAATGCTAGAAGTTTGATTAGTGTCATCAATTTCTTCCAAACATTGGATTTTGGGGCAAATTCGACAAAATTCCCCTTCAGGACATTGCACTGTATAGGGCCATCCAGTATATGTCCGGAAAAAAAATGTTCAGATAACATTGATATAACACCATTCCTAAATATCATTTCTGTCCTAAAGCACAGCAATACCATCAAAAACAGTCTACGTTTTGTGGATTCCTAACCCTAACCCTAGCTGGGGATTTGGGTTAGGGTTAGGGTTCAGACCTTCTTGAGAGGATCCACAGTCTTCCACTCATTTCAGCACAAAATATACTTCACTGCATGAAAACATAAACCTCAAGTGACCAAGCATCCAAGCCAAACTCAAGAGAACATATCCAAAATGGCACAATTTTCTTTTTGGTCAAGTATACTGTTAATCGGATCTGTTGTGTTGAATGGTGTTCTCACTGAGCCTGGTATCAGGGTTAGCTAAGGTAAAAGGCTGGAAAACCTAATAAATTATGGTTTAATTTCTAAGAAATACCTGTACATTTAATACAAAATGCTAGAACTTTGATTAGTGTCATCAATTTCTTCCAAACTTTGGATTTTGGGGCAAATTTGACAAAATTCCCCTTCAGAACAGTGCACTGTATAGGGCCATCCAGTACATGTCCGGAAAAAAAATGTTCAGATAACATTGATATAACACCATTCCTAAATATCATTTCTGTCCTAAAGCACAACTATACCATCAAAAACGGTCTACGTTTTGTGGATTCCTAACCCTAACCCTAGCTGGGGATTTGGGTTAGGGTTAGGGTTCAGACCTTCTTGAGAGGATCCACAGTCTTCCACTCATTTCAGCACAAAATATACTTCACTGTATGAAAACATAAATCTAAAGTGACCAAGCATCCAAGCCAAACTCAAGAGAACATATCCAAAATGGCAGAATTTTCTTTTTGAACAAGTACACTGCTAATCGGATCTGTTGTGTTGAATGGTGTTCTCACTGAGGCTGGTATCAGGGTTAGCTAAGGTAAAAGGCTGGAAAACCTAATAAATTATGGTTTAATTTCTAAGAAATACCTGTACATTTAATACAAAATGCTAGAACTTTGATTAGTGTCATCAATTTCTTCCAAACTTTGGATTTTGGGGCAAATTTGACAAAATTCCCCTTCAGGACAGTGCTCTGTATAGGGCCATCCAGTACATGTCCGGAAAAAAAATGTTCAGATAACATTGATATAACACCATTCCTAAATATCATTTCTGTCCTAAAGCACAACTATACCATCAAAAACGGTCTACGTTTTGTGGATTCCTAACCCTAACCCTAGCTGGGGATTTGGGTTAGGGATAGGGTTCAGACCTTCTTGAGAGGATCCACAGTCTTCCACTCATTTCAGCACAAAATATACTTCACTGCATGAAAACATAAATCTAAAGTGACCAAGCATCCAAGCCAAACTCAAGAGAACATATCCAAAATGGCAGAATTTTCTTTTTGAAGAAGTACACTGCTAATCGGATCTGTTGTGTTGAATGGTGTTCTCACTGAGGCTGGTATCAGGTTTAGCTACGGTAAAAGGCTGGAAAACCAAATAAATTATGGTTTAATTTCTAAAAAATACCTCTACATTTAACACAAAATGCTGGAAGTTTGATTAGTGTCATCAATTTCTTCCAAACTTTGGATTTTGGGGCAAATTTGACAAAATTCCCCTTCAGGACAGTGCACTGTATAGGGCCATCCAGTACATGTCCGGAAAAAAAATGTTCAGATAACATTGATATAACACCATTCCTAAATATCATTTCTGTCCTAAAGCACAGCAATACCATCAAAAACAGTCTACGTTCTGTGGATTCCTAACCCTAACCCTAGCTGGGGATTTGGGTTAGGGTTTGGGTGTAGACCTTCTTGAGATGATCCACAGTCTTCCACTCATTTCAGCACAAAATATACTTCACTGCATGAAAACATAAACCTAAAGTGACCAAGCATCCAAGCCAAACTCAAGAGAACATATCCAAAATGGCAGAATTTTCTTTTTGGACCAGTACACTGCTAATCGGATCTGTTGTGTTGAATGGTGCTCTCATTGAGCCTGGTATCAGGTTTAGCTACGGTAAAAGGCTGGAAAACCTAATAAATTATGGTTTAATTTCTAAAAAATACCTCTACATTTAACAGAAAATGCTGGAAGTTTGATTAGTGTCATCATTTCTTCCAAACTTTGGATTTTGGGGCAAATTCGACAAAATTCCCCTTCAGGACAGTGCACTGTATAGGGCCATCCAGTATATGTCCGGAAAAAAAATGTTCAGATAACATTGATATAACACCATTCCTAAATATCATTTCTGTCCTAAAGCACAGCAATACCATCAAAAACAGGCTACGTTTTGTGGATTCCTAACCCTAACCCTAGCTGGGGATTTGGGTTAGGGTTAGGGTGTAGACCTTCTTGAGATTATCCACAGTCTTCCACTCATTTCAGCACAAAATATACTTCACTGCATGAAAACATAAATCTAAAATGACCAAGTATCCAAGCCAAACTCAAGAGAACATATCCAAAATGGCACAATTTTCTTTATGGTCAAGTAACTGTTAATCGGATCTGTTGTGTTGAATGGTTTTTTCACTGAGCCTGGTATCAGGGTTAGCTAAGGTAAAAGGCTGGAAAACCTAATAAATTATGGTTTAACTTCTAAAAAATACCTCTACATTCAACACAAAATGCTAGAAGTTTGATTAGTGTCATCAATTTCTTCCAAACTTTGGATTTTTGGGCAAATTCGACAAAATTCCCCTTCAGGACAGTGCACTGTATAGGGCCATCCAGTATATGTCTGGAAAAAAAATGTTCAGATAACATTGATATAACACCATTCCTAAATATCATTTCTGTCCTAAAGCACAGCAATACCATCAAAAACAGTCTACGTTTTGTGGATTCCTAACCCTAACCCTAGCCGGGGATTTGGGTTAGGGTTAGGGTTCAGACCTTCTTGAGAGGATCCACAGTCTTCCACTCATTTCAGCACAAAATATACTTCACTGCATGAAAACATAAACCTCAAGTGACCAAGCATCCAAGCCAAACTCAAGAGAACATATCCAAAATGGCACAATTTTCTTTTTGGTCAAGTATACTGTTAATCGGATCTGTTGTGTTGAATGGTGTTCTCACTGAGCCTGGTATCAGGGTTAGCTAAGGTAAAAGGCTGGAAAACCTAATAAATTATGGTTTAATTTCTAAGAAATACCTGTACATTTAATACAAAATGCTAGAACTTTGATTAGTGTCATCAATTTCTTCCAAACTTTGGATTTTGGGGCAAATTTGACAAAATTCCCCTTCAGGACAGTGCACTGTATAGGGCCATCCAGTACATGTCCGGAAAAAAAATGTTCAGATAACATTGATATAACACCATTCCTAAATATCATTTCTGTCCTAAAGCACAGCAATACCATCAAAAACAGTCTACGTTCTGTGGATTCCTAACCCTAACCCTAGCTGGGGATTTGGGTTAGGGTTTGGGTGTAGACCTTCTTGAGATGATCCACAGTCTTCCACTCATTTCAGCACAAAATATACTTCACTGCATGAAAACATAAACCTAAAGTGACCAAGCATCCAAGCCAAACTCAAGAGAACATATCCAAAATGGCAGAATTTTCTTTTTGGACCAGTACACTGCTAATCGGATCTGTTGTGTTGAATGGTGCTCTCACTGAGCCTGGTATCAGGTTTAGCTACGGTAAAAGGCTGGAAAACCTAATAAATTATGGTTTAATTTCTAAAAAATACCTCTACATTTAACACAAAATGCTGGAAGTTTGATTAGTGTCATCAATTTCTTCCAAACTTTGGATTTTGGGGCAAATTCGACAAAATTCCCCTTCAGGACAGTGCACTGTATAGGGCCATCCAGTATATGTCCGGAAAAAAAATGTTCAGATAACATTGATATAACACCATTCCTAAATATCATTTCTGTCCTACAGCACAGCAATACCATCAAAAACAGTCTACGTTTTGTGGATTCCTAACCCTAACCCTAGCTGGGGATTTGGGTTAGGGTTAGGGTGTAGACCTTCTTGAGATGATCCACAGTCTTCCACTCATTTCAGCACAAAATATACTTCACTGCATGAAAACATAAACCTAAAGTGACCAAGCATCCAAGCCAAACTCAAGAGAACATATCCAAAATGGCAGAATTTTCTTTTTGGACCAGTACACTGCTAATCGGATCTGTTGTGTTGAATGGTGCTCTCACTGAGCCTGGTATCAGGTTTAGCTACGGTAAAAGGCTGGAAAACCTAATAAATTATGGTTTAATTTCTAAAAAATACCTCTACATTTAACACAAAATGCTGGAAGTTTGATTAGTGTCATCAATTTCTTCCAAACTTTGGATTTTGGGGCAAATTCGACAAAATTCCCCTTCAGGACAGTGCACTGTATAGGGCCATCCAGTATAAGTCCGGAAAAAAAATGTTCAGATAACATTGATATAACACCATTCCTAAATATCATTTCTGTCCTAAAGCACAGCAATACCATCAAAAACAGTCTACGTTTTGTGGATTCCTAACCCTAACCCTAGCTGGGGATTTGGGTTAGGGTTAGGGTTCAGACCTTCTTGAGAGGATCCACAGTCTTCCACTCATTTCAGCACAAAATATACTTCACTGCATGAAAACATAAATCTAAAGTGACCAAGCATCCAAGCCAAACTCAAGAGAACATATCCAAAATGGCACAATTTTCTTTTTGGTCAAGTATACTGTTAATCGGATCTGTTGTGTTGAATGGTGTTCTCACTGAGCCTGGTATCAGGGTTAGCTAAGGTAAAAGGCTGGAAAACCTAATAAATTATGGTTTAATTTCTAAGAAAAACCTGTACATTTAATACAAAATGCTAGAACTTTGATTAGTGTCCTCAATTTCTTCCAAACTTTGGATTTTTGGGCAAATTCGACAAAATTCCCCTTCAGGACAGTGCACTGTATAGGGCCATCCAGTATATGTCCGGAAAAAAAATGTTCAGATAACATTGATATAACACCATTCCTAAATATCATTTCTGTCCTAAAGCACAGCAATACCATCAAAAACAGTCTACGTTTTGTGGATTCCTAACGCTAACCCTAGCTGGGGATTTGGGTTAGGGTTAGGGTTCAGACATTCTTGAGAGGATCCACAGTCTTCCACTCATTTCAGCACAAAATATACTTCACTGCATGAAAACATAAATCTAAAGTGACCAAGCATCCAAGCCAAACTCAAGAGAACATATCCAAAATGGAAGAATTTTCTTTTTGGACAAGTACACTGCTAATCGGATCTGTTGTGTTGAATGGTGTTCTCACTGAGGCTGGAATCAGGTTTAGCTACGGTAAAAGGCTGGAAAACCAAATAAATTATGGTATAATTTCTAAAAAATACCTCTACATTTAACACAAAATGCTAGAAGTTTGATTAGTGTCATCAATTTCTTCCAAACATTGGATTTTGGGGCAAATTCGACAAAATTCCCCTTCAGGACATTGCACTGTATAGGGCCATCCAGTATATGTCCGGAAAAAAAATGTTCAGATAACATTGATATAACACCATTCCTAAATATCATTTCTGTCCTAAAGCACAGCAATACCATCAAAAACAGTCTACGTTTTGTGGATTCCTAACCCTAACCCTAGCTGGGGATTTGGGTTAGGGTTAGGGTTCAGACCTTCTTGAGAGGATCCACAGTCTTCCACTCATTTCAGCACAAAATATACTTCACTGCATGAAAACATAAACCTCAAGTGACCAAGCATCCAAGCCAAACTCAAGAGAACATATCCAAAATGGCACAATTTTCTTTTTGGTCAAGTATACTGTTAATCGGATCTGTTGTGTTGAATGGTGTTCTCACTGAGCCTGGTATCAGGGTTAGCTAAGGTAAAAGGCTGGAAAACCTAATAAATTATGGTTTAATTTCTAAGAAATACCTGTACATTTAATACAAAATGCTAGAACTTTGATTAGTGTCATCAATTTCTTCCAAACTTTGGATTTTGGGGCAAATTTGACAAAATTCCCCTTCAGAACAGTGCACTGTATAGGGCCATCCAGTACATGTCCGGAAAAAAAATGTTCAGATAACATTGATATAACACCATTCCTAAATATCATTTCTGTCCTAAAGCACAACTATACCATCAAAAACGGTCTACGTTTTGTGGATTCCTAACCCTAACCCTAGCTGGGGATTTGGGTTAGGGTTAGGGTTCAGACCTTCTTGAGAGGATCCACAGTCTTCCACTCATTTCAGCACAAAATATACTTCACTGTATGAAAACATAAATCTAAAGTGACCAAGCATCCAAGCCAAACTCAAGAGAACATATCCAAAATGGCAGAATTTTCTTTTTGAACAAGTACACTGCTAATCGGATCTGTTGTGTTGAATGGTGTTCTCACTGAGGCTGGTATCAGGGTTAGCTAAGGTAAAAGGCTGGAAAACCTAATAAATTATGGTTTAATTTCTAAGAAATACCTGTACATTTAATACAAAATGCTAGAACTTTGATTAGTGTCATCAATTTCTTCCAAACTTTGGATTTTGGGGCAAATTTGACAAAATTCCCCTTCAGGACAGTGCTCTGTATAGGGCCATCCAGTACATGTCCGGAAAAAAAATGTTCAGATAACATTGATATAACACCATTCCTAAATATCATTTCTGTCCTAAAGCACAACTATACCATCAAAAACGGTCTACGTTTTGTGGATTCCTAACCCTAACCCTAGCTGGGGATTTGGGTTAGGGATAGGGTTCAGACCTTCTTGAGAGGATCCACAGTCTTCCACTCATTTCAGCACAAAATATACTTCACTGCATGAAAACATAAATCTAAAGTGACCAAGCATCCAAGCCAAACTCAAGAGAACATATCCAAAATGGCAGAATTTTCTTTTTGAAGAAGTACACTGCTAATCGGATCTGTTGTGTTGAATGGTGTTCTCACTGAGGCTGGTATCAGGTTTAGCTACGGTAAAAGGCTGGAAAACCAAATAAATTATGGTTTAATTTCTAAAAAATACCTCTACATTTAACACAAAATGCTGGAAGTTTGATTAGTGTCATCAATTTCTTCCAAACTTTGGATTTTGGGGCAAATTTGACAAAATTCCCCTTCAGGACAGTGCACTGTATAGGGCCATGCAGTATATGTCCGGAAAAAAAATGTTCAGATAACATTGATATAACACCATTCCTAAATATCATTTCTGTCCTACAGCACAGCAATACCATCAAAAACAGTCTACGTTTTGTAGATTCCTAACCCTAACCCTAGCTGGGGATTTGGGTTAGGGTTAGGGTTCAGACCTTCTTGAGAGGATCCACAGTCTTCCACTCATTTCAGCACAAAATATACTTCACTGCATGAAAACATAAACCTCAAGTGACCAAGCATCCAAGCCAAACTCAAGAGAACATATCCAAAATGGCACAATTTTCTTTTTGGTCAAGTATACTGTTAATCGGATCTGTTGTGTTGAATGGTGTTCTCACTGAGCCTGGTATCAGGGTTAGCTAAGGTAAAAGGCTGGAAAACCTAATAAATTATGGTTTAATTTCTAAGAAATACCTGTACATTTAATACAAAATGCTAGAACTTTGATTAGTGTCATCAATTTCTTCCAAACTTTGGATTTTGGGGCAAATTTGACAAAATTCCCCTTCAGGACAGTGCACTGTATAGGGCCATCCAGTACATGTCCGGAAAAAAAATGTTCAGATAACATTGATATAACACCATTCCTAAATATCATTTCTGTCCTAAAGCACAGCAATACCATCAAAAACAGTCTACGTTCTGTGGATTCCTAACCCTAACCCTAGCTGGGGATTTGGGTTAGGGTTTGGGTGTAGACCTTCTTGAGATGATCCACAGTCTTCCACTCATTTCAGCACAAAATATACTTCACTGCATGAAAACATAAACCTAAAGTGACCAAGCATCCAAGCCAAACTCAAGAGAACATATCCAAAATGGCAGAATTTTCTTTTTGGACCAGTACACTGCTAATCGGATCTGTTGTGTTGAATGGTGCTCTCACTGAGCCTGGTATCAGGTTTAGCTACGGTAAAAGGCTGGAAAACCTAATAAATTATGGTTTAATTTCTAAAAAATACCTCTACATTTAACACAAAATGCTGGAAGTTTGATTAGTGTCATCAATTTCTTCCAAACTTTGGATTTTGGGGCAAATTCGACAAAATTCCCCTTCAGGACAGTGCACTGTATAGGGCCATCCAGTATATGTCCGGAAAAAAAATGTTCAGATAACATTGATATAACACCATTCCTAAATATCATTTCTGTCCTACAGCACAGCAATACCATCAAAAACAGTCTACGTTTTGTGGATTCCTAACCCTAACCCTAGCTGGGGATTTGGGTTAGGGTTAGGGTGTAGACCTTCTTGAGATGATCCACAGTCTTCCACTCATTTCAGCACAAAATATACTTCACTGCATGAAAACATAAACCTAAAGTGACCAAGCATCCAAGCCAAACTCAAGAGAACATATCCAAAATGGCAGAATTTTCTTTTTGGACCAGTACACTGCTAATCGGATCTGTTGTGTTGAATGGTGCTCTCACTGAGCCTGGTATCAGGTTTAGCTACGGTAAAAGGCTGGAAAACCTAATAAATTATGGTTTAATTTCTAAAAAATACCTCTACATTTAACACAAAATGCTGGAAGTTTGATTAGTGTCATCAATTTCTTCCAAACTTTGGATTTTGGGGCAAATTCGACAAAATTCCCCTTCAGGACAGTGCACTGTATAGGGCCATCCAGTATATGTCCGGAAAAAAAATGTTCAGATAACATTGATATAACACCATTCCTAAATATCATTTCTGTCCTACAGCACAGCAATACCATCAAAAACAGTCTACGTTTTGTGGATTCCTAACCCTAACCCTAGCTGGGGATTTGGGTTAGGGTTAGGGTGTAGACCTTCTTGAGATGATCCACAGTCTTCCACTCATTTCAGCACAAAATATACTTCACTGCATGAAAACATAAACCTAAAGTGACCAAGCATCCAAGCCAAACTCAAGAGAACATATCCAAAATGGCAGAATTTTCTTTTTGGACCAGTACACTGCTATTCGGATCTGTTGTGTTGAATGGTGTTCTCACTGAGCCTGGTATCAGGTTTAGCTACGGTAAAAGGCTGGAAAACCTAATAAATTATGGTTTAATTTCTACAAAATACCTCTACATTTAACACAAAATGCTGGAAGTTTGATTAGTGTCATCAATTTTTCCAAACTTTGGATTGTGGGGCAAATTCGACAAAATTCCCCTTCAGGACAGTGCACTGTATAGGGCCATCCAGTATATGTCCGGAAAAAAAATGTTCAGATAACATTGATATAACACCATTCCTAAATATCATTTCTGTCCTAAAGCACAACTATACCATCAAAAACAGTCTACGTTTTGTGGATTCCTAACCCTAACCCTAGCTGGGGATTTGGGTTAGGGTTAGGGTTCAGACCTTCTTGAGAGGATCCACAGTCTTCCACTCATTTCAGCACAAAATATACTTCACTGCATGAAAACATAAACCTAAAGTGACCAAGCATCCAAGCCAAACTCAAGAGAACATATCCAAAATGGCAGAATTTTATTTTTGGACAAGTACACTGCTAATCGGATCTGTTGTGTTGAATGGTGTTCTCACTGAGCCTGGTATCAGGTTTAGCTACGGTAAAAGGCTGGAAAACCTAATAAATTATGGTTTAATTTCTAAAAAATACCTCTACATTTAACACAAAATGATAGAAATTTGATTAGTGTCATCAATTTCTTCCAAACTTTGGATTTTGGGGCAAATTCGACAAAATACCCCTTCAGGACAGTGCACTGTATAGGGCCATCCAGTATATGTCCGGAAAAAAAATGTTCAGATAACATTGATATAACACCATTCCTAAATATCATTTCTGTCCTAAAGCACAGCAATACCATCAAAAACAGTCTACGTTTTGTGGATTCCTAACCCTAACCCTAGCTGGGGATTTGGGTTAGGGTTAGGGTTCAGACCTTCTTGAGAGGATCCACAGTCTTCCACTCATTTCAGCACAAAATATACTTCACTGCATGAAAACATAAACCTAAAGTGACCAAGCATCCAAGCCAAACTCAAGAGAACATATCCAAAATGGCAGAATTTTATTTTTGGACAAGTACACTGCTAATCGGATCTGTTGTGTTGAATGGTGTTCTCACTGAGCCTGGTATCAGGTTTAGCTACGGTAAAAGGCTGGAAAACCTAATAAATTATGGTTTAATTTCTAAAAAATACCTCTACATTTAACACAAAATGCTAGAACTTTGATTAGTGTCATCAATTTCTTCCAAACTTTGGATTTTGGGGCAAATTCGACAAAATACCCCTTCAGGACAGTGCACTGTATAGGGCCATCCAGTATATGTCCGGAAAAAAAATGTTCAGATAACATTGATATAACACCATTCCTAAATATCATTTCTGTCCTAAAGCACAGCAATACCATCAAAAACAGTCTACGTTTTGTGGATTCCTAACCCTAACCCTAGCTGGGGATTTGGGTTAGGGTTAGGGTTCAGACCTTCTTGAGAGGATCCACAGTCTTCCACTCATTTCAGCACAAAATATACTTCACTGCATGAAAACATAAACCTAAAGTGACCAAGCATCCAAGCCAAACTCAAGAGAACATTTACAAAATGGCAGAATTTTCTTTTTGGACAAGTATACTGCTAATCGGATCTGTTGTGTTGAATGGTGTTCTCACTGAGCCTGGTATCAGGTTTAGCTACAGTTAAAGGCTGGAAAACCTAATAAATTATGGTTTAATTTCTAAAAAATACCTCTACATTTAACACAAAATGCTAGAAATTTGATTAGTGTCATCAATTTCTTCCAAACTTTGGATTTTGGGGCAAATTCGACAAAATTCCCCTTCAGGACAGTGCACTTTATAGGGCCATCCAGTATATGTCCGGAAAAAAAATGTTCAGATAACATTGATTTAACACTATTCCTAAATATCATTTCTGTCCTAAAGCACAGCAATACAATCAAAAACAGTCTACGTTTTGTGGATTCCTAACCCTAACCCTAGCTGGGGATTTGGTTTAGGGTTAGGGTTCAGACCTTCTTGAGAGGATCCACAGTCTTCCACTCATTTCAGCACAAAATATACTTCACTGCATGAAAACATAAACCTAAAGTGACCAAGCATCCAAGCCAAACTCAAGAGAACATATCCAAAATGGCAGAATTTTCTTTTTGGTCAAGTATACTGTTAATCGGATCTGTTGTGTTGAATGGTGTTCTCACTGAGCCTGGTATCAGGGTTAGCTAAGGTAAAAGGCTGGAAAACCTAATAAATTATGGTTTAATTTCTAAGAAAAACCTGTACATTTAATACAAAATGCTAGAACTTTGATTAGTGTCATCAATTTCTTCCAAACTTTGGATTTTGGGGCAAATTTGACAAAATTCCCCTTCAGGACAGTGCACTGTATAGGGCCATCCAGTATATGTCCGGAAAAAAAATGTTCAGATAACATTGATATAACACCATTCCTAAATATCATTTCTGTCCTAAAGCACAGCAATATCATCAAAAACAGTCTACGTTTTGTGGATTCCTAACCCTAACTCTAGCTGGGGATTTGGGTTAGGGTTAGGGTTCAGACCTTCTTGAGAGGATCCACAGTCTTCCACTCATTTCAGCACAAAATATACTTCACTGCATGAAAACATAAATCTAAAGTGACCAAGCATCCAAGCCAAACTCAAGAGAACATATCCAAAATGGCACAATTTTCTTTTTGGACAAGTACACTGCTAATCGGACCTGTTGTGTTGAATGGTGTTCTCACTGAGGCTGGTATCAGGTTTAGCGACGGTAAAAGGCTGGAAAACCTAATAAATTATGGTTTAATATCTAAAAAATACCTCTACATTCAACACAAAATGCTAGAAGTTTGATTAGTGTCATCAATTTCTTCCAAACTTTGGATTTTGGGGCAAATTCGACAAAATTCCCCTTCAGGACAGTGCACTGTATAGGGCCATCCAGTATATGTCCGGAAAAATAATGTTCAGATAACATTGATATAACACCATTCCTAAATATCATTTCTGTCCTACAGCACAGCAATACCATCAAAAACAGTCTACATTTTGTGGATTCCTAAGCCTAACCCTAGCTGGGGATTTGGGTTAGGGTTAGGGTGTAGACCTTCTTGAGATGATCCACAGTCTTCCACTCATTTCAGCACAAAATATACTTCACTGCATGAAAACATAAACCTAAAGTGACCAAGCATCCAAGCCAAACTCAAGAGAACATATCCAAAATGGCAGAATTTTCTTTTTGGACCAGTACACTGCTATTCGGATCTGTTGTGTTGAATGGTGTTCTCACTGAGCCTGGTATCAGCTTTAGCTACGGTAAAAGGCTGGAAAACCTAATAAATTATGGTTTAATTTCTAAAAAATACCTCTACATTTAACACAAAATGCTGGAAGTTTGATTAGTGTCATCAATTTCTTCCAAACTTTGGATTTTGGGGCAAATTCGACAAAATTCCCCTTCAGGACAGTGCACTGTATAGGGCCATCCAGTATATGTCCGGAAAATAAAATGTTCAGATAACATTGATATAACACCATTCCTAAATATCATTTCTGTCCTAAAGCACAGCAATACCATCAAAAACAGTCTACGTTTTGTGGATTCCTAACCCTAACCCTAGCTGGGGATTTGGGTTAGGGTTAGGGTTCAGACCTTCTTGAGAGGATCCACAGTGTTCCACTCATTTTAGCACAAAATATACTTCACTGCATGAAAACATAAACCTAAAGTGACCAAGCATCCAAGCCAAACTCAAGAGAAAATATCCAAAATGGCAGAATTTTCTTTTTGGACAAGTATACTGTTAATAGGATCTGTTGTGTTGAATGGTGTTCTCACTGAGGCTGGTATCAGGGTTAGCTACGGTAAAAGGCTGGAATACCTAATAAATTATGGTTTAATTTCTAAAAAATACCTCTACATTTAACACAAAATGCTAGAAGTTTGATTAGTGTCATCAATTTCTTCCAAACTTTGGATTTTGGGGCAAATTCGACAAAATTCCCCTTCAGGACAGTGCACTGTATAGGGCCATCCTGTATATGTCCGGAAAAAAAATGTTCAGATAACATTGATATAACACCATTCCTAAATATCATTTCTGTCCTAAAGCACAGCAATACCATCAAAAACAGTCTACGTTTTGTGGATTCCTAACCCTAACCCTAGCTGGGGATTTGGGTTAGGGTTAGGGTTCAGACCTTCTTGAGAGGATCCACAGTCTTCCACTCATTTCAGCACAAAATATACTTCACTGCATGAAAACATAAACCTAAAGTGACCAAGCATCCAAGCCAAACTCAAGAGAACATATCCAAAATGGCAGAATTTTCTTTTTGGTCAAGTATACTGTTAATCGGATCTGTTGTGTTGAATGGTGTTCTCACTGAGCCTGGTATCAGGGTTAGCTAAGGTAAAAGGCTGGAAAACCTAATAAATTATGGTTTAATTCTAAGAAAAACCTGTACATTTAATACAAAATGCTAGAACTTTGATTAGTGTCATCAATTTCTTCCAAACTTTGGATTTTGGGGCAAATTTGACAAAATTCCCCTTCAGGACAGTGCACTGTATAGGGCCATCCAGTATATGTCCGGAAAAAAAATTTTCAGATAACATTGATATAACACCATTCCTAAATATCATTTCTGTCCTAAAGCACAACAATACCATCAAAAACAGTCTACGTTTTGTGGATTCCTAACCCTAACCCTAGCTGGGGATTTGGGTTAGGGTTAGGGTGTAGACCTTCTTGAGATGATCCACAGTCTTCCACTCATTTCAGCACAAAATATACTTCACTGCATGAAAACATAAACCTAAAGTGACCAAGCATCCAAGCCAAACTCAAGAGAACATATCCAAAATGGCAGAATTTTCTTTTTGGACCAGTACACTGCTATTCGGATCTGTTGTGTTGAATGGTGTTCTCACTGAGCCTGGTATCAGCTTTAGCTATGGTAAAAGGCTGGAAAACCTAATAAATTATGGTTTAATTTCTAAAAAATACCTCTACATTTAACACAAAATGCTGGAAGTTTGATTAGTGTCATCAATTTCTTCCAAACTTTGGATTTTGGGGCAAATTCGACAAAATTCCCCTTCAGGACAGTGCACTGTATAGGGCCATCCTGTATATGTCCGGAAAAAAAATGTTCAGATAACATTGATATAACACCATTCCTAAATATCATTTCTGTCCTAAAGCACAGCAATACCATCAAAAACAGTCTACGTTTTGTGGATTCCTAACCCTAACCCTAGCTGGGGATTTGGGTTAGGGTTAGGGTTCAGACCTTCTTGAGAGGATCCACAGTCTTCCACTCATTTCAGCACAAAATATACTTCACTGCATGAAAACATAAACCTAAAGTGACCAAGCATCCAAGCCAAACTCAAGAGAACATATCCAAAATGGCAGAATTTTCTTTTTGGACAAGTATACTGTTAATAGGATCTGTTGTGTTGAATGGTGTTCTCACTGAGCCTGGTATCAGGTTTAGCTACGGTAAAAGGCTGGAAAACCTAATAAATTATGGTTTAATATCTAAAAAATACCTCTACATTCAACACAAAATGCTAGAAGTTTGATTAGTGTCATCAATTTCTTCCAAACTTTGGATTTTGGGGCAAATTCGACAAAATTCCCCTTCAGGACAGTGCACTGTATAGGGCCATCCAGTATATGTCCGGAAAAATAATGTTCAGATAACATTGATATAACACCATTCCTAAATATCATTTCTGTCCTACAGCACAGCAATACCATCAAAAACAGTCTACGTTTTGTGGATTCCTAACCCTAACCCTAGCTGGGGATTTGGGTTAGGGTTAGGGTGTAGACCTTCTTGAGATGATCCACAGTCTTCCACTCATTTCAGCACAAAATATACTTCACTGCATGAAAACATAAACCTAAAGTGACCAAGCATCCAAGCCAAAGTCAAGAGAACATATCCAAAATGGCAGAATTCTCTTTTTGGACCAGTACACTGCTATTCGGATCTGTTGTGTTGAATGGTGTTCTCACTGAGCCTGGTATCAGGTTTAGCTACGGTAAAAGGCTGGAAAACCTAATAAATTATGGTTTAATTTCTAAAAAATACCTCTACATTTAACACAAAATGCTGGAAGTTTGATTAGTGTCATCAATTTCTTCCAAACTTTGGATTTTGGGGCAAATTCGACAAAATTCCCCTTCAGGACAGTGCACTGTATAGGGCCATCCAGTATATGTCCGGAAAAAAAATGTTCAGATAACATTGATATAACACCATTCCTAAATATCATTTCTGTCCTAAAGCACAACAATACCATCAAAAACAGTCTACGTTTTGTGGATTCCTAACCCTAACCCTAGCTGGGGATTTGGGTTAGGGATAGGGTTCAGACCTTCTTGAGAGGATCCACAGTCTTCCACTCATTTCAGCACAAAATATACTTCACTGCATGAAAACATAAACCTAAAGTGACCAAGCATCCAAGCCAAACTCAAGAGAACATATCCAAAATGGCAGAATTTTCTTTTTGGACCAGTACACTGCTATTCGGATCTGTTGTGTTGAATGGTGTTCTCACTGAGCCTGGTATCAGGTTTAGCTACGGTAAAAGGCTGGAAAACCTAATAAATTATGGTTTAATTTCTAAAAAATACCTCTACATTTAACACAAAATGCTGGAAGTTTGATTAGTGTCATCAATTTCTTCCAAACTTTGGATTTTGGGGCAAATTCGACAAAATTCCCTTTCAGGACAGTGCACTGTATAGGGCCATCCAGTATATGTCCGGAAAAATAATGTTCAGATAACATTGATATAACACCATTCCTAAATATCATTTCTGTCCTACAGCACAGCAATACCATCAAAAACAGTCTACGTTTTGTGGATTCCTAACCCTAACCCTAGCTGGGGATTTGGGTTAGGGTTAGGGTGTAGACCTTCTTGAGATGATCCACAGTCTTCCACTCATTTCAGCACAAAATATACTTCACTGCATGAAAACATAAACCTAAAGTGACCAGGCATCCAAGCCAAACTCAAGAGAACATATCCAAAATGGCAGAATTTTCTTTTTGGACAAGTATACTGTTAATAGGATCTGTTGTGTTGAATGGTGTTCTCACTGAGCCTGGTATCAGGTTTAGCTACGGTAAAAGGCTGGAATACCTAATAAATTATGGTTTAATTTCTAAAAAATACCTCTACATTTAACACAAAATGCTAGAAGTTTGATTAGTGTCATAATTTCTTCCAAACTTTGGATTTTGGGGCAAATTCGACAAAATTCCCCTTCAGGACAGTGCACTGTATAGGGCCATCCAGGATATGTCCGGAAAAAAAATGTTCAGATAACATTGATATAACACCATTCCTAAATATCATTTCTGTCCTAAAGCACAGCAATACCATCAAAAACAGTCTACGTTTTGTGGATTCCTAACCCTAACCCTAGCTGGGGATTTGGGTTAGGGTTAGGGTTCAGACCTTCTTGAGAGGATCCACAGTCTTCCACTCATTTCAGCACAAAATATACTTCACTGCATGAAAACATAAACCTAAAGTGACCAAGCATCCAAGCCAAACTCAAGAGAACATATCCAAAATGGCAGAATTTTCTTTTTGGACAAGTATACTGTCAATAGGATCTGTTGTGTTGAATGGTGTTCTCACTGAGCCTGGTATCAGGTTTAGCTACGGTAAAAGGCTGGAAAACCTAATAAATTATGGTTTAATTTCTAAAAAATACCTCTACATTTAACACAAAATGCTGGAAGTTTGATTAGTGTCATCAATTTCTTCCAAACTTTGGATTTTGGGCAAATTCGACAAAATTCCCCTTCAGGACAGTGCACTGTATAGGGCCATCCAGTATATGTCCGGAAAAAAAATGTTCAGATAACATTGATATAACACCATTCCTAAATATCATTTCTGTCCTAAAGCACAGCA
The DNA here is from genome assembly GCF_055471065.1 of Atractosteus spatula. Classification (NCBI taxonomy): domain Eukaryota; kingdom Metazoa; phylum Chordata; class Actinopteri; order Semionotiformes; family Lepisosteidae; genus Atractosteus; species Atractosteus spatula. Next base: position 14,185,994 of record NC_142728.1, on the reverse strand, counting down.
ATAGCATGAAAAACAGTCTACGTTTTGTGGATTCCTAACCCTAACCCTAGCTGGGGATTTGGGTTAGGGTTAGGGTTCAGACCTTCTTGAGAGGATCCACAGTCTTCCACTCATTTCAGCACAAAATATACTTCACTGCATGAAAACATAAACCTAAAGTGACCAAGCATCCAAGCCAAACTCAAGAGAACATATCCAAAATGGCAGAATTTTCTTTTTGGACCAGTACACTGCTATTCGGATCTGTTGTGTTGAATGGTGTTCTCACTGAGCCTGGTATCAGGTTTAGCTACGGTAAAAGGCTGGAAAACCTAATAAATTATGGTTTAATTTCTAAAAAATACCTCTACATTTAACACAAAATGCTGGAAGTTTGATTAGTGTCATCAATTTCTTCCAAACTTTGGATTTTGGGGCAAATTCGACAAAATTCCCCTTCAGGACATTGCACTGTATAGGGCCATCCTGTATATGTCCGGAAAAAAAATGTTCAGATAACATTGATATAACACCATTCCTAAATATCATTTCTGTCCTAAAGCACAGCAATACCATCAAAAACAGTCTACGTTTTGTGGATTCATAACCCTAACCCTAGCTGGGGATTTGGGTTAGGGTTAGGGTGTAGACCTTCTTGAGATTATCCACAGTCTTCCACTAATTTCAGCACAAAATATACTTCACTGCATGAAAACATAAACCTAAAGTGACCAAGTATCCAAGCCAAACTCAAGAGAACATATCCAAAATGGCACAATTTTCTTTATGGTCAAGTAACTGTTAATCGGATCTGTTGTGTTGAATGGTTTTTTCACTGAGCCTGGTATCAGGGTTAGCTAAGGTAAAAGGCTGGAAAACCTAATAAATTATGGTTTAACTTCTAAAAAATACCTCTACATTCAACACAAAATGCTAGAAGTTTGATTAGTGTCATCAATTTCTTCCAAACTTTGGATTTTTGGGCAAATTCGACAAAATTCCCCTTCAGGACAGTGCACTGTATAGGGCCATCCAGTATATGTCTGGAAAAAAAAATGTTCAGATAACATTGATATAACACCATTGCTAAATACCATTTCTGTCCTAAAGCACAGCAATAGCATGAAAAACAGTCTACGTTTTGTGGATTCCTAACCCTAACCCTAGCTGGGGATTTGGGTTAGGGTTAGGGTTCAGACCTTCTTGAGAGGATCCACAGTCTTCCACTCATTTCAGCACAAAATATACTTCACTGCATGAAAACATAAACCTAAAGTGACCAAGCATCCAAGCCAAACTCAAGAGAACATATCCAAAATGGCAGAATTTTCTTTTTGGTCAAGTATACTGTTAATCGGATCTGTTGTGTTGAATGGTGTTCTCACTGAGCCTGGTATCAGGGTTAGCTACGGTAAAAGGCTGGAAAACCTAATAAATTATGGTTTAATTTCTAAAAAATACCTGTACATTTAACACAAAATGCTAGAAGTTTGATTAGTGTCATCAATTTCTTCCAAACTTTGGATTTTGGGGCAAATTCGACAAAATTCCCCTTCAGGACAGTGCACTGTATAGGGCCATCCAGTATATGTCCGGAAAAAAAATGTTCAGATAACATTGATATAACACCATTCCTAAATATCATTTCTGTCCTACAGCACAGCAATACCATCAAAAACAGTCTACGTTTTGTGGATTCCTAACCCTAACCCTAGCTGGGGATTTGGGTTAGGGTTAGGGTGTAGACCTTCTTGAGATTATCCACAGTCTTCCACTCATTTCAGCACAAAATATACTTCACTGCATGAAAACATAAATCCAAAGTGACCAAGTATCCAAGCCAAACTCAAGAGAACATATCCAAAATGGCACAATTTTCTTTATGGTCAAGTAACTGTTAATCGGATCTGTTGTGTTGAATGGTTTTTTCACCGAGCCTGGTATCAGGGTTAGCTAAGGTAAAAGGCTGGAAAACCTAATAAATTATGGTTTAACTTCTAAAAAATACCTCTACATTCAACACAAAATGCTAGAAGTTTGATTAGTGTCATCAATTTCTTCCAAACTTTGGATTTTTGGGCAAATTCGACAAAATTCCCCTTCAGGACAGTGCACTGTATAGGGCCATCCAGTATATGTCTGGAAAAAAAATGTTCAGATAACATTGATATAACACCATTCCTAAATATCATTTCTGTCCTAAAGCACAGCAATACCATCAAAAACAGTCTACGTTTTGTGGATTCCTAACCCTAACCCTAGCTGGGGATTTGGGTTAGGGTTAGGGTTCAGACCTTCTTGAGAGGATCCACAGTCTTCCACTCATTTCAGCACAAAATATACTTCACTGCATGAAAACATAAACCTAAAGTGACCAAGCATCCAAGCCAAACTCAAGAGAACATATCCAAAATGGCAGAATTTTCTTTTTGGACAAGTATACTGTTAATAGGATCTGTTGTGTTGAATGGTGTTCTCACTGAGACTGGTATCAGTTTTAGCTACGGTAAAAGGCTGGAATACCTAATAAATTATGGTTTAATTTCTAAAAAATACCTCTACATTTAACACAAAATGCTAGAAGTTTGATTAGTGTCATCAATTTCTTCCAAACTTTGGATTTTGGGGCAAATTCGACAAAATTCCCCTTCAGGACAGTGCACTGTATAGGGCCATCCAGTATATGTCCGGAAAAAAAATGTTCAGATAACATTGATATAACACCATTCCTAAATATCATTTCTGTCCTAAAGCACAGCAATACCATCAAAAACAGTCTACGTTTTGTGGATTCCTAACCCTAACCCTAGCTGGGGATTTGGGTTAGGGTTAGGGTTCAGACCTTCTTGAGAGGATCCACAGTCTTCCACTCATTTCAGCACAAAATATACTTCACTGCATGAAAACATAAACCTAAAGTGACCAAGCATCCAAGCCAAACTCAAGAGAACATATCCAAAATGGCAGAATTTTCTTTTTGGACAAGTATACTGTCAATAGGATCTGTTGTGTTGAATGGTGTTCTCACTGAGCCTGGTATCAGGTTTAGCTACGGTAAAAGGCTGGAAAACCTAATAAATTATGGTTTAATTTCTAAAAAATACCTCTACATTTAACACAAAATGCTGGAAGTTTGATTAGTGTCATCAATTTCTTCCAAACTTTGGATTTTGGGCAAATTCGACAAAATTCCCCTTCAGGACAGTGCACTGTATAGGGCCATCCAGTATATGTCCGGAAAAAAAATGTTCAGATAACATTGATATAACACCATTCCTAAATATCATTTCTGTCCTAAAGCACAGCAATAGCATGAAAAACAGTCTACGTTTTGTGGATTCCTAACCCTAACCCTAGCTGGGGATTTGGGTTAGGGTTAGGGTTCAGACCTTCTTGAGAGGATCCACAGTCTTCCACTCATTTCAGCACAAAATATACTTCACTGCATGAAAACATAAACCTAAAGTGACCAAGCATCCAAGCCAAACTCAAGAGAACATATCCAAAATGGCAGAATTTTCTTTTTGGACCAGTACACTGCTATTCGGATCTGTTGTGTTGAATGGTGTTCTCACTGAGCCTGGTATCAGGTTTAGCTACGGTAAAAGGCTGGAAAACCTAATAAATTATGGTTTAATTTCTAAAAAATACCTCTACATTTAACACAAAATGCTGGAAGTTTGATTAGTGTCATCAATTTCTTCCAAACTTTGGATTTTGGGGCAAATTCGACAAAATTCCCCTTCAGGACATTGCACTGTATAGGGCCATCCTGTATATGTCCGGAAAAAAAATGTTCAGATAACATTGATATAACACCATTCCTAAATATCATTTCTGTCCTAAAGCACAGCAATACCATCAAAAACAGTCTACGTTTTGTGGATTCATAACCCTAACCCTAGCTGGGGATTTGGGTTAGGGTTAGGGTGTAGACCTTCTTGAGATTATCCACAGTCTTCCACTAATTTCAGCACAAAATATACTTCACTGCATGAAAACATAAACCTAAAGTGACCAAGTATCCAAGCCAAACTCAAGAGAACATATCCAAAATGGCACAATTTTCTTTATGGTCAAGTAACTGTTAATCGGATCTGTTGTGTTGAATGGTTTTTTCACTGAGCCTGGTATCAGGGTTAGCTAAGGTAAAAGGCTGGAAAACCTAATAAATTATGGTTTAACTTCTAAAAAATACCTCTACATTCAACACAAAATGCTAGAAGTTTGATTAGTGTCATCAATTTCTTCCAAACTTTGGATTTTGGGGCAAATTCGACAAAATTCCCCTTCAGGACAGTGCACTGTATAGGGCCATCCAGTATATGTCTGGAAAAAAAAATGTTCAGATAACATTGATATAACACCATTGCTAAATACCATTTCTGTCCTAAAGCACAGCAATAGCATGAAAAACAGTCTACGTTTTGTGGATTCCTAACCCTAACCCTAGCTGGGGATTTGGGTTAGGGTTAGGGTTCAGACCTTCTTGAGAGGATCCACAGTCTTCCACTCATTTCAGCACAAAATATACTTCACTGCATGAAAACATAAACCTAAAGTGACCAAGCATCCAAGCCAAACTCAAGAGAACATATCCAAAATGGCAGAATTTTCTTTTTGGTCAAGTATACTGTTAATCGGATCTGTTGTGTTGAATGGTGTTCTCACTGAGCCTGGTATCAGGGTTAGCTACGGTAAAAGGCTGGAAAACCTAATAAATTATGGTTTAATTTCTAAAAAATACCTGTACATTTAACACAAAATGCTAGAAGTTTGATTAGTGTCATCAATTTCTTCCAAACTTTGGATTTTGGGGCAAATTCGACAAAATTCCCCTTCAGGACAGTGCACTGTATAGGGCCATCCAGTATATGTCCGGAAAAAAAATGTTCAGATAACATTGATATAACACCATTCCTAAATATCATTTCTGTCCTACAGCACAGCAATACCATCAAAAACAGTCTACGTTTTGTGGATTCCTAACCCTAACCCTAGCTGGGGATTTGGGTTAGGGTTAGGGTGTAGACCTTCTTGAGATTATCCACAGTCTTCCACTCATTTCAGCACAAAATATACTTCACTGCATGAAAACATAAATCCAAAGTGACCAAGTATCCAAGCCAAACTCAAGAGAACATATCCAAAATGGCACAATTTTCTTTATGGTCAAGTAACTGTTAATCGGATCTGTTGTGTTGAATGGTTTTTTCACCGAGCCTGGTATCAGGGTTAGCTAAGGTAAAAGGCTGGAAAACCTAATAAATTATGGTTTAACTTCTAAAAAATACCTCTACATTCAACACAAAATGCTAGAAGTTTGATTAGTGTCATCAATTTCTTCCAAACTTTGGATTTTTGGGCAAATTCGACAAAATTCCTCTTCAGGACAGTGCACTGTATAGGGCCATCCAGTATATGTCTGGAAAAAAAATGTTCAGATAACATTGATATAACACCATTCCTAAATATCATTTCTGTCCTAAAGCACAGCAATACCATCAAAAACAGTCTACGTTTTGTGGATTCCTAACCCTAACCCTAGCTGGGGATTTGGGTTAGGGTTAGGGTTCAGACCTTCTTGAGAGGATCCACAGTCTTCCACTCATTTCAGCACAAAATATACTTCACTGCATGAAAACATAAACCTAAAGTGACCAAGCATCCAAGCCAAACTCAAGAGAACATATCCAAAATGGCAGAATTTTCTTTTTGGACAAGTATACTGTTAATAGGATCTGTTGTGTTGAATGGTGTTCTCACTGAGACTGGTATCAGTTTTAGCTACGGTAAAAGGCTGGAATACCTAATAAATTATGGTTTAATTTCTAAAAAATACCTCTACATTTAACACAAAATGCTAGAACTTTGATTAGTGTCATCAATTTCTTCCAAACTTTGGATTTTGGGGCAAATTCGACAAAATTCCCCTTCAGGACAGTGCACTGTATAGGGCCATCCAGTATATGTCCGGAAAAAAAATGTTCAGATAACATTGATATAACACCATTCCTAAATATCATTTCTGTCCTACAGCACAGCAATACCATCAAAAACAGTCTACGTTTTGTGGATTCCTAACCCTAACCCTAGCTGGGGATTTGGGTTAGGGTTAGGGTTCAGACCTTCTTGAGAGGATCCACAGTCTTCCACTCATTTCAGTACAAAATATACTTCACTGCATGAAAACATAAACCTAAAGTGACCAAGCATCCAAGCCAAAGTCAAGAGAACATATCCAAAATGGCAGAATTTTCTTTTTGGACAAGTACACTGCTAATCGGATCTGTTGTGTTGAATGGTTTTTTCACTGAGCCTGGTATCAGGGTTAGCTAAGGTAAAAGTCTGGAAAACCTAATAAATTATGGTTTAATATCTAAAAAATACCTCTACATTCAACACAAAATGCTGGAAGTTTGATTAGTGTCATCAATTTCTTCCAAACTTTGGATTTTGGGGCAAATTCGACAAAATTCCCCTTTCAGGACAGTGCACTGTATAGGGCCATCCAGTATATGTCCGGAAAATAAAATGTTCAGATAACATTGATATAACACCATTCCTAAATATCATTTCTGTCCTAAAGCACAGCAATACCATCAAAAACAGTCTACGTTTTGTGGATTCCTAACCCTAACCCTAGCTGGGGATTTGGGTTAGGGTTAGGGTTCAGACCTTCTTGAGAGGATCCACAGTCTTCCACTCATTTCAGCACAAAATATACTTCACTGCATGAAAACATAAACCTAAAGTGACCAAGCATCCAAGCCAAACTCAAGAGAACATATCCAAAATGGCAGAAATTTCTTTTTGGACAAGTATACTGTTAATAGGATCTGTTGTGTTGAATGGTGTTCTCACTGAGACTGGTATCAGTTTTAGCTACCGTAAAAGGCTGGAATACCTAATAAATTATGGTTTAATTTCTAAAAAATACCTCTACATTTAACACAAAATGCTAGAAGTTTGATTAGTGTCATCAATTTCTTCCAAACTTTGGATTTTGGGGCAAATTCGACAAAATTCCCCTTCAGGACAGTGCACTGTATAGGGCCATCCAGTATATGTCCGGAAAAAAAATGTTCAGATAACATTGATATAACACCATTCCTAAATATCATTTCTGTCCTAAAGCACAGCAATAGCATGAAAAACAGTCTACGTTTTGTGGATTCCTAACCCTAACCCTAGCTGGGGATTTGGGTTAGGGTTAGGGTTCAGACCTTCTTGAGAGGATCCACAGTCTTCCACTCATTTCAGCACAAAATATACTTCACTGCATGAAAACATAAACCTAAAGTGACCAAGCATCCAAGCCAAACTCAAGAGAACATATCCAAAATGGCAGAATTTTCTTTTTGGACCAGTACACTGCTATTCGGATCTGTTGTGTTGAATGGTGTTCTCACTGAGCCTGGTATCAGCTTTAGCTACGGTAAAAGGCTGGAAAACCTAATAAATTATGGTTTAATTTCTAAAAAATACCTCTACATTTAACACAAAATGCTGGAAGTCTGATTAGTGTCATCAATTTCTTCCAAACTTTGGATTTTGGGGCAAATTCGACAAAATTCCCCTTCAGGACAGTGCACTGTATAGGGCCATCCAGTATATGTCCGGAAAATAAAATGTTCAGATAACATTGATATAACACCATTCCTAAATATCATTTCTGTCCTAAAGCACAGCAATACCATCAAAAACAGTCTACGTTTTGTGGATTCCTAACCCTAACCCTAGCTGGGGATTTGGGTTAGGGTTAGGGTTCAGACCTTCTTGAGAGGATCCACAGTCTTCCACTCATTTTAGCACAAAATATACTTCACTGCATGAAAACATAAACCTAAAGTGACCAAGCATCCAAGCCAAACTCAAGAGAAAATATCCAAAATGGCAGAATTTTCTTTTTGGACAAGTATACTGTTAATAGGATCTGTTGTGTTGAATGGTGTTCTCACTGAGCCTGGTATCAGGTTTAGCTACGGTAAAAGGCTGGAATACCTAATAAATTATGGTTTAATTTCTAAAAAATACCTCTACATTTAACACAAAATGCTAGAAGTTTGATTAGTGTCATCAATTTCTTCCAAACTTTGGATTTTGGGGCAAATTCGACAAAATTCCCCTTCAGGACAGTGCACTGTATAGGGCCATCCTGTATATGTCCGGAAAAAAAATGTTCAGATAACATTGATATAACACCATTCCTAAATATCATTTCTGTCCTAAAGCACAGCAATACCATCAAAAACAGTCTACGTTTTGTGGATTCCTAACCCTAACCCTAGCTGGGGATTTGGGTTAGGGTTAGGGTTCAGACCTTCTTGAGAGGATCCACAGTCTTCCACTCATTTCAGCACAAAATATACTTCACTGCATGAAAACATAAACCTAAAGTGACCAAGCATCCAAGCCAAACTCAAGAGAACATATCCAAAATGGCAGAATTTTCTTTTTGGTCAAGTATACTGTTAATCGGATCTGTTGTGTTGAATGGTGTTCTCACTGAGCCTGGTATCAGGGTTAGCTAAGGTAAAAGGCTGGAAAACCTAATAAATTATGGTTTAATTCTAAGAAAAACCTGTACATTTAATACAAAATGCTAGAACTTTGATTAGTGTCATCAATTTCTTCCAAACTTTGGATTTTGGGGCAAATTCGACAAAATTCCCCTTCAGGACAGTGCACTGTATAGGGCCATCCAGTATATGTCCGGAAAAAAAATTTTCAGATAACATTGATATAACACCATTCCTAAATATCATTTCTGTCCTAAAGCACAACAATACCATCAAAAACAGTCTACGTTTTGTGGATTCCTAACCCTAACCCTAGCTGGGGATTTGGGTTAGGGTTAGGGTGTAGACCTTCTTGAGATGATCCACAGTCTTCCACTCATTTCAGCACAAAATATACTTCACTGCATGAAAACATAAACCTAAAGTGACCAAGCATCCAAGCCAAACTCAAGAGAACATATCCAAAATGGCAGAATTTTCTTTTTGGACCAGTACACTGCTATTCGGATCTGTTGTGTTGAATGGTGTTCTCACTGAGCCTGGTATCAGCTTTAGCTATGGTAAAAGGCTGGAAAACCTAATAAATTATGGTTTAATTTCTAAAAAATACCTCTACATTTAACACAAAATGCTGGAAGTTTGATTAGTGTCATCAATTTCTTCCAAACTTTGGATTTTGGGGCAAATTCGACAAAATTCCCCTTCAGGACAGTGCACTGTATAGGGCCATCCTGTATATGTCCGGAAAAAAAATGTTCAGATAACATTGATATAACACCATTCCTAAATATCATTTCTGTCCTAAAGCACAGCAATACCATCAAAAACAGTCTACGTTTTGTGGATTCCTAACCCTAACCCTAGCTGGGGATTTGGGTTAGGGTTAGGGTTCAGACCTTCTTGAGAGGATCCACAGTCTTCCACTCATTTCAGCACAAAATATACTTCACTGCATGAAAACATAAACCTAAAGTGACCAAGCATCCAAGCCAAACTCAAGAGAACATATCCAAAATGGCAGAATTTTCTTTTTGGACAAGTATACTGTTAATAGGATCTGTTGTGTTGAATGGTGTTCTCACTGAGCCTGGTATCAGGTTTAGCTACGGTAAAAGGCTGGAAAACCTAATAAATTATGGTTTAATATCTAAAAAATACCTCTACATTCAACACAAAATGCTAGAAGTTTGATTAGTGTCATCAATTTCTTCCAAACTTTGGATTTTGGGGCAAATTCGACAAAATTCCCCTTCAGGACAGTACACTGTATAGGGCCATCCAGTATATGTCCGGAAAAATAATGTTCAGATAACATTGATATAACACCATTCCTAAATATCATTTCTGTCCTACAGCACAGCAATACCATCAAAAACAGTCTACGTTTTGTGGATTCCTAACCCTAACCCTAGCTGGGGATTTGGGTTAGGGTTAGGGTGTAGACCTTCTTGAGATGATCCACAGTCTTCCACTCATTTCAGCACAAAATATACTTCACTGCATGAAAACATAAACCTAAAGTGACCAAGCATCCAAGCCAAAGTCAAGAGAACATATCCAAAATGGCAGAATTCTCTTTTTGGACCAGTACACTGCTATTCGGATCTGTTGTGTTGAATGGTGTTCTCACTGAGCCTGGTATCAGGTTTAGCTACGGTAAAAGGCTGGAAAACCTAATAAATTATGGTTTAATTTCTAAAAAATACCTCTACATTTAACACAAAATGCTGGAAGTTTGATTAGTGTCATCAATTTCTTCCAAACTTTGGATTTTGGGGCAAATTCGACAAAATTCCCCTTCAGGACAGTGCACTGTATAGGGCCATCCAGTATATGTCCGGAAAAAAAATGTTCAGATAACATTGATATAACACCATTCCTAAATATCATTTCTGTCCTAAAGCACAACAATACCATCAAAAACAGTCTACGTTTTGTGGATTCCTAACCCTAACCCTAGCTGGGGATTTGGGTTAGGGATAGGGTTCAGACCTTCTTGAGAGGATCCACAGTCTTCCACTCATTTCAGCACAAAATATACTTCACTGCATGAAAACATAAACCTAAAGTGACCAAGCATCCAAGCCAAACTCAAGAGAACATATCCAAAATGGCAGAATTTTCTTTTTGGACCAGTACACTGCTATTCGGATCTGTTGTGTTGAATGGTGTTCTCACTGAGCCTGGTATCAGGTTTAGCTACGGTAAAAGGCTGGAAAACCTAATAAATTATGGTTTAATTTCTAAAAAATACCTCTACATTTAACACAAAATGCTGGAAGTTTGATTAGTGTCATCAATTTCTTCCAAACTTTGGATTTTGGGGCAAATTCGACAAAATTCCCCTTCAGGACAGTGCACTGTATAGGGCCATCCAGTATATGTCCGGAAAAAAAATGTTCAGATAACATTGATATAACACCATTCCTAAATATCATTTCTGTCCTACAGCACAGCAATACCATCAAAAACAGTCTACGTTTTGTGGATTCCTAACCCTAACCCTAGCTGGGGATTTGGGTTAGGGTTAGGGTTCAGACCTTCCTGAGAGGATCCACAGTCTTCCACTCATTTTAGCACAAAATATACTTCACTGCATGAAAACATAAACCTAAAGTGACCAAGCATCCAAGCCAAACTCAAGAGAACATATCCAAAATGGCAGAATTTTCTTTATGGTCAAGTATACTGTTAATCGGATCTGTTGTGTTGAATGGTTTTTTCACTGAGCCTGGTATCAGGGTTAGCTAAGGTAAAAGGCTGGAAAACCTAATAAATTATGGTTTAATATCTAAAAAATACCTCTACATTCAACACAAAATGCTAGAAGTTTGATTAGTGTCATCAATTTCTTCCAAACTTTGGATTTTGGGGCAAATTCGACAAAATTCCCTTTCAGGACAGTGCACTGTATAGGGCCATCCAGTATATGTCCGGAAAAATAATGTTCAGATAACATTGATATAACACCATTCCTAAATATCATTTCTGTCCTACAGCACAGCAATACCATCAAAAACAGTCTACGTTTTGTGGATTCCTAACCCTAACCCTAGCTGGGGATTTGGGTTAGGGTTAGGGTGTAGACCTTCTTGAGATGATCCACAGTCTTCCACTCATTTCAGCACAAAATATACTTCACTGCATGAAAACATAAACCTAAAGTGACCAAGCATCCAAGCCAAACTCAAGAGAACATATCCAAAATGGCAGAATTTTCTTTTTGGACAAGTATACTGTTAATAGGATCTGTTGTGTTGAATGGTGTTCTCACTGAGCCTGGTATCAGGTTTAGCTACGGTAAAAGGGTGGAATACCTAATAAATTATGGTTTAATTTCTAAAAAATACCTCTACATTTAACACAAAATGCTAGAAGTTTGATTAGTGTCATAATTTCTTCCAAACTTTGGATTTTGGGGCAAATTCGACAAAATTCCCCTTCAGGACAGTGCACTGTATAGGGCCATCCAGGATATGTCCGGAAAAAAAATGTTCAGATAACATTGATATAACACCATTCCTAAATATCATTTCTGTCCTAAAGCACAGCAATAGCATGAAAAACAGTCTACGTTTTGTGGATTCCTAACCCTAACCCTAGCTGGGGAGTTGGGTTAGGGTTAGGGTTCAGACCTTCTTGAGAGGATCCACAGTCTTCCACTCATTTCAGCACAAAATATACTTCACTGCATGAAAACATAAACCTAAAGTGACCAAGCATCCAAGCCAAACTCAAGAGAACATATCCAAAATGGCAGAATTTTCTTTTTGGACAAGTATACTGTCAATAGGATCTGTTGTGTTGAATGGTGTTCTCACTGAGCCTGGTATCAGGTTTAGCTACGGTAAAAGGCTGGAAAAACTAATAAATTATGGTTTAATTTCTAAAAAATACCTCTACATTTAACACAAAATGCTGGAAGTTTGATTAGTGTCATCAATTTCTTCCAAACTTTGGATTTTGGGCAAATTCGACAAAATTCCCCTTCAGGACAGTGCACTGTATAGGGCCATCCAGTATATGTCCGGAAAAAAAATGTTCAGATAACATTGATATAACACCATTCCTAAATATCATTTCTGTCCTACAGCACAGCAATACCATCAAAAACAGTCTACGTTTTGTGGATTCCTAACCCTAACCCTAGCTGGGGATTTGGGTTAGGGTTAGGGTTCAGACCTTCTTGAGAGGATCCACAGTCTTCCACTCATTTCAGCACAAAATATACTTCACTGCATGAAAACATAAACCTAAAGTGACCAAGCATCCAAGCCAAACTCAAGAGAACATATCCAAAATGGCAGAATTTTCTTTTTGGACAAGTATACTGTTAATAGGATCTGTTGTGTTGAATGGTGTTCTCACTGAGCCTGGTATCAGGTTTAGCTACGGTAAAAGGCTGGAAAACCTAATAAATTATGGTTTAATATCTAAAAAATACCTCTACATTCAACACAAAATGCTAGAAGTTTGATTAGTGTCATCAATTTCTTCCAAACTTTGGATTTTGGGGCAAATTCGACAAAATTCCCCTTCAGGACAGTGCACTGTATAGGGCCATCCAGTATATGTCCGGAAAAAAAATGTTCAGATAACATTGATATAACACCATTCCTAAATATCATTTCTGTCCTACAGCACAGCAATACCATCAAAAACAGTCTACGTTTTGTGGATTCCTAACCCTAACCCTAGCTGGGGATTTGGGTTAGGGTTAGGGTTCAGACCTTCCTGAGAGGATCCACAGTCTTCCACTCATTTTAGCACAAAATATACTTCACTGCATGAAAACATAAACCTAAAGTGACCAAGCATCCAAGCCAAACTCAAGAGAACATATCCAAAATGGCAGAATTTTCTTTATGGTCAAGTATACTGTTAATCGGATCTGTTGTGTTGAATGGTTTTTTCACTGAGCCTGGTATCAGGGTTAGCTAAGGTAAAAGGCTGGAAAACCTAATAAATTATGGTTTAATATCTAAAAAATACCTCTACATTCAACACAAAATGCTAGAAGTTTGATTAGTGTCATCAATTTCTTCCAAACTTTGGATTTTGGGGCAAATTCGACAAAATTCCCTTTCAGGACAGTGCACTGTATAGGGCCATCCAGTATATGTCCGGAAAAATAATGTTCAGATAACATTGATATAACACCATTCCTAAATATCATTTCTGTCCTACAGCACAGCAATACCATCAAAAACAGTCTACGTTTTGTGGATTCCTAACCCTAACCCTAGCTGGGGATTTGGGTTAGGGTTAGGGTGTAGACCTTCTTGAGATGATCCACAGTCTTCCACTCATTTCAGCACAAAATATACTTCACTGCATGAAAACATAAACCTAAAGTGACCAAGCATCCAAGCCAAACTCAAGAGAACATATCCAAAATGGCAGAATTTTCTTTTTGGACAAGTATACTGTTAATAGGATCTGTTGTGTTGAATGGTGTTCTCACTGAGCCTGGTATCAGGTTTAGCTACGGTAAAAGGCTGGAATACCTAATAAATTATGGTTTAATTTCTAAAAAATACCTCTACATTTAACACAAAATGCTAGAAGTTTGATTAGTGTCATAATTTCTTCCAAACTTTGGATTTTGGGGCAAATTCGACAAAATTCCCCTTCAGGACAGTGCACTGTATAGGGCCATCCAGGATATGTCCGGAAAAAAAATGTTCAGATAACATTGATATAACACCATTCCTAAATATCATTTCTGTCCTAAAGCACAGCAATACCATCAAAAACAGTCTACGTTTTGTGGATTCCTAACCCTAACCCTAGCTGGGGAGTTGGGTTAGGGTTAGGGTTCAGACCTTCTTGAGAGGATCCACAGTCTTCCACTCATTTCAGCACAAAATATACTTCACTGCATGAAAACATAAACCTAAAGTGACCAAGCATCCAAGCCAAACTCAAGAGAACATATCCAAAATGGCAGAATTTTCTTTTTGGACAAGTATACTGTCAATAGGATCTGTTGTGTTGAATGGTGTTCTCACTGAGCCTGGTATCAGGTTTAGCTACGGTAAAAGGCTGGAAAACCTAATAAATTATGGTTTAATTTCTAAAAAATACCTCTACATTTAACACAAAATGCTGGAAGTTTGATTAGTGTCATCAATTTCTTCCAAACTTTGGATTTTGGGCAAATTCGACAAAATTCCCCTTCAGGACAGTGCACTGTATAGGGCCATCCAGTATATGTCCGGAAAAAAAATGTTCAGATAACATTGATATAACACCATTCCTAAATATCATTTCTGTCCTACAGCACAGCAATACCATCAAAAACAGTCTACGTTTTGTGGATTCCTAACCCTAACCCTAGCTGGGGATTTGGGTTAGGGTTAGGGTTCAGACCTTCTTGAGAGGATCCACAGTCTTCCACTCATTTCAGCACAAAATATACTTCACTGCATGAAAACATAAACCTAAAGTGACCAAGCATCCAAGCCAAACTCAAGAGAACATATCCAAAATGGCAGAATTTTCTTTTTGGACCAGTACACTGCTATTCGGATCTGTTGTGTTGAATGGTGTTCTCACTGAGCCTGGTATCAGGTTTAGCTACGGTAAAAGGCTGGAAAACCTAATAAATTATGGTTTAATTTCTAAAAAATACCTCTACATTTAACACAAAATGCTGGAAGTTTGATTAGTGTCATCAATTTCTTCCAAACTTTGGATTTTGGGGCAAATTCGACAAAATTCCCCTTCAGGACAGTGCACTGTATAGGGCCATCCAGTATATGTCTGGAAAAAAAATGTTCAGATAACATTGATATAACACCATTCCTAAATATCATTTCTGTCCTAAAGCACAGCAATACCATCAAAAACAGTCTACGTTTTGTGGATTCATAACCCTAACCCTAGCTGGGGATTTGGGTTAGGGTTAGGGTGTAGACCTTCTTGAGATTATCCACAGTCTTCCACTAATTTCAGCACAAAATATACTTCACTGCATGAAAACATAAACCTAAAGTGACCAAGTATCCAAGCCAAACTCAAGAGAACTTATCCAAAATGGCACAATTTTCTTTATGGTCAAGTAACTGTTAATCGGATCTGTTGTGTTGAATGGTTTTTTCACTGAGCCTGGTATCAGGGTTAGCTAAGGTAAAAGGCTGGAAAACCTAATAAATTATGGTTTCACTTCTAAAAAATACCTCTACATTCAACACAAAATGCTAGAAGTTTGATTAGTGTCATCAATTTCTTCCAAACTTTGGATTTTTGGGCAAATTCGACAAAATTCCCCTTCAGGACAGTGCACTGTATAGGGCCATCCAGTATATGTCTGGAAAAAAAAATGTTCAGATAACATTGATATAACACCATTGCTAAATACCATTTCTGTCCTAAAGCACAGCAATAGCATGAAAAACAGTCTACGTTTTGTGGATTCCTAACCCTAACCCTAGCTGGGGATTTGGGTTAGGGTTAGGGTTCAGACCTTCTTGAGAGGATCCACAGTCTTCCACTCATTTCAGCACAAAATATACTTCACTGCATGAAAACATAAACCTAAAGTGACCAAGCATCCAAGCCAAACTCAAGAGAACATATCCAAAATGGCAGAATTTTCTTTTTGGTCAAGTATACTGTTAATCGGATCTGTTGTGTTGAATGGTGTTCTCACTGAGCCTGGTATAAGGGTTAGCTAAGGTAAAAGGCTGGAAAACCTAATAAATTATGGTTTAATTTCTAAGAAAAACCTGTACATTTAATACAAAATGCTAGAACTTTGATTAGTGTCATCAATTTCTTCCAAACTTTGGATTTTGGGCAAATTCGACAAAATTCCCCTTCAGGACAGTGCACTGTATAGGGCCATCCAGTATATGTCCGGAAAAAAAATGTTCAGATAACATTGATATAACACCATTCCTAAATATCATTTCTGTCCTACAGCACAGCAATACCATCAAAAACAGTCTACGTTTTGTGGATTCCTAACCCTAACCCTAGCTGGGGATTTGGGTTAGGGTTAGGGTTCAGACCTTCTTGAGAGGATCCACAGTCTTCCACTCATTTCAGTACAAAATATACTTCACTGCATGAAAACATAAACCTAAAGTGACCAAGTATCCAAGCCAAACTCAAGAGAACATATCCAAAATGGCACAATTTTCTTTATGGTCAAGTAACTGTTAATCGGATCTGTTGTGTTGAATGGTTTTTTCACCGAGCCTGGTATCAGGGTTAGCTAAGGTAAAAGGCTGGAAAACCTAATAAATTATGGTTTAACTTCTAAAAAATACCTCTACATTCAACACAAAATGCTAGAAGTTTGATTAGTGTCATCAATTTCTTCCAAACTTTGGATTTTTGGGCAAATTCGACAAAATTCCCCTTCAGGACAGTGCACTGTATAGGGCCATCCAGTATATGTCTGGAAAAAAAATGTTCAGATAACATTGATATAACACCATTCCTAAATATCATTTCTGTCCTAAAGCACAGCAATACCATCAAAAACAGTCTACGTTTTGTGGATTCCTAACCCTAACCCTAGCTGGGGATTTGGGTTAGGGTTAGGGTTCAGACCTTCTTGAGAGGATCCACAGTCTTCCACTCATTTCAGCACAAAATATACTTCACTGCATGAAAACATAAACCTAAAGTGACCAAGCATCCAAGCCAAACTCAAGAGAACATATCCAAAATGGCAGAATTTTCTTTTTGGACAAGTATACTGTTAATAGGATCTGTTGTGTTGAATGGTGTTCTCACTGAGACTGGTATCAGTTTTAGCTACGGTAAAAGGCTGGAATACCTAATAAATTATGGTTTAATTTCTAAAAAATACCTCTACATTTAACACAAAATGCTAGAAGTTTGATTAGTGTCATCAATTTCTTCCAAACTTTGGATTTTGGGGCAAATTCGACAAAATTCCCCTTCAGGACAGTGCACTGTATAGGGCCATCCAGTATATGTCCGGAAAAAAAATGTTCAGATAACATTGATATAACACCATTCCTAAATATCATTTCTGTCCTACAGCACAGCAATACCATCAAAAACAGTCTACGTTTTGTGGATTCCTAACCCTAACCCTAGCTGGGGATTTGGGTTAGGGTTAGGGTTCAGACCTTCTTGAGAGGATCCACAGTCTTCCACTCATTTCAGTACAAAATATACTTCACTGCATGAAAACATAAACCTAAAGTGACCAAGCATCCAAGCCAAAGTCAAGAGAACATATCCAAAATGGCAGAATTTTCTTTTTGGACAAGTACACTGCTAATCGGATCTGTTGTGTTGAATGGTTTTTTCACTGAGCCTGGTATCAGGGTTAGCTAAGGTAAAAGTCTGGAAAACCTAATAAATTATGGTTTAATATCTAAAAAATACCTCTACATTCAACACAAAATGCTGGAAGTTTGATTAGTGTCATCAATTTCTTCCAAACTTTGGATTTTGGGGCAAATTCGACAAAATTCCCCTTTCAGGACAGTGCACTGTATAGGGCCATCCAGTATATGTCCGGAAAATAAAATGTTCAGATAACATTGATATAACACCATTCCTAAATATCATTTCTGTCCTAAAGCACAGCAATACCATCAAAAACAGTCTACGTTTTGTGGATTCCTAACCCTAACCCTAGCTGGGGATTTGGGTTAGGGTTAGGGTTCAGACCTTCTTGAGAGGATCCACAGTCTTCCACTCATTTCAGCACAAAATATACTTCACTGCATGAAAACATAAACCTAAAGTGACCAAGCATCCAAGCCAAACTCAAGAGAACATATCCAAAATGGCACAATTTTCTTTTTGGACAAGTATACTGTTAATAGGATCTGTTGTGTTGAATGGTGTTCTCACTGAGCCTGGTATCAGGTTTAGCTACGGTAAAAGGCTGGAATACCTAATAAATTATGGTTTAATTTCTAAAAAATACCTCTACATTTAACACAAAATGCTAGAAGTTTGATTAGTGTCATCAATTTCTTCCAAACTTTGGATTTTGGGGCAAATTCGACAAAATTCCCCTTCAGGACAGTGCACTGTATAGGGCCATCCAGTATATGTCCGGAAAAAAAATGTTCAGATAACATTGATATAACACCATTCCTAAATATCATTTCTGTCCTAAAGCACAGCAATACCATCAAAAACAGTCTATGTTTTGTTGATTCCTAACCCTAACCCTAGCTGGGGATTTGGGTTAGGGTTAGGGTTCAGACCTTCTTGAGAGGATCCACAGTCTTCCACTCATTTCAGCACAAAATATACTTCACTGCATGAAAACATAAACCTAAAGTGACCAAGCATCCAAGCCAAACTCAAGAGAACATATCCAAAATGGCAGAATTTTCTTTTTGGTCAAGTATACTGTTAATCGGATCTGTTGTGTTGAATGGTGTTCTCACTGAGCCTGGTATCAGGGTTAGCTAAGGTAAAAGGCTGGAAAACCTAATAAATTATGGTTTAATTTCTAAGAAAAACCTGTACATTTAATACAAAATGCTAGAACTTTGATTAGTGTCATCAATTTCTTCCAAACTTTGGATTTTGGGCAAATTCGACAAAATTCCCCTTCAGGACAGTGCACTGTATAGGGCCATCCAGTATATGTCCGGAAAAAAAATGTTCAGATAACATTGATATAACACCATTCCTAAATATCATTTCTGTCCTACAGCACAGCAATACCATCAAAAACAGTCTACGTTTTGTGGATTCCTAACCCTAACCCTAGCTGGGGATTTGGGTTAGGGTTAGGGTTCAGACCTTCTTGAGAGGATCCACAGTCTTCCACTCATTTCAGTACAAAATATACTTCACTGCATGAAAACATAAACCTAAAGTGACCAAGCATCCAAGCCAAAGTCAAGAGAACATATCCAAAATGGCAGAATTTTCTTTTTGGACAAGTACACTGCTAATCGGATCTGTTGTATTGAATGGTGTTCTCACTGAGGCTGGAATCAGGTTTAGCTACGGTAAAAGGCTGGAAAACCTAATAAATTATGGTTTAATATCTAAAAAATACCTCTACATTCAACACAAAATGCTAGAAGTTTGATTAGTGTCATCAATTTCTTCCAAACTTTGGATTTTGGGGCAAATTCGACAAAATTCCCCTTCAGGACAGTACACTGTATAGGGCCATCCAGTATATGTCCGGAAAAATAATGTTCAGATAACATTGATATAACACCATTCCTAAATATCATTTCTGTCCTACAGCACAGCAATACCATCAAAAACAGTCTACGTTTTGTGGATTCCTAACCCTAACCCTAGCTGGGGATTTGGGTTAGGGTTAGGGTGTAGACCTTCTTGAGATGATCCACAGTCTTCCACTCATTTCAGCACAAAATATACTTCACTGCATGAAAACATAAACCTAAAGTGACCAAGCATCCAAGCCAAAGTCAAGAGAACATATCCAAAATGGCAGAATTCTCTTTTTGGACCAGTACACTGCTATTCGGATCTGTTGTGTTGAATGGTGTTCTCACTGAGCCTGGTATCAGGTTTAGCTACGGTAAAAGGCTGGAAAACCTAATAAATTATGGTTTAATTTCTAAAAAATACCTCTACATTTAACACAAAATGCTGGAAGTTTGATTAGTGTCATCAATTTCTTCCAAACTTTGGATTTTGGGGCAAATTCGACAAAATTCCCCTTCAGGACAGTGCACTGTATAGGGCCATCCAGTATATGTCCGGAAAAAAAATGTTCAGATAACATTGATATAACACCATTCCTAAATATCATTTCTGTCCTAAAGCATAACAATACCATCAAAAACAGTCTACGTTTTGTGGATTCCTAACCCTAACCCTAGCTGGGGATTTGGGTTAGGGATAGGGTTCAGACCTTCTTGAGAGGATCCACAGTCTTCCACTCATTTCAGCACAAAATATACTTCACTGCATGAAAACATAAACCTAAAGTGACCAAGCATCCAAGCCAAACTCAAGAGAACATATCCAAAATGGCAGAATTTTCTTTTTGGACCAGTACACTGCTATTCGGATCTGTTGTGTTGAATGGTGTTCTCACTGAGCCTGGTATCAGGTTTAGCTACGGTAAAAGGCTGGAAAACCTAATAAATTATGGTTTAATTTCTAAAAAATACCTCTACATTTAACACAAAATGCTGGAAGTTTGATTAGTGTCATCAATTTCTTCCAAACTTTGGATTTTGGGGCAAATTCGACAAAATTCCCCTTCAGGACAGTGCACTGTATAGGGCCATCCAGTATATGTCCGGAAAAAAAATGTTCAGATAACATTGATATAACACCATTCCTAAATATCATTTCTGTCCTACAGCACAGCAATACCATCAAAAACAGTCTACGTTTTGTGGATTCCTAACCCTAACCCTAGCTGGGGATTTGGGTTAGGGTTAGGGTTCAGACCTTCCTGAGAGGATCCACAGTCTTCCACTCATTTTAGCACAAAATATACTTCACTGCATGAAAACATAAACCTAAAGTGACCAAGCATCCAAGCCAAACTCAAGAGAACATATCCAAAATGGCAGAATTTTCTTTATGGTCAAGTATACTGTTAATCGGATCTGTTGTGTTGAATGGTTTTTTCACTGAGCCTGGTATCAGGGTTAGCTAAGGTAAAAGGCTGGAAAACCTAATAAATTATGGTTTAATATCTAAAAAATACCTCTACATTCAACACAAAATGCTAGAAGTTTGATTAGTGTCATCAATTTCTTCCAAACTTTGGATTTTGGGGCAAATTCGACAAAATTCCCTTTGAGGACAGTGCACTGTATAGGGCCATCCAGTATATGTCCGGAAAAATAATGTTCAGATAACATTGATATAACACCATTCCTAAATATCATTTCTGTCCTACAGCACAGCAATACCATCAAAAACAGTCTACGTTTTGTGGATTCCTAACCCTAACCCTAGCTGGGGATTTGGGTTAGGGTTAGGGTGTAGACCTTCTTGAGATGATCCACAGTCTTCCACTCATTTCAGCACAAAATATACTTCACTGCATGAAAACATAAACCTAAAGTGACCAAGCATCCAAGCCAAACTCAAGAGAACATATCCAAAATGGCAGAATTTTCTTTTTGGACAAGTATACTGTTAATAGGATCTGTTGTGTTGAATGGTGTTCTCACTGAGCCTGGTATCAGGTTTAGCTACGGTAAAAGGCTGGAATACCTAATAAATTATGGTTTAATTTCTAAAAAATACCTCTACATTTAACACAAAATGCTAGAAGTTTGATTAGTGTCATAATTTCTTCCAAACTTTGGATTTTGGGGCAAATTCGACAAAATTCCCCTTCAGGACAGTGCACTGTATAGGGCCATCCAGGATATGTCCAGAAAAAAAATGTTCAGATAACATTGATATAACACCATTCCTAAATATCATTTCTGTCCTAAAGCACAGCAATACCATCAAAAACAGTCTACGTTTTGTGGATTCCTAACCCTAACCCTAGCTGGGGATTTGGGTTAGGGTTAGGGTTCAGACCTTCTTGAGAGGATCCACAGTCTTCCACTCATTTCAGCACAAAATATACTTCACTGCATGAAAACATAAACCTAAAGTGACCAAGCATCCAAGCCAAAGTCAAGAGAACATATCAAAAATGGCAGAATTTTCTTTTTGGACAAGTATACTGTCAATAGGATCTGTTGTGTTGAATGGTGTTCTCACTGAGCCTGGTATCAGGTTTAGCTACGGTAAAAGGCTGGAAAACCTAATAAATTATGGTTTAATTTCTAAAAAATACCTCTACATTTAACACAAAATGCTGGAAGTTTGATTAGTGTCATCAATTTCTTCCAAACTTTGGATTTTGGGCAAATTCGACAAAATTCCCCTTCAGGACAGTGCACTGTATAGGGCCATCCAGTATATGTCCGGAAAAAAAATGTTCAGATAACATTGATATAACACCATTCCTAAATATCATTTCTGTCCTACAGCACAGCAATACCATCAAAAACAGTCTACGTTTTGTGGATTCCTAACCCTAACCCTAGCTGGGGATTTGGGTTAGGGTTAGGGTTCAGACCTTCTTGAGAGGATCCACAGTCTTCCACTCATTTCAGTACAAAATATACTTCACTGCATGAAAACATAAACCTAAAGTGACCAAGCATCCAAGCCAAAGTCAAGAGAACATATCCAAAATGGCAGAATTTTCTTTTTGGACAAGTACACTGCTAATCGGATCTGTTGTATTGAATGGTGTTCTCACTGAGGCTGGAATCAGGTTTAGCTACGGTAAAAGGCTGGAAAACCAAATAAATTATGGTTTAATTTCTAAAAAATACCTCTACATTTAACACAAAATGCTGGAAGATTGATTAGTGTCATCAATTTCTTCCAAACTTTGGATTTTGGGGCAAATTCGACAAAATTCCCCTTCAGGACAGTGCACTGTATAGGGCCATCCAGTATATGTCCGGAAAAAAAATGTTCAGATAACATTGATATAACACTATTCCTAAATATCATTTCTGTCCTAAAGCACAGCAATAGCATGAAAAACAGTCTACGTTTTGTGGATTCCTAACCCTAACCCTAGCTGGGGATTTGGGTTAGGGTTAGGGTTCAGACCTTCTTGAGATTATCCACAGTCTTCCACTAATTTCAGCACAAAATATACTTCACTGCATGAAAACATAAACCTAAAGTGACCAAGTATCCAAGCCAAACTCAAGAGAACTTATCCAAAATGGCACAATTTTCTTTATGGTCAAGTAACTGTTAATCGGATCTGTTGTGTTGAATGGTTTTTTCACTGAGCCTGGTATCAGGGTTAGCTAAGGTAAAAGGCTGGAAAACCTAATAAATTATGGTTTAACTTCTAAAAAATACCTCTACATTCAACACAAAATGCTAGAAGTTTGATTAGTGTCATCAATTTCTTCCAAACTTTGGATTTTTGGGCAAATTCGACAAAATTCCCCTTCAGGACAGTGCACTGTATAGGGCCATCCAGTATATGTCTGGAAAAAAAAATGTTCAGATAACATTGATATAACACCATTGCTAAATACCATTTCTGTCCTAAAGCACAGCAATAGCATGAAAAACAGTCTACGTTTTGTGGATTCCTAACCCTAACCCTAGCTGGGGATTTGGGTTAGGGTTAGGGTTCAGACCTTCTTGAGAGGATCCACAGTCTTCCACTCATTTCAGCACAAAATATACTTCACTGCATGAAAACATAAACCTAAAGTGACCAAGCATCCAAGCCAAACTCAAGAGAACATATCCAAAATGGCAGAATTTTCTTTTTGGTCAAGTATACTGTTAATCGGATCTGTTGTGTTGAATGGTGTTCTCACTGAGCCTGGTATCAGGGTTAGCTAAGGTAAAAGGCTGGAAAACCTAATAAATTATGGTTTAATTTCTAAGAAAAACCTGTACATTTAATACAAAATGCTAGAACTTTGATTAGTGTCATCAATTTCTTCCAAACTTTGGATTTTGGGCAAATTCGACAAAATTCCCCTTCAGGACAGTGCACTGTATAGGGCCATCCAGTATATGTCCGGAAAAAAAATGTTCAGATAACATTGATATAACACCATTCCTAAATATCATTTCTGTCCTACAGCACAGCAATACCATCAAAAACAGTCTACGTTTTGTGGATTCCTAACCCTAACCCTAGCTGGGGATTTGGGTTAGGGTTAGGGTTCAGACCTTCTTGAGAGGATCCACAGTCTTCCACTCATTTCAGTACAAAATATACTTCACTGCATGAAAACATAAACCTAAAGTGACCAAGCATCCAAGCCAAAGTCAAGAGAACATATCCAAAATGGCAGAATTTTCTTTTTGGACAAGTACACTGCTAATCGGATCTGTTGTGTTGAATGGTGTTCTCACTGAGGCTGGAATCAGGTTTAGCTACGGTAAAAGGCTGGAAAACCAAATAAATTATGGTTTAATTTCTAAAAAATACCTCTACATTTAATACAAAATGCTAGAAGTTTGATTAGTGTCATCAATTTCTTCCAAACTTTGGATTTTGGGGCAAATTCGACAAAATTCCCCTTCAGGACATTGCACTGTATAGGGCCATCCAGTATATGTCCGGAAAAAAAATGTTCAGATAACATTGATATAACACCATTCCTAAATATCATTTCTGTCCTAAAGCACAGCAATACCATCAAAAACAGTCTACGTTTTGTGGATTCCTAACCCTAACCCTAGCTGGGGATTTGGGTTAGGGTTAGGGTGTAGACCTTCTTGAGATTATCCACAGTCTTCCACTCATTTCAGCACAAAATATACTTCACTGCATGAAAACATAAATCTAAAGTGACCAAGTATCCAAGCCAAACTCAAGAGAACATATCCAAAATGGCACAATTTTCTTTATGGTCAAGTAACTGTTAATCGGATCTGTTGTGTTGAATGGTTTTTTCACCGAGCCTGGTATCAGGGTTAGCTAAGGTAAAAGGCTGGAAAACCTAATAAATTATGGTTTAACTTCTAAAAAATACCTCTACATTCAACACAAAATGCTAGAAGTTTGATTAGTGTCATCAATTTCTTCCAAACTTTGGATTTTTGGGCAAATTCGACAAAATTCCCCTTCAGGACAGTGCACTGTATAGGGCCATCCAGTATATGTCTGGAAAAAAAATGTTCAGATAACATTGATATAACACCATTCCTAAATATCATTTCTGTCCTAAAGCACAGCAATACCATCAAAAACAGTCTACGTTTTGTGGATTCCTAACCCTAACCCTAGCTGGGGATTTGGGTTAGGGTTAGGGTTCAGACCTTCTTGAGAGGATCCACAGTCTTCCACTCATTTCAGCACAAAATATACTTCACTGCATGAAAACATAAACCTAAAGTGACCAAGCATCCAAGCCAAACTCAAGAGAACATATCCAAAATGGCAGAATTTTCTTTTTGGACAAGTATACTGTTAATAGGATCTGTTGTGTTGAATGGTGTTCTCACTGAGCCTGGTATCAGGTTTAGCTACGGTAAAAGGCTGGAATACCTAATAAATTATGGTTTAATTTCTAAAAAATACCTCTACATTTAACACAAAATGCTAGAAGTTTGATTAGTGTCATCAATTTCTTCCAAACTTTGGATTTTGGGGCAAATTCGACAAAATTCCCCTTCAGGACAGTGCACTGTATAGGGCCATCCAGTATATGTCCGGAAAAAAAATGTTCAGATAACATTGATATAACACCATTCCTAAATATCATTTCTGTCCTAAAGCACAGCAATACCATCAAAAACAGTCTATGTTTTGTTGATTCCTAACCCTAACCCTAGCTGGGGATTTGGGTTAGGGTTAGGGTTCAGACCTTCTTGAGAGGATCCACAGTCTTCCACTCATTTCAGCACAAAATATACTTCACTGCATGAAAACATAAACCTAAAGTGACCAAGCATCCAAGCCAAACTCAAGAGAACATATCCAAAATGGCAGAATTTTCTTTTTGGTCAAGTATACTGTTAATCGGATCTGTTGTGTTGAATGGTGTTCTCACTGAGCCTGGTATCAGGGTTAGCTAAGGTAAAAGGCTGGAAAACCTAATAAATTATGGTTTAATTTCTAAGAAAAACCTGTACATTTAATACAAAATGCTAGAACTTTGATTAGTGTCATCAATTTCTTCCAAACTTTGGATTTTGGGCAAATTCGACAAAATTCCCCTTCAGGACAGTGCACTGTATAGGGCCATCCAGTATATGTCCGGAAAAAAAATGTTCAGATAACATTGATATAACACCATTCCTAAATATCATTTCTGTCCTACAGCACAGCAATACCATCAAAAACAGTCTACGTTTTGTGGATTCCTAACCCTAACCCTAGCTGGGGATTTGGGTTAGGGTTAGGGTTCAGACCTTCTTGAGAGGATCCACAGTCTTCCACTCATTTCAGTACAAAATATACTTCACTGCATGAAAACATAAACCTAAAGTGACCAAGCATCCAAGCCAAAGTCAAGAGAACATATCCAAAATGGCAGAATTTTCTTTTTGGACAAGTACACTGCTAATCGGATCTGTTGTATTGAATGGTGTTCTCACTGAGGCTGGAATCAGGTTTAGCTACGGTAAAAGGCTGGAAAACCTAATAAATTATGGTTTAATATCTAAAAAATACCTCTACATTCAACACAAAATGCTAGAAGTTTGATTAGTGTCATCAATTTCTTCCAAACTTTGGATTTTGGGGCAAATTCGACAAAATTCCCCTTCAGGACAGTACACTGTATAGGGCCATCCAGTATATGTCCGGAAAAATAATGTTCAGATAACATTGATATAACACCATTCCTAAATATCATTTCTGTCCTACAGCACAGCAATACCATCAAAAACAGTCTACGTTTTGTGGATTCCTAACCCTAACCCTAGCTGGGGATTTGGGTTAGGGTTAGGGTGTAGACCTTCTTGAGATGATCCACAGTCTTCCACTCATTTCAGCACAAAATATACTTCACTGCATGAAAACATAAACCTAAAGTGACCAAGCATCCAAGCCAAAGTCAAGAGAACATATCCAAAATGGCAGAATTCTCTTTTTGGACCAGTACACTGCTATTCGGATCTGTTGTGTTGAATGGTGTTCTCACTGAGCCTGGTATCAGGTTTAGCTACGGTAAAAGGCTGGAAAACCTAATAAATTATGGTTTAATTTCTAAAAAATACCTCTACATTTAACACAAAATGCTGGAAGTTTGATTAGTGTCATCAATTTCTTCCAAACTTTGGATTTTGGGGCAAATTCGACAAAATTCCCCTTCAGGACAGTGCACTGTATAGGGCCATCCAGTATATGTCCGGAAAAAAAATGTTCAGATAACATTGATATAACACCATTCCTAAATATCATTTCTGTCCTAAAGCACAACAATACCATCAAAAACAGTCTACGTTTTGTGGATTCCTAACCCTAACCCTAGCTGGGGATTTGGGTTAGGGATAGGGTTCAGACCTTCTTGAGAGGATCCACAGTCTTCCACTCATTTCAGCACAAAATATACTTCACTGCATGAAAACATAAACCTAAAGTGACCAAGCATCCAAGCCAAACTCAAGAGAACATATCCAAAATGGCAGAATTTTCTTTTTGGACCAGTACACTGCTATTCGGATCTGTTGTGTTGAATGGTGTTCTCACTGAGCCTGGTATCAGGTTTAGCTACGGTAAAAGGCTGGAAAACCTAATAAATTATGGTTTAATTTCTAAAAAATACCTCTACATTTAACACAAAATGCTGGAAGTTTGATTAGTGTCATCAATTTCTTCCAAACTTTGGATTTTGGGGCAAATTCGACAAAATTCCCCTTCAGGACAGTGCACTGTATAGGGCCATCCAGTATATGTCCGGAAAAAAAATGTTCAGATAACATTGATATAACACCATTCCTAAATATCATTTCTGTCCTACAGCACAGCAATACCATCAAAAACAGTCTACGTTTTGTGGATTCCTAACCCTAACCCTAGCTGGGGATTTGGGTTAGGGTTAGGGTTCAGACCTTCCTGAGAGGATCCACAGTCTTCCACTCATTTTAGCACAAAATATACTTCACTGCATGAAAACATAAACCTAAAGTGACCAAGCATCCAAGCCAAACTCAAGAGAACATATCCAAAATGGCAGAATTTTCTTTATGGTCAAGTATACTGTTAATCGGATCTGTTGTGTTGAATGGTTTTTTCACTGAGCCTGGTATCAGGGTTAGCTAAGGTAAAAGGCTGGAAAACCTAATAAATTATGGTTTAATATCTAAAAAATACCTCTACATTCAACACAAAATGCTAGAAGTTTGATTAGTGTCATCAATTTCTTCCAAACTTTGGATTTTGGGGCAAATTCGACAAAATTCCCTTTGAGGACAGTGCACTGTATAGGGCCATCCAGTATATGTCCGGAAAAATAATGTTCAGATAACATTGATATAACACCATTCCTAAATATCATTTCTGTCCTACAGCACAGCAATACCATCAAAAACAGTCTACGTTTTGTGGATTCCTAACCCTAACCCTAGCTGGGGATTTGGGTTAGGGTTAGGGTGTAGACCTTCTTGAGATGATCCACAGTCTTCCACTCATTTCAGCACAAAATATACTTCACTGCATGAAAACATAAACCTAAAGTGACCAAGCATCCAAGCCAAACTCAAGAGAACATATCCAAAATGGCAGAATTTTCTTTTTGGACAAGTATACTGTTAATAGGATCTGTTGTGTTGAATGGTGTTCTCACTGAGCCTGGTATCAGGTTTAGCTACGGTAAAAGGCTGGAATACCTAATAAATTATGGTTTAATTTCTAAAAAATACCTCTACATTTAACACAAAATGCTAGAAGTTTGATTAGTGTCATAATTTCTTCCAAACTTTGGATTTTGGGGCAAATTCGACAAAATTCCCCTTCAGGACAGTGCACTGTATAGGGCCATCCAGGATATGTCCAGAAAAAAAATGTTCAGATAACATTGATATAACACCATTCCTAAATATCATTTCTGTCCTAAAGCACAGCAATACCATCAAAAACAGTCTACGTTTTGTGGATTCCTAACCCTAACCCTAGCTGGGGATTTGGGTTAGGGTTAGGGTTCAGACCTTCTTGAGAGGATCCACAGTCTTCCACTCATTTCAGCACAAAATATACTTCACTGCATGAAAACATAAACCTAAAGTGACCAAGCATCCAAGCCAAAGTCAAGAGAACATATCAAAAATGGCAGAATTTTCTTTTTGGACAAGTATACTGTCAATAGGATCTGTTGTGTTGAATGGTGTTCTCACTGAGCCTGGTATCAGGTTTAGCTACGGTAAAAGGCTGGAAAACCTAATAAATTATGGTTTAATTTCTAAAAAATACCTCTACATTTAACACAAAATGCTGGAAGTTTGATTAGTGTCATCAATTTCTTCCAAACTTTGGATTTTGGGCAAATTCGACAAAATTCCCCTTCAGGACAGTGCACTGTATAGGGCCATCCAGTATATGTCCGGAAAAAAAATGTTCAGATAACATTGATATAACACCATTCCTAAATATCATTTCTGTCCTACAGCACAGCAATACCATCAAAAACAGTCTACGTTTTGTGGATTCCTAACCCTAACCCTAGCTGGGGATTTGGGTTAGGGTTAGGGTTCAGACCTTCTTGAGAGGATCCACAGTCTTCCACTCATTTCAGTACAAAATATACTTCACTGCATGAAAACATAAACCTAAAGTGACCAAGCATCCAAGCCAAACTCAAGAGAACATATCCAAAATGGCACAATTTTCTTTATGGTCAAGTAACTGTTAATCGGATCTGTTGTGTTGAATGGTTTTTTCACCGAGCCTGGTATCAGGGTTAGCTAAGGTAAAAGGCTGGAAAACCTAATAAATTATGGTTTAACTTCTAAAAAATACCTCTACATTCAACACAAAATGCTAGAAGTTTGATTAGTGTCATCAATTTCTTCCAAACTTTGGATTTTTGGGCAAATTCGACAAAATTCCCCTTCAGGACAGTGCACTGTATAGGGCCATCCAGTATATGTCTGGAAAAAAAATGTTCAGATAACATTGATATAACACCATTCCTAAATATCATTTCTGTCCTAAAGCACAGCAATACCATCAAAAACAGTCTACGTTTTGTGGATTCCTAACCCTAACCCTAGCTGGGGATTTGGGTTAGGGTTAGGGTTCAGACCTTCTTGAGAGGATCCACAGTCTTCCACTCATTTCAGCACAAAATATACTTCACTGCATGAAAACATAAACCTAAAGTGACCAAGCATCCAAGCCAAACTCAAGAGAACATATCCAAAATGGCAGAATTTTCTTTTTGGACAAGTATACTGTTAATAGGATCTGTTGTGTTGAATGGTGTTCTCACTGAGCCTGGTATCAGGTTTAGCTACGGTAAAAGGCTGGAATACCTAATAAATTATGGTTTAATTTCTAAAAAATACCTCTACATTTAACACAAAATGCTAGAAGTTTGATTAGTGTCATCAATTTCTTCCAAACTTTGGATTTTGGGGCAAATTCGACAAAATTCCCCTTCAGGACAGTGCACTGTATAGGGCCATCCAGTATATGTCCGGAAAAAAAATGTTCAGATAACATTGATATAACACCATTCCTAAATATCATTTCTGTCCTAAAGCACAGCAATACCATCAAAAACAGTCTATGTTTTGTTGATTCCTAACCCTAACCCTAGCTGGGGATTTGGGTTAGGGTTAGGGTTCAGACCTTCTTGAGAGGATCCACAGTCTTCCACTCATTTCAGCACAAAATATACTTCACTGCATGAAAACATAAACCTAAAGTGACCAAGCATCCAAGCCAAACTCAAGAGAACATATCCAAAATGGCAGAATTTTCTTTTTGGTCAAGTATACTGTTAATCGGATCTGTTGTGTTGAATGGTGTTCTCACTGAGCCTGGTATCAGGGTTAGCTAAGGTAAAAGGCTGGAAAACCTAATAAATTATGGTTTAATTTCTAAGAAAAACCTGTACATTTAATACAAAATGCTAGAACTTTGATTAGTGTCATCAATTTCTTCCAAACTTTGGATTTTGGGCAAATTCGACAAAATTCCCCTTCAGGACAGTGCACTGTATAGGGCCATCCAGTATATGTCCGGAAAAAAAATGTTCAGATAACATTGATATAACACCATTCCTAAATATCATTTCTGTCCTACAGCACAGCAATACCATCAAAAACAGTCTACGTTTTGTGGATTCCTAACCCTAACCCTAGCTGGGGATTTGGGTTAGGGTTAGGGTTCAGACCTTCTTGAGAGGATCCACAGTCTTCCACTCATTTCAGTACAAAATATACTTCACTGCATGAAAACATAAACCTAAAGTGACCAAGCATCCAAGCCAAAGTCAAGAGAACATATCCAAAATGGCAGAATTTTCTTTTTGGACAAGTACACTGCTAATCGGATCTGTTGTATTGAATGGTGTTCTCACTGAGGCTGGAATCAGGTTTAGCTACGGTAAAAGGCTGGAAAACCTAATAAATTATGGTTTAATATCTAAAAAATACCTCTACATTCAACACAAAATGCTAGAAGTTTGATTAGTGTCATCAATTTCTTCCAAACTTTGGATTTTGGGGCAAATTCGACAAAATTCCCCTTCAGGACAGTACACTGTATAGGGCCATCCAGTATATGTCCGGAAAAATAATGTTCAGATAACATTGATATAACACCATTCCTAAATATCATTTCTGTCCTACAGCACAGCAATACCATCAAAAACAGTCTACGTTTTGTGGATTCCTAACCCTAACCCTAGCTGGGGATTTGGGTTAGGGTTAGGGTGTAGACCTTCTTGAGATGATCCACAGTCTTCCACTCATTTCAGCACAAAATATACTTCACTGCATGAAAACATAAACCTAAAGTGACCAAGCATCCAAGCCAAAGTCAAGAGAACATATCCAAAATGGCAGAATTCTCTTTTTGGACCAGTACACTGCTATTCGGATCTGTTGTGTTGAATGGTGTTCTCACTGAGCCTGGTATCAGGTTTAGCTACGGTAAAAGGCTGGAAAACCTAATAAATTATGGTTTAATTTCTAAAAAATACCTCTACATTTAACACAAAATGCTGGAAGTTTGATTAGTGTCATCAATTTCTTCCAAACTTTGGATTTTGGGGCAAATTCGACAAAATTCCCCTTCAGGACAGTGCACTGTATAGGGCCATCCAGTATATGTCCGGAAAAAAAATGTTCAGATAACATTGATATAACACCATTCCTAAATATCATTTCTGTCCTAAAGCACAACAATACCATCAAAAACAGTCTACGTTTTGTGGATTCCTAACCCTAACCCTAGCTGGGGATTTGGGTTAGGGATAGGGTTCAGACCTTCTTGAGAGGATCCACAGTCTTCCACTCATTTCAGCACAAAATATACTTCACTGCATGAAAACATAAACCTAAAGTGACCAAGCATCCAAGCCAAACTCAAGAGAACATATCCAAAATGGCAGAATTTTCTTTTTGGACCAGTACACTGCTATTCGGATCTGTTGTGTTGAATGGTGTTCTCACTGAGCCTGGTATCAGGTTTAGCTACGGTAAAAGGCTGGAAAACCTAATAAATTATGGTTTAATTTCTAAAAAATACCTCTACATTTAACACAAAATGCTGGAAGTTTGATTAGTGTCATCAATTTCTTCCAAACTTTGGATTTTGGGGCAAATTCGACAAAATTCCCCTTCAGGACAGTGCACTGTATAGGGCCATCCAGTATATGTCCGGAAAAAAAATGTTCAGATAACATTGATATAACACCATTCCTAAATATCATTTCTGTCCTACAGCACAGCAATACCATCAAAAACAGTCTACGTTTTGTGGATTCCTAACCCTAACCCTAGCTGGGGATTTGGGTTAGGGTTAGGGTTCAGACCTTCCTGAGAGGATCCACAGTCTTCCACTCATTTTAGCACAAAATATACTTCACTGCATGAAAACATAAACCTAAAGTGACCAAGCATCCAAGCCAAACTCAAGAGAACATATCCAAAATGGCAGAATTTTCTTTATGGTCAAGTATACTGTTAATCGGATCTGTTGTGTTGAATGGTTTTTTCACTGAGCCTGGTATCAGGGTTAGCTAAGGTAAAAGGCTGGAAAACCTAATAAATTATGGTTTAATATCTAAAAAATACCTCTACATTCAACACAAAATGCTAGAAGTTTGATTAGTGTCATCAATTTCTTCCAAACTTTGGATTTTGGGGCAAATTCGACAAAATTCCCTTTGAGGACAGTGCACTGTATAGGGCCATCCAGTATATGTCCGGAAAAATAATGTTCAGATAACATTGATATAACACCATTCCTAAATATCATTTCTGTCCTACAGCACAGCAATACCATCAAAAACAGTCTACGTTTTGTGGATTCCTAACCCTAACCCTAGCTGGGGATTTGGGTTAGGGTTAGGGTGTAGACCTTCTTGAGATGATCCACAGTCTTCCACTCATTTCAGCACAAAATATACTTCACTGCATGAAAACATAAACCTAAAGTGACCAAGCATCCAAGCCAAACTCAAGAGAACATATCCAAAATGGCAGAATTTTCTTTTTGGACAAGTATACTGTTAATAGGATCTGTTGTGTTGAATGGTGTTCTCACTGAGCCTGGTATCAGGTTTAGCTACGGTAAAAGGCTGGAATACCTAATAAATTATGGTTTAATTTCTAAAAAATACCTCTACATTTAACACAAAATGCTAGAAGTTTGATTAGTGTCATAATTTCTTCCAAACTTTGGATTTTGGGGCAAATTCGACAAAATTCCCCTTCAGGACAGTGCACTGTATAGGGCCATCCAGGATATGTCCAGAAAAAAAATGTTCAGATAACATTGATATAACACCATTCCTAAATATCATTTCTGTCCTAAAGCACAGCAATACCATCAAAAACAGTCTACGTTTTGTGGATTCCTAACCCTAACCCTAGCTGGGGATTTGGGTTAGGGTTAGGGTTCAGACCTTCTTGAGAGGATCCACAGTCTTCCACTCATTTCAGCACAAAATATACTTCACTGCATGAAAACATAAACCTAAAGTGACCAAGCATCCAAGCCAAAGTCAAGAGAACATATCAAAAATGGCAGAATTTTCTTTTTGGACAAGTATACTGTCAATAGGATCTGTTGTGTTGAATGGTGTTCTCACTGAGCCTGGTATCAGGTTTAGCTACGGTAAAAGGCTGGAAAACCTAATAAATTATGGTTTAATTTCTAAAAAATACCTCTACATTTAACACAAAATGCTGGAAGTTTGATTAGTGTCATCAATTTCTTCCAAACTTTGGATTTTGGGCAAATTCGACAAAATTCCCCTTC
Organism: Atractosteus spatula; assembly: GCF_055471065.1. NCBI lineage: Eukaryota > Metazoa > Chordata > Actinopteri > Semionotiformes > Lepisosteidae > Atractosteus > Atractosteus spatula. Next base: position 14,151,596 of record NC_142728.1, on the reverse strand, counting down.
AGGACAGTGCACTGTATAGGGCCATCCAGTATATGTCCGGAAAAAAAATGTTCAGATAACATTGATATAACACCATTCCTAAATATCATTTCTGTCCTACAGCACAGCAATACCATCAAAAACAGTCTACGTTTTGTGGATTCCTAACCCTAACCCTAGCTGGGGATTTGGGTTAGGGTTAGGGTTCAGACCTTCTTGAGAGGATCCACAGTCTTCCACTCATTTCAGTACAAAATATACTTCACTGCATGAAAACATAAACCTAAAGTGACCAAGCATCCAAGCCAAAGTCAAGAGAACATATCCAAAATGGCAGAATTTTCTTTTTGGACAAGTACACTGCTAATCGGATCTGTTGTATTGAATGGTGTTCTCACTGAGGCTGGAATCAGGTTTAGCTACGGTAAAAGGCTGGAAAACCAAATAAATTATGGTTTAATTTCTAAAAAATACCTCTACATTTAACACAAAATGCTGGAAGATTGATTAGTGTCATCAATTTCTTCCAAACTTTGGATTTTGGGGCAAATTCGACAAAATTCCCCTTCAGGACAGTGCACTGTATAGGGCCATCCAGTATATGTCCGGAAAAAAAATGTTCAGATAACATTGATATAACACTATTCCTAAATATCATTTCTGTCCTAAAGCACAGCAATAGCATGAAAAACAGTCTACGTTTTGTGGATTCCTAACCCTAACCCTAGCTGGGGATTTGGGTTAGGGTTAGGGTTCAGACCTTCTTGAGATTATCCACAGTCTTCCACTAATTTCAGCACAAAATATACTTCACTGCATGAAAACATAAACCTAAAGTGACCAAGTATCCAAGCCAAACTCAAGAGAACTTATCCAAAATGGCACAATTATCTTTATGGTCAAGTAACTGTTAATCGGATCTGTTGTGTTGAATGGTTTTTTCACTGAGCCTGGTATCAGGGTTAGCTAAGGTAAAAGGCTGGAAAACCTAATAAATTATGGTTTAACTTCTAAAAAATACCTCTACATTCAACACAAAATGCTAGAAGTTTGATTAGTGTCATCAATTTCTTCCAAACTTTGGATTTTTGGGCAAATTCGACAAAATTCCCCTTCAGGACAGTGCACTGTATAGGGCCATCCAGTATATGTCTGGAAAAAAAAATGTTCAGATAACATTGATATAACACCATTGCTAAATACCATTTCTGTCCTAAAGCACAGCAATAGCATGAAAAACAGTCTACGTTTTGTGGATTCCTAACCCTAACCCTAGCTGGGGATTTGGGTTAGGGTTAGGGTTCAGACCTTCTTGAGAGGATCCACAGTCTTCCACTCATTTCAGCACAAAATATACTTCACTGCATGAAAACATAAACCTAAAGTGACCAAGCATCCAAGCCAAACTCAAGAGAACATATCCAAAATGGCAGAATTTTCTTTTTGGTCAAGTATACTGTTAATCGGATCTGTTGTGTTGAATGGTGTTCTCACTGAGCCTGGTATCAGGGTTAGCTAAGGTAAAAGGCTGGAAAACCTAATAAATTATGGTTTAATTTCTAAGAAAAACCTGTACATTTAATACAAAATGCTAGAACTTTGATTAGTGTCATCAATTTCTTCCAAACTTTGGATTTTGGGGCAAATTCGACAAAATTCCCCTTCAGGACAGTGCACTGTATAGGGCCATCCAGTATATGTCCGGAAAAAAAATGTTCAGATAACATTGATATAACACCATTCCTAAATATCATTTCTGTCCTAAAGCACAGCAATACCATCAAAAACAGTCTACGTTTTGTGGATTCCTAACCCTAACCCTAGCTGGGGATTTGGGTTAGGGTTAGGGTGTAGACCTTCTTGAGATTATCCACAGTCTTCCACTCATTTCAGCACAAAATATACTTCACTGCATGAAAACATAAATCTAAAGTGACCAAGTATCCAAGCCAAACTCAAGAGAACATATCCAAAATGGCAGAATTTTCTTTTTGGACAAGTACACTGCTAATCGGATCTGTTGTGTTGAATGGTTTTTTCACTGAGCCTGGTATCAGGGTTAGCTAAGGTAAAAGGCTGGAAAACCTAATAAATTATGGTTTAATATCTAAAAAATACCTCTACATTCAACACAAAATGCTGGAAGTTTGATTAGTGTCATCAATTTCTTCCAAACTTTGGATTTTGGGGCAAATTCGACAAAATTCCCCTTTCAGGACAGTGCACTGTATAGGGCCATCCAGTATATGTCCGGAAAATAAAATGTTCAGATAACATTGATATAACACCATTCCTAAATATCATTTCTGTCCTAAAGCACAGCAATACCATCAAAAACAGTCTACGTTTTGTGGATTCCTAACCCTAACCCTAGCTGGGGATTTGGGTTAGGGTTAGGGTTCAGACCTTCTTGAGAGGATCCACAGTCTTCCACTCATTTCAGCACAAAATATACTTCACTGCATGAAAACATAAACCTAAAGTGACCAAGCATCCAAGCCAAACTCAAGAGAACATATCCAAAATGGCACAATTTTCTTTTTGGACAAGTATACTGTTAATAGGATCTGTTGTGTTGAATGGTGTTCTCACTGAGCCTGGTATCAGGTTTAGCTACGGTAAAAGGCTGGAATACCTAATAAATTATGGTTTAATTTCTAAAAAATACCTCTACATTTAACACAAAATGCTAGAAGTTTGATTAGTGTCATCAATTTCTTCCAAACTTTGGATTTTGGGGCAAATTCGACAAAATTCCCCTTCAGGACAGTGCACTGTATAGGGCCATCCAGTATATGTCCGGAAAAAAAATGTTCAGATAACATTGATATAACACCATTCCTAAATATCATTTCTGTCCTAAAGCACAGCAATACCATCAAAAACAGTCTATGTTTTGTTGATTCCTAACCCTAACCCTAGCTGGGGATTTGGGTTAGGGTTAGGGTTCAGACCTTCTTGAGAGGATCCACAGTCTTCCACTCATTTCAGCACAAAATATACTTCACTGCATGAAAACATAAACCTAAAGTGACCAAGCATCCAAGCCAAACTCAAGAGAACATATCCAAAATGGCAGAATTTTCTTTTTGGTCAAGTATACTGTTAATCGGATCTGTTGTGTTGAATGGTGTTCTCACTGAGCCTGGTATCAGGGTTAGCTAAGGTAAAAGGCTGGAAAACCTAATAAATTATGGTTTAATTTCTAAGAAAAACCTGTACATTTAATACAAAATGCTAGAACTTTGATTAGTGTCATCAATTTCTTCCAAACTTTGGATTTTGGGCAAATTCGACAAAATTCCCCTTCAGGACAGTGCACTGTATAGGGCCATCCAGTATATGTCCGGAAAAAAAATGTTCAGATAACATTGATATAACACCATTCCTAAATATCATTTCTGTCCTACAGCACAGCAATACCATCAAAAACAGTCTACGTTTTGTGGATTCCTAACCCTAACCCTAGCTGGGGATTTGGGTTAGGGTTAGGGTTCAGACCTTCTTGAGAGGATCCACAGTCTTCCACTCATTTCAGTACAAAATATACTTCACTGCATGAAAACATAAACCTAAAGTGACCAAGCACCCAAGCCAAAGTCAAGAGAACATATCCAAAATGGCAGAATTTTCTTTTTGGACAAGTACACTGCTAATCGGATCTGTTGTATTGAATGGTGTTCTCACTGAGGCTGGAATCAGGTTTAGCTACGGTAAAAGGCTGGAAAACCAAATAAATTATGGTTTAATTTCTAAAAAATACCTCTACATTTAACACAAAATGCTGGAAGTTTGATTAGTGTCATCAATTTCTTCCAAACTTTGGATTTTGGGGCAAATTCGACAAAATTCCCCTTCAGGACAGTGCACTGTATAGGGCCATCCAGTATATGTCCGGAAAATAAAATGTTCAGATAACATTGATATAACACCATTCCTAAATATCATTTCTGTCCTAAAGCACAGCAATACCATCAAAAACAGTCTACGTTTTGTGGATTCCTAACCCTAACCCTAGCTGGGGATTTGGGTTAGGGTTAGGGTTCAGACCTTCTTGAGAGGATCCACAGTCTTCCACTCATTTCAGCACAAAATATACTTCACTGCATGAAAACATAAACCTAAAGTGACCAAGCATCCAAGCCAAACTCAAGAGAACATATCCAAAATGGCACAATTTTCTTTTTGGACAAGTATACTGTTAATAGGATCTGTTGTGTTGAATGGTGTTCTCACTGAGCCTGGTATCAGGTTTAGCTACGGTAAAAGGCTGGAATACCTAATAAATTATGGTTTAATTTCTAAAAAATACCTCTACATTTAACACAAAATGCTAGAAGTTTGATTAGTGTCATCAATTTCTTCCAAACTTTGGATTTTGGGGCAAATTCGACAAAATTCCCCTTCAGGACAGTGCACTGTATAGGGCCATCCAGTATATGTCCGGAAAAAAAATGTTCAGATAACATTGATATAACACCATTCCTAAATATCATTTCTGTCCTAAAGCACAGCAATACCATCAAAAACAGTCTATGTTTTGTTGATTCCTAACCCTAACCCTAGCTGGGGATTTGGGTTAGGGTTAGGGTTCAGACCTTCTTGAGAGGATCCACAGTCTTCCACTCATTTCAGCACAAAATATACTTCACTGCATGAAAACATAAACCTAAAGTGACCAAGCATCCAAGCCAAACTCAAGAGAACATATCCAAAATGGCAGAATTTTCTTTTTGGTCAAGTATACTGTTAATCGGATCTGTTGTGTTGAATGGTGTTCTCACTGAGCCTGGTATCAGGGTTAGCTAAGGTAAAAGGCTGGAAAACCTAATAAATTATGGTTTAATTTCTAAGAAAAACCTGTACATTTAATACAAAATGCTAGAACTTTGATTAGTGTCATCAATTTCTTCCAAACTTTGGATTTTGGGCAAATTCGACAAAATTCCCCTTCAGGACAGTGCACTGTATAGGGCCATCCAGTATATGTCCGGAAAAAAAATGTTCAGATAACATTGATATAACACCATTCCTAAATATCATTTCTGTCCTACAGCACAGCAATACCATCAAAAACAGTCTACGTTTTGTGGATTCCTAACCCTAACCCTAGCTGGGGATTTGGGTTAGGGTTAGGGTTCAGACCTTCTTGAGAGGATCCACAGTCTTCCACTCATTTCAGTACAAAATATACTTCACTGCATGAAAACATAAACCTAAAGTGACCAAGCATCCAAGCCAAAGTCAAGAGAACATATCCAAAATGGCAGAATTTTCTTTTTGGACAAGTACACTGCTAATCGGATCTGTTGTATTGAATGGTGTTCTCACTGAGGCTGGAATCAGGTTTAGCTACGGTAAAAGGCTGGAAAACCAAATAAATTATGGTTTAATTTCTAAAAAATACCTCTACATTTAACACAAAATGCTAGAAGTTTGATTAGTGTCATCAATTTCTTCCAAACTTTGGATTTTGGGGCAAATTCGACAAAATTCCCCTTCAGGACATTGCACTGTATAGGGCCATCCAGTATATGTCCGGAAAAAAAATGTTCAGATAACATTGATATAACACCATTCCTAAATATCATTTCTGTCCTAAAGCACAGCAATACCATCAAAAACAGTCTACGTTTTGTGGATTCCTAACCCTAACCCTAGCTGGGGATTTGGGTTAGGGTTAGGGTTCAGACCTTCTTGAGAGGATCCACAGTCTTCCACTCATTTCAGCACAAAATATACTTCACTGCATGAAAACATAAATCTAAAGTGACCAAGTATCCAAGCCAAACTCAAGAGAACATATCCAAAATGGCAGAATTTTCTTTTTGGTCAAGTATACTGTTAATCGGATCTGTTGTGTTGAATGGTTTTTTCACTGAGCCTGGTATCAGGGTTAGCTAAGGTAAAAGGCTGGAAAACCTAATAAATTATGGTTTAATATCTAAAAAATTCCTCTACATTCAACACAAAATGCTGGAAGTTTGATTAGTGTCATCAATTTCTTCCAAACTTTGGATTTTGGGGCAAATTCGACAAAATTCCCCTTTCAGGACAGTGCACTGTATAGGGCCATCCAGTATATGTCCGGAAAATAAAATGTTCAGATAACATTGATATAACACCATTCCTAAATATCATTTCTGTCCTAAAGCACAGCAATACCATCAAAAACAGTCTACGTTTTGTGGATTCCTAACCCTAACCCTAGCTGGGGATTTGGGTTAGGGTTAGGGTGTAGACCTTCTTGAGATTATCCACAGTCTTCCACTCATTTCAGCACAAAATATACTTCACTGCATGAAAACATAAATCTAAAGTGACCAAGTATCCAAGCCAAACTCAAGAGAACATATCCAAAATGGCACAATTTTCTTTATGGTCAAGTAACTGTTAATCGGATCTGTTGTGTTGAATGGTTTTTTCACTGAGCCTGGTATCAGGGTTAGCTAAGGTAAAAGGCTGGAAAACCTGATAAATTATGGTTTAACTTCTAAAAAATACCTCTACATTCAACACAAAATGCTAGAAGTTTGATTAGTGTCATCAATTTCTTCCAAACTTTGGATTTTTGGGCAAATTCGACAAAATTCCCCTTCAGGACAGTGCACTGTATAGGGCCATCCAGTATATGTCTGGAAAAAAAATGTTCAGATAACATTGATATAACACCATTCCTAAATATCATTTCTGTCCTAAAGCACAGCAATACCATCAAAAACAGTCTACGTTTTGTGGATTCCTAACCCTAACCCTAGCTGGGGATTTGGGTTAGGGTTAGGGTTCAGACCTTCTTGAGAGGATCCACAGTCTTCCACTCATTTCAGCACAAAATATACTTCACTGCATGAAAACATAAACCTAAAGTGACCAAGCATCCAAGCCAAACTCAAGAGAACATATCCAAAATGGCAGAATTTTCTTTTTGGACAAGTATACTGTTAATAGGATCTGTTGTGTTGAATGGTGTTCTCACTGAGCCTGGTATCAGGTTTAGCTACGGTAAAAGGCTGGAATTCCTAATAAATTATGGTTTAATTTCTAAAAAATACCTCTACATTTAACACAAAATGCTAGAAGTTTGATTAGTGTCATCAATTTCTTCCAAACTTTGGATTTTGGGGCAAATTCGACAAAATTCCCCTTCAGGACAGTGCACTGTATAGGGCCATCCAGTATATGTCCGGAAAAAAAATGTTCAGATAACATTGATATAACACCATTCCTAAATATCATTTCTGTCCTAAAGCACAGCAATAGCATGAAAAACAGTCTACGTTTTGTGGATTCCTAACCCTAACCCTAGCTGGGGATTTGGGTTAGGGTTAGGGTTCAGACCTTCTTGAGAGGATCCACAGTCTTCCACTCATTTCAGCACAAAATATACTTCACTGCATGAAAACATAAACCTAAAGTGACCAAGCATCCAAGCCAAACTCAAGAGAACATATCCAAAATGGCAGAATTTTCTTTTTGGACCAGTACACTGCTATTCGGATCTGTTGTGTTGAATGGTGTTCTCACTGAGCCTGGTATCAGGTTTAGCTACGGTAAAAGGCTGGAAAACCTAATAAATTATGGTTTAATTTCTAAAAAATACCTCTACATTTAACACAAAATGCTGGAAGTTTGATTAGTGTCATCAATTTCTTCCAAACTTTGGATTTTGGGGCAAATTCGACAAAATTCCCCTTCAGGACAGTGCACTGTATAGGGCCATCCAGTATATGTCCGGAAAAAAAATGTTCAGATAACATTGATATAACACCATTCCTAAATATCATTTCTGTCCTAAAGCACAGCAATACCATCAAAAACAGTCTATGTTTTGTGGATTCCTAACCCTAACCCTAGCTGAGGATTTGGGTTAGGGTTAGGGTTCAGACCTTCTTGAGAGGATCCACAGTCTTCCACTCATTTCAGCACAAAATATACTTCACTGCATGAAAACATAAACCTAAAGTGACCAAGCATCCAAGCCAAACTCAAGAGAACATATCCAAAATGGCAGAATTTTCTTTTTGGTCAAGTATACTGTTAATCGGATCTGTTGTGTTGAATGGTGTTCTCACTGAGCCTGGTATCAGGGTTAGCTAAGGTAAAAGGCTGGAAAACCTAATAAATTATGGTTTAATTTCTAAGAAAAACCTGTACATTTAATACAAAATGCTAGAACTTTGATTAGTGTCATCAATTTCTTCCAAACTTTGGATTTTGGGCAAATTCGACAAAATTCCCCTTCAGGACAGTGCACTGTATAGGGCCATCCAGTATATGTCCGGAAAAAAAATGTTCAGATAACATTGATATAACACCATTCCTAAATATCATTTCTGTCCTACAGCACAGGAATACCATCAAAAACAGTCTACGTTTTGTGGATTCCTAACCCTAACCCTAGCTGGGGATTTGGGTTAGGGTTAGGGTTCAGACCTTCTTGAGAGGATCCACAGTCTTCCACTCATTTCAGTACAAAATATACTTCACTGCATGAAAACATAAACCTAAAGTGACCAAGCATCCAAGCCAAAGTCAAGAGAACATATCCAAAATGGCAGAATTTTCTTTTTGGACAAGTACACTGCTAATCGGATCTGTTGTATTGAATGGTGTTCTCACTGAGGCTGGAATCAGGTTTAGCTACGGTAAAAGGCTGGAAAACCAAATAAATTATGGTTTAATTTCTAAAAAATACCTCTACATTTAACACAAAATGCTAGAAGTTTGATTAGTGTCATCAATTTCTTCCAAACTTTGGATTTTGGGGCAAATTCGACAAAATTCCCCTTCAGGACATTGCACTGTATAGGGCCATCCAGTATATGTCCGGAAAAAAAATGTTCAGATAACATTGATATAACACCATTCCTAAATATCATTTCTGTCCTAAAGCACAGCAATACCATCAAAAACAGTCTACGTTTTGTGGATTCCTAACCCTAACCCTAGCTGGGGATTTGGGTTAGGGTTAGGGTGTAGACCTTCTTGAGATTATCCACAGTCTTCCACTCATTTCAGCACAAAATATACTTCACTGCATGAAAACATAAATCTAAAGTGACCAAGTATCCAAGCCAAACTCAAGAGAACATATCCAAAATGGCACAATTTTCTTTATGGTCAAGTAACTGTTAATCGGATCTGTTGTGTTGAATGGTTTTTTCACTGAGCCTGGTATCAGGGTTAGCTAAGGTAAAAGGCTGGAAAACCTAATAAATTATGGTTTAACTTTTAAAAAATACCTCTACATTCAACACAAAATGCTAGAAGATTGATTAGTGTCATCAATTTCTTCCAAACTTTGGATTTTTGGGCAAATTCGACAAAATTCCCCTTCAGGACAGTGCACTGTATAGGGCCATCCAGTATATGTCTGGAAAAAAAATGTTCAGATAACATTGATATAACACCATTCCTAAATATCATTTCTGTCCTAAAGCACAGCAATACCATCAAAAACAGTCTACGTTTTGTGGATTCCTAACCCTAACCCTAGCTGGGGATTTGGGTTAGGGTTAGGGTGTAGACCTTCTTGAGATGATCCACAGTCTTCCACTCATTTCAGCACAAAATATACTTCACTGCATGAAACTATAAATCTAAAGTGACCAAGTATCCAAGCCAAACTCAAGAGAACATATCCAAAATGGCAGAATTTTCTTTTTGGACAAGTACACTGCTAATCGGATCTGTTGTGTTGAATGGTTTTTTCACTGAGCCTGGTATCAGGTTTAGCTACGGTAAAAGGCTGGAAAACCTAATAAATTATGGTTTAATTTCTAAAAAATACCTCTACATTTAACACAAAATGCTAGAAGTTTGATTAGTGTCATCAATTTCTTCCAAACTTTGGATTTTGGGGCAAATTCGACAAAATTCCCCTTCAGGACAGTGCACTTTATAGGGCCATCCAGTATATGTCCGGAAAAAAAATGTTCAGATAACATTGATATAACACCATTCCTAAATATCATTTCTGTCCTAAAGCACAGCAATACCATCAAAAACAGTCTACGTTTTGTGGATTCCTAACCCTAACCCTAGCTGGGGATTTGGGTTAGGGTTAGGGTTCAGACCTTCTTGAGAGGATCCACAGTCTTCCACTCATTTCAGCACAAAATATACTTCACTGCATGAAAACATAAACCTAAAGTGACCAAGCATCCAAGCCAAACTCAAGAGAACATATCCAAAATGGCACAATTTTCTTTTTGGACAAGTACACTGCTAATCGGATCTGTTGTGTTGAATGGTGTTCTCACTGAGGCTGGAATCAGGTTTAGCTACGGTAAAAGGCTGGAAAACCAAATAAATTATGGTTTAATTTCTAAAAAATACCTCTACATTTAACACAAAATGCTGGAAGTTTGATTAGTGTCATCAATTTCTTCCAAACTTTGGATTTTGGGGCAAATTCGACAAAATTCCCCTTCAGGACAGTGCACTGTATAGGGCCATCCAGCATATGTCCGGAAAAAAAATGTTCAGATAACATTGATATAACACCATTCCTAAATATCATTTCTGTCCTACAGCACAGGAATACCATCAAAAACAGTCTACGTTTTGTAGATTCCTAACCCTAACCCTAGCTGGGGATTTGGGTTAGGCTTAGGGTTCAGACCTTCTTGAGAGGATCCACAGTCTTCCACTCATTTCAGCACAAAATATACTTCACTGCATGAAAACATAAACCTAAAGTGACCAAGCATCCAAGCCAAACTCAAGAGAACATATCCAAAATGGCAGAATTTTCTTTTTGGACAAGTACACTGCTAATCGGATCTGTTGTGTTGAATGGTGTTCTCACTGAGGCTGGAATCAGGTTTAGCTACGGTAAAAGGCTGGAAAACCAAATAAATTATGGTTTAACTTCTAAAAAATACCTCTACATTCAACACAAAATGCTAGAACTTTGATTAGTGTCCTCAATTTCTTCCAAACTTTGGATTTTTGGGCAAATTCGACAAAATTCCCCTTCAGGACAGTGCACTGTATAGGGCCATCCAGTATATGTCCGGAAAAAAAATGTTCAGATAACATTGATATAACACCATTCCTAAATATCATTTCTGTCCTAAAGCACAGCAATACCATCAAAAACAGTCTACGTTTTGTGGATTCCTAACCCTAACCCTAGCTGGGGATTTGGGTTAGGGTTAGGGTTCAGACCTTCTTGAGAGGATCCACAGTCTTCCACTCATTTCAGCACAAAATATACTTCACTGCATGAAAACATAAATCTAAAGTGACCAAGCATCCAAGCCAAACTCAAGAGAACATATCCAAAATGGCAGAATTTTCTTTTTGGACAAGTACACTGCTAATCGGATCTGTGGTGTTGAATGGTTTTTTCACTGAGTCTGGTATCAGGGTTAGCTAAGGTAAAAGGCTGGAAAACCTAATAAATTATGGTTTAACTTCTAAAAAATACCTCTACATTCAACACAAAATGCTAGAACTTTGATTAGTGTCCTCAATTTCTTCCAAACTTTGGATTTTTGGGCAAATTCGACAAAATTCCCCTTCAGGACAGTGCACTGTATAGGGCCATCCAGTATATGTCCGGAAAAAAAATATTCAGATAACATTGATATAACACCATTCCTAAATGTCATTTCTGTCCTAAAGCACAGCAATACCATCAAAAACAGTCTACGTTTTGTGGATTCCTAACCCTAACCCTAGCTGGGGATTTGGGTTAGGGTTAGGGTTCAGACCTTCTTGAGAGGATCCACAGTCTTCCACTCATTTCAGCACAAAATATACTTCACTGCATGAAAACATAAATCTAAAGTGACCAAGCATCCAAGCCAAACTCAAGAGAACATATCCAAAATGGCTGAATTTTCTTTTTGGACAAGTACACTGCTAATCGGATCTGTGGTGTTGAATGGTGTTCTCACTGAGGCTGGTATCAGGTTTAGCTACGGTAAAAGGCTGGAAAACCAAATAAATTATGGTTTAATTTCTAAAAAATACCTCTACATTTAACACAAAATGCTGGAAGTTTGATTAGTGTCATCAATTTCTTCCAAACTTTGGATTTTGGGGCAAATACGACAAAATTCCCCTTCAGGACAGTGCACTGTATAGGGCCATCCAGTATATGTCCGGAAAAAAAATGTTCAGATAACATTGATATAACACCATTCCTAAATATCATTTCTGTCCTACAGCACAGCAATACCATCAAAAACAGTCTACGTTTTGTAGATTCCTAACCCTAACCCTAGCTGGGGATTTGGGTTAGGCTTAGGGTTCAGACCTTCTTGAGAGGATCCACAGTCTTCCACTCATTTCAGCACAAAATATACTTCACTGCATGAAAACATAAACCTAAAGTGACCAAGCATCCAAGCCAAACTCAAGAGAACATATCCAAAATGGCAGAATTTTCTTTTTGGTCAAGTATACTGTTAATCGGATCTGTTGTGTTGAATGGTGTTCTCACTGAGCCTGGTATCAGGGTTAGCTAAGTTAAAAGGCTGGAAAACCTAATAAATTATGGTTTAGTTTCTAAGAAAAACCTGTACATTTAATACAAAATGCTAGAACTTTGATTAGTGTCATCAATTTCTTCCAAACTTTGGATTTTGGGGCAAATTCGACAAAATTCCCCTTCAGGACAGTGCACTGTATAGGGCCATCCAGAATATGTCCGGAAAAAAAATGTTCAGATAACATTGATATAACACCATTCCTAAATATCATTTCTGTCCTAAAGCACAGCAATACCATCAAAAACAGTCTACGTTTTGTGGATTCCTAACCCTAACCCTAGCTGGGGATTTGGGTTAGGGTTAGGGTTCAGACCTTCTTGAAAGGATCCACAGTCTTCCACTCATTTCAGCACAAAATATACTTCACTGCATGAAAACATAAATCTAAAGTGACCAAGCATCCAAGCCAAACTCAAGAGAACATATCCAAAATGGCAGAATTTTCTTTTTGGACAAGTATACTGCTAATCGGAACTGTTGTGTTGAATGGTGTTCTCACTGAGGCTGGAATCAGGTTTAGCTACGGTAAAAGGCTGGAAAACCTAAAAAATTATGGTTTAATTTCTAAAAAATACCTCTACATTTAACACAAAATGCTAGAAGTTTGATTAGTGTCATCAACTTCTTCCAAACTTTGGATTTTGGGGCAAATTCGACAAAATTCCCCTTCAGGACAGTGCACTGTATAGGGCCATCGAGTATATGTCCGGAAAAAAAATGTTCAGATAACATTGATATAACACCATTCCTAAATATCATTTCTATCCTAAAGCACAGCAATACCATCAAAAACAGTCTACGTTTTGTGGATTCCTAACCCTAACCCTAGCTGGGGATTTGGGTTAGGGTTAGGGTTCAGACCTTCTTGAGAGGATCCACAGTCTTCCACTCATTTCAGCACAAAATATACTTCACTGCATGAAAACATAAATCTAAAGTGACCAAGCATCCAAGCCAAACTCAAGAGAACATATCCAAAATGGCAGAATTTTCTTTTTGGACAAGTACACTGCTAATCGGATCTGTTGTGTTGAATGGTGTTCTCACTGAGGCTGGAATCAGGTTTAGCTACGGTAAAAGGCTGGAAAACCAAATAAATAATGGATTAATTTCTAAAAAATACCTCTACATTTATCACAAAATGCTAGAAGTTTGATTAGTGTCATCAATTTCTTCCAAACTTTGGATTTTTGGGCAAATTCGACAAAATTCCCCTTCAGGACAGTGCACTGTATAGGGCCATCCAGTACATGTCCGGAAAAAAAATGTTCAGATAACATTGATATAACACCATTCCTAAATATAATTTCTGTCCTAAAGCACAACTATACCATCAAAAACAGTCTACGTTTTGTGGATTCCTAACCCTAACCCTAGCTGGGGATTTGGGTTAGGGTTAGGGTTCAGACCTTCTTGAGAGGATCCACAGTCTTCCACTCATTTCAGCACAAAATATACTTCACTGCATGAAAACATAAATCTAAAGTGACCAAGCATCCAAGCCAAACTCAAGAGAACATATCCAAAATGGCAGAATTTTCTTTTTGGACAAGTACACTGCTAATCGGATCTGTGGTGTTGAATGGTGTTCTCACTGAGGCTGGTATCAGGTTTAGCTACGGTAAAAGGCTGGAAAACCAAATAAATTATGGTTTAATTTCTAAAAAATACCTCTACATTTAACACAAAATGCTGGAAGTTTGATTAGTGTCATCAATTTCTTCCAAACTTTGGATTTTGGGGCAAATTCGACAAAATTCCCCTTCAGGACAGTTCACTGTATAGGGCCATCCAGTATATGTCCGGGAAAAAAAATGTTCAGATAACATTGATATAACACCATTCCTAAATATCATTTCTGTCCTAAAGCACAGCAATACCATCAAAAACAGTCTACGTTTTGTGGATTCTTAAACCTAACCCTAGCTGGGGATTTGGGTTAGGGTTAGGGTTCAGACCGTCTTGAGAGGATCCACAGTCTTCCACTCATTTCAGCACAAAATATACTTCACTGCATGAAAACATTAACCTAAAGTGACCAAGTATCCAAGCCAAACTCAAGAGAACATATCCAAAATGGCACAATTTTCTTTATGGTCAAGTAACTGTTAATCGGATCTGTTGTGTTGAATGGTTTTTTCACTGAGTCTGGTATCAGGGTTAGCTAAGGTAAAAGGCTGGAAAACCTAATAAATTATGGTTTAACTTCTAAAAAATACCTCTACATTCAACACAAAATGCTAGAACTTTGATTAGTGTCCTCAATTTCTTCCAAACTTTGGATTTTTGGGCAAATTCGACAAAATTCCCCTTCAGGACAGTGCACTGTATAGGGCCATCCAGTATATGTCCGGAAAAAAAATGTTCAGATAACATTGATATAACACCATTCCTAAATATCATTTCTGTCCTACAGCACAGCAATGCCATCAAAAACAGTCTACGTTTTGTGGATTCCTAACCCTAACCCTAGCTGGGGATTTGGGTTAGGCTTAGGGTTCAGACCTTCTTGAGAGGATCCACAGTCTTCCACTCATTTCAGCACAAAATATACTTCACTGCATGAAAACATAAACCTAAAGTGACCAAGCATCCAAGCCAAACTCAAGAGAACATATCCAAAATGGCAGAATTTTCTTTTTGGACCAGTACACTGCTAATCGGATCTGTTGTGTTGAATGGTGCTCTCACTGAGCCTGGTATCAGGTTTAGCTACGGTAAAAGGCTGGAAAACCTAATAAGTTATGGTTTAATTTCTAAAAAATACCTCTACATTTAACACAAAATGCTGGAAGTTTGATTAGTGTCATCAATTTCTTCCAAACTTTGGATTTTGGGGCAAATTCGACAAAATTCCCCTTCAGGACAGTGCACTGTATAGGGCCATCCAGTATATGTCCGGAAAAAAAATGTTCAGATAACATTGATATAACACCATTCCTAAATATCATTTCTGTCCTACAGCACAGCAATACCATCAAAAACAGTCTACGTTTTGTGGATTCCTAACCCTAACCCTAGCTGGGGATTTGGGTTAGGGTTAGGGTTCAGACCTTCTTGAGAGGATCCACAGTCTTCCACTCATTTCAGCACAAAATATACTTCACTGCATGAAAACATAAACCTAAAGTGACCAAGCATCCAAGCCAAACTCAAGAAAACATATCCAAAATGGCAGAATTTTCTTTATGGACAAGTACACTGCTAATTAGATCTGTTGTGTTGAATGGTGTTCTCACTGAGCCTGGTATCAGGTATAGGTACGGTAAAAGGCTGGAAAACCTAATAAATTATGGTTTAATTTCTAAAAAATACCTCTACATTTAACACAAAATGCTAGAAGTTTGATTAGTGTCATCAATTTCTTCCAAACTTTGGATTTTGGGGCAAATTCGACACAATTCCCCTTCAGGACAGTGCACTGTATAGGGCGATCCAGTATATGTCCGGAAGAAAAATGTTCAGATAACATTGATATAACACCATTCCTAAATATCATTTCTGTCCTAAAGCACAGCAATACCATCAAAAACAGTCTACGTTTTGTGGATTCCTAACCCTAACCCTAGCTGGGGATTTGGGTTAGGGTTAGGGTTCAGACCTTCTTGAGAGGATCCACAGTCTTCCACTCATTTCAGCACAAAATATACTTCACTGCATGAAAACATAAATCTAAAGTGACCAAGCATCCAAGCCAAACTCAAGAGAACATATCCAAAATGGCACAATTTTCTTTTTGGACAAGTACACTGCTAATCGGATCTGTTGTGTTGAATGGTGTTCTCACTGAGCCTGCTATCAGGTTTAGCTACGGTAAAAGGCTGGAAAACCTAATAAATTATGGTTTAATTTCTAAAAAATACCTCTACATTTAACACAAAATGCTAGAAGTTTGATTTGTGTCATCAATTTCTTCCAAACTTTGGATTTTGGGGCAAATTCGACAAAATTCCCCTTCAGGACAGTGCACTGTACAGGGCCATCCAGTATATGTCCGGAAAAAAAATGTTCAGATAACATTGATATAACACCATTCCTAAATATCATTTCTGTCCTAAAGCACAGCAATACCATCAAAAACAGTCTACGTTTTGTGGATTCCTAACCCTAACCCTAGCTGGGGATTTGGGTTAGGGTTAGGGTTCAGACCTTCTTGAGAGGATCCACAGTCTTCCACTCATTTCAGCACAAAATATACTTCACTGCATGAAAACATAAACCTAAAGTGACCAAGCATCCAAGCCAAACTCAAGAGAACATATCCAAAATGGCAGAATTTTATTTTTGGACAACTACACTGTTAATCGGACCTGTTGTGTTGAATGGTGTTCTCACTGAGCCTGGTATCAGGTTTAGCTACGGTAAAAGGCTGGAAAACCTAATAAATTATGGTTTAATTTCTAAAAAATACCTCTACATTTAACACAAAATGCTAGAAGTTTGATTTGTGTCATCAATTTCTTCCAAACATTGGATTTTGGGGCAAATTCGACAAAATTCCCCTTCAGGACAGTGCACTTTATAGGGCCATCCAGTATATGTCCGGAAAAAAAATGTTCAGATAACACTGTTATAACACCATTCCTAAATATCATTTCTGTCCTACAGCACAGCAATACCATCAAAAACAGTCTACGTTTTGTGGATTCCTAACCCTAACCCTAGCTGGGGATTTGGGTTAGGGTTAGGGTTCAGACCTTCTTGAGAGGATCCACAGTCTTCCACTCATTTCAGCACAAAATATACTTCACTGCATGAAAACATAAACCTCAAGTGACCAAGCATCCAAGCCAAACTCAAGAAAACATATCCAAAATGGCAGAATTTTCTTTATGGACAAGTACACTGCTAATCAGATCTGTTGTGTTGAATGGTGTTCTCACTGAGCCTGGTATCGGGTATAGGTACGGTAAAAGGCTGGAAAACCTAATAAATTATGGTTTAATTTCTAAAAAATACCTCTACATTTAACACAAAATGCTAGAAGTTTGATTAGTGTCATCAATTTCTTCCAAACTTTGGATTTTGGGGCAAATTCGACACAATTCCCCTTCAGGACAGTGCACTGTATAGGGCGATCCAGTATATGTCCGGAAGAAAAATGTTCAGATAACATTGATATAACACCATTCCTAAATATCATTTCTGTCCTAAAGCACAGCAATACCATCAAAAACAGTCTACGTTTTGTGGATTCCTAACCCTAACCCTAGCTGGGGATTTGGGTTAGGGTTAGGGTTCAGACCTTCTTGAGAGGATCCACAGTCTTCCACTCATTTCAGCACAAAATATACTTCACTGCATGAAAACATAAACCTAAAGTGACCAAGCATCCAAGCCAAACTCAAGAGAACATATCCAAAATGGCACAATTTTCTTTTTGGACTAGTACACTGTTAATCGGATCTGTTGTGTTGAATGGTGTTCTCACTGAGCCTGGTATCAGGTTTAGCTACGGTAAAAGGCTGGAAAACCTAATAAATTATGGTTTAATTTCTAAAAAATACCTCTACATTTAACACAAAATGCTAGAAGTTTGATTTGTGTCATCAATTTCTTCCAAACTTTGGATTTTGGGGCAAATTCGACAAAATTCCCCTTCAGGACAGTGCACTGTATAGGGCCATCCAGTATATGTCCGGAAAAAAAATGTTCAGATAACATTGATATAACACCATTCCTAAATATCATTTCTGTCCTAAAGCACAGCAATACCATCAAAAACAGTCTACGTTTTGTGGATTCCTAACCCTAACCCTAGCTGGGGATTTGGGTTAGGGTTAGGGTTCAGACCTTCTTGAGAGGATCCACAGTCTTCCACTCATTTCAGCACAAAATATACTTCACTGCATGAAAACATAAACCTAAAGTGACCAAGCATCCAAGCCAAACTCAAGAAAACATATCCAAAATGGCAGAATTTTCTTTATGGACAAGTACACTGCTAATCAGATCTGTTGTGTTGAATGGTGTTCTCACTGAGCCTGGTATCAGGTTTAGGTACGGTAAAAGGCTGAAAAACCTAATAAATTATGGTTTAATTTCTAAAAAATACCTCTACATTTAACACAAAATGCTAGAAGTTTGATTAGTGTCATCAATTTCTTCCAAACTTTGGATTTTGGGGCAAATTCGACACAATTCCCCTTCAGGACAGTGCACTTTATAGGGCGATCCAGTATATGTCCGGAAGAAAAATTTTCAGATAACATTGATATAACACCATTCCTAAATATCATTTCTGTCCTAAAGCACAGCAATACCATCAAAAATAGTCTACGTTTTGTGGATTCCTAACCCAAACCCTAGCTGGGGATTTGGGTTAGGGTTAGGGTTCAGACCTTCTTGAGAGGATCCACAGTCTTCCACTCATTTCAGCACAAAATATACTTCACTGCATGAAAACATAAACCTAAAGTGACCAAGCATCCAAGCAAAACTCAAGAGAACATATCCAAAATGGCACAATTTTCTTTTTGGACAAGTACACTGCTAATCGGATCTGTTGTGTTGAATGGTGTTCTCACTGAGCCTGCTATCAGGTTTAGCTACGGTAAAAGGCTGGAAAACCTAATAAATTATGGTTTAATTTCTAAAAAATACCTCTACATTTAACACAAAATGCTAGAAGTTTGATTATTGTCATCACTTTCTTCCAAACTTTGGATTCTGGGGCAAATTCGACAAAATTCCCCTTCAGGACAGTGCACTGTATAGGGCCATCCAGTATATGTCCGGAAAAAAAATGTTCAGATAACATTGATATAACACCATTCCTAAATATCATTTCTGTCCTAAAGCACAGCAATACCATCAAAAACAGTCTACGTTTTGTGGATTCCTAACCCTAACCCTAGCTGGGGATTTGGGTTAGGGTTAGGGTTCAGACCTTCTTGAGAGGATCCACAGTCTTCCACTCATTTCAGCACAAAATATACTTCACTGCATGAAAACATAAACCTAAAGTGACCAAGCATCCAAGCCAAACTCAAGAGAACATATCCAAAATGGCACAATTTTCTTTTTGGACAAGTACACTGCTAATCGGATCTGTTGTGTTGAATGGTGTTCTCACTGAGCCTGCTATCAGGTTTAGCTACGGTAAAAGGCTGGAAAACCTAATAAATTATGGTTTAATTTCTAAAAAATACCTCTACATTTAATACAAAATGCTAGAACTTTGATTAGTGTCATCAATTTCTTCCAAACTTTGGATTTTGGGGCAAATTCGACAAAATTCCCCTTCAGGACAGTGCACTGTATAGGGCCATCCAGTATATGTCCGGAAAAAAAATGTTCAGATAACATTGTTATAACACCATTCCTAAATATCATTTCTGTCCTAAAGCACAGCAATACCATCAAAAACAGTCTACGTTTTGTGGATTCCTAACCCAAACCCTAGCTGGGGATTTGGGTTAGGGTTAGGGTTCAGACCTTATTGAGAGGATCCACAGTCTTCCACTCATTTCAGCACAAAATATACTTCACTGCATGAAAACATAAATCTAAAGTGACCAAGCATCCAAGCCAAACTCAAGAGAACATATCCAAAATGGCACAATTTTCTTTTTGGACAAGTACACTGCTAATCGGATCTGTTGTGTTGAATGGTGTTCTCACTGAGCCTGCTATCAGGTTTAGCTACGGTAAAAGGCTGGAAAACCTAATAAATTGTGGTTTAATTTCTAAAAAATACCTCTACATTTAACACAAAATGCTAGAAGTTTGATTAGTGTCATCAATTTCTTCCAAACTTTGGATTCTGGGGCAAATTCGACAAAATTCCCCTTCAGGACAGTGCACTGTATAGGGCCATCCAGTATATGTCCGGAAAAAAAATGTTCAGATAACATTGATATAACACCATTCCTAAATATCATTTCTGTCCTAAAGCACAGCAATACCATCAAAAACAGTCTACGTTTTGTGGATTCCTAACCCTAACCCTAGCTGGGGATTTGGGTTAGGGTTAGGGTTCAGACCTTCTTGAGAGGATCCACAGTCTTCCACTCATTTCAGCACAAAATATACTTCACTGCATGAAAACATAAACCTAAAGTGACCAAGCATCCAAGCCAAACTCAAGAGAACATATCCAAAATGGCACAATTTTCTTTTTGGACAAGTACACTGCTAATCGGATCTGTTGTGTTGAATGGTGTTCTCACTGAGCCTGCTATCAGGTTTAGCTACGGTAAAAGGCTGGAAAACCTAATAAATTATGGTTTAATTTCTAAAAAATACCTCTACATTTAATACAAAATGCTAGAACTTTGATTAGTGTCATCAATTTCTTCCAAACTTTGGATTTTGGGGCAAATTCGACAAAATTCCCCTTCAGGACAGTGCACTGTATAGGGCCATCCAGTATATGTCCGGAAAAAAAATGTTCAGATAACATTGATATAACACCATTCCTAAATATCATTTCTGTCCTACAGCACAGCAATACCATCAAAAACAGTCTACGTTTTGTGGATTCCTAACCCTAACCCTAGCTGGGGATTTGGGTTAGGGTTAGGGTTCAGACCTTCTTGAGAGGATCCACAGTCTTCCACTCATTTCAGCACAAAATATACTTCACTGCATGAAAACATAAACCTAAAGTGACCAAGCATCCAAGCCAAACTCAAGAGAACATATCCAAAATGGCAGAATTTTCTTTTTGGACAAGTATACTGTTAATAGGATCTGTTGTGTTGAATGGTGTTCTCACTGAGCCTGGTATCAGGTTTAGCTACGGTAAAAGGCTGGAATACCTAATAAATTATGGTTTAATATCTAAAAAATACCTCTACATTCAACACAAAATGCTAGAAGTTTGATTAGTGTCATCAATTTCTTCCAAACTTTGGATTTTGGGGCAAATTCGACAAAATTCCCCTTCAGGACAGTGCACTGTATAGGGCCATCCAGTATATGTCCGGAAAAAAAATGTTCAGATAACATTGATATAACACCATTCCTAAATATCATTTCTGTCCTACAGCACAGCAATACCATCAAAAACAGTCTACGTTTTGTGGATTCCTAACCCTAACCCTAGCTGGGGATTTGGGTTAGGGTTAGGGTGTAGACCTTCTTGAGATGATCCACAGTCTTCCACTCATTTCAGCACAAAATATACTTCACTGCATGAAAACATAAACCTAAAGTGACCAAGCATCCAAGCCAAACTCAAGAGAACATATCCAAAATGGCAGAATTTTCTTTTTGGACCAGTACACTGCTATTCGGATCTGTTGTGTTGAATGGTGTTCTCACTGAGCCTGGTATCAGGTTTAGCTACGGTAAAAGGCTGGAAAACCTAATAAATTATGGTTTAATTTCTAAAAAATACCTCTACATTTAACACAAAATGCTGGAAGTTTGATTAGTGTCATCAATTTCTTCCAAACTTTGGATTTTGGGGCAAATTCGACAAAATTCCCCTTCAGGACAGTGCACTGTATAGGGCCATCCAGTATATGTCCGGAAAAAAAAATGTTCAGATAACATTGATATAACACCATTCCTAAATATCATTTCTGTCCTAAAGCACAGCAATACCATCAAAAACAGTCTACGTTTTGTGGATTCCTAACCCTAACCCTAGCTGGGGATTTGGGTTAGGGTTAGGGTTCAGACCTTCTTGAGAGGATCCACAGTCTTCCACTCATTTCAGCACAAAATATACTTCACTGCATGAAAACATAAACCTAAAGTGACCAAGCATCCAAGCCAAACTCAAGAGAACATATCCAAAATGGCACAATTTTCTTTTTGGTCAAGTATACTGTTAATCGGATCTGTTGTGTTGAATGGTGTTCTCACTGAGCCTGGTATCTGGGTTAGCTAAGGTAAAAGGCTGGAAAACCTAATAAATTATGGTTTAATTTCTAAAAAATACCTCTACATTTAATACAAAATGCTAGAACTTTGATTAGTGTCATCAATTTCTTCCAAACTTTGGATTTTGGGGCAAATTCGACAAAATTCCCCTTCAGGACAGTGCACTGTATAGGGCCATCCAGTATATGTCCGGAAAAAAAATGTTCAGATAACATTGTTATAACACCATTCCTAAATATCATTTCTGTCCTAAAGCACAGCAATACCATCAAAAACAGTCTACGTTTTGTGGATTCCTAACCCAAACCCTAGCTGGGGATTTGGGTTAGGGTTAGGGTTCAGACCTTATTGAGAGGATCCACAGTCTTCCACTCATTTCAGCACAAAATATACTTCACTGCATGAAAACATAAATCTAAAGTGACCAAGCATCCAAGCCAAACTCAAGAGAACATATCCAAAATGGCACAATTTTCTTTTTGGACAAGTACACTGCTAATCGGATCTGTTGTGTTGAATGGTGTTCTCACTGAGCCTGCTATCAGGTTTAGCTACGGTAAAAGGCTGGAAAACCTAATAAATTGTGGTTTAATTTCTAAAAAATACCTCTACATTTAACACAAAATGCTAGAAGTTTGATTAGTGTCATCAATTTCTTCCAAACTTTGGATTCTGGGGCAAATTCGACAAAATTCCCCTTCAGGACAGTGCACTGTATAGGGCCATCCAGTATATGTCCGGAAAAAAAATGTTCAGATAACATTGATATAACACCATTCCTAAATATCATTTCTGTCCTACAGCACAGCAATACCATCAAAAACAGTCTACGTTTTGTGGATTCCTAACCCTAACCCTAGCTGGGGATTTGGGTTAGGGTTAGGGTTCAGACCTTCTTGAGAGGATCCACAGTCTTCCACTCATTTCAGCACAAAATATACTTCACTGCATGAAAACATAAACCTAAAGTGACCAAGCATCCAAGCCAAACTCAAGAGAACATATCCAAAATGGCAGAATTTTCTTTTTGGACAAGTATACTGCTAATCGGATCTGTTGTGTTGAATGGTGTTCTCACTGAGCCTGCTATCAGGTTTAGCTACGGTAAAAGGCTGGAAAACCTAATAAATTATGGTTTAATTTCTAAAAAATACCTCTACATTTAACACAAAATGCTAGAAGTTTGATTATTGTCATCACTTTCTTCAAAACTTTGGATTCTGGGGCAAATTCGACAAAATTCCCCTTCAGGACAGTGCACTGTATAGGGCCATCCAGTATATGTCCGGAAAAAAAATGTTCAGATAACATTGATATAACACCATTCCTAAATATCATTTCTGTCCTAAAGCACAGCAATACCATCAAAAACAGTCTACGTTTTGTGGATTCCTAACCCTAACCCTAGCTGGGGATTTGGGTTAGGGTTAGGGTTCAGACCTTCTTGAGAGGATCCACAGTCTTCCACTCATTTCAGCACAAAATATACTTCACTGCATGAAAACATAAACCTAAAGTGACCAAGCATCCAAGCCAAACTCAAGAGAACATATCCAAAATGGCACAATTTTCTTTTTGGACAAGTACACTGCTAATCGGATCTGTTGTGTTGAATGGTGTTCTCACTGAGCCTGCTATCAGGTTTAGCTACGGTAAAAGGCTGGAAAACCTAATAAATTATGGTTTAATTTCTAAAAAATACCTCTATATTTAATACAAAATGCTAGAACTTTGATTAGTGTCATCAATTTCTTCCAAACTTTGGATTTTGGGGCAAATTCGACAAAATTCCCCTTCAGGACAGTGCACTGTATAGGGCCATCCAGTATATGTCCGGAAAAAAAATGTTCAGATAACATTGTTATAACACCATTCCTAAATATCATTTCTGTCCTAAAGCACAGCAATACCATCAAAAACAGTCTACGTTTTGTGGATTCCTAACCCAAACCCTAGCTGGGGATTTGGGTTAGGGTTAGGGTTCAGACCTTATTGAGAGGATCCACAGTCTTCCACTCATTTCAGCACAAAATATACTTCACTGCATGAAAACATAAATCTAAAGTGACCAAGCATCCAAGCCAAACTCAAGAGAACATATCCAAAACGGCACAATTTTCTTTTTGGACAAGTACACTGCTAATCGGATCTGTTGTGTTGAATGGTGTTCTCACTGAGCCTGCTATCAGGTTTAGCTACGGTAAAAGGCTGGAAAACCTAATAAATTGTGGTTTAATTTCTAAAAAATACCTCTACATTTAACACAAAATGCTAGAAGTTTGATTAGTGTCATCAATTTCGTCCAAACTTTGGATTCTGGGGCAAATTCGACAAAATTCCCCTTCAGGACAGTGCACTGTATAGGGCCATCCAGTATATGTCCGGAAAAAAAATGTTCAGATAACATTGATATAACACCATTCCTAAATATCATTTCTGTCCTACAGCACAGCAATACCATCAAAAACAGTCTACGTTTTGTGGATTCCTAACCCTAACCCTAGCTGGGGATTTGGGTTAGGGTTAGGGTTCAGACCTTCTTGAGAGGATCCACAGTCTTCCACTCATTTCAGCACAAAATATACTTCACTGCATGAAAACATAAACCTAAAGTGACCAAGCATCCAAGCCAAACTCAAGAGAACATATCCAAAATGGCAGAATTTTCTTTTTGGACAAGTATACTGTTAATCGGATCTGTTGTGTTGAATGGTGTTCTCACTGAGCCTGGTATCAGGTTTAGCTACGGTAAAAGGCTGGAATACCTAATAAATTATGGTTTAATATCTAAAAAATACCTCTACATTCAACACAAAATGCTAGAAGTTTGATTAGTGTCATCAATTTCTTCCAAACTTTGGATTTTGGGGCAAATTCGACAAAATTCCCCTTCAGGACAGTGCACTGTATAGGGCCATCCAGTATATGTCCGGAAAAAAAATGTTCAGATAACATTGATATAACACCATTCCTAAATATCATTTCTGTCCTACAGCACAGCAATACCATCAAAAACAGTCTACGTTTTGTGGATTCCTAACCCTAACCCTAGCTGGGGATTTGGGTTAGGGTTAGGGTGTAGACCTTCTTGAGATGATCCACAGTCTTCCACTCATTTCAGCACAAAATATACTTCACTGCATGAAAACATAAACCTAAAGTGACCAAGCATCCAAGCCAAACTCAAGAGAACATATCCAAAATGGCAGAATTTTCTTTTTGGACCAGTACACTGCTATTCGGATCTGTTGTGTTGAATGGTGTTCTCACTGAGCCTGGTATCAGGTTTAGCTACGGTAAAAGGCTGGAAAACCTAATAAATTATGGTTTAATTTCTAAAAAATACCTCTACATTTAACACAAAATGCTGGAAGTTTGATTAGTGTCATCAATTTCTTCCAAACTTTGGATTTTGGGGCAAATTCGACAAAATTCCCCTTCAGGACAGTGCACTGTATAGGGCCATCCAGTATATGTCCGGAAAAAAAAATGTTCAGATAACATTGATATAACACCATTCCTAAATATCATTTCTGTCCTAAAGCACAGCAATACCATCAAAAACAGTCTACGTTTTGTGGATTCCTAACCCTAACCCTAGCTGGGGATTTGGGTTAGGGTTAGGGTTCAGACCTTCTTGAGAGGATCCACAGTCTTCCACTCATTTCAGCACAAAATATACTTCACTGCATGAAAACATAAACCTAAAGTGACCAAGCATCCAAGCCAAACTCAAGAGAACATATCCAAAATGGCACAATTTTCTTTTTGGTCAAGTATACTGTTAATCGGATCTGTTGTGTTGAATGGTGTTCTCACTGAGCCTGGTATCTGGGTTAGCTAAGGTAAAAGGCTGGAAAACCTAATAAATTATGGTTTAATTTCTAAAAAATACCTCTACATTTAACACAAAATGCTAGAAGTTTGATTAGTGTCATCAATTTCTTCCAAACTTTGGATTTTGGGGCAAATTCGACAAAATTCCCCTTCAGGACAGTGCACTGTATAGGGCCATCCAGTATATGTCTGGAAAAAAAATGTTCAGATAACATTGATATAACACCATTCCTAAATATCATTTCTGTCCTACAGCACAGCAATACCATCAAAAACAGTCTACGTTTTGTGGATTCCTAACCCTAACCCTAGCTGGGGATTTGGGTTAGGATTAGGGTGTAGACCTTCTTGAGATGATCCACAGTCTTCCACTCATTTCAGCACAAAATATACTTCACTGCATGAAAACATAAACCTAAAGTGACCAAGCATCCAAGCCAAACTCAAGAGAACATATCCAAAATGGCCGAAGATTCTTTTTGGACAAGTATACTGTTAAAAGGATCTGTTGTGTTGAATGGTGTTCTCACTGAGCCTGGTATCAGATTTAGCTACGGTAAAAGGCTGGAATACCTAATAAATTATGGTTTAATTTCTAAAAAATACCTGTACATTTAATACAAAATGCTAGAACTTTGATTAGTGTCATCAATTTCTTCCAAACTTTGGATTTTGGGGCAAATTCGACACAATTTCCCTTCAGGACAGTGCACTTTATAGGGCCATCCAGTATATGTCCGGAAAAAAAATGTTCAGATAACATTGATATAACACCATTCCTAAATATCATTTCTGTCCTAAAGCACAGCAATACCATCAAAAACAGTCTACGTTTTGTGGATTCCTAACCCTAACCCTAGCTGGGGATTTGGGTTAGGGTTAGGGTTCAGACCTTCTTGAGAGGATCCACAGTCTTCCACTCATTTCAGCACAAAATATACTTCACTGCATGAAAACATAAACCTAAAGTGACCAAGCATCCAAGCCAAACTCAAGAGAACATATCCAAAATGGCAGAATTTTCTTTTTGGACAAGTATACTGTTAATAGGATCTGTTGTGTTGAATGGTGTTCTCACTGAGCCTGGTATCAGGTTTAGCTACGGTAAAAGGCTGGAATACCTAATAAATTATGGTTTAATATCTAAAAAATACCTCTACATTCAACACAAAATGCTAGAAGTTTGATTAGTGTCATCAATTTCTTCCAAACTTTGGATTTTGGGGCAAATTCGACAAAATTCCCCTTCAGGACAGTGCACTGTATAGGGCCATCCAGTATATGTCCGGAAAAAAAATGTTCAGATAACATTGATATAACACCATTCCTAAATATCATTTCTGTCCTACAGCACAGCAATACCATCAAAAACAGTCTACGTTTTGTGGATTCCTAACCCTAACCCTAGCTGGGGATTTGGGTTAGGGTTAGGGTGTAGACCTTCTTGAGAGGATCCACAGTCTTCCACTCATTTCAGCACAAAATATACTTCACTGCATGAAAACATAAACCTAAAGTGACCAAGCATCCAAGCCAAACTCAAGAGAACATATCCAAAATGGCACAATTTTCTTTTTGGTCAAGTATACTGTTAATCGGATCTGTTGTGTTGAATGGTGTTCTCACTGAGCCTGGTATCTGGGTTAGCTAAGGTAAAAGGCTGGAAAACCTAATAAATTATGGTTTAATTTCTAAGAAATACCTGTATATTTAATACAAAATGCTAGAACTTTGATTAGTGTCATCAATTTCTTCCAAACTTTGGATTTTGGGGCAAATTCGACAAAATTCCCCTTCAGGACAGTGCACTGTACAGGGCCATCCAGTATATGTCCGGAAAAAAAATGTTCAGATAACATTGATATAACACCATTCCTAAATATCATTTCTGTCCTAAAGCACAGCAATACCATCAAAAACAGTCTACGTTTTGTGGATTCCTAACCCTAACCCTAGCTGGGGATTTGGGTTAGGGTTAGGGTTCAGACCTTCTTGAGAGGATCCACAGTCTTCCACTCATTTCAGCACAAAATATACTTCACTGCATGAAAACATAAACCTAAAGTGACCAAGCATC
This sequence comes from Atractosteus spatula, assembly GCF_055471065.1. Lineage (NCBI taxonomy): Eukaryota > Metazoa > Chordata > Actinopteri > Semionotiformes > Lepisosteidae > Atractosteus > Atractosteus spatula. Next base: position 14,123,366 of record NC_142728.1, on the reverse strand, counting down.
CAAGCCAAACTCAAGAGAACATATCCAAAATGGCAGAAGATTCTTTTTGGACAAGTATACTGTTAATAGGATCTGTTGTGTTGAATGGTGTTCTCACTGAGCCTGGTATCAGATTTAGCTACGGTAAAAGGCTGGAATACCTAATAAATTATGGTTTAATTTCTAAAAAATACCTGTACATTTAATACAAAATGCTAGAACTTTGATTAGTGTCATCATTTTCTTCCAAACTTTGGATTTTGGGGCAAATTCGACAAAATTCCCCTTCAGGACAGTGCACTTTATAGGGCCATCCAGTATATGTCCGGAAAAAAAATGTTCAGATAACATTGATATAACACCATTCCTAAATATCATTTCTGTCCTACAGCACAGCAATACCATCAAAAACAGTCTACGTTTTGTGGATTCCTAACCCTAACCCTAGCTGGGGATTTGGGTTAGGGTTAGGGTGTAGACCTTCTTGAGAGGATCCACAGTCTTCCACTCATTTCAGCACAAAATATACTTCACTGCATGAAAACATAAACCTAAAGTGACCAAGCATCCAAGCCAAACTCAAGAGAACATATCCAAAATGGCCGAAGATTCTTTTTGGACAAGTATACTGTTAAAAGGATCTGTTGTGTTGAATGGTGTTCTCACTGAGCCTGGTCTCAGGTTTAGCTACAGTAAAAGGCTGGAAAACCTAATAAATTATGGTTTAATTTCTAAAAAATACCTCTACATTTAACACAAAATGCTAGAAGTTTGATTAGTGTCATCAATTTCTTCCAAACTTTGGATTTTGGGGCAAATTCGACAAAATACCCCTTCAGGACAGTGCACTGTATAGGGCCATCCAGTATATGTACGGAAAAAAAATGTTCAGATAACATTGATATAAAACCATTCCTAAACATCATTTCTGTCCTAAAGCACAGCAATACCATCAAAAACAGTCTACGTTTTGTGGATTCCTAACCCTAACCCTAGCTGGGGATTTGGGTAAGGGTTAGGGTTCAGACCTTCTTGAGAGGATCCACAGTCTTCCACTCATTTCAGCACAAAATATACTTCACTGTATGAAAACATAAACCTAAAGTGACCAAGCATCCAAGCCAAACTCAAGAGAACATATCCAAAATGGCACAATTTTCTTTTTGGTCAAGTATACTGTTAATCGGACCTGTTGTGTTGAATGGTGTTCTCACTGAGCCTGGTATCAGGTTTAGCTACGGTAAAAGGCTGGAATACCTAATAAATTATGGTTTAATTTCTAAAAAATACCTCTACATTCAACACAAAATGCTAGAAGTTTGATTAGTGTCATCAATTTCTTCCAAACTTTGGATTTTGGGGCAAATTCGACAAAATTCCCCTTCAGGACAGTGCACTGTATAGGGCCATCCAGTATATGTCCGGAAAAAAAATGTTCAGATAACATTGATATAACACCATTCCTAAATATCATTTCTGTCCTACAGCACAGCAATACCATCAAAAACAGTCTACGTTTTGTGGATTCCTAACCCTAACCCTAGCTGGGGATTTGGGTTAGGGTTAGGGTGTAGACCTTCTTGAGATGATCCACAGTCTTCCACTCATTTCAGCACAAAATATACTTCACTGCATGAAAACATAAACCTAAAGTGACCAAGCATCCAAGCCAAACTCAAGAGAACATATCCAAAATGGCAGAATTTTCTTTTTGGACCAGTACACTGCTATTCGGATCTGTTGTGTTGAATGGTGTTCTCACTGAGCCTGGTATCAGGTTTAGCTACGGTAAAAGGCTGGAAAACCTAATAAATTATGGTTTAATTTCTAAAAAATACCTCTACATTTAACACAAAATGCTGGAAGTTTGATTAGTGTCATCAATTTCTTCCAAACTTTGGATTTTGGGGCAAATTCGACAAAATTCCCCTTCAGGACAGTGCACTGTATAGGGCCATCCAGTATATGTCCGGAAAAAAAAATGTTCAGATAACATTGATATAACACCATTCCTAAATATCATTTCTGTCCTAAAGCACAGCAATACCATCAAAAACAGTCTACGTTTTGTGGATTCCTAACCCTAACCCTAGCTGGGGATTTGGGTTAGGGTTAGGGTTCAGACCTTCTTGAGAGGATCCACAGTCTTCCACTCATTTCAGCACAAAATATACTTCACTGCATGAAAACATAAACCTAAAGTGACCAAGCATCCAAGCCAAACTCAAGAGAACATATCCAAAATGGCACAATTTTCTTTTTGGTCAAGTATACTGTTAATCGGATCTGTTGTGTTGAATGGTGTTCTCACTGAGACTGGTATCTGGGTTAGCTAAGGTAAAAGGCTGGAAAACCTAATAAATTATGGTTTAATTTCTAAAAAATACCTCTACATTTAACACAAAATGCTAGAAGTTTGATTAGTGTCATCAATTTCTTCCAAACTTTGGATTTTGGGGCAAATTCGACAAAATTCCCCTTCAGGACAGTGCACTGTATAGGGCCATCCAGTATATGTCTGGAAAAAAAATGTTCAGATAACATTGATATAACACCATTCCTAAATATCATTTCTGTCCTACAGCACAGCAATACCATCAAAAACAGTCTACGTTTTGTGGATTCCTAACCCTAACCCTAGCTGGGGATTTGGGTTAGGGTTAGGGTGTAGACCTTCTTGAGATGATCCACAGTCTTCCACTCATTTCAGCACAAAATATACTTCACTGCATGAAAACATAAACCTAAAGTGACCAAGCATCCAAGCCAAACTCAAGAGAACATATCCAAAATGGCAGAATTTTCTTTTTGGACCAGTACACTGCTATTCGGATCTGTTGTGTTGAATGGTGTTCTCACTGAGCCTGGTATCAGGTTTAGCTACGGTAAAAGGCTGGAAAACCTAATAAATTATGGTTTAATTTCTAAAAAATACCTCTACATTTAACACAAAATGCTGGAAGTTTGATTAGTGTCATCAATTTCTTCCAAACTTTGGATTTTGGGGCAAATTCGACAAAATTCCCCTTCAGGACAGTGCACTGTATAGGGCCATCCAGTATATGTCCGGAAAAAAAATGTTCAGATAACATTGATATAACACCATTCCTAAATATCATTTCTGTCCTAAAGCACAGCAATACCATCAAAAACAGTCTACGTTTTGTGGATTCCTAACCCTAACCCTAGCTGGGGATTTGGGTTAGGGTTAGGGTTCAGACCTTCTTGAGAGGATCCACAGTCTTCCACTCATTTCAGCACAAAATATACTTCACTGCATGAAAACATAAACCTAAAGTGACCAAGCATCCAAGCCAAACTCAAGAGAACATATCCAAAATGGCACAATTTTCTTTTTGGTCAAGTATACTGTTAATCGGATCTGTTGTGTTGAATGGTGTTCTCACTGAGCCTGGTATCTGGGTTAGCTAAGGTAAAAGGCTGGAAAACCTAATAAATTATGGTTTAATTTCTAAGAAATACCTGTATATTTAATACAAAATGCTAGAACTTTGATTAGTGTCATCAATTTCTTCCAAACTTTGGATTTTGGGGCAAATTCGACAAAATTCCCCTTCAGGACAGTGCACTGTACAGGGCCATCCAGTATATGTCCGGAAAAAAAATGTTCAGATAACATTGATATAACACCATTCCTAAATATCATTTCTGTCCTAAAGCACAGCAATACCATCAAAAACAGTCTACGTTTTGTGGATTCCTAACCCTAACCCTAGCTGGGGATTTGGGTTAGGGTTAGGGTGTAGACCTTCTTGAGAGGATCCACAGTCTTCCACTCATTTCAGCACAAAATATACTTCACTGCATGAAAACATAAACCTAAAGTGACCAAGCATCCAAGCCAAACTCAAGAGAACATATCCAAAATGGCCGAAGATTCTTTTTGGACAAGTATACTGTTAAAAGGATCTGTTGTGTTGAATGGTGTTCTCACTGAGCCTGGTCTCAGGTTTAGCTACAGTAAAAGGCTGGAAAACCTAATAAATTATGGTTTAATTTCTAAAAAATACCTCTACATTTAACACAAAATGCTAGAAGTTTGATTAGTGTCATCAATTTCTTCCAAACTTTGGATTTTGGGGCAAATTCGACAAAATACCCCTTCAGGACAGTGCACTGTATAGGGCCATCCAGTATATGTACGGAAAAAAAATGTTCAGATAACATTGATATAAAACCATTCCTAAACATCATTTCTGTCCTAAAGCACAGCAATACCATCAAAAACAGTCTACGTTTTGTGGATTCCTAACCCTAACCCTAGCTGGGGATTTGGGTAAGGGTTAGGGTTCAGACCTTCTTGAGAGGATCCACAGTCTTCCACTCATTTCAGCACAAAATATACTTCACTGTATGAAAACATAAACCTAAAGTGACCAAGCATCCAAGCCAAACTCAAGAGAACATATCCAAAATGGCACAATTTTCTTTTTGGTCAAGTATACTGTTAATCGGACCTGTTGTGTTGAATGGTGTTCTCACTGAGCCTGGTATCAGGTTTAGCTACGGTAAAAGGCTGGAATACCTAATAAATTATGGTTTAATTTCTAAAAAATACCTCTACATTCAACACAAAATGCTAGAAGTTTGATTAGTGTCATCAATTTCTTCCAAACTTTGGATTTTGGGGCAAATTCGACAAAATTCCCCTTCAGGACAGTGCACTGTATAGGGCCATCCAGTATATGTCCGGAAAAAAAATGTTCAGATAACATTGATATAACACCATTCCTAAATATCATTTCTGTCCTACAGCACAGCAATACCATCAAAAACAGTCTACGTTTTGTGGATTCCTAACCCTAACCCTAGCTGGGGATTTGGGTTAGGGTTAGGGTGTAGACCTTCTTGAGATGATCCACAGTCTTCCACTCATTTCAGCACAAAATATACTTCACTGCATGAAAACATAAACCTAAAGTGACCAAGCATCCAAGCCAAACTCAAGAGAACATATCCAAAATGGCAGAATTTTCTTTTTGGACCAGTACACTGCTATTCGGATCTGTTGTGTTGAATGGTGTTCTCACTGAGCCTGGTATCAGGTTTAGCTACGGTAAAAGGCTGGAAAACCTAATAAATTATGGTTTAATTTCTAAAAAATACCTCTACATTTAACACAAAATGCTGGAAGTTTGATTAGTGTCATCAATTTCTTCCAAACTTTGGATTTTGGGGCAAATTCGACAAAATTCCCCTTCAGGACAGTGCACTGTATAGGGCCATCCAGTATATGTCCGGAAAAAAAAATGTTCAGATAACATTGATATAACACCATTCCTAAATATCATTTCTGTCCTAAAGCACAGCAATCCCATCAAAAACAGTCTACGTTTTGTGGATTCCTAACCCTAACCCTAGCTGGGGATTTGGGTTAGGGTTAGGGTTCAGACCTTCTTGAGAGGATCCACAGTCTTCCACTCATTTCAGCACAAAATATACTTCACTGCATGAAAACATAAACCTAAAGTGACCAAGCATCCAAGCCAAACTCAAGAGAACATATCCAAAATGGCACAATTTTCTTTTTGGTCAAGTATACTGTTAATCGGATCTGTTGTGTTGAATGGTGTTCTCACTGAGACTGGTATCTGGGTTAGCTAAGGTAAAAGGCTGGAAAACCTAATAAATTATGGTTTAATTTCTAAAAAATACCTCTACATTTAACACAAAATGCTAGAAGTTTGATTAGTGTCATCAATTTCTTCCAAACTTTGGATTTTGGGGCAAATTCGACAAAATTCCCCTTCAGGACAGTGCACTGTATAGGGCCATCCAGTATATGTCTGGAAAAAAAATGTTCAGATAACATTGATATAACACCATTCCTAAATATCATTTCTGTCCTACAGCACAGCAATACCATCAAAAACAGTCTACGTTTTGTGGATTCCTAACCCTAACCCTAGCTGGGGATTTGGGTTAGGGTTAGGGTGTAGACCTTCTTGAGATGATCCACAGTCTTCCACTCATTTCAGCACAAAATATACTTCACTGCATGAAAACATAAACCTAAAGTGACCAAGCATCCAAGCCAAACTCAAGAGAACATATCCAAAATGGCCGAAGATTCTTTTTGGACAAGTATACTGTTAAAAGGATCTGTTGTGTTGAATGGTGTTCTCACTGAGCCTGGTATCAGATTTAGCTACGGTAAAAGGCTGGAATACCTAATAAATTATGGTTTAATTTCTAAAAAATACCTGTACATTTAATACAAAATGCTAGAACTTTGATTAGTGTCATCAATTTCTTCCAAACTTTGGATTTTGGGGCAAATTCGACACAATTTCCCTTCAGGACAGTGCACTGTATAGGGCCATCCAGTATATGTCCGGAAAAAAAATGTTCAGATAACATTGATATAACACCATTCCTAAATATCATTTCTGTCCTAAAGCACAGCAATACCATCAAAAACAGTCTACGTTTTGTGGATTCCTAACCCTAACCCTAGCTGGGGATTTGGGTTAGGGTTAGGGTTCAGACCTTCTTGAGAGGATCCACAGTCTTCCACTCATTTCAGCACAAAATATACTTCACTGCATGAAAACATAAACCTAAAGTGACCAAGCATCCAAGCCAAACTCAAGAGAACATATCCAAAATGGCAGAATTTTCTTTTTGGACCAGTACACTGCTATTCGGATCTGTTGTGTTGAATGGTGTTCTCACTGAGCCTGGTATCTGGGTTAGCTAAGGTAAAAGGCTGGAAAACCTAATAAATTATGGTTTAATTTCTAAGAAATACCTGTATATTTAATACAAAATGCTAGAACTTTGATTAGTGTCATCAATTTCTTCCAAACTTTGGATTTGGGGGCAAATTTGACAAAATTCCCCTTCAGGACAGTGCACTGTATAGGGCCATCCAGTATATGTCCGGAAAAAAAATGTTCAGATAACATTGATATAACACCATTCCTAAATATCATTTCTGTCCTAAAGCACAGCAATACCATCAAAAACAGTCTACGTTTTGTGGATTCCTAACCCTAACCCTAGCTGGGGATTTGGGTTAGGGTTAGGGTTCAGACCTTCTTGAGAGGATCCACAGTCTTCCACTCATTTCAGCACAAAATATACTTCACTGCATGAAAACATAAACCTAAAGTGACCAAGCATCCAAGCCAAACTCAAGAGAACATATCCAAAATGGCAGAAGATTCTTTTTGGACAAGTATACTGTTAATAGGATCTGTTGTGTTGAATGGTGTTCTCACTGAGCCTGGTATCAGATTTAGCTACGGTAAAAGGCTGGAATACCTAATAAATTATGGTTTAATTTCTAAAAAATACCTGTACATTTAATACAAAATGCTAGAACTTTGATTAGTGTCATCATTTTCTTCCAAACTTTGGATTTTGGGGCAAATTCGACAAAATTCCCCTTCAGGACAGTGCACTTTATAGGGCCATCCAGTATATGTCCGGAAAAAAAATGTTCAGATAACATTGATATAACACCATTCCTAAATATCATTTCTGTCCTACAGCACAGCAATACCATCAAAAACAGTCTACGTTTTGTGGATTCCTAACCCTAACCCTAGCTGGGGATTTGGGTTAGGGTTAGGGTGTAGACCTTCTTGAGAGGATCCACAGTCTTCCACTCATTTCAGCACAAAATATACTTCACTGCATGAAAACATAAACCTAAAGTGACCAAGCATCCAAGCCAAACTCAAGAGAACATATCCAAAATGGCCGAAGATTCTTTTTGGACAAGTATACTGTTAAAAGGATCTGTTGTGTTGAATGGTGTTCTCACTGAGCCTGGTCTCAGGTTTAGCTACAGTAAAAGGCTGGAAAACCTAATAAATTATGGTTTAATTTCTAAAAAATACCTCTACATTTAACACAAAATGCTAGAAGTTTGATTAGTGTCATCAATTTCTTCCAAACTTTGGATTTTGGGGCAAATTCGACAAAATTCCCCTTCAGGACAGTGCACTGTATAGGGCCATCCAGTATATGTACGGAAAAAAAATGTTCAGATAACATTGATATAACACCATTCCTAAATATCATTTCTGTCCTAAAGCACAGCAATACCATCAAAAACAGTCTACGTTTTGTGGATTCCTAACCCTAACCCTAGCTGGGGATTTGGGTTAGGGTTAGGGTTCAGACCTTCTTGAGAGGATCCACAGTCTTCCACTCATTTCAGCACAAAATATACTTCACTGCATGAAAACATAAACCTAAAGTGACCAAGCACCCAAAGCCAAACTCAAGAGAACATATCCAAAATGGCACAATTTTCTTTTTGGTCAAGTATACTGTTCATCGGATCTGTTGTGTTGAATGGTGTTCTCACTGAGCCTGGTATCAGGGTTAGCTAAGGTAAAAGGCTGGAAAACCTAATAAATTATGGTTTAATTTCTAAGAAATACCTGTATATTTAATACAAAATGCTAGAACTTTGATTAGTGTCATCAATTTCTTCCAAACTTTGGATTTTGGGGCAAATTCGACAAAATTCCCCTTCAGGACAGTGCACTGTATAGGGCCATCCAGTATATGTCCGGAAAAAAAATGTTCAGATAACATTGATATAACACCATTCCTAAATATCATTTCTGTCCTAAAGCACAGCAATACCATCAAAAACAGTCTACGTTTTGTGGATTCCTAACCCTAACCCTAGCTGGGGATTTGGGTTAGGGTTAGGGTTCAGACCTTCTTGAGAGGATCCACAGTCTTCCACTCATTTCAGCACAAAATATACTTCACTGCATGAAAACATAAACCTAAAGTGACCAAGCATCCAAGCCAAACTCAAGAGAACATATCCAAAATGGCACAATTTTCTTTTTGGTCAAGTATACTGTTAATCGGATCTGTTGTGTTGAATGGTGTTCTCACTGAGCCTGGTATCTGGGTTAGCTAAGGTAAAAGGCTGGAAAACCTAATAAATTATGGTTTAATTTCTAAGAAATACCTGTATATTTAATACAAAATGCTAGAACTTTGATTAGTGTCATCAATTTCTTCCAAACTTTGGATTTTGGGGCAAATTCGACAAAATTCCCCTTCAGGACAGTGCACTGTATAGGGCCATCCAGTATATGTCCGGAAAAAAAATGTTCAGATAACATTGATATAACACCATTCCTAAATATCATTTCTGTCCTAAAGCACAGCAATACCATCAAAAACAGTCTACGTTTTGTGGATTCCTAACCCTAACCCTAGCTGGGGATTTGGGTTAGGGTTAGGGTTCAGACCTTCTTGAGAGGATCCACAGTCTTCCACTCATTTCAGCACAAAATATACTTCACTGCATGAAAACATAAACCTAAAGTGACCAAGCATCCAAGCCAAACTCAAGAGAACATATCCAAAATGGCAGAATTTTCTTTTTGGACAAGTACACTGCTAATCGGATCTGTTGTGTTGAATGGTGTTCTCACTGAGCCTGGTATCAGGTTTAGCTACGGTAAAAGGCTGGAAAACCTAATAAATTATGGTTTAATTTCTAAAAAATACCTCTACATTTAACACAAAATGCTAGAAGTTTGATTAGTGTCATCAATTTCTTCCAAACTTTGGATTTGGGGGCAAATTTGACAAAATTCCCCTTCAGGACAGTGCACTGTATAGGGCCATCCAGTATATGTCCGGAAAAAAAATGTTCAGATAACATTGATATAACACCATTCCTAAATATCATTTCTGTCCTAAAGCACAGCAATACCATCAAAAACAGTCTACGTTTTGTGGATTCCTAACCCTAACCCTAGCTGGGGATTTGGGTTAGGGTTAGGGTTCAGACCTTCTTGAGAGGATCCACAGTCTTCCACTCATTTCAGCACAAAATATACTTCACTGCATGAAAACATAAACCTAAAGTGACCAAGCATCCAAGCCAAACTCAAGAGAACATATCCAAAATGGCAGAAGATTCTTTTTGGACAAGTATACTGTTAATAGGATCTGTTGTGTTGAATGGTGTTCTCACTGAGCCTGGTATCAGATTTAGCTACGGTAAAAGGCTGGAATACCTAATAAATTATGGTTTAATTTCTAAAAAATACCTGTACATTTAATACAAAATGCTAGAACTTTGATTAGTGTCATCATTTTCTTCCAAACTTTGGATTTTGGGGCAAATTCGACAAAATTCCCCTTCAGGACAGTGCACTTTATAGGGCCATCCAGTATATGTCCGGAAAAAAAATGTTCAGATAACATTGATATAACACCATTCCTAAATATCATTTCTGTCCTACAGCACAGCAATACCATCAAAAACAGTCTACGTTTTGTGGATTCCTAACCCTAACCCTAGCTGGGGATTTGGGTTAGGGTTAGGGTGTAGACCTTCTTGAGAGGATCCACAGTCTTCCACTCATTTCAGCACAAAATATACTTCACTGCATGAAAACATAAACCTAAAGTGACCAAGCATCCAAGCCAAACTCAAGAGAACATATCCAAAATGGCCGAAGATTCTTTTTGGACAAGTATACTGTTAAAAGGATCTGTTGTGTTGAATGGTGTTCTCACTGAGCCTGGTCTCAGGTTTAGCTACAGTAAAAGGCTGGAAAACCTAATAAATTATGGTTTAATTTCTAAAAAATACCTCTACATTTAACACAAAATGCTAGAAGTTTGATTAGTGTCATCAATTTCTTCCAAACTTTGGATTTTGGGGCAAATTCGACAAAATTCCCCTTCAGGACAGTGCACTGTATAGGGCCATCCAGTATATGTACGGAAAAAAAATGTTCAGATAACATTGATATAAAACCATTCCTAAACATCATTTCTGTCCTAAAGCACAGCAATACCATCAAAAACAGTCTACGTTTTGTGGATTCCTAACCCTAACCCTAGCTGGGGATTTGGGTAAGGGTTAGGGTTCAGACCTTCTTGAGAGGATCCACAGTCTTCCACTCATTTCAGCACAAAATATACTTCACTGTATGAAAACATAAACCTAAAGTGACCAAGCATCCAAGCCAAACTCAAGAGAACATATCCAAAATGGCACAATTTTCTTTTTGGTCAAGTATACTGTTAATCGGACCTGTTGTGTTGAATGGTGTTCTCACTGAGCCTGGTATCAGGTTTAGCTACGGTAAAAGGCTGGAATACCTAATAAATTATGGTTTAATATCTAAAAAATACCTCTACATTCAACACAAAATGCTAGAAGTTTGATTAGTGTCATCAATTTCTTCCAAACTTTGGATTTTGGGGCAAATTCGACAAAATTCCCCTTCAGGACAGTGCACTGTATAGGGCCATCCAGTATATGTCCGGAAAAAAAATGTTCAGATAACATTGATATAACACCATTCCTAAATATCATTTCTGTCCTACAGCACAGCAATACCATCAAAAACAGTCTACGTTTTGTGGATTCCTAACCCTAACCCTAGCTGGGGATTTGGGTTAGGGTTAGGGTGTAGACCTTCTTGAGATGATCCACAGTCTTCCACTCATTTCAGCACAAAATATACTTCACTGCATGAAAACATAAACCTAAAGTGACCAAGCATCCAAGCCAAACTCAAGAGAACATATCCAAAATGGCAGAATTTTCTTTTTGGACCAGTACACTGCTATTCGGATCTGTTGTGTTGAATGGTGTTCTCACTGAGCCTGGTATCAGGTTTAGCTACGGTAAAAGGCTGGAAAACCTAATAAATTATGGTTTAATTTCTAAAAAATACCTCTACATTTAACACAAAATGCTAGAAGTTTGATTAGTGTCATCAATTTCTTCCAAACTTTGGATTTTGGGGCAAATTCGACAAAATTCCCCTTCAGGACAGTGCACTGTATAGGGCCATCCAGTATATGTCTGGAAAAAAAATGTTCAGATAACATTGATATAACACCATTCCTAAATATCATTTCTGTCCTACAGCACAGCAATACCATCAAAAACAGTCTACGTTTTGTGGATTCCTAACCCTAACCCTAGCTGGGGATTTGGGTTAGGGTTAGGGTGTAGACCTTCTTGAGATGATCCACAGTCTTCCACTCATTTCAGCACAAAATATACTTCACTGCATGAAAACATAAACCTAAAGTGACCAAGCATCCAAGCCAAACTCAAGAGAACATATCCAAAATGGCCGAAGATTCTTTTTGGACAAGTATACTGTTAAAAGGATCTGTTGTGTTGAATGGTGTTCTCACTGAGCCTGGTATCAGGTTTAGCTACGGTAAAAGGCTGGAATACCTAATAAATTATGGTTTAATTTCTAAAAAATACCTGTACATTTAATACAAAATGCTAGAACTTTGATTAGTGTCATCAATTTCTTCCAAACTTTGGATTTTGGGGCAAATTCGACACAATTTCCCTTCAGGACAGTGCACTTTATAGGGCCATCCAGTATATGTCCGGAAAAAAAATGTTCAGATAACATTGATATAACACCATTCCTAAATATCATTTCTGTCCTAAAGCACAGCAATACCATCAAAAACAGTCTACGTTTTGTGGATTCCTAACCCTAACCCTAGCTGGGGATTTGGGTTAGGGTTAGGGTTCAGACCTTCTTGAGAGGATCCACAGTCTTCCACTCATTTCAGCACAAAATATACTTCACTGCATGAAAACATAAACCTAAAGTGACCAAGCATCCAAGCCAAACTCAAGAGAACATATCCAAAATGGCAGAATTTTCTTTTTGGACCAGTACACTGCTATTCGGATCTGTTGTGTTGAATGGTGTTCTCACTGAGCCTGGTATCTGGGTTAGCTAAGGTAAAAGGCTGGAAAACCTAATAAATTATGGTTTAATTTCTAAGAAATACCTGTATATTTAATACAAAATGCTAGAACTTTGATTAGTGTCATCAATTTCTTCCAAACTTTGGATTTTGGGGCAAATTCGACAAAATTCCCCTTCAGGACAGTGCACTGTATAGGGCCATCCAGTATATGTCCGGAAAAAAAATGTTCAGATAACATTGATATAACACCATTCCTAAATATCATTTCTGTCCTAAAGCACAGCAATACCATCAAAAACAGTCTACGTTTTGTGGATTCCTAACCCTAACCCTAGCTGGGGATTTGGGTTAGGGTTAGGGTTCAGACCTTCTTGAGAGGATCCACAGTCTTCCACTCATTTCAGCACAAAATATACTTCACTGCATGAAAACATAAACCTAAAGTGACCAAGCATCCAAGCCAAACTCAAGAGAACATATCCAAAATGGCCGAAGATTCTTTTTGGACAAGTATACTGTTAAAAGGATCTGTTGTGTTGAATGGTGTTCTCACTGAGCCTGGTTCAGGTTTAGCTACAGTAAAAGGCTGGAAAACCTAATAAATTATGGTTTAATTTCTAAAAAATACCTCTACATTTAACACAAAATGCTAGAAGTTTGATTAGTGTCATCAATTTCTTCCAAACTTTGGATTTTGGGGCAAATTCGACAAAATTCCCCTTCAGGACAGTGCACTGTATAGGGCCATCCAGTATATGTACGGAAAAAAAATGTTCAGATAACATTGATATAAAACCATTCCTAAACATCATTTCTGTCCTAAAGCACAGCAATACCATCAAAAACAGTCTACGTTTTGTGGATTCCTAACCCTAACCCTAGCTGGGGATTTGGGTAAGGGTTAGGGTTCAGACCTTCTTGAGAGGATCCACAGTCTTCCACTCATTTCAGCACAAAATATACTTCACTGTATGAAAACATAAACCTAAAGTGACCAAGCATCCAAGCCAAACTCAAGAGAACATATCCAAAATGGCACAATTTTCTTTTTGGTCAAGTATACTGTTAATCGGACCTGTTGTGTTGAATGGTGTTCTCACTGAGCCTGGTATCAGGTTTAGCTACGGTAAAAGGCTGGAATACCTAATAAATTATGGTTTAATATCTAAAAAATACCTCTACATTCAACACAAAATGCTAGAAGTTTGATTAGTGTCATCAATTTCTTCCAAACTTTGGATTTTGGGGCAAATTCGACAAAATTCCCCTTCAGGACAGTGCACTGTATAGGGCCATCCAGTATATGTCCGGAAAAAAAATGTTCAGATAACATTGATATAACACCATTCCTAAATATCATTTCTGTCCTACAGCACAGCAATACCATCAAAAACAGTCTACGTTTTGTGGATTCCTAACCCTAACCCTAGCTGGGGATTTGGGTTAGGGTTAGGGTGTAGACCTTCTTGAGATGATCCACAGTCTTCCACTCATTTCAGCACAAAATATACTTCACTGCATGAAAACATAAACCTAAAGTGACCAAGCATCCAAGCCAAACTCAAGAGAACATATCCAAAATGGCCGAAGATTCTTTTTGGACAAGTATACTGTTAAAAGGATCTGTTGTGTTGAATGGTGTTCTCACTGAGCCTGGTATCAGGTTTAGCTACGGTAAAAGGCTGGAATACCTAATAAATTATGGTTTAATTTCTAAAAAATACCTGTACATTTAATACAAAATGCTAGAACTTTGATTAGTGTCATCAATTTCTTCCAAACTTTGGATTTTGGGGCAAATTCGACACAATTTCCCTTCAGGACAGTGCACTTTATAGGGCCATCCAGTATATGTCCGGAAAAAAAATGTTCAGATAACATTGATATAACACCATTCCTAAATATCATTTCTGTCCTAAAGCACAGCAATACCATCAAAAACAGTCTACGTTTTGTGGATTCCTAACCCTAACCCTAGCTGGGGATTTGGGTTAGGGTTAGGGTTCAGACCTTCTTGAGAGGATCCACAGTCTTCCACTCATTTCAGCACAAAATATACTTCACTGCATGAAAACATAAACCTAAAGTGACCAAGCATCCAAGCCAAACTCAAGAGAACATATCCAAAATGGCAGAATTTTCTTTTTGGACCAGTACACTGCTATTCGGATCTGTTGTGTTGAATGGTGTTCTCACTGAGCCTGGTATCTGGGTTAGCTAAGGTAAAAGGCTGGAAAACCTAATAAATTATGGTTTAATTTCTAAGAAATACCTGTATATTTAATACAAAATGCTAGAACTTTGATTAGTGTCATCAATTTCTTCCAAACTTTGGATTTTGGGGCAAATTCGACAAAATTCCCCTTCAGGACAGTGCACTGTATAGGGCCATCCAGTATATGTCCGGAAAAAAAATGTTCAGATAACATTGATATAACACCATTCCTAAATATCATTTCTGTCCTAAAGCACAGCAATACCATCAAAAACAGTCTACGTTTTGTGGATTCCTAACCCTAACCCTAGCTGGGGATTTGGGTTAGGGTTAGGGTTCAGACCTTCTTGAGAGGATCCACAGTCTTCCACTCATTTCAGCACAAAATATACTTCACTGCATGAAAACATAAACCTAAAGTGACCAAGCATCCAAGCCAAACTCAAGAGAACATATCCAAAATGGCCGAAGATTCTTTTTGGACAAGTATACTGTTAAAAGGATCTGTTGTGTTGAATGGTGTTCTCACTGAGCCTGGTTCAGGTTTAGCTACAGTAAAAGGCTGGAAAACCTAATAAATTATGGTTTAATTTCTAAAAAATACCTCTACATTTAACACAAAATGCTAGAAGTTTGATTAGTGTCATCAATTTCTTCCAAACTTTGGATTTTGGGGCAAATTCGACAAAATTCCCCTTCAGGACAGTGCACTGTATAGGGCCATCCAGTATATGTACGGAAAAAAAATGTTCAGATAACATTGATATAAAACCATTCCTAAACATCATTTCTGTCCTAAAGCACAGCAATACCATCAAAAACAGTCTACGTTTTGTGGATTCCTAACCCTAACCCTAGCTGGGGATTTGGGTAAGGGTTAGGGTTCAGACCTTCTTGAGAGGATCCACAGTCTTCCACTCATTTCAGCACAAAATATACTTCACTGTATGAAAACATAAACCTAAAGTGACCAAGCATCCAAGCCAAACTCAAGAGAACATATCCAAAATGGCACAATTTTCTTTTTGGTCAAGTATACTGTTAATCGGACCTGTTGTGTTGAATGGTGTTCTCACTGAGCCTGGTATCAGGTTTAGCTACGGTAAAAGGCTGGAATACCTAATAAATTATGGTTTAATATCTAAAAAATACCTCTACATTCAACACAAAATGCTAGAAGTTTGATTAGTGTCATCAATTTCTTCCAAACTTTGGATTTTGGGGCAAATTCGACAAAATTCCCCTTCAGGACAGTGCACTGTATAGGGCCATCCAGTATATGTCCGGAAAAAAAATGTTCAGATAACATTGATATAACACCATTCCTAAATATCATTTCTGTCCTACAGCACAGCAATACCATCAAAAACAGTCTACGTTTTGTGGATTCCTAACCCTAACCCTAGCTGGGGATTTGGGTTAGGGTTAGGGTGTAGACCTTCTTGAGATGATCCACAGTCTTCCACTCATTTCAGCACAAAATATACTTCACTGCATGAAAACATAAACCTAAAGTGACCAAGCATCCAAGCCAAACTCAAGAGAACATATCCAAAATGGCAGAATTTTCTTTTTGGACCAGTACACTGCTATTCGGATCTGTTGTGTTGAATGGTGTTCTCACTGAGCCTGGTATCAGGTTTAGCTACGGTAAAAGGCTGGAAAACCTAATAAATTATGGTTTAATTTCTAAAAAATACCTCTACATTTAACACAAAATGCTGGAAGTTTGATTAGTGTCATCAATTTCTTCCAAACTTTGGATTTTGGGGCAAATTCGACAAAATTCCCCTTCAGGACAGTGCACTGTATAGGGCCATCCAGTATATGTCCGGAAAAAAAAATGTTCAGATAACATTGATATAACACCATTCCTAAATATCATTTCTGTCCTAAAGCACAGCAATACCATCAAAAACAGTCTACGTTTTGTGGATTCCTAACCCTAACCCTAGCTGGGGATTTGGGTTAGGGTTAGGGTTCAGACCTTCTTGAGAGGATCCACAGTCTTCCACTCATTTCAGCACAAAATATACTTCACTGCATGAAAACATAAACCTAAAGTGACCAAGCATCCAAGCCAAACTCAAGAGAACATATCCAAAATGGCACAATTTTCTTTTTGGTCAAGTATACTGTTAATCGGATCTGTTGTGTTGAATGGTGTTCTCACTGAGCCTGGTATCTGGGTTAGCTAAGGTAAAAGGCTGGAAAACCTAATAAATTATGGTTTAATTTCTAAAAAATACCTCTACATTTAACACAAAATGCTAGAACCTTGATTAGTGTCATCAATTTCTTCCAAACTTTGGATTTTGGGGCAAATTCGACACAATTTCCCTTCAGGACAGTGCACTTTATAGGGCCATCCAGTATATGTCCGGAAAAAAAATGTTCAGATAACATTGATATAACACCATTCCTAAATATCATTTCTGTCCTAAAGCACAGCAATACCATCAAAAACAGTCTACGTTTTGTGGATTCCTAACCCTAACCCTAGCTGGGGATTTCGGTAAGGGTTAGGGTTCAGACCTTCTTGAGAGGATCCACAGTCTTCCACTCATTTCAGCACAAAATATACTTCACTGCATGAAAACATAAACCTAAAGTGACCAAGCATCCAAGCCAAACTCAAGAGAACATATCCAAAATGGCAGAATTTTCTTTTTGGTCAAGTACACTGCTAATCGGATCTGTTGTGTTGAATGGTGTTCTCACTGAGCCTGGTATCAGGGTTAGCTAAGGTAAAAGGCTGGAAAACCTAATAAATTATGGTTTAATTTCTAAAAACTACCTCTACATTTAATACAAAATGCTAGAACTTTGATTAGAGTCATCAGTTTCTACCAAACATTTGATTTTGGGGCAAATTCGACAAAATTCCCCTTCAGGACAGTGCACTGTATAGGGCCATCCAGTATATGTCCGGAAAAAAAATGTTCAGATAACATTGATATAACACCATTCCTAAATATCATTTCTGTCCTAAAGCACAGCAATACCATCAAAAACAGTCTACGTTTTGTGGATTCCTAACCCTAACCCTAGCTGGGGATTTGGGTAAGGGTTAGGGTTCAGACCGTCTTGAGAGGATCCACAGTCTTCCACTCATTTCAGCACAAAATATACTTCACTGCATGAAAACATAAACCTAAAGTGACCAAGCATCCAAGCCAAACTCAAGAGAACATATCCAAAATGGCACAATTTTCTTTTTGGTCAAGTATACTGTTAATCGGATCTGTTGTGTTGAATGGTGTTCTCACTGAGCCTGGTATCAGGGTTAGCTAAGGTAAAAGGCTGGAAAACCTAATAAATTATGGTTTAATTTCTAAAAACTACCTCTACATTAAATACAAAATGCTAGAAGTTTGATTAGTGTCATCAGTTTCTTCCAAACTTTGGATTTTGGGGCAAATTCGACAAAATTCCCCTTCAGGACAGTGCACTGTATAGGGCCATCCAGTATATGTACGGAAAAAAAATGTTCAGATAACATTGATATAAAACCATTCCTAAATATCATTTCTGTCCTAAAGCACAGCAATACCATCAAAAACAGTCTACGTTTTGTGGATTCCTAACCCTAACCCTAGCTGGGGATTTGGGTAAGGGTTAGGGTTCAGACCTTCTTGAGAGGATCCACAGTCTTCCACTCATTTCAGCACAAAATATACTTCACTGTATGAAAACATAAACCTAAAGTGACCAAGCATCCAAGCCAAACTCAAGAGAACATATCCAAAATGGCACAATTTTCTTTTTGGTCAAGTATACTGTTAATCGGACCTGTTGTGTTGAATGGTGTTCTCACTGAGCCTGGTATCAGGTTTAGCTACGGTAAAAGGCTGGAAAACCTAATAAATTATGGTTTAATTTCTAAAAAATACCTCTACATTTAACAAAAACTGCTAGAACTTTGATTAGTGTCATCAGTTTCTTCCAAACTTTGGATTTTGGGGCAAATTCGACAAAATTCCCCTTCAGGACAGTGCACTGTATAGGGCCATCCAGTATATGTCCGGAAAAAAAATGTTCAGATAACATTGATATAACACCATTCCTAAATATCATTTCTGTCCTAAAGCACAGCAACACCATCAAAAACAGTATACGTTTTGTGGATTCCTAACCCTAACCCTAGCTGGGGATTTGTGTAAGGGTTAGGGTTCAGACCTTCTTGAAAGGATCCACAGTCTTCCACTCAATTTAGCACAAAATATACTTCACTGCATGAAAACATAAACCTAAAGTGACCAAGCATCCAAGCCAAACTCAAGAGAACATATCCAAAATGGCACAATTTTCTTTTTGGCACAAGTATACTGTTAATCGGACCTGTTGTGTTGAATGGTGTTCTCACTGAGCCTGGTATCAGGGTTAGCTAAGGTAAAAGGCTGGAAAACCTAATAAATTATGGTTTAATTTCTAAAAACTACCTCTACATTTAATACAAAATGCTAGAACTTTGATCAGTGTCATCAATTTCTTAAAAACTTTGGATATTGGGGCAAATTCGACAAAATTCCCCTTCAGGACAGTGCACTGTATAGGGCCATCCAGTATATGTCCGGAAAATAAATGTTCAGATAACATTGATATAACACCATTCCTAAATATCATTTCTGTCCTAAAGCACAGCAACACCATCAAAAACAGTCTACGTTTTGTGGATTCCTAACCCTAACCCTAGCTGGGGATTTGGGTAAGGGTTAGGGTTCAGACCTTCTTGAGAGGATCCACAGTCTTCCACTCATTTCAGCACAAAATATACTTCACTGCATGAAAACATAAACCTAAAGTGACCAAGCATCCAAGCCAAACTCAAGAGAACATATCCAAAATGGCACAATTTTCTTTTTGGTCAAGTATACTGTTAATCGGACCTGTTGTGTTGAATGGTGTTCTCACTGAGCCTGGTATCAGGTTTAGCTACGGTAAAAGGCTGGAAAAACTAATAAATTATGGTTTAATTTCTAAAAAATACCTCTACATTTAACAAAAACTGCTATAACTTTGATTAGTGTCATCAGTTTCTTCTGAACTTTGGATTTTGGGGCAAATTCGACAAAATTCCCCTTCAGGACAGTGCACTGTATAGGGCCATCCAGTATATGTTTGGAAAAAAAATGTTCAGATAACATTGATATAACACCATTCCTAAATATCATTTCTGTCCTAAAGCACAGCAATACCATCAAAAACAGTCTACGTTTTGTGGATTCCTAACCCTAACCCTAGCTGGGGATTTCGGTAAGGGTTAGGGTTCAGACCTTCTTGAGAGGATCCACAGTCTTCCACTCATTTCAGCACAAAATATACTTCACTGCATGAAAACATAAACCTAAAGTGACCAAGCATCCAAGCCAAACTCAAGAGAACATATCCAAAATGGCACAATTTTCTTTTTGGTCAAATACACTGCTAATCGGATCTGTTGTGTTGAATGGTGTTCTCACTGAGCCTGGTATCAGGGTTAGCTAAGGTAAAAGGCTGGAAAACCTAATAAATTATGGTTTAATTTCTAAAAACTACCTCTACATTTAATACAAAATGCTAGAACTTTGATTAGTGTCATCAATTTCTTCCAAACTTTGGATTTTGGGCAAATTCGACAAAATTCCCCTTCAGGACAGTGCACTGTACAGGGCCATCCAGTATATGTCCGGAAAAAAAATGTTCAGATAACATTGATATAACACCATTCCTAAATATCATTTCTGTCCTAAAGCACAGCAATACCATCAAAAACAGTCTACGTTTTGTGGATTCCTAACCCTAACCCTAGCTGGGGATTTCGGTAAGGGTTAGGGTTCAGACCTTCTTGAGAGGATCCACAGTCTTCCACTCATTTCAGCACAAAATATACTTCACTGCATGAAAACATAAACCTAAAGTGACCAAGCATCCAAGTCAAACTCCAGAGAACATATCCCAAATGGCACAATTTTCTTTTTGGTCAAGTATACTGTTAATCGGATCTGTTGTGTTGAATGGTGTTCTCACTGAGCCTGGTATCAGGGTTAGCTAAGGTAAAAGGCTGGAAAACCTAATAAATTATGGTTTAATTTCTAAGAAAAACCTGTACATTTAACACAAACTGCTAGAAGTTTGATTAGTGTCATCAGTTTCTTCCAAACTTTGGATTTTGGGGCAAATTCGACAAAATTCCCCTTCAGGACAGTGCACTGTATAGGGCCATCCAGTATATGTACGGAAAAAAAATGTTCAGATAACATTGATATAAAACCATTCCTAAATATCATTTCTGTCCTAAAGCACAGCAATACCATCAAAAACAGTCTACGTTTTGTGGATTCCTAACCGTAACCCTAGCTGGGGATTTGGGTAAGGGTTAGGGTTCAGACCTTCTTGAGAGGATCCACAGTCTTCCACTCATTTCAGCACAAAATATACTTCACTGCATGAAAACATAAACCTAAAGTGACCAAGCATCCAAGCCAAACTCAAGAGAACATATCCAAAATGGCACAATTTTCTTTTTGGCACAAGTATACTGTTAATCGGACCTGTTGTGTTGAATGGTGTTCTCACTGAGCCTGGTATCAGGGTTAGCTAAGGTAAAAGGCTGGAAAACCTAATAAATTATGGTTTAATTTCTAAAAACTACCTCTACATTTAATACAAAATGCTAGAACGTTGATTAGTGTCATCAATTTCTTCCAAACTTTGGATTTTGGGGCAAATTCGACAAAATTCCCCTTCAGGACAGTGCACTGTATAGGGCCATCCAGTATATGTCCGGAAAAAAAATGTTCAGATAACATTGATATAACACCATTCCTAAATATCATTTCTGTCCTAAAGCACAGCAATACCATCAAAAACAGTCTACGTTTTGTGGATTCCTAACCCTAACCCTAGCTGGGGATTTGGGTTAGGGTTAGGGTTCAGACCTTCTTGAGAGGATCCACAGTCTTCCACTCATTTCAGCACAAAATATACTTCACTGCATGAAAACATAAACCTAAAGTGACCAAGCACCCAAAGCCAAACTCAAGAGAACATATCCAAAATGGCACAATTTTCTTTTTGGTCAAGTATACTGTTCATCGGATCTGTTGTGTTGAATGGTGTTCTCACTGAGCCTGGTATCAGGGTTAGCTAAGGTAAAAGGCTGGAAAACCTAATAAATTATGGTTTAATTTCTAAGAAATACCTGTATATTTAATACAAAATGCTAGAACTTTGATTAGTGTCATCAATTTCTTCCAAACTTTGGATTTTGGGGCAAATTCGACAAAATTCCCCTTCAGGACAGTGCACTGTATAGGGCCATCCAGTATATGTCCGGAAAAAAAATGTTCAGATAACATTGATATAACACCATTCCTAAATATCATTTCTGTCCTAAAGCACAGCAATACCATCAAAAACAGTCTACGTTTTGTGGATTCCTAACCCTAACCCTAGCTGGGGATTTGGGTTAGGGTTAGGGTTCAGACCTTCTTGAGAGGATCCACAGTCTTCCACTCATTTCAGCACAAAATATACTTCACTGCATGAAAACATAAACCTAAAGTGACCAAGCATCCAAGCCAAACTCAAGAGAACATATCCAAAATGGCACAATTTTCTTTTTGGTCAAGTATACTGTTAATCGGATCTGTTGTGTTGAATGGTGTTCTCACTGAGCCTGGTATCAGGGTTAGCTAAGGTAAAAGGCTGGAAAACCTAATAAATTATGGTTTAATTTCTAAGAAAAACCTGTACATTTAACACAAACTGCTAGAAGTTTGATTATTGTCATCAGTTTCTTCCAAACTTTGGATTTTGGGGCAAATTCGACAAAATTCCCCTTCAGGACAGTGCACTGTATAGGGCCATCCAGTACATGTCCGGAAAAAAAATGTTCAGATAACATTGATATAACACCATTCCTAAATATCATTTCTGTCCTAAGGCACAACAATACCATCAAAAACAGTCTACGTTTTGTGGATTCCTAACCCTAACCCTAGCTGGGGATTTGGGTTAGGGTTAGGGTGTAGACCTTCTTGAGATGATCCACAGTCTTCCACTCATTTCAGCACAAAATATACTTCACTGCAAGAAAAAATAAACCTAAAGTGACCAAGCATCCAAGCCAAACTCAAGAGAACATATCCAAAATGGCAGAAGATTCTTTTTGGACAAGTATACTGTTAATAGGATCTGTTGTGTTGAATGGTGTTCTCACTGAGCCTGGTATCAGGGTTAGCTAAGGTAAAAGGCTGGAAAACCTAATAAATTATGGTTTAATTTCTAGAAATACCTGTACATTTAATACAAAATGCTAGAACTTTGATTAGTGTCATCAATTTCTTCCAAACTTTGGATTTTGGGGCAAATTTGACAAAATTCCCCTTCAGGACAGTGCACTGTATAGGGCCATCCAGTACATGTCCGGAAAAAAAATGTTCAGATAACATTGATATAACACCATTCCTAAATATCATTTCTGTCCTAAAGCACAACAATACCATCAAAAACAGTCTACGTTTTGTGGATTCCTAACCCTAACCCTAGC
Organism: Atractosteus spatula; assembly: GCF_055471065.1. Lineage (NCBI taxonomy): Eukaryota > Metazoa > Chordata > Actinopteri > Semionotiformes > Lepisosteidae > Atractosteus > Atractosteus spatula. The sequence goes on along the minus strand of NC_142728.1, from coordinate 14,099,919 downwards.
TGGGGATTTGGGTTAGGGTTAGGGTTCAGACCTTCTTGAGAGGATCCACAGTCTTCCACTCATTTCAGCACAAAATATACTTCACTGCATGAAAACATAAACCTAAAGTGACCAAGCATCCAAGCCAAACTCAAGAGAACATATCCAAAATGGCAGAATTTTCTTTTTGGACCAGTACACTGCTATTCGGATCTGTTGTGTTGAATGGTGTTCTCACTGAGCCTGGTATCAGGTTTAGCTACGGTAAAAGGCTGGAAAACCTAATAAATTATGGTTTAATTTCTAAAAAATACCTCTACATTTAACACAAAATGCTGGAAGTTTGATTAGTGTCATCAATTTCTTCCAAACTTTGGATTTTGGGGCAAATTCGACACAATTCCCCTTCAGGACAGTGCACTGTATAGGGCCATCCAGTACATGTCCGGAAAAAAAATGTTCAGATAACATTGATATAACACCATTCCTAAATATCATTTCTGTCCTAAAGCAAAGCAATACCATCAAAAACAGTCTACGTTTTGTGGATTCCTAACCCTAACCCTAGCTGGGGATTTGGGTTAGGGTTAGGGTTCAGACCTTCTTGAGAGGATCCACAGTCTTCCACTCATTTCAGCACAAAATATACTTCACTGCATGAAAACATAAACCTAAAGTGACCAAGCATCCAAGCCAAACTCAAGAGAACATATCCAAAATGGCAGAATTTTCTTTTTGGACAAGTACACTGCTAATCGGATCTGTTGTGTTGAATGGTGTTCTCACTGAACCTGCTATCAGGTTTAGCTACGGTAAAAGGCTGGAAAACCTAATAAATTATGGTTTAATTTCTAAAAAATACCTCTACATTTAACACAAAATGCTGGAAGTTTGATTAGTGTCATCAATTTCTTCCAAACTTTGGATTTTGGGGCAAATTCGACAAAATTCCCCTTCAGGACAGTGCACTGTATAGGGCCATCCAGTATATGTCCGGAAAAAAAATGTTCAGATAACATTGATATAACACCATTCCTAAATATCATTTCTGTCCTAAAGCACAGCAATACCATCAAAAACAGTCTACGTTTTGTGGATTCCTAACCCTAACCCTAGCTGGGGATTTGGGTTAGGGATAGGGTTCAGACCTTCTTGAGAGGATCCACAGTCTTCCACTCATTTTAGCACAAAATATACTTCACTGCATGAAAACATAAACCTAAAGTGACCAAGCATCCAAGCCAAACTCAAGAGAACATATACAAAATGGCAGAATTTTCTTTTTGGACAAGTACACTGCTAATCGGATCTGTTGTGTTGAATGGTGTTCTCACTGAACCTGCTATCAGGTTTAGCTACGGTAAAAGGCTGGAAAACCTAATAAATTATGGTTTAATTTCTAAAAAATACCTCTACATTTAACACAAAATGCTGGAAGTTTGATTAGTGTCATCAATTTCTTCCAAACTTTGGATTTTGGGGCAAATTCGACAAAATTCCCCTTCAGGACAGTGCACTGTATAGGGCCATCCAGTATATGTCCGGAAAAAAAATGTTCAGATAACATTGATATAACACCATTCCTAAATATCATTTCTGTCCTAAAGCACAGCAATACCATCAAAAACAGTCTACGTTTTGTGGATTCCTAACCCTAACCCTAGCTGGGGATTTGGGTTAGGGATAGGGTTCAGACCTTCTTGAGAGGATCCACAGTCTTCCACTCATTTTAGCACAAAATATACTTCACTGCATGAAAACATAAACCTAAAGTGACCAAGCATCCAAGCCAAACTCAAGAGAACATATACAAAATGGCAGAATTTTCTTTTTGGACAAGTATACTGTTAATAGGATCTGTTGTGTTGAATGGTGTTCTCACTGAGCCTGGTATCAGGTTTAGCTACGGTAAAAGGCTGGAATACCTAATAAATTATGGTTTAATTTCTAAAAAATACCTCTACATTTAATACAAAATGCTAGAACTTTGATTAGTGTCATCAATTTCTTCCAAACTTTGGATTTTGGGGCAAATTCGACAAAATTCCCCTTCAGGACAGTGCACTGTATAGGGCCATCCAGTATATGTCCGGAAAAAAAATGTTCAGATAACATTGATATAACACCATTCCTAAATATCATTTCTGTCCTAAAGCACAGCAATACCATCAAAAACAGTCTACGTTTTGTGGATTCCTAACCCTAACCCTAGCTGGGGATTTGGGTTAGGGTTAGGGTGTAGACCTTCTTGAGATGATCCACAGTCTTCCACTCATTTCAGCACAAAATATACTTCACTGCAAGAAAAAATAAACCTAAAGTGACCAAGCATCCAAGCCAAACTCAAGAGAACATATCCAAAATGGCAGAAGATTCTTTTTGGACAAGTATACTGTTAATAGGATCTGTTGTGTTGAATGGTGTTCTCACTGAGCCTGGTATCAGGGTTAGCTAAGGTAAAAGGCTGGAAAACCTAATAAATTATGGTTTAATTTCTAGAAATACCTGTACATTTAATACAAAATGCTAGAACTTTGATTAGTGTCATCAATTTCTTCCAAACTTTGGATTTTGGGGCAAATTCGACACAATTCCCCTTCAGGACAGTGCACTGTATAGGGCCATCCAGTACATGTCCGGAAAAAAAATGTTCAGATAACATTGATATAACACCATTCCTAAATATCATTTCTGTCCTAAAGCAAAGCAATACCATCAAAAACAGTCTACGTTTTGTGGATTCCTAACCCTAACCCTAGCTGGGGATTTGGGTTAGGGTTAGGGTTCAGACCTTCTTGAGAGGATCCACAGTCTTCCACTCATTTCAGCACAAAATATACTTCACTGCATGAAAACATAAACCTAAAGTGACCAAGCATCCAAGCCAAACTCAAGAGAACATATCCAAAATGGCAGAATTTTCTTTTTGGACAAGTACACTGCTAATCGGATCTGTTGTGTTGAATGGTGTTCTCACTGAACCTGCTATCAGGTTTAGCTACGGTAAAAGGCTGGAAAACCTAATAAATTATGGTTTAATTTCTAAAAAATACCTCTACATTTAATACAAAATGCTAGAACTTTGATTAGTGTCATCAATTTCTTCCAAACTTTGGATTTTGGGGCAAATTCGACAAAATTCCCCTTCAGGACAGTGCACTGTATAGGGCCATCCAGTATATGTCCGGAAAAAAAATGTTCAGATAACATTGATATAACACCATTCCTAAATATCATTTCTGTCCTAAAGCACAGCAATACCATCAAAAACAGTCTACGTTTTGTGGATTCCTAACCCTAACCCTAGCTGGGGATTTGGGTTAGGGTTAGGGTTCAGACCTTCTTGAGAGGATCCACAGTCTTCCACTCATTTCAGCACAAAATATACTTCACTGCATGAAAACATAAACCTAAAGTGACCAAGCATCCAAGCCAAACTCAAGAGAACATATACAAAATGGCAGAATTTTCTTTTTGGACAAGTATACTGCTAATCGGAACTGTTGTGTTGAATGGTGTTCTCACTGAGCCTGGTATCAGGTTTAGCTACGGTAAAAGGCTGGAAAACCTAATAAATTATGGTTTAATTTCTAAAAAATACCTCTACATTTAACACAAAATGCTAGAACTTTGATTAGTGTCATCAATTTCTTCCAAACTTTGGATTTTGGGGCAAATTCGACAAAATTCCCCTTCAGGACAGTGCACTGTATAGGGCCATCCAGTATATGTCCGGAAAAAAAATGTTCAGATAACATTGATATAACACCATTCCTAAATATCATTTCTGTCCTAAAGCACAGCAATACCATCAAAAACAGTCTACGTTTTGTGGATTCCTAACCCTAACCCTAGCTGGGGATTTGGGTAAGGGTTAGGGTTCAGACCTTCTTGAGAGGATCCACAGTCTTCCACTCATTTCAGCACAAAATTTACTTCACTGCATGAAAACATAAACCTAAAGTGACCAAGCATCCAAGCCAAACTCAAGAGAACATATCCAAAATGGCACAATTTTCTTTTTGGTCAAGTATACTGTTAATCGGATCTGTTGTGTTGAATGGTGTTCTCACTGAGCCTGGTATCAGGGTTAGCTAAGGTAAAAGGCTGGAAAACCTAATAAATTATGTTTAATTTCTAAAAAATACCTCTACATTTAACAAAAACTGCTAGAACTTTGATTAGTGTCCTCAATTTCTGCCAAACTTTGGATTTTGGGGCAAATTCAACAAAATTCCCCTTCAGGACAGTGCACTGTATAGGGCCATCCAGTATATGTCCGGAAAAAAAATGTTCAGATAACATTGATATAACACCATTCCTAAATATCATTTCTGTCCTAAAGCACAGCAATACCATCAAAAACAGTCTACGTTTTGTGGATTCCTAACCCTAACCCTAGCTGGGGATTTGGGTTAGGGTTAGGGTTCAGACCTTCTTGAGAGGATCCACAGTCTTCCACTCATTTCAGCACAAAATATACTTCACTGCATGAAAACATAAACCTAAAGTGACCAAGCATCCAAGCCAAACTCAAGAGAACATATCCAAACTGGCACAATTTTCTTTTTGGTCAACTATACTGTTAATCGGACCTGTTGTGTTGAATGGTGTTCTCACTGAGCCTGGTATCAGGTTTAGCTATGGTAAAAGTCTGGAAAACCTAATAAATTATGGTTTAATTTCTAAAAAATACCTCTACATTTAACACAAACTGCTAGAACTTTGATTATTGTCATCAATTTCTTCCAAACATTGGATTTTGGGGCAAATTCGACAAAATTCCCCTTCAGGACAGTGCACTGTATAGGGCCATCCAGTATATGTCCGGAAAAAAATGTTCACCTAAAGTGACCAAGCATCCAAGCCAAACTGAGGAGAACATATCAAAAAGGTCAGACTTTTTGTTTTTGGACAAGTATACTGTTAATTGGAACGTTTGTGTTGAATGGTGTTTTCAGGGAGCTTGGTATTAGGTTTAGCTACAGTAACAGGCAAGACTACCTAATACGTTTTGGTTTTATTTGTTAATAAAATGCAAAATGCAAATGAGTTGATTAGCGTCATTAATTTCTTTCAATTTTATTATTTTTAGCGCAAATTAGACAGCATTCCCCTTTAGGACAATGCACTGCACAGTATATGGTCATATATCTGTATGTCAGGACAAAAAATGTTCAGATAACAGTGATATACTGTATGAAACAAAGCTGCACTTGGAGCACTGGCTAAAATAATAAAAAGATAATAAAATAATAAGAATTTTAATAAAAAGCATTTGATACAAAACATTTCAGATATCCACATACTGTACAGTATGCAACTCAGTACCAAGAGTGATTTTATTTATGTACACACACACACACATATATATAATTAATGGCCTTTCAAATAGAAAAATTGCTGTTATTTGTGCAGCTATTTCTAGCCTCTCTGGTTTCTAGTTCTGCTGTTATGGTGTCAGCTTTAAGTTTAATTTTTGACGGCAATGCTCTGAATTGCATTAACTAACATGAAATTACCAATTTGCTGGTACGTGAAACTGTGTTTAATAGCAAAGGGTTTATTCTACGGTCAGTAAGCTTATCTGTCCTCGCAACTGACCAGAGACGGTCCTTCAGTCCCGTAATATTTTCCGGCTGAAAAGGTATTGTACCAGACTGCTTACAGCTCACCGGACACAGCTTCAAATCTGGAAATGAGGGACTATTAAAAAGGATCTCATTCTAAAAGTCAGCAGCCAGGTTTGAGGTCCTAAAAGTTCCACGTTCAGCGGCACTTTTTTATTTTTTTTCTTTTAAAAATAAAGAACGCAGTATTGTTACAATTCAAATATTACAAATGAGATTGCCATAGCAACCTGGGCACAAAAAAAGCTACCATCCATTTACTGCTGGGCCCCTTTTTACATATGTCACATTACATCCATTAGGGCTAATTAGACACAGGGGGGGAAAGGAAGACATAAAATCAGCCTAATGCATGAGCAGGCTTTTCTCCTCCGCATGTAAATCTATATCCGTCAGAGGACGAGCCGGGATGCATCAGATCACCTGTTAGTGGGATACGGTCTTTGCCATCTCTCATCTTCCAACAGATCCTTGCAAGCAACCCTTAGTGTGCCTAGCAGAGGCCTAATCTTGCGGAATTCTTTCAATAAGACAAAGAAATAGTCTTAAAATTCCAAAGGGGGGGGGGGGGGGGGGGGGAGGAGAGACACAGGGAGACTGAACTGCCGGTCTCTTGGAAAGCATTTAAAAAAATCTCTCTTCATTAAAGAAGATGTGGAGGGGCGGGGTGGGGGCAGAAGTTATTTCAATAAATTATACCCGCTGGCAACATTCCTTTTGAGTGTTAATTACGTTCCGTTGCAGTGTGTCCTTATTCATGTCCTTAACCCAGGGCACTGCCAAGCTGTCACCCTGCTCCTTGAAGAAAGCTACCAATCCGGGCCGTTTTTAAGAGCTTATTTTTGAGAGTCGGACAAAAAAGGGAAAGTCCAGAGCTATACCCGTCTGCTTTGCCATTTGACGATTTCCTACATTTTATAATTCAAAGATTTCTTTCTGGTGACGTTCTCATCTTTTTTGAAAAAAATCATCCCCTGCATTTCAAACCGCACTTAAAGTGGAATGTACACAGTAACTCGTAAAACCTCCAATTTACATCACAAAATAGATGCAATTTCCAGGCTCTGTATGCGCAGCACCATGTTCTGCGATTCAGAATGAGGCAACAAAACTTCCAGTGAGGTGAAGGGGCCCTGTGACATTGTAAACAAGCAGGCTTGTGAATACAGCTCTTTTCCTTATCCTCTCATCTTTGTTTTGCTGATAAATGGAACTTACTTGTCAACTTTGCCTGCAGATCACCTTGGAACATTTCTGCGGTGAAATGTCTGCTGCACAACCTGTACTTATTCGCTCGTGCATCACAGTGACTAGTGAGCAGGAAGGGCCGCATTGTCGTAATTTGTGGGAACTCAAATGCGAGTTCGGTGACTCACGGTACTTTCACAAAGTTCACAAGTTTCACGATTTTTGTGCTTAATTCGAAATTTGTATTTTTTTTTTCCTATAACGTCAGTGAATTTATTTTGTTACCAAGATGTAATAACTGGTCTGAGAAACTGGGACTGCAGTTCCTTTTTAAAGGTCACTGACTCCAAATGCCTCAGTTCCACTTGGTGCAATTTACTGTATACTTGAGTTGCAGGGCGAACTGTAATTGTGCTGCATGCTTCTTTGGCGGTAGAAGGAAAACTCGGACTGGGTTAAATAAAAAATTTAATCCATCTGCCAGATGAGAATTTCAAAGCCAACTGTAACGTACTGTGACAGCAGTCATTTGGGATGGTAAGAGTATCATTTTGACATCAGGTTTGACTTTCTTGAACTTAAAAAGCTCACACGTGGAAGAATTAAAAAAAAGGCTATGGAGAGCTTTTAAAAATTTCCTCACACAAAAAAAAACTTTGAATAATAGAGATCTTTATTGAGTGGAATCTAGAGTAGGCTTTGTTCTTAGGTCAGATTATTTTAAGGTTTTTTTTAATAAAAATTACTTACGTAAAGATACTCATTTTAAAAACCCCAAATGTGAATACTTAAAAGCCTGTGAAAGGTAAATATACAAGACACTTAAGGTGTTTGTGAGAAGGGAGTAACTTCTTTGAGAGACATCTGATCTTCGGAGACGAGCTTCTAGAGACTCAAAACAGTCTGTTCGCACTGGAGAAGCAAGCCAGAATTTATTTTTGGAAACACTAAAGAATACACTTTAAACAGTAGCTTAGCAACAGGTTCAGATACACAATTGTACACCCACCTACACTCACGCACACAGATAAACAGAAGGTCTGGACCTATCACTGCTGCAGGACTCCATTGTTAGACTTTATTGATGCAATTAATGCATTTTCTTAAGAGCCTGCAAATGAAAAATTTGGCATCAAAAAGCAATGACCCATCAACTGTGTCAATCAACAATTGTCTTTTCCTTTTTGCGCCAAACCAGAACAATCACAAAGCAGAGAGGTAGTTTTTTTTTTTCTTTTTAAAAAACAGATGGGATTCAGGATAGTGTGATATATAGTGGCTGTTTAATCCACACACCTTAACCAATGGCTAATTCCTAATTCTTCTACCTCTGATGAAAAACAAAGACCTCATATGGGCCGTATCCTTAAAGGATCTGAAGCCCTGGCAAATTAGAAATTAATTTCTAATTTGGTTGTTTTTCAAATTCATTTCTAATCTGGTTAGTTTCCCCTTGGTTGTTTATATTGTTCAAAGCTGGGCTGTTTCAGATTTACTGCAGACAAAAGACGTTTTACATCCCGAATGTCAAAAGTGTATGTTAATGGAGTCACAGACATATTTATTAATTAGGTGCCCCAGTATACTGAAACTGAACTGAGCTAAGACAGCCTCCAAGATAAAATCACCAGAAATCCAAGCATCTTTCTTATAGCATTCAGGACTGAGCAGTGACTAATCAGATTCCTTAAGGGTGGTGTGTTGTGACCTAATCTAGCATCATTGTGAAGCGCAGATGTCTGTTCTAAACTCGGCCCGACAGCTTCAGTCACATTCACTAGCTACGTGGTGCACAATAAGGAAAGGTTTTCGTACGACAGCTGATCAGAAAGGTCTAGTGGGAATACTGTGCAAGTGCAATGTCACACCAGGACAGCAACTCCATGTAATGAAATGGCCATGTAATGCTACATGAGACAGTCTATCTGGCTTGCATAAACATGGGCGAAATTGATCTAAGAGCTGCAAAGCAGATATAATAAATATTTCTATTGATACAGAGACCTATTATTATATACTAGACCTTAATCTAATAGTACAGGCCCATAGATTGGGCCTATTAACAAATTACAAGACATTAATAAGTAGCCCCACTGCAGAGAAAGCTACTGTTCCAACTACGCAGAAAACCAACACTACTGTAGCCCTTTCTCTAGGCCTGGTATTCTGGGATAACTGACTACGATTAAAAGTAGACAGGTCATCCCATTCAAACCACAGGAAAGCAGGAGAGAAAGAGGAAGTCAAGAAACATACTGTATTCCCTGAAATTAAGCTTCTGATAAAGTCTCCTTGTGTGCAATTTGACATTAACTCTGCTCAGGGAAATTTGAACAAACTGGATAGGAACTAGTGCAAAAGGAGCCCTGATTGAACCACTTGGGGCCCAGTCTTTGCCAGGCCTGTTATCCTCTTTTATTCCTGGAATTAACTTCTCAGAGGGAGCCTCTTGTCAAAGCCACAGCGGATACCGTAAATGTGCTCGAGGGCAGGGAAAAAAAGATTTTTCTAGGGTATTGAAAGAATAAAATTGACGGTATTAATGGACCACAATCAAAATTCTCATGCATTTTTTAATTTCATTATTTTCACGTTGACATGTGCTCTCTAAGGTACTCGGAGGAAAAACGATTTAATTTTCCTTCATTTCTAAAAGCGTTATTTGTAATAGGACAGGTTTAAGCATCATTAATGAACGGTTATTAAGTTTTTTTTAAATGTTTGCATATTAGTGTCAACGCAGTGACGGGATATTCCTTTTTTGGGAACTGTTTAAATACCTACTTGTAAAAGCACTTTCACCTGACAAGAAACATTAATTCACTGCGAGCATCCTATACAAAATGAGGATATGAAGGGATTAAATATTTAATATCTAATCACTGTCTCAAACTAATATTAATCTGGACTAAATAAGACAATCGTTTTGAAACAGAAAGATCACAGTAGAAAAGGTAACTAAAAGACATCCAGCTCTCCAGGATCAGCGTTGGAGATCTGTGGTCTAAAGCACAGCAAAAGAGCAATAAATATCAATTTGTCAACCTGTGTTGTACAGTATATGTGGGTATGCAGACAGATAAACAGGCCGATAGATATACTGTATACGGGACTGTAAATATCAATCAGCTGTCACTGTCTCACAAGACTAAAAAAAAAAGAGGCATCTAGACAAAAAGACCTCTTCTGCTCATGGATCCATACTGCATAAGTTAGTTATTTCACCTCTTCTGTGGCTCATCGGCAGAACACAGCTGACTAACTGCTGAAATGCTTATACTGTATATATGAGTGTGTGTCTTACGGTACACGGAAAAGCTTTCAGAGGTAAGGTGTTTTAGGAGCAAGCAGGAGCCATGAATTATGGAAATGCAAATATTCATTAGCTCTCAAACTTTTACAAAGCTGAAAAGAAGAACCGTCTAACTAGGTTTTTAATTTTATATCATGTCACCTCCTTTCTTTTGCAAATCTTATAAGATCACTTTATTGGCCATATACAATTTCTTGCATTAGGAATTTGTCTTCTCGCAGACCCCAGCTTGCTCTCCATGAGACACAGACAGGGAGAGAAGCTTGGGGTCAGACCGCAGGGTCAGCCATTTAGAGCAGTTGGAGTTAAGGGCCTTGCTCAGGGGCCCAACGGAGTAGGATTCCTCTGCGGCCGCGGGATTTGAACCAGCAACCTTCCAGCCACAGGCGCAGATCCTTGATCACAGAGCCACCACACTACCCCTATGTTCCAATTTCATCATTAATATTGACGTTCCAACAGTTCATAGCTGCTGCTTGCAAAATATACTTTAAACCTGAATGGCGTTCCTTTTAAGACGCACTAATACAGGCATACAGACAGGCAGACTTGGAAAAATCTTTCTGTCAAACGAGTCATTGAAAAGAAAGGTCAGCGTGTAGGAGAGTACCTGGTGCAAGGGGTCTTTCCTCATGTTCCTGCTGGCCAGAGGCTCATCGAAGGGGAACACCACAGAATAGTTTTTGGCATAGGACTCATGACTTCGTTCCCGAATCCAGCGGTTATTATCCGTGAGAGAATGATGGAACCGCCTGCAAAGAAATAGCAGAATGAAGGGACACTGACCACGCAGGCACCAAATTGATTCCATTTTTTATTTTTTAAAAAAGGAAACTACAGTATGTGACCAAACTCCTGGGGGAATAGCAGAAACTCAAGCAGCGCTGAACTGTGACAGCTGCTAATATTCCAGTACGTAGGTGAAACATTAAGTCAACGTTTTTGTTCATTAAGCAGGAAGAAAAGCAACTGGAATTTAACACTTGGCTTGCAGAGCCAAAGCAAATTTCTATAGCATAATTTTAGCAAATCCTAAAGAGGAAATGAAACTTCTAACTAGAAGACTTGCCCTACAGGCAGTTCTCTTATGATTCTGCTGCATTTTACCCCCTGAATACATATGTGTTTTTACACAGACCAACAGCAACCAAAACAGAGAGTCTCTGTCTCTGGCTGCTGCAGAACAAAATTTAAAAAAGCATTTTTTCTTCCGATTGTCTGGTGTTACTTTCCGTCTGTACAACCAAACAAAAAGTCCTGCTGCAGACTTAAAAATAATTTTTAAATAATCCTTTTTGACCGAGAACATTCTCCTCAGCGTTGCACTGTTGAAGAAGACAACAGGGTGTAGTGCTTTACTCACAATCTAGACCTGATGGAGCTGGGGATTCATTATTTGTCAAAACATCTCCTGGCTGAAAAGCAAATAATTTCCAGAGATTCGAGAAGAGCCCTGACAGGCAGGTATAGTAGTGCACACTGCCTTTTTGCAATTCTTTTGATTAATTCAAACTTCAGCAGCTGAAAACATAAAAAAAAACACTTGAAGAACTCGCATGCAAAAACAATCGCTACTACTTTTAGCTGGCAAAGTCCAAACACCTCCTCCATTTTCTTCATGCTTAAAAACTAATTTTATGTGCAGTGCAGTGCACGAGACTTTTTTTTTCTTGCTTCTGGCTTGTCACAGGCTTTTCAGCAGAACAATTTCTGAACACCTACAGACTGCGGTAAAAGACACTCTCCCACTTGACAAGAACATCACCCGCCTTGGAGATTCTTACCGAAGAGGCGGTGAAAATCCAGCAACCTTCAAAACGCTGCATTTTTTTTTTTTAAATTCGCACCCCACTGCAGTGTGCACTCTGAAACAGGGCGCCTTGCTGATGACTTTAAAAAAAATAGGGACTAGACAGAAATAAGAAAATGATCAAAAATAGTTAAATTAAAGATGTATTGAAAGGAATTGAAGGATCACAAATTAGGCTCTTGGAGTAATATAACCAAGCCTGATAAAAACTGTATGATAAATGTACCGCATTTATACAGTAAGCGTTTGCTCCCAGTAAAACCAGTGGCATATTTTCCTGGAAAACACTGAACACCTTCCCTTTTGTTTCTGCACTGTAAGTGAAATTCAACCTTATGGGGGGTTTAAGCGCAGAACTACTAGAAAATACCACAACATTTAAAATACTGCAAAATGCCATCAGGGAAAAACGAGCCTTTAAAAAAAATAATGTTTCATTTGTCTTTCCTGAGAAAGTTCTGGAAAAAAGGGGGCCTGGTGCGAGTGTGTGTGGGTGTGCGTCCAGTCCAGGGTGTACCCCACCTTGCGCCCGTTGCTTGCTGGGATAGGCTATGGCTCCCCAGCAACCCCAAATGGGATACAGTGGTGAGAAAACGGATGGATGGCTTTCAAAATTGGTGAATGACTGAATACGCACCTATTCCAATGCTGTTGGTAGCAGGAAATACCCCATGACTGAGACATGACTGAGACACCCTCAAGGATAACAAATGTGTGGAAATCCATTCCTTAAAAACCTGCAACTCTGAAACTGTATTTATTAGTGCATTCTGGCTTACTGCCTTCTCACAGTAAGTCTATGACTCATTGTGTCAGTGAATACTGATTAAATTGCTGTTAATACTTTTACATGCCGTTTTTTTTTTAAGTTAACACTTTTTTTTTTTAAGAGCCACGCGTGTGGGAGACCTACAAAAATTCAAAATATTTTCAATTTTTTATTTATTAAATGGACCAACTGTGATGACGTGACCTCACTCAAATGTGCTGCAGATATCTTTGCTTACAGTATACGTTTCTTAGTTACCGAAGGACAACATAATGAACCATTTTAACAAATGGGAAAAATACTGTCGATTCACCAAGAATTACTTCACCCATCTAACACTTGGATGGAATTCAATAAAGAAGTTGTGGCTCGATATTTATAGCATTTAGAATGAAGTTGCCTTTTATTTGAACTGTCGGTGAAGAATTCATCCTGGCTTCTATTAACATCTCCACAAATTACTGGATTAAGTCTGTTAATGAGGTCTCCATTAATGTCAGTTACAAACTCTAAACCCAAAGTCACACATAGGGGAAATTTCTTACTGTGAGTTTTCTTGTAGTACTTTTCTTATAAACATTACAGTGCCACCAAATAACTTGATAAAAAACAGTGTGACTTTCTGAAAAGCTTATTAAACAAGTTTAAACCTAGTTTTATTAAAACTGAACAGCATGATAAGCCTTTCTCATCACTGAGACAGAAGCAACCTTTAATGAAATCCAAACACCAGCAACAACCATTATCCACCTGGATAAGGATTCTCAAATAATGTTTTTTTTTTATAATAATGCACAGGTACAGCGAGAGAAGATATCTTATTAAAGTTTCAAAAAGAGACAGAATCATTCTTTTTTTAGCTTCCTCAGTCATGTGCATCCTGAACTTTCAAATACTGGGTTCAGACCCAATATCACTCAAATTAATGGAGTATTCTACTGATGTTTTCTTTCAAAAGGACATAGGTGACTACACAACTGACAGTCTCCTGACCTGTGAGCAGTCCACAATTCACTCTTAGTACAATCACAGTAACCAACACAAAGTACCAGCAATGACCCAGAAATCTGTGAGTGTTAATTCATCTAGGGAATGTCAACGTGTGTGAATCTCCAAGAGGAAATGTTAAAAATGCAGCCAGGTGACGGGTACTTGCACTCGAAGGCAGGAGCTTCTCGAAAGGCATAAAAAATTTAACAAAATGCATTTTTGATCAGTAAAAGAAAGACAGCAACCCCAGATCTGCACATTACTCATAAGCCCTTCTCTTTACCTCCAAGATCCCTCCCTTATGAGGGCAAAATCTCACAAGCGGCTGGAGTATAATCTTATTTAGTTTCAGCTGATAATCGAACCCTTGTTTCCAGTTTTCCTAAAGTCATGTCATTTGCCAAACCGCTCTATACCATACGGTGTCGAGGGAAGCCATCACTGGCAAGCAACGAGCGCAAGGCAGGGTACACCCTGGACAGAACGCCAGTCCATCGCAGGGCCAGTGCAAGCCAATCATACATGGGGACAATTTGGAGGCCATATTAAAGGCAGAGGGGGGAAATTTGGCCTGGACATCAGGATAACTCCCTACTCTTCTCGAGAAATGCCTGGGGATCTTTAATGACCCCTGAGAGTCAGGACCTCGGTTTAACATCTCATCCGAAAGACAGCACCCACTACAGTATAGTGTCCCCTCCACTATACTGGGGCATGAGGACCCACACAGACTGCAGGGTGAGCGCCCCCAACTGGTCCCACTAACACCTCTTCCAGAAGCAGCCTTAGTTTTGCCCAGGAGGTCTCCCATCCATCTCCCATACTGGCCAGGCTCACACCTGCTGAGCTCCAGTGGGTAGCCAGTTGAGAGCTGCAAGGTGATATGGCTACCACCCCACCATGACAAAGTGCTTTATGAAATTGGCCCAGGCTGTCACAAAACTGCCAGGGAACAGCACCTTGACCGAGATTTTTTTTTCCCCTCCTCTCGAAGAGTTTTGGAAACCACACATGGAGACCGAAATAGCACGGCAGATTCTGTGCCGGTGAAAAATGTCACTTGGGGGAAAAAAAAATACGACTTTTTACTGAAGCCAATATAGACGTGTATTGTGCTCCGAGTTGGAGGATAGACTGTCAGAGCTACATCCACCAAAATCCTCATTACATACTAGCATAATTTCAACCCCTCACTATACAGAGGACAGATCGGAAAGGGGGGAGCGAATGTTTCAAAGTTAACATCTCCGAACTGGCCCTTACTGTCACAAAACCACGAGGGAACAGAAATTTCATGAAGCCGGTCTGTGAGCCATCCATGTAACAAGGGATAAGATACAGCTCGTCTGTGTGTTTCTCCAGGATGTCAGACAGAGTCCCCCTGTCGCACACAACCTCTTGCTCATCATGTCCTTGACTGCTTTTTTTTCCTCCTCCTCTTTCTTTCCAGTTCACCACACTCATTCAAGGTCCTTATTTCAAGGAGATAACATGCTTTTTTTTTCTTCCTTCACTTCCACACACTTGCAGACAGAAATAGCCCGGCAGATTCTATACCACTGGAAAAAAAAAAAAAAAAAAAAAAGCAGCAGCTTGCAAAATACCTCCTGGCTAATTCTGTGCACAACATGCGGGGAACAGATAGCAAAGGCAGACGCTGTCGATCTGAGCTGCCGTGTCTTGAGACGGTGACAGGAGGCCCATCACAGTCTCCCACCTCCTGTAACGTGAAGATATTATTCCACCTACGTCCTGCCTCTCAGCTACTGCCTGCTCTCATGAGCTCGGGAGTATTTATCTGCACACTTTTCGCAAACAAAAAATAAGAGAGCAGGGAATTTCACTCCTTGCTTTCTGAATAGGTGCCTTATAAATCTTATTGGTCGAAATCAGGGGTGTCCACCCCGAGCTTAAGGTTTTGCCAATGACTGGTATGCCTTAAAAGTTTAAGATTAAGATCACGTTATTGGCCATATACAATTTCTTGCATTACGAATTTGTCTTTTCGCAGACCCCAGCTTGCTCTCCTTGAGACACAGACATGCAGAGAAGCTTGGGGTCAGAGCGCAGGGTCAGCCATTTATATGGCACCCCTGGAGCAGTTGGGGTGAAGGGCCTTGCTCAGGGGCCCAACGGAGTAGGATTCCTCTACCGGCCGCGGGATTTGAACCTGCAACCTTCCAGCCACAGGCGCAGATCCTTAGCCACAGTGCCACCTCTCTGTCCCAAAAATGGTCCCTTCCAAAACAAAGTGGATTAGGGTCCTTAGAGATAGTACTAGTACATAATTAGGAGGAATGATTAATTATTATTTTTAAGAGACCTTTTTAGGGATGACATGGAGTATGAGTGAGGTGGTTAGTACTGTTGTCCTCCAGCTCCAGGGTTCCTGGTTCACTTCCTGGCCTGGGTGTCTGTGTGGTGTCTCACTGGCCTCCCTGGTTGCATGGCTTTCCTCTTGGCATGCCAGCTTCCACCTACCTTCCTAAGAGCCTGGAAGACAGGGCACACTGACTCTTAATTGCCCCTACCCGTCTGGTCCCCACAATGGAATCAAAACGGACAGCCCACCTCCTTATTCCCCCATCTCAGGAACGGGAGCAACTTTGCCCACAGCATTGAGCACACCTGCCTGCTTTATCACAGGTAAACCCTGCTGGACTATGGCCCCACAGGGTCAGGACAGGAGGGCCCTAATTGAACTAACTCCTTGGAGCGAGGCATTTTTATCACCTCATCAAGCCATTTACAGCCTAAACCCATCTCTTCACAATCCAGGATTTTAATTAGTTACTTACACCTTTATAGCACTTTTCTGGACACTCCACTCAAAGCGCTTTACAGGTCATGGGGAATCCCACTACCAACACCAATGTGCAGCCCCACCTGGATGATGCGACGGCAGCCATAGTACACCAGTACACTCCCCACACACCAGCTCTCAGTGGGGAGGAGAGCAGAGTAATGAAGCCAGTTCAGAGATGGGGATTATTAGGAGGCCATGATTGGTAAAGGCTAATAGGAATGCCAGGACGCAGGGTTACACCCCTACTCTTTTCGAGAAACGTCCTGGGATTTTTAATGACCACAGAGAGTCAGGGTCTCAGTTTTACATCTCATCTGAAGGATGGCGCCTTTTTACAGTATAGTGTCCCCGTCACTGTACTGGGGCATTAGGACCCACATACACCGCAGGGTGAGCGCCCCTTCTGGCCCCACTTACACTTCTTCCAGAAGCAGCCTTAGCTTTCCCAGGTGGTCTCCCATCCAGGTACTGACCAGGCTCATGCCTGCTGAGCTCCAGTCAGTTGTGAGCTGCAGGGTGATACAGCTGCCAGCAGGATATAAAGCAAGCTTTGTTGTTTTCTGAACCTGCCTGTCATTTAACTTGAGGCTTCATGGCAGAAGGAATTCTGTTGTCAAAAGGGGCTGTTCAGTCAGTCGATACCGACGCCCCATAAGACATGCCCGCTGGCAGTCAGCATTTAAAAGGTAACAAGAAAGAAAAAAAATCATTATATAACATTTGAAAGTTACATAAGCTTATATTTGGCTCATTCCACTTATGGTTTATCTTTAGAAACCCAGTTTAGCATCTCGCACACCGCTAGCTGGGTAACAGCTAAGTGG
Organism: Atractosteus spatula; assembly: GCF_055471065.1. Classification (NCBI taxonomy): domain Eukaryota; kingdom Metazoa; phylum Chordata; class Actinopteri; order Semionotiformes; family Lepisosteidae; genus Atractosteus; species Atractosteus spatula. The sequence continues at coordinate 14,082,610 of NC_142728.1, read as the reverse complement.
GTGTTGTAAAGCACTGGTGATTAATATAAATCAGCTACAGATCGTACCGGCAAAGACAGGAAAAACAATGACTACCTACAGAAGACACTATAGACAAGCACAGGGCTAGGAGGTGGAGGAGTTCAGACCGCCAAAGCCACATACTTCAAACACCTTATTAGGTTTTTGTAAAATCTGAGCTCCCCTGAACAGAGAACAGGTTGGAAAAATTTCAAATTTAAAAGCAGCAGCAAATCTAATCAGTTTCCTTATTACTGTTAAAAACAACCTATTAATGGCATAATTAATTAATGGAACAAGTAATAGGTTTATTCCATGCTGGAAAAAAAAAGAAGAAAGAGAACACAACGTTTCGGCCGTGGAGCATGGAATTTTCAGCACAGAATAAACCTATTACTTGTTCCTTTGCAGCCTATGCATGCTGATGCAGCTGCCCACCTGAATAATTAATTAATTATAACAATTAATTAACTATTAATGGCAACACTTAGCTAATAGATCAACGTTCAGACTGAGCCACTGTCCCCGTGATCCAATGAGCAGGTTATAGAAACCACAGTCTTACACCCCTCCCCACCCCAAGCATCACTTTAAATCAGCAGCTTATTTATCTCAACTGCCCCTGCAGGGGGCGCTATTGAACATCTTTGCTGTAGACATGTCCTCCTTCAGCAATCGATCATTTTGCCGAGCGACCCCGATTTTCCCTTCCGATACAGTTATATCATACCAATGCGATTTCCAGCGGAGGAAATGGTTGGCTCACGAGGTTGAAAGCCGATTGGTAAATCACTCAGAAAGCGGTCAACAGCAAGAATTCAAATTCCCTTTCACAGGTTATGCTATTATTGCTATAAGGTAAAGGAAATTAGTGTATGACAATGCTATAGAAGGTAAGACTATTATTTAATAGTGTGTATTGCAGCAATTTCAAATTCATTTTGTTGAGCCTTTACGTGTAAGTGGACTTTTGCCATAAGCCTGTCAAATACAAAACTGTCAGGATCGGCCACATAGACAATATAATTATCGACAAACTACAAATCGCTGTTGGGAAGATATATCCACCTGGCAAAAAAAATGCAGAAAATGTGTCCTTTAGAGCAACAAATCCGAAATGCTAGCTAACTAGTTCTTCAAAGGAACAAGTAAGCCTTCAAAACCTTCGTCAGCTTGACACCTGAAGAAGGCTCCACAGCCGAAACGTTCTGTTTCTTTTCTTCTCTTTTCAGCAGGGGAATAAACCTTGACTTGCTCATTTGCTGCCTTCGCATGCGGACGCAGCTCCCTATTGGTTCTTTAAGGCATGGAAGTGCATGAGCTTAATGGCACTGCACGCTCTCAGGCTGCTCATTCGCGTTATATCCCGACTCGTTCCAAGACTCTCCGTGTGGAAAACTGCAGTACCTGATGTCATATCCGTACATGTCCTTCTCCGGCCTGCCGTGAATGATCCAGTGAGCCAGCTCCTTCCCACAGCCGCCTCCGAGCATCATGCCTGAGGGGAAGAGACAGGACTGTCGGTCAGTCCGACCTCAACACCTTGCTCCACACTCTCGCACTCCATCCTAACCTCAAGACCTTTCCAAGTCACTTTGTGAGGATTACGTTCGCCAGCAGCCATATCACCCTGCAGCTCACCGCTGGCAGCCCCACTGGAGTTCAGCAGGTGTGAGCCTGGCCAGTACCTGGATGGGAGACCTCCTGGGAAAGCGAAGATTGCTGCTGGAAGTGGTATTAGGGGGCCACTATGGGGCGCTCACCCTGCGATCTGTGTGGGTCCTAATGACACAGTATGGCATCTTATATGCATCCTTCGGATGAGATGTTAAACCGAGGTCCTGACTCTCTGTGGTCATTAAAAATCCCAGGGCGTTTCTCGAAAAGAGTAGGAGTGTTACCCCCAGCGTCCTGGCTAAATTTCCCATTGGGCTTTATCAATCATGGCCTCCTAATAACCCCCATCTCTGAACTGGCTCCATCACTCTGTTCTCCTCCCCACTGAGAGCTGGTGTGTGGGGAGTGTACTGGCGCACTCTGGCTGCCGTCACATCACCCAGGTGGGGCTGCACATTGGTGGCGATAGTGGGATTCTTTGAGTGGAGTGCCCAGAAAGGTGCCATATAAGTGTAAGGAATTATTATTATTATTATTATTAATAATAAAATAATAATAATAATATCACAGAGGAAATCCCATCAACACAAAGTGGCAAATACAAAATGGAATACCTGCATTATGAGGAATAAACAAGGGAGAAAACTGAGAAACGAGGTTGTCCATCTGACTAATTAAGACCAGTGTTGACCTGGCTGTCAGGGAAACCTTCTGCTTTGGTGAAAAAGCTGGTGTCAATCACAGCTCTCTGGGACGGAAGGTGAGAGTTTAACGGGCAGAGGAGAGAGACATGCAGAAGCAAAGCTTTCTGCCAACAAACTCGAAAGAAGAGAAAGGAGTCAAGGTGAGAGTGCGACCAGGGTCTTGAGAAACAAGCTCTGGTAAAGACAAGGGCTCAGGGTGTTTGTGCAACCAGCTTGTGACAGAAATGTCTTGCAATAAGGAGAGAAATTTCCTTATCTCCAGGGGACACACTAAAGAATAGGCATTACAGGGTACCTCGGGGCACAGAGTTAGGGAAGATAAAACACATAAGAAAACCAACTGAGGAACTCAAACTTTTTTGAAAGAAACATGCAAGACAACCCACTAGTCCAAGATGGCCAGAGTTTCACAATAATGCAGTATCCAGTATACATAGATCACTATTTTTATTATGCAGTGACCAATACATCTGTTTAACCAGCCGATTTCAGGCACTAAGATCGAGGTCTCCAGCTGCCTTGCTCATGGGGATCAGGGATCAGATCCTGGGAGGAATAATTGAAATAAGCTAATGAAACCTAACAAGTAGAATCTCCATGCCAACACAAGGTAAACATGCATGCTCCACACAGACAGGCACACAAGGATGGTGTCGGTCCCTGGACCAGTGAAAGCAATCCTATCCACAATACCACCAATGAACGCGTGTCATTTAAAACAATTTTTCCCCACTTCATAATAACATCGCCAGCACAGTATTGTCTGTGCTTTTTGCCATTCCTTCCAAAAGAAACTGCACCTAACTTAAAATTGAATGTTAAATTAAAAAACGACACTTTTAGATTACTAGTACTCCTATTTTTAGGAATAGTTATCAAGAACACTTTTTCACCAAGGAAAACAAAAAGCCAGAGGTAGCTGGCAGTGTTATCTACCTATATTTTTTTAATTGAACTTTAAATGAATTTTCACATTTCAGGATTGACAGTGACCTATGACCTATTTCCATCAATTGACTATCAAATCCACTGCCAATTAAAATCTTCTAATGCCATTGCCCAATTCAAACTTATTATTTCTTGTGTTTTTTTCGTTTCATCAATAATAAAAAAAAGAGCTTTCCGTTCTTTATAACAGAATGCTCGACCTGCCTTCAAAACCCTAATCAACAGCCAATGAGACAGATGTGTTTCATTTCTTGTGCAAATTAAACCATACATACTGTACTATACAGCTTCCTTTCAGGAGCAAATGTGTTGGGAGTGTTTCTGCTGCGTTGCTTGCATGACGATTGAAGTGAATTAGGCTTGGTTTCTGGAAGCCTGCATTGCATGTGAAATGAAACGGGAAAATATCCGTTGGGCAATGAGTATCTGTGAAATAATGAGAGAATTAACTCACAAACGCAGGTGTTTGAATTGGGTGACCACCTAAAAACCTTGAACAAGAAATCTGATGATCTGTATTTCTGATTTTCTAAAAGTCTAAGCATATTCAGAGACTGGGGGGTTTTGCCTAGCCTTTTAGTCTCAGAGTCAAGTAACTATTCCAGAAATAACAGGTGTAGAAAACCGCATTCTTCACACCTTACTGTAGGACGTGCACAGAGGACACAAGCAGCCAGATTCGTGCCATGAACAAACATGGTGGTGCGAGATTACATTATGTCCCCCAGACACCTCCTCTCTTTAGAACTGTGAAAATTACTTCCAGAAGCGCTGCTTGCTGAAGCCACCGTAGACAGTGGGTCTAATAATAATTCCAAAAGGTCTAATCAAACCAGGCAGTTTACACCTCAAAAATATTAACAAAATATATTTCTATTTCTGCTTCTAATTCAGCTGTCATCAGTACCCCCTATCTTTGAAACAATGAACCATTCTGCTCTTGCATGCTACACACAATGTTACACTACCAGCTGCTTTAAGCAGAATTATATTCCCATGTGTAAGACTAAGGATGAACAATGACTTTTCAACGTACCAATAGAGGCCATCTTTGTATGCATATAAGTACACAACCAAGCCACAAAGCAAAGACTCCGAGCAGTAAAATAGTACTGGAGAGCTTCTTCCTCATTGATAAACACTCTGCACTGCAAAATGACAAAATTAGGCACAACATGAGTCGCACCAGGAACGGCAACAGCAATGTGAAAAAAGGTTACAGGGCAGGTGAAGCCGGTCTGCAAACGTGCGTTTCCAGACACTTTGCCAAATTTTGGTTGACCGAGTGCTTCCCGTTTTCAGTCCCCCTTTATCTCCACGCATCTCCTTCTGGCCGGTGCAGAACGCCTCTGCTCCTCTCAGACGGAGACCAAATTCGCCCTGAGATGTTTCAAAAGGTCTGTAAGGGCAGACTGACAGATGCCCAGGAACCGAGCCCACTGAAGCGAGAGAAAGACATTTCGAGTAATATGTCTTATGGCACCGCAGGAAATGAATAATTAGACAGGGAGAGATGAGGACAAGTTCACTAAGTGAAACAAAACGCACAATAAAACGCAGCCACATCCCACTTGAGTTTGCCATGAGCAGTGTGGGCCTTTCAGAAATGTATTTATAGCTTTGCAATAATTCAGGGGGGAGAGGCTCATTAAAACGTCGGAGGTTATATAAATTTTCTTGACTAATTAAAATTGAAGGGTCCCACTATCACTTCAGTCTGCTTTCTTGCACTTCGGTAGCCTTAAACATTGCACCAGGGATATATTAACCATACTGTATAAATACCAGATCTATTTTAGAAGCAAATTCGGCCGCCAGCTACAAACCTTTAAAATTAGCGTGCAGATTAGGGTTACAACCAAACTGACACCCACTGAAAATCCACGGACAGGGCAGATATTTTGGCGATACTGTACAGGTTGTTTAGAAACAGGCAGCTATTATTTGTGTTGGATGTTATAAGTGTGACCAAAGTCGGAGTTCTAGAGACTCCAGAGCTTTGGGAACTGTTTTAGGCTCCTGGCAGACAGATCAACGCCTCTCCGCTATCGGGGGCTGTCCGAAAGCATGGCGATTTCAAGGCGGCCTATGCAGAACGGCAGATCTGGGATTAGGATGAGTAATTCCGCTACAGGGAATGAGATACGGGGGGGGGGGGGGGGGGTGAGTGGGCAGCAGGAGGAGGGGGTGGAAGCTGGATGACAGATGAACGCGTTTGTTTTTTGTCCTGCTCTTTTACGAGAGTGGCAGCGGAGATGCCGCACACGTCCAGAAAAGGCGGCTGCCCCCTCCTACCCACCTCCAGAGCCTGTGGCAGGAGTTGGAGTTGGGTAGGAGTCATAGCAGTAAAACTGAGCTGACTGAAAATTAAGGATCGGAAAGGGTGGAGGGAGGGATGTACTGGAACTGGTAAGTCTTGGTTTCACAAAAGGAACCGAAACCCTACCCCCTTAACGAAACACAATCCAAAACCATACCATATGACTCGCCCCGTTATCCTTAGAGCCTAAACTGCACTAAAAATGAAAGTACCAGCTCTAATTGAACACCTTTTTATTTTTCTCTACATGGATCTCCACACCAGACGACGAGGAGGGACAGGTTTTCAAGCAGTCGCTAGTGACGGCAGTGTCCGATTCAAGCCACTCTGGACAGACATTTTTAGCACCACAGAAATGAGGGGGTGATGGTGATGGGGGGAAGGGGGGGCAGTTTTGCTTCAACTTTTCTTAAAACAAAAAATATCCAACTGCAAAGGGAGACAGACAGGCTGCGACACAGCTGCGGGTAGCTGAAAATAGACACAAACTCTCTTGAATATTCAGACTCGGCAGAAGCCTTTGCTGTATTGCTCATCATTGATGTGCGGCTGTCCCCCTGGTGTGTGTGTGTGTGTGTGTGTGTGAGAGAGAGAGACGAGTGCAGTGAGCTGTTTCCCTCCCCTGCGCTGTCATTCTGTCTCAGTGACCCTCTCCCCACACACAGCCTGCTCTCCTCCAGCTACAAATCTGCTGGCCGTGTCCGGTGCATCACTTCGGCTGCACGCTTGGCCGGAACTGAACTGTTTTCGGGATGAAGGCAAAGACAAAAAATGCAGAATTCAGGCCGGAAAAGCAGCTCCACTCCTGTGCCTCGGCGTTTGGAATGAGCCGACGACAAATTCACACTAGTAGGCAATTTCCTGCCAAGAGTAACCTTCAGAGCAGGGGTGTCCAGTCCGGGTCCTGGAGGGCCAGCGTTTCTGCAGGTTCTCCAAGTCTCTGGAAGCAGCAGCACATGGAGAGCTGGGAAAAGCTGTTCAACTGGTCCAGTTAAGACAGTAAGGAGCTGATGGAGGTCATTAAGAGCCAAGCTGGAATGAAACCCTGCAGGATTGGACGAGCTTGCATCAAAACTATGCTATTAAAATGAGCACAATAACCTAGCTTAAATATCCTCAGCTCCAAGAGCAACAGACACAGCTGCAGGTCTGAGCTCCTGCTCAGAAGCTGCAGCAAGAGTCTGATGAGTTCTAGAGATCTTCAAGTACAGGACAATTACAACAGGAGTGGACAGCGCATGTAAGTCCACAGACAAATTCCTAATACAAGAAATTGTATGGTCAATAAAGTGATCTTATAAGGGCACCGCTCAGTCCATCTGGTTAAAGAGCTAACTGATCCATAGATCTCATCCAGCTGTTTCAATCAAAGAAGCAGCCAGGGGACTGGCTTCAACGGCATGGCTAGGCAGCTTGTTCCACACCCCCACCACCCTTTGTGCAAATAAGTGCTTTTTGTTCTCGGTTTCAAATGCTACTTACAAGCTGGTTCAAGAACACGGGGAGGGGGCTGTGTAAGAGTACAAGGCGTTTGTTCATAAGAACAGAGTTCATATGGACTTAAAGGAAAATCTGGGAATACTTTCCCTCGTGCAAGAGCTGTGCGATGTGGCGCCAACAAGAATAAAAGCAAGATCCTTCACTGTGAAAGTCCGAGTGTCTCCGGTGCTCGTGAAGAGTTCTGCAGAGCTACACATTCTCCCGTTTAGACTGTCCTTGGGAAAGTCCAGAATTTAAAGATTCCACTCAGATTTATAGCCTTGTGCTCCAAAAATGATTCTGCTTGATAGAATCAGAACTGTGTTTACTGTACCTTTTTGTCACAAATTCTTACTTTTTACAAATTTCTTTAATTTGCAACCTTCTACATTATGAGAATCTCTAAGAAAATATGTCATTTCATAAAATCTAGTTCTAAACTATGTTTTCCTCAGGGCGAGGTTAAAAAGCTCTCTCTCAAAGTACTTTCTCTACTCAGAGAGGGACCAACCCCTATTAGAGAAAAGATTCTGAGTCCATTTCCGGCGCACAATATCACTCATATCTGCCATTTAAACATTTATAGGATCACACGTGTCATGTAACAGTTAATCTAAGAGGCTTCACAGATTCAGGCTTCAAGGATAACCAAGAAGTCAGCGTTTCAACCTCTGAACCAGAAAGAAATAAAATGCAAAATTCATTAAATGCCTTTTAATGGCGAAGCTTGTCAAGCGCAGACATTAATACTAAGTACTTAAAAGTGTCGAAATCAGGGCTGAAAAACATAATTCTTCCAAGTGCATCGTTATGGTGATCTCCCAACTCGTATAACGGATCTTTGACATTTCCCCCCCAAAGAGAGTGAAAATACCGAAGGCAAGGTCTTCAGCAACAGCAAAGCGCCACTTCTGCATCGGTTCTCTGCACGTCTCAATCATCCAACATGCTCCAGCGATCTGCATTCCAAGGCAGTGTTTTTACAGTTTGCTAATGAGCCTTTTGTTCCAAAGCCTTGTGGGACTGTTTCTGGCAATCCAGAGCCCAGAACGCTCTGTCATTTGTGCTTGGGTACAATAGGGTCCCTAACTGATCCTAGGGCTCACTGGACTCTTATCTCAAGAGCCATGAAAGCAACAGTATTCTCCTGGGACTCTACTAATTAAAGGGTTATGAAAAAGTGCAAGACTACACTGGGTTAAGCTCTTCAAGTTCAAGTTTATTGTCATTATACTCCTATACAGGTATATGGTATAACGAAATGCTATTTAGCTAGCTCTCAGACGATAAGTAGTACAAAAAAACAACAATACAATTGTATCATAAAAGAAAGACAGAGACAACAGGCAATGTGCAAAAATAACAAAAGATGTGCAAAAACATGCATCAACAGAATTAAATAAAGGATAGAAAATTATGGGGATTGGGCTTTTTGACATGTAGGGTAGAGGTAGATTTCAATGTGTTTGAGTTGTTGGTAAGAAAGAAGGCACTGTGAGGTTCAGATCATAGGAGAGAGAGGCTGGGAGTTTAATAGTTTGACAGCACGGGGGTAAAAACTGTCTCTGAGTCTGGTAGTCCGGGCCAGAATGCTCCGGTACCATTTTCCAGATGGTAGAGGTCATACAGTCTGTAGCTGGGGTGTGTGGGGTCTTTGATGATGCTTAGAGCTGTCCTCAAGCACCGTCTGTCGTAAATAGCATTTTATCATCTCTTGGCTTGATTGCTGTAACCGTTTCTTAATTTTCCTCATTGCATCAGTATCCTGCCCTTTCCAACTCATTCACAAATTTGTATATCTGTGAACATATTTCACATAATTTGCCCCTTCCCCAACATCTCTCTTTGTCTCACTTGTTGATGGCTGCTAGGGTACCAGTCCCATAGAAGGACTGTCGTCATTTCCATGAGCCTGCCACTAGGGGGCTTCAAAGAAAACCATCTCCTTTGGCATTTTCCAGGTCAAATAACTGGCATTATTCTTGAATAATGGATCTGGTTTGTGTGCTCCATGTTGTATATAAATTGTGTCACTGGGTGAAGCTGGTAAGTACAGGTTTAAAAGTTAATCCGAGTTGTCTGGGAAGCAGATAGTAGAAAAGCAGCCTCCTTTTAAAATATTTCTCAGAATCAGTCTTCTGATTCTTACCTGCACTGTTGAAACCGCAGCCCAGGAAGAACCCTCTGACCTCCGGAGCCTCGCCCATCAAGGGCTTGTGGTCGGCTGTGAAGGATTCTGGGGGAGAAAAAAAAAATACGTCAAGGTACCATTAACCCTTGGAGTTCCAGTCTCGCTCCTTCACCTTTCTCGTGTTTGGAAGCAAAAAGCCAAATAGGACCTCAATTCTCAAAACAGAAATTCTTATTTTAGCTTTTCCAGATTGGGTTCTGTCAAAGCGGTAATGTTCGAAAACAGGTTTTGCAGTTTTTCTCCTAATTTATTTACACCATTTTTAAATCCTATTCATATCCAGCAACGAGATAATAAATGCACAGATGTCAATCCAATCTTCACATGTCCCACGTGGAACATCCGCCGCTGTTAACTCGTTGCCTCGCGAGATTAATTTAGAGTACAACCAGTTCAAAACCAAAACTGTTAATGGCGCGTCGCACGTTCTCCAAACTCCAGGACGCAGGGCCATAAAAGTGCACAAAACCCATCAAATAAAGGGAACAGTCGCAGAAACCAACGAAGGGAAAAAAGCCCGGTTCGAGATGTGTAACACGCCTTTTCCATTATTCCTCTGGAGAAAAAAAAAAACCTCCGCAAGCACATCTTTCTCTCAGATGGGAGGATAAAAAAAAAAAACACAAGAGAGGGGAAATTGAATTTACTGGGAAAAGCACATATTTTATTCATCTTGTCTTAAGTGCAACACAGGGCAATGACTCGGCTTTCTGATCTCATTCTCCCACTGAACCACTGCCATCCAGAAGCCCAGAAAGCAAGCATAAATGTGCTTGGTGCAGCTTTTTAGATGCACAGTGATGCTTGGGTTAGTCCAGACAATGGAGGAAAACCATGGTCTCTTAAAATAAGGGCTACAAATGAATGATCCATTCCAATAACACCCGAGTGTAACATGTAGCCCCCTCCAGAATTGATCACATCTGGGTGAGGGCTAGGATTAGACATCGACTTCAGCATTCACAGGCAATGCATAAGATATCGAGCTGGTGTTCCTTTGCTGCTTCGTCCAAATTTGTTACAAACCCTCCATCGTTATTTTAGACTGGCCAGAAACGGCGGTCAGACGCGCTGGCGAGACCGTGTCATTTCTGTGCCACCACGGAGGGGTCAGGCGAGCCGGGGGGTATCAACCGTGGGAAGAACCATACTAACACAGATCTAACATCTTCCGACACCAAATTGCAGGTATGAGCAGTAGAATGGAAATTCAGCAGAGCATGTGGTTCAAGAAGCAGAGCCTTCGACCAGAGGGAGGGTCAGAGAACAAAAATATACATCTGCCTAAGCAGGGCTGAGAATTTCCAGTGGCAGGCGTCGTCGGTCAGTGTGAAGAAAACGCTTTGCAAAAGGAGAGCATCGCCTTCAGTAAGTTGAGCAAGGAACAGCCACCCCAGTTCTCTCAACGTTTCACAACACCTACTCCATGAACTCCCACATCTGACCTCTTCTGCTGCAGGCTTTATCACAACCCCTGCTACTCAGATATACGTCATGTCATTTACCAAACCGCTCTATACCGTACAGTGTCGCGGGAAGCCGGAGGCTACCCAGCAAACAGCGAGCGCAAGGCAGGGTACGCCCTGGACAGGACGCCAGTCCATCGCAGGGCCAGTGCAAGCCCATGGGGACAATTTGGAGGTCATGGTAAAGGCCGAGGGGGGAAATTTGGCCCCGACACTGGGATAACTCCCCACTCTTCTCAATAAACGCCCAGGGATCTTTAATGACCCCTGAGAGTTAGGACCTCAGTTTAACATCTCATCCGAAAGATGGCGCCCACTACAATATCGTGTCCCTGCCACTATACCAGGGCATTAGGACCCCCACTGGTCCCACTAACACCTCTTCCAGCAGCAACCATAGCTTCCCAGGAGTCTCCCATCCAGGTACTGATCAGGCTCACACCCGCTGAACTTCAGTGGGTAGCCAGTTTAGAGCTACAGGGTGATATAGCTGCTGGCTACTTGAATATGTTTTTAGCATAATTCCTATATTCTCCTGTTTCACCTGTGCCATGCTACAGTACAGCAACAGCAGTACCATAAAAGTGTTTATTTAAGTAATAAACTGTACTTTTCCCCCCCCAAATCAAATCCTCTGTATCCCCCCCCCCTTCAGCACCTGGGAATGGGAAGATGGGTTTTCTTGGTCTTTTTCTGGGGAGCAGGTTTGTGAATCTCTACAAGTTTCCTCTCGCAGACAACTCAGTCAGCCAGGCAGGGCTCTGTGGCGAAAGTGGCCCTGTGTAGCTGTCATGTTCCATTAAGAGGGGCTGAGTGCCCCGGCCTTCTTCCCAGGCAGAGCTGATATAGATCAGACCCCGGAGACGAGCAGCGGCTCTCTCGACTTAAAGGTTCCTCATTCACTTTTAATGGCCAGTCCACCTGCATCGCAGACCAACAGCCAGGGCAAAAAAAAAAGTCTGCTCGAAATAGACATCTTTTTCTCTTCAGCAGAGGTCTGAAAGAAAAACTGGAAGTTTCTTGCTGCAGGGCCGAAGACAAGATCCCAAACGCGCCTCTGGTTTTGCCGAGAGGCACGGTGGCGCGATCGCGGTTATTTGGAAGACATGCGAGAGCAGGGAAAAAAAAAAAAAAGAGGTTCTGGGCGACACAAAGTCAAGTGACAGCAGAGCAAAGGCGACCTCGAAGAGGAGGAGGAGGAGGAGGAAGTGCTCGTGACCCTGCTCAAATAAACCAGAGGTCAGCTTCCCAGCAACCTGGTGTTTCTACAACAGGCCGATGACCTTGTGAGAAATCTGATGGTCCCCAAACTAAAACAGTGACCACGACAAGCAAAGATCAGGGTGATGGATGAGGCAGCATTTTTCCCCACCAGAGGCACGGTTCCTTATTCAAGGGGGATGGGAGCTCTGAAACTCTGTGCCCTTCAAAATACCGCCCATAAGGTTTACCCTGGAGAGGGATGCCAGGCAGTTCTGAAATTTCAACTGTGGTGTCGTCGGTTTCGCTACTTGTACGCTGTCGAAGAGGTTTAACATGCTTTCACCCGGCTAACCGCCGGTAGACCACAAGAAAAACCGGCTGGCGTGAATAACTGGCAAAGCCTGCTTCACACGACGGGGCACTGCTGTTGAATTCTTCAGGATCCGCTCCTGGCAGATGCACACACTTAACCACCACTTCACAACGTTGGGGATGCCCTCATAAGACAAGTAGGGAGCTGCGGCAGCATGGGTAGGCTGCCAAGGAACAAGTAAAGGTTTATTCTGCGCTGAAAGAGGGGGGGAAGAAAAAGAAAACGTTTTGGCTGTGGAGCCTTCTTCGGGATTGAAATAAACCTTCCCTTGTTCCTCATGATAAGACGCAGTTTTTCCCTGAGCCAAGGTACCTGCGCTATAAATAATTACTGACGCGGGACAGAAACGCCAATCCATCGCAGAGCGCCCAGTTTTCCCAGAAGCCACTCAACCTCCCAGCACGTCTTTGGTCTGTGGGAAGAAAACCGAAGCACTTGGGGGGGGGGGGGGGAGAACCCCACTCAAGCATGGGGAGAACATGCAAACTCCACACAGCTGGCATCCCAGGCCCAGCTTCGGCCCCAGGATCTCAGCGTTTCGAGGCAGCAATGCTAACCGCTGCACTGCCAGCTGCCCTTATTTAGAATAGAATTCACAGATTTGCTTGACTTACTGACTAAACCCTCATGCTGAAGCAAACATCCCTTCGAGATGGCTGCTCGTATCCGTCATGATATGGCGCCACAATATCACTCAGTGGGTAGGTGGTTTTCCTATGGATTTAACCACAGCAGAAGTAAAAGCAAAATCACAGTAAATGTGGGAACGTGGCATGACAAATTCACCATGGGACTGTGAATAACAGCACGGTAGGCATACCCTCACAGACTGAACACTGAAACTTCCCAGGAAACGCAGGAAACGGACAACCTCAGTGGACACGTTGGTAAGAAAAGTGTTTTGCAATTCACCTAACATTCGGGAGCATCCATAAGTCAACAGATACACATGCGCAGCATCAGATACAGACCTATTCAACACCTATTAAACAGTGACCCACAAACCAGAGCAACCAAGTGGTACTGTAACTACATGGAAGTGCATTAAAGCTGAAGACAAGAGGCACTTCTGTACACTAAGAGTTGTGGGAGTGTGGAACAAGCTACACAGCCACGTTCATTACTGAAGCCGGTACTCTGGTGAATGAAAATGATCAAAAGTTTTTTTTTCCTTCTAAATAAAATGCTAGGTTTCAGCCAAGTCTCCAGCTGACAAGTTCTCGATCTCTCCAAAGCTCTATTACACCAGCTTTGATGTACAGCTTTTACATCTTAAAAGTCTAAGAGGAGAAAAACGCCGTCGACCGTAGCACAGATAGATCAGGTACAGCACGCCTGAGATTGTTTTGTTAAGAAAAATCCGAGAGCTTGGTGAAAAGCCCCTTACAAATCTGTGGAGCCATCTTTTCTATAAGAACAAGATCACGATTCTGTAATGCTTCTGGGAACTGTCATACTGTGGCAGGATCTTTGATAGTAGAAGTGGTTTTAGTTACTTATAGCTTAGCAGTTCTTTAATAATACAGCAGGTGGTAGATTTGTGTTCTTCAGGCCTCTGGGATGTAGCCCAGCACTCATCTTGGACACGTTATTACACTAGCCTGTCAATGGCTTGAATACAGAATGCCCTACAGAACGTTGAAGGCTTCCATCCTAGTTAAGAAAATGAAATAAACCTAGCCTGCTGCAAAGATTTCATTTAAAATGTGCAACAGAAATTACGGTTATTTATTAAAATAAAAATAATTCATTCCAATGGTGTGTAAGGGCCAGCAGCTACATCACCCTGTAGCTCTCAACTGGCTACCCACCGACGCTCAGCAGGGCTGAGTCTGGTCAGTACCTGGTTGTTAGACCTCCTGGGAAGCTATAGTTGCTACTGAAAGAGGTGGTAGTGGGACCACCCTGCGGCCTGTGTGCATCCTATTGCCCTGGTATAGTGCCCGGGGACACTATACTGTAGTGGGCGCTGTCTTTCGGATGAGATGTTAAACTGAGGTCCTGACTCTCAGGGGTCATTAAAGATCCCCAGGCATTTCTTGATAAGAGTAGGGAGTTATCCCCGTGTCCGGGCCAAATTTTCCCCCTCGGCATTTACCGTGGCCTCCAAATTGTCCCCATGTATGATCGGCTTGCACTGGCCCTGCGATGGACTGGCGTCCTGTCCAGGGTGTACCCTGCCTTGCGCTCGTTGCTTGCCGGGTAGGCTCCGGCTTCCTGCGACACCATACGGTATAAAGAGGTTTGACAAATGACATGACATGACCAATGGTGTGTTGTACAACACTTGTGTATCTGTAACTCATGGCCAGCTGATGTACATCTTTTAACATTGTACACAGTGTTTTGACTTGGAATTTCCCAGCTGCAGAAACAATTCGTGAGCTGATTAACCCCTATCCTATGACAAGGAAAAAGCAAAAGGGGAGGGAGGCAGATGTCAGAACGTTCCTTAGCCAGACGGTTTTCTAGGTTTCAGATTTCTGCTAGCGCGACAGTTTGACTTCAGGAGCAGCAGCAAGGTAAAAGATGTCACCAGGCCTTTCTGCCCACCTTGTCAGCAGCTTAATGAGCTGAGAACACCACCATGATCCAGCAGCACATGAAACATGACTTGACATTTTCTTCCAAACTACCCAGAAATCCATTGTGTAAAAATAATGCTTTCTGGTTTCAGACCTAAAATTACTTGCACCTCATTTGCATTGAGTTCTTTGGCCCTGCTTCTTCTGTTGAGAGTTCTTCAACTGACAGTACCATATGGAGCGGTGGCTCTGTGGCGAAGGATCTGCGCCTGTGGCTAGAAGGTTGCCAGTTCAAATCCCGCAGCCAGCAGAGGAATCCTACTCCGTTCCTCCGTTCCTGAGCAAGGCCCTTAACCCCAACTGCTCCAGGGGTGCCATACAACGGCAGACCCTACGCTCTGACCCCAGGCTCTCTCCCTGTCTGTGTGTCTCATGGAGAGCAAGCTGGGGTATGCGAAAAGATAATTCCTAATGCAAAAAATTGTAAAGGGTTAATAAAGTGATGTTATATATGAACCAGATGACTACCACTATAGAATTCAAATCCACCATCTTGTCCTCATTAACGAGTCAAAGTCTCTTTTTTTCTTGTTCCCCTAATTTAACAATCTAACACTAAAGGCAGGAGGCCACAGTCTCGAAAACTGTCATTCTCCTTGACACGTTCCTCGCTTTGCTCAAAAGCACATCTCAAACATCTGCCTGGACTTTGATGGGTGGCAGAAAGTCAAACGCTCACACAATGCTTTTGTACCGTGAGCCTGAGATCTAAGGAATTTGACTTTCATCTTCAAATCTAGTTCTGTTGACGAAGGGACCACACTTACAGTAGATGCAAAGGAGATGAAACATGAGAATCGTTTCTCTTAACAAGGAAAAAGGTGCGTCTTGGAATACTGCCCTCTAGCAGAACTCCTGTAACTTTGGTAAAATCCCTGTAAATGCCATATATAAACTATAACAAAACAATGACGGATGACTTTCATCTGCAAGGAGGAGAGCAACAGGAAAATAATTATTAATAATAATTCTTTACACTTACGTAGCGCTCCACTCCCCAAACACCAGCTCTCAGTGGGGAGGAGAGCAGA
This sequence comes from Atractosteus spatula, assembly GCF_055471065.1. Taxonomy (NCBI): domain Eukaryota; kingdom Metazoa; phylum Chordata; class Actinopteri; order Semionotiformes; family Lepisosteidae; genus Atractosteus; species Atractosteus spatula. Next base: position 14,066,693 of record NC_142728.1, on the reverse strand, counting down.
GTGATGGAGCCAGTTCAGAGATGGGGATTATTAGGAGGCCATGACTGGTAAGGGCCAATGGGAAAATTGGCCAGGACACCGGGGTAACACCCCTACTCTTTTCAAGAAACGCCCTGGGATTTTTAATGACCACAGAGAGTCTGGACCTTGGTTTTAAGTCTCATCTGAAGAACGGCACCTTTTTACAGTAGCATCCCCGTCACTATAATGGGGCATTAGGACCCACATAAACTGCAGGGTGAGCGCCCCCTACTGGTCCCACTAACACGTCTTCTAGCAGCAACCTTAGTTTTCCCCAGGAGTCTCCCATCCAGGTACTGACCAGGCTCATACCTGCTGAGCTTCAGTGGGCTGTCAGTTGTGAGTCGCAGTGTGATTTGGCGCTGGCCAATGTCATGTCACACATTACTTGCTAAAAGTATTGGGGAGTGAGTAAGAACCACTAAAACATTATTGAACAAAACAAAAGTGTTTAACAGCAGTTTCTGTTTGCAGCTTTTTCCCCCCTTTCTAATTTTTTTGAAGAGGATTCTTGGCTATATTGATATTAAGAGCAGCTAGACACAGAACCAGTAATTCGTTAAATATGCAAACGACACTCTAGCACTGATATCAATGATGTTTAGGGTTGTTTCTCAGTGGTGTCTTGAGATACCGATATCCTGTAGTGTTTCGCTAGCCTTTGATCTTTAAGGCCCCTTAGTCTGCTTGTTTTAACGCTATTGAACACTGGTATTTCAGACATCACTCAGCTACGTAAACACAAACTGTGAGCAAAAAGACACATCCATCAGAGTCTGGAACAAGGTACACAGCTGCATTGTTGTAGTCAATATCCTGGCTTCTTTCATGAAACAGCTCCTCCAATAAGGATATAAAGCTCTACTTTACACAATGGGTGGAGGGAGTATGGAACAAGCTATCCACCCATGTTTTTGAAGCCAATACCCTGGCTTTATTAACATTTTTTTATTTGCATAAGGTAGGAAATTGTTAAAAAAAATACAGGCTATTACCATATGACCTCCATCAAAATTCTAACAATTTGATAAGATGCATATCAAATTTAGTAGGCTTAGCATCCTGTACTGTAAAAAGTATCAAACTCATATGTAACCAAATACTATATATATACACATTATGTACACAGTCTATGTTACAGTTCAGTCCACAATAAAAGTCAAACATGTAATTAAATCTTCACTGCTAAAAAATAACTCAGGGCTAAAGAGAATGTCAGCACTACTTAATGTCAAAGAGAGGTTCCTACAAACAGGAAAATTCCCTCTGTTATGAGAAAAAGTCTGAAAACACTGGGCTTCGCTGTCCTGGGCACAGACAGTAATTTAATAAGTGTCGGTTCAATGAGGTAAGAAGCTGTTTCATTCGAAAGCCCTTTAGGATGTGTCAAACGCAAATTTAGGAAGAATCTGTGCGCTCTGTCTTATCACTAGAGCAGCTGGAAAAAGGATCTATGCCGCCACCACTGGGGACACAGCTTGTCGAGGTAGGGGAGACACCGTGACCTGTGAGAAATTGCTTTCATCTCCAAGAAATAAACACACCAAACTACACGGCCTTTGGAACAATACTGTACATTGCAGGTATTGCGCTAGAGGCCTGTGCTGAATAAAACTAGCTAGCAGCCGTATCACCCTGCACAACTGGCAATCCCACTAAAGCTCAGCAGGTGCGAGCCTGGTCAGTACCTGGATGGGAGACGTCCTGGGAAAAATGGAGGTTTGCTGCTGGCAGAGTTGAAAGTGGGGCCAGTAGGGGGCGCTCATCCGGTCTGTGTGGGTCCTAATGCCCCAGTATAGTGACTGGGACACTGTACTGTAAAAAAGGTGCCGTCCTTCGGATGAGATGTTAAACCGAGGTCCTGTCTCACTGTGGTCATTAACAATCCCGGGGTGTTTCTCGAAAAGAGAACGGTTCTTACCCCAGTGTCCTGGACAAATTTCCCCCTGGCCTTTACCCATCACAGCCTCCTAATAACTCCCATCTCTGAACTGGCTTCATCACTCTGCTCTCCTCCCCACTGAGACCTGGTGTGTGGGGAGCGGACTGGCGCACTATGGCTGCTGTCGCATCATCCAGGTGGAGCTGCACACTGGTGGTGGTGGAGGGGAGTCCCCATTACCTGTAAAGCGCTTTGAGTGGAGTGTCCAGAAAAGCACTATATAAGTGTAAGGAATTATTATTAAGTCCTGACTGTACTATATACATACATTTGTATCAGCTAGCAAGAACACGCATGCAAAGCACACGGATTGTTGTTCAGCAAGCAGCTGCTCAGAGTAAATATTAAAATCTCTGGAACACTAAAAATGACCAATTCAAGGCGACTCCAGAAAGAAAACCGACATCAATCAAGTTGTTACTTAACTTCAGGTCTGTCATGCCTATCAAGAAGGTAGCGATACAGCACATTTCAGAAATCACCATGTGAGCGATAGGGGGGAAGAAGAAAGCTCTTGAATTATTTTATAGTCAGACTGTAAAAATAAATAACTGAAGTACCCTGAAAAACAAAGTAAAATATGAATGTAGATGGGTTGTGGTTCTAAAATAAGTGGAATATGTTTATATGTATATACTTATAATATTTACAAATATTAGTGTTTTATGTACTGTTTTTGAGGTCTTTTAGGTACCTATTTTCAAAATACACATTAAGACCATTTACCCTATCCAATAAGCAAAATAATGTATACAGCACACTGGGTACTTATATACTGTACATTTATTTTTTAAAGGCATTTTGTAAAGTGAAAATATTTATGATTAAATCTTGAATTTATCTGCCGACAGTGGTTTGTTGCAGATCCAAATCTAACAATCACACCCACAACAACTTATTACCTACGCTGGTACTGTATATAACTTAATTTTTTACCTACTGTACAACCTTTTACACTTCCAGGCTAGTACTCAGCGCAGAAGATTCATCTGTGACAGGCTGTGACGATCCAGCTGCGACAGGCACTTTTTTTTTAGATAAAACTATCCGAGGACGAGCAATATAAAAAATGGACGACTTTCAAAATAACCCCTCGAGGAACAGAAAGAAGAAATACACCCCCCCCCACCCCGCTGGGCTCTCCGGTACCTGGTCCGCACACCGTCGATTTGATCCCAGTACTCTCCAAGGCAGGAATGCGGTTGATGGCTCCTTCAATGTGCTGCATGAAGACGTCCCAGTCCAGATCGAACAAGCTGAAGGCAAATTTATCCGACACCTGCAAGTCAACAGTTCAGTACGTGAACAGAGCAATATTTCTGTGACATCCTTCTTCCAAGTTTAGCTGGCCTGATGTGCTTTCAGATCAGTGCCCTAGCTAACCCAGTAAGCACACCCTCAAGTGACAATATATTTCGGACTGGAAACCAGAGAGTCTCGCACGTTCTGGCTGACAGACCAGTGTTTTCCCCCCCCACCATCAAACCAGTCAATCACTCCCCCTCAGGAAGGCCATCCCAGAACAAAAGTAAACTTTTTAATCCTTTAATGTCGGCTATTTTGAGACTGGAAGAAGTTTCATGTTAAATGCAGAGAGCTGGAAATGCATGTTTCCTACAGTCAAGTGACCCGAGCCCTCAAAATTGCTGCTTCACCCATAACAACCCTTAACCTGTAAATTAAGGATCACAGCCTTTCTAACTCGATCCGAGAAACAGGCGAACCGCCAGGATTCTGTAATGAATGTAGTTTTACATGCTAACACAGTGCTACCACAGATCCTTTGCCTTCCTGTCCTGAAATGGATCATCAGGAGCGATAACAAAATACGATGGGTGAGGATGGGATGTTTCTTACCAAGTTTTACTGATTCATTCGTTTTAGGTTTAAGTGTGCCCTTGGCAAACTACACGATACATGTCCCCCCCACCTCATTCATTCAAAGCCTTATCTCCAACACCTCAGCCATTAGAATCCTGAGATGTCACTTCACATGAGTGATCCCAACAGACTCCTTGAACTGCTTTTCTGCTCTCCCTGACAGTTTTGGCCTACATTGGACCGGTGCAACTGAAGTTTCAGACAAGTGGCAGTTCAATAAACCCCATTAGTCAGCCAGATATTCTGCGGCTGTTGACAGTTATGCTGAATGCATAAAAAATTCAAACTAGCTTGTATGGATACTGTTGAGTGCGGAGATAAAATGTCTAATTGTGAGGCTTGACCTTCTGTAGGTAATCAGTCTAGAGGGCTCTTACTATGCAAGTTCGAAGATACTTTTGCCTCTTTTTTTTTCCCCACCTATTGATTCATCTTTATCCAGGGTGAAAAGTCTGATCAAAATGAACACTCCCACAAGGCCTTTGGAAGAGATCTGGAAGACGAAAACTAGCTCAATCAGGAGACTTCATCCAGACTTCAGGACGAGACCGACCGTCGTGAGCATCCATAATCACTCAATACCCCAATTCCGCGACTTGGTAGCACAGGCTGGGGATCACCATAGCGAACCCCAAAAAACATGCTGTGTGCTGTCATGATTGGGTGTAGAATCCTGTAGAGCAGACAGGATCAGATTGGCAAGTTCCGTGTCTAATCCTCCACTGTATCACTGTTAGAGAACCGGCTCCATCTGTCCTATGAACCCCAACTGGTCACAGGCTGTCTCACAAACACCGGCTACGTTGGTAGACCCAGAATGAGTGACTTGAAAGAGCAGGTTTCAGGGAACCCGAGTGCAAGTCATTACTGAATGTTACTAAAGTCATTTTTCAGGTATTTGTGAAGGTTTCTCAATATGGCCACCTTGCTCTGCTGCGATTGCCCAAACCCTGGAGTATTCAGGTTTGCCTGGAGCTTTGCCATGCCGATTCGTTAACACAGTAACAGGACTGGGGACCCCCACACCTGCTGTTTTTACGTAAAGAGCTCAGCTGCCTAGACAATGAACCCTAAACTGAAACAAGTTCCTTGGTTAGCGCCTTGGGTATTTTTTCCTACTCAAAGGTTCGGAGACTTGAAGTTACTCACAAACCTCAATAGTTCAAAGTCGACCTCCTGTGTGTTTAGGGACTGGAAGAAATTAAAAAGTTCAAATGAAACAATTCATTTTAAGTAGTTAAACCTGGTCTGTTAAGAGTTCAATTATTTCAGTGCTCAGGATGAACAAAACCCAGCAGGTGTGGAAGTTCCCCAAAACCAGGAATGGGAACACCTAGTTTAAAATCATAGTGGGGATCTTTCCCCCTTTTACTGCTGACCTGATCAATTACACACCTCCCTCTGCAGTTACTCTCTGCCCAGCCTGTCTGCTGTGGAATATAGCCCGAGATCAGCAGTTTTGGGTCTCATTTTCAAACATGTTTACAAGTGACTTTCTATAGATTTCACAATGTTCACTAGCTATCAGTGCATTTTGCCTGGATAACTTGGCGCTATTTTAGGATTTATTTGTCCAGCACTTTTCAGATAAATGTTTCTCAAAATTACTTTTCTCAAATAAAGCATATGGTCTCACATCGCATTTCTGCCCTTTGCACTGCTTTCAGCGCACAAATACTGGCATAAGAAGAGGGTTTCAGTTTTTATTTACCCATCACACAACAGGCCTTCGATCGAGCAATTTTGCTGTAGTTTTCACAGAGAGCGAGATAAATACGCAGCACGTTTTATTTTGCTACAGTGATTTTCTTTTTCTTTAAGGGCTGCCTTTTCAGGTTAAATCACGCGATGCCAAAATGGGCTGTAGGTGTTGAACACACAAGTAAAATCAATCTCTACTTAGAAAGGCTTTCTCAGTACCAGACACTAAAGATTCCACTGCTTTCAACTGGATCTGACAGGTTCAAGTGCCCACAGAGTTCTTAATTTTTTAAGGCCTGCCTGCTCTGTCATAACCGATCAGAACTGGCTGTCTAGTGCAGTTTTGGCTCCCAGGTGGAAGATACACTAAGGATGATGATGTGCTGAAGGTTTTGCTGGAGTTTTTTCGAATATAAACAGGTAGCAGAGTCAAATCAGCTGGGATGAGAGGAGAATTTTTTTAACCAAGCATTGCTTGCAATTAAATTGTAAAGCCACATATGGGACTGCCCTAACATTGAAATTTAGCAAAGCTTCCGATTCTGGGCAGAGAGGGTCACACACTCCAACTTGCCTCATTCCAGAAGATAGGATCTGGCTCGTAACCTCCAACAGAGAGAGCATCGCCTTGGAGACGGAGGTACACAGATGCATCATGGTCCCGGACATTGGGCATGTTCTGTGGAGAGAGCAGAAAAAAAAATATTTGCTGGGCCTGAAAGATTATGATCTCTGATAGCAATAACCGACCGAAATTCGCTATGGGAATTCACTGGATATAAGCTTCAAACACAAACATTAAACAAATTTAATGTCACAATTTAAGACGTATTACAATGTGAGGATCTCGGAGACGTGCGCTCACTTCAGACAAAGATTTCAGGTGTGCAGTATGCCAATGCTCAGGACAGACGGTAAGAAGTTAATCCGATTATTTGGAGGTGTCAAACGAGGTTGATTAGGGGCGAGTAATTACTGCAATCGCAGACAAGGATTTTTAATTGCAGAAGATTGACTTGTATTATCACTTTGCCACTAAAAGCCACAATAAGAATAAGCAGCTAACAGGAAAGAAAACTGGAATGGCTGCAGAGGGAAAAGAGTCTGGGAACAAGGGGTGTTCAGAGAGAGTTTCTACATAAGACTGGTTTTGCCTCTGAGCAGGTGAAAGTCACGCATCACCTTAAAAAGATTTTTTTCCCCCCCAGTTATAACATTCATTAGATTTCTGTCCACAGCAGCACAGCATTTCACAACGTAAAGAAGCTTGTTCTTATCTTCAGCCTACCACTACCTGGGTTTTACTTAAAAAGATTCACTTGGTGTTTGATTACACCTGATCTACCATCCCAAAAGCATGTAGCATGGAAAACGCAAAAATGCCAGATTATTACAGGCAGGTCTGTTTTGATTAGAAAGGAACCCTTAAAATAATTAAAATCAAATTGGACCTTGGGATACAATGAAGATCCACAAAATATCACGTAATAGATTAAAGGGTTTTGTGAATTCTTAAGATGCTAACACTAAACATACATCCTCCAAACATCCTCCAACAAGGATTTAGGCATCTCTTACTGGTATGAGAGATAGTTTTTAAGCAACCCCACATTACCCCTTTACCTAGGGCAGTTTCATGCAAATAAAAACATCAAAGTAGGTGCAGGAAGCTTTATGAATGTGCATTTCAACACCCATCACCAAAAATCTAATAATGCAAAAACTAACACCCAGTGTGTGTTTTTACAGCAATTAGATGCCCTTTAGCAGCCTCTAGTGGCAGGCAGGTTGCAATTGCAGCCCCTTAAACTGGCGTACCATAACCTGCTATTGGAACCACAGGCCTGTATGGTTTTAAAGTGAACCCAAGTGCCTCAATGACTAAAAGCTTGAAATTAATATACATTATTGTTTAAATTAACTCATTAAAAGCTTGGGTGGTATGAAAACCCGAAGACCTTGTAGCAGCTGCTTCATTGAGGATCATCCAGCTATACGACAAACCTGCTTCAAGGCAAACAAAAACTAAAAAGAAACCAAGCATTTTCTATCAGCCAGGTTTCACAGATCAAGAAATCAAAGGCGATCCAAGCCAATATGCATCACTCAGCCCCGCTCGCCAGATAGTGTTCTTGTTTCGGCTCAAATAACGCAGGACTGAGTGAAATTCTGGCATTTACAGAGTTAATGGAGCATGTGGTTTTTAGAAGGGCTCTGCATGTAGCCTCACGCTTCATCCATTACAGTGCAACACAACCAGAGCCATGAGGGCACTGGCTGTCCACATGCTAGAAGATTTTCTAACCTGGTTTCATTCCGATCTGCTGGGGGCTGGTAGGAAAACAATCATCAAAAAAAACACTCACTTTCAACCTAACAACAGTGGACAAGATTAAAAAAATCCCCTTTAGAGCACTGAGCTTGACAAGCAACCATCCATAAACAGAATCATCACAAAAGACTCTCTCCCACACAGATCAGTACACGTCTCCTATGAATGTAGATTCTAGATCTATATGCCACCCACTTCAATGCAATGGCAGACTGCCCCCTGCTGGTACATAACTCTGCGCGCTAACAATTGGCACAGCTGCGTCTCGCAGTAGGCATCGCTCCTGAAAACAGAAATGATCGCCTTTGCCAATTGCAAAAGGAGGAACAACAGAGCATACAGTACCATCCACCGGGAGAACACAGTCTGACTGCACTTCCTAGGAAAGGTTGAGTAATCAGTTCGTACCCCAAAAAAAGAGGCTGAAAAAAAATGGGGTTTACATAATGGATCAGCAACTGCAATTTCAGGTTATGGTGCTGCTGGACACGATCCCCTCAATCACAGCTGTCTTTAGAATAAGATCCAGGGTGAAACTCTCAAAAAAAAGCCCAGCAGAAGTCCTTTGGCACCCGACAGCATGAGAGAGGGCTTGGCAGAGACAGTCCTATTGAAGCCAGACAAGTAAATAAACAGCAGATATGCACATGATGTAATGACATTAAGCTCCTTGTAAAATAAAAGACAGTTACTAAAAACTGTACAGTAATATAGACATTTTCAATGCCACTGAAGTTCAAACATTTAGCTCTAAACATTGTTGATCAATTAATCAGAAGACTACAGACACCAAAGTTCTGATCACAAGTCGAATAAATTCGACATTTACTGCTGCTCTTGGTCCACTCTTTATACATCCACGCATTTCAGATTTCAGCCATGATCTGGATATTAATACTAACTTCAGGGTCACGCTAAAAATGGGACCAGGACAAAATTTAACAAAAAAAAAGACAGCACGCCGCAGAACAAAAAAAAATGCAGCTCTGACATCATTGCCCTGTGCAATACGTAAAATCTTTCATAACCGACTATAGGTGGATGCTGCACATTGGTGGTGGCAGTGGGATTCCCCATTACCTGTAAAGCGCTTTGAGTGGAGTGTCCAGAAAAAGTGCTATGTAAGTGTAAGCAATTATTATTATTATTATAGCAGTAGATCACTGCTGGTCATGAAGTGCTGCAATTCACCACATTTGCTAGGTCATTTATAATACGTAGACCAGAAACAGTGGACAATTAAATGAACAGATGATGCAGATCAAGTTCTTAAGGTTGCAAGACGGAACGAAAACCAAAAGACAGGGTGACCCTGCAAGACAAGCTGTAAGCACCAGCTGACGTTTGCGGAATTTTAGCACAAAATGTAAAAGGATCTCTGAGCTCTGGTTACCTGAATCCCCTCGATCCTCTCGGTCACCACGTAGGCGTGATGCATGGCGATGAGAGGCACGTTCACCCCCGCCATTCCGCCCAGCTTCCGCGCCCAGACCCCTGCGAAATCAAGGGGACAAGGGGTCACCCCATGGGTGTCATCCCCCCACCCCCTGGCCAAATTTCCGACTGGCATTTACCAATCATGGCCTCCTACTAATCCCCATCTCTGAAGTGGCTCCATCACTCTGCTCTCCTCCCCACTGAGAGCTGGTGTGTGGGGAGCAGACTGGCATCACATCATCCAGGTGGTGCCACACACTGGTGGCGGTAGTGGGATTCCCCATTACCTATAAAGCGCTTTGAGTGGAGTGTCCAGAAAAGTGCTATATAACTGTAACCCATTATTATTATGCTGACGCTTTGGCTCCTGCAGAGAAGAGGTGAAGCTCCCAGCCCACAACAAAGACGCACTGAGCTCTAACGACTGGCACTTTACCAGCCTGGCACACATACAGTCATAGGGTTCATCCACATCAGGTCCACAAGACAGAGGCACATGTGGGGGAACTCCTTCCCCCACAGAAAATGCTCCACATCTCTGAAAATGCACCCCTAGAATAAATCTGCTTATCCCCCTCTAAGGGGGCAAATCTATCTCATTTATTTCAAAACCTCTCCTCAACAACGGGACCTTTCTGCCTGAACGAGCAATGGAAAGCAGGGCTGTAATGTGTTCTGCTTGCGCTTGATGCTCTTTAGAGAGCAACTGAACAGCTGGTTCAGTCTGCCACCTTGTGGCCCAGAGAGACTCCTACCAGTGAGTACTGCAGAAAGTCCTGGTCTTAAAAGGCCTTTTCAAAATGATCAGAGGCAAAAGAAACCATCTCACCCATCAACAATGCGATTTTGGTGTCCTGTCCATTAATTTCTGAAATAGCCACAATCATTTCCACCAGCAGTTTGCCAAATGCGATCATGAAATACAGTTAAGAATGATGGAAACAAATCTTGCATTCATATAGGAAACTTTATCCCAATGGATCCCAAAGCATTTTAGATTAACAATAAATGGGGACCCATTTCCTCCACTAGTGAGGTGCAGCCCCCACCTGGGCGACACACAGCGGCCATTCTGCACCAGCAGCCCCCACCTGGGAGACACACAGCGGCCATTCTGCACCAGCAATCCCACTGGACAGCAGCCAGGGGGAGTCTTAACAAACTGCTTCTCCAGGTGAACGGAGACAAAACTCAGGGGAGGTCAGATTGCTCAAACCCAGAGTGGACTTTAGCCCGAACACCAGGGTTAACAACCCTGAATCTACAAATACTGCCATGGAATTTTTAATGACCGAGTAGCCAGAAACTCAGCTTAATGTCTCATTCAAAGAGCAGCACATTCTACAGCAGTTGTCCCTCTCACTATACTGGGCCAATAGTTTTTAGACATTCTGGTCCAAAGTGTAGAGTTGCCTCCTACTTGTGAAATGTATAGGGAATGAAGATATTGAGAATTCTACTCTGCTTTTTTTTAGAGATCCAGTTCACCCGGATGGCATGAAATAAATCTTCCAGCTCAGTCCAGGTCTAAAACTATCTCCTCTCTGTTCTTTCATCGAGAGATGACCAGTGTAAACAGCTGTGAAAAAATTGTGGATTTTATACGACTTGAACTAGTTTTAAAATGTTCACCTTCAAACCTCTGAGGCACATCATTTGAGCGCTGACCTCACACCTTTCTGAAAGCCCTGAAAAAAACTCATGAGGTGCGCTCCAGCCTAGAATATTTGTAAAACCAAGATTAGGAATTTTTTCTTTAAAATGCCCGACAAGTCAGGCTTTTGGAGCACTGCTTCAGAGATGAGCAATCAAGCATTTGTCTAAAAACTGCTAAATCTGCAAAAAAAACAAAACAAACGCACACCCATACCCATCAGAGCTAAAACAGCCTGAAGATGCATGTAAAGAGATCTAATAGTTACACAAACCAATGACAGAAAGATATAGATTTCTTATAAAAGAACAGCACACAAGAGACTTCAGAACAGAATGAATACAGATAAGAGCTGCAAAAAAGCACAAGGCATTGTGTCAATAAAATGAAAGAGGAATGATTATAACTCCTGCTGAGGCCGGGATTAATCAGATCAAGGATGCGTTGCACAGTACAACTACACAGCCTATTCAGTACATTTCGGCCATTAACCTACAGAATGCAGAGGCACAAGAATGGGTGATTCTTACCTGCACAGTTGACAACACAGGGAGTGCCGATAGTCCCATGAGGTGTCTCCACAGCTTTCACCTTCCTCAACCCAAGATCGTCCGTCTCTACCTGGATTCCCGTCACTGGGCAGTTCTCGATCACCTGTGACCAGCGGGACAAGGAGACTGGCCACATTCATTCAGAGCAGTGTGGTATATTCAGTGAGGAAGGGAGGGGAACATCATACCTTCAACACCCTCATCCAAGCAAACCTCCCTGCTTACCAGTGCCTGTGAAAGCCGGTTCTCATTCTGCAGTTACCTGCCTTGCTACGCGAGACTTTGAGCAAAATCACAGCAATTTTTCGAAATACCTCTATGTCTCCAATGTGAGAGGTTAGCTGAGGGATAAATAGAGTTTAGAGTAAAATAGAGCTTAGAGGGGATAGACAGAGGGAGCAGTTGCCATTTTTACCTGATCACTGAAGATGTTTTTGGCGCCTGTCTGTATTTTGAATATTGCACACACAAGAAACACTCAACTTCCCCCAAACGCTTTGGGTACTATTAAAAAATGGATTTTCCCTGCTGGTTATTGCACTGTGCGGACTTCAGGGATGAGTGCCAAGAACAACTTAAGAACAAAAAGATGAATAATTTCGGTGGAATGAGGCTTTTTCGTACCTAATGATTATTGGTGTGTACCGTTCTCTTTCTTTGGGTCTCTCTATGACTGATTCCTGATTACTGGAGTTCCAAAGATTTTTTATTATGCCACCAGTGGCACTGATGACATAAGAATATTATATTTAAAAGCTTCATGAGAACAGTTACTAACAACATGGTCTTTTATTACTCTATCTTGCTGATTTGCTAGTTAGAAGCCAATGGCTCGGAGGATCACACTACACTGCCAATGGCTAAAGCCTTTCTCTAATAATCCAAACTATTTCTCAAATTGATCATCTATATTTTGTCTGTTCTCTTGTCTGCTGTGTGCAATCACCACGACTTTAAAGAAAAGGTTATTGTGTACTTGACAGCACAAAGCATTGAAGGGCAGTTGTGCTCATCAGCACAGATGCTGATTAAGGAAGGAACCACCAGAGACTGACTGTCTCACAGCCTGGGGAACAGCTGGCCACATGCTCCCTCTCCTTTTTTGGTCCGAACAAAAAGATGCCTATTGATCCCTTAAAACGGACACTAACAGAATCACCAATTGTGCAAATGGGCGAGTGCTGGCTTTGCATGGGCCAATGCAGAGGTGGACTGGATTTCAGCGCAGCTAACAGCATCGAACCAGAACACAGAACCAACAACACTGCAGACGATGGCATTCAAGGAGAAAGTACAAGTAACAGGAAAGAAGGAGACTTCAGACACTTGAAAGGGGGTTAAACTGAGCAGGGCAAGCAAAAAAAAAAGGCTCACTAATGCGCCCCTGGCGCTGGCTGCCCTGGTCAGGGTGGTACAGGTGCCCGCTGGGTCCATGGTGCCATCTTTGGGAACATACAGCGTGCCGTATAGGTCATCCACATTCATCAGGGGATACAGGTCCTTGGTCTCGGCAGGGGACAGGACATGAGATTCGATGCCGTACACTTTCCCCAGCTGGAAATACAAAAATAACACCACACCCACCCAACACAGGGGCTCAGTGGGCAGAAGCACAGGTGATAACACTTGAAACACTCTGATCTTGGGGGGAAAACAACACTTTGAATTCCTCTAGTTCCAAGGCAGAATCTAACACACTAGACTTGCCCACCTGACTGGCCAACTGCTTTTGTCTGCTCCCAGCATTTGTAATGTTCTTCCGTGTAACACAGAGCAATTTATAGGAAAACGCCACTGTTAATTACAAGATGTTTATGACTGCTACAACAAACGTAGAGGTGCCTGCAGTTTGTGTCCAGTGTTTCTCTACCTTTTACCAAGAAGAACAATATTAAATGAAGCAGTTCAAGTAGGTAACCGCGTCGGCACAAGTATAGGTTTATTCCATGCTGAAAAGAGAAGAAAAGAAACAACGTTTCGGCTGTGGAGACTTCTTCAGGTGTCAAGCTGAAGAAGGCACCACAGCCGAAAAGTTGCGTTTCTTTTCTTCAATATTAAATGAAACCACTGTTATGACCACAAGTACCTCAGGAGACTTCAGTGTGTCCCACTGAGCTGTCAAATTCTTAACGGATTAATACAACATTGCTTAATTAGACCTCTCCAAATGTTTTCAGCTGCCGCTGCTTCCAGATGTTAATGGAAAGCAAGAAAAACAGACCTAACGGGCAAAGGGCTAGATCATCTATGGGTTACACTGCAAAGCCAAGAGCACAGTTGGAATTGAGAGTATCAAGAAACAGAAGCAGGAAACTGCTGGTTAGAATCTGGGTCATGTGACCAGAATTCCCCAATCAGCAACTGGGCTCCTTGCAGTGAGACAATGAGAGACACACCCCTCCTCCAATCAGTGCTAACTCTCCTGTATGACCCCACTGAGCTTGTACATGTGAAAAGGCGAGCGTGTCTGAATGGTGGGCGTGTCAGAAGAGCACGTTTGCTGGTCCTCCTCCTCCATTCCAGTCCCACCGTTCCGGATTGGGTGAAGGCGATTCTCGGTGGGAGCATCCGTACCGACATGAGCCGCTTGTACTCGTCCAGCCTCTGCTTGCTGGAGGCGATGAAGAGGCCTCCGTTCTGGATCCAGCCTGTGTGAAGGCCGGTCTCCTGCTCCAGGTCGCAGCTCACCACCTGCCGGGTGTGGGCCAGGAGCTCCACCTCTACATCGCTGGGCCGCAGCTGCCAGAGCAGGCCTGCACAGAGGGACCCTTCGCAGTCAGTGCACAGCCGACCCCTCCACATTCTCCCCGTTACTGACAACCAGCTGCTTCTTAAAGGGGAACTGCAATGCTGTTTTTACATTCCGAGGTTAGAAAGAATCAGCACTGATGAGGGCAATACGTGGGAATTTTAAACACCGCAATAAGAGTCAAATGTACACAGTAACTTGTAAAACCTCCAATTTGCACCACAGATAGATTAAAATTTCCAAATATGCACAGTGCCATGTTCTGCAATTCAGAACGAGGCAACCAAACTTCCAGTGAGGTGAAGCAGCCCCATGACACTATAAACAAGCAGGCTTGTGAATACATCTTGTTTAATCCAATAGAATTATTGCTCTCGACCTTGAGATTTTGCCGATAAATGGAACTTATTAATAATAATAATAATAATAATGTTTCTTTATTAGCCCTATACAATTTCTTGCATTAGGAATTCGTCTTTTCGCAGACCCCAGCTTGCTCTCCATGGAGACACAGACAGGGAGAGAAGCTGGGGGTCAGAGCGCAGGGTCTGCCATTGTACGGCGCCCCTGGAGCAGTTAGGGTTAAGGGCCTTGCTCAGGGGCCCAACGGAGTAGGATTCCTCTGCCGGCCGCGGGATTTGAACCGGCAACCTTCCAGTCACAGGCACAGATCCTTAGCCACAGAGCCACCGCTCCGCTCCGCCCTATTAACTTTGCAAGCAGATCGCATTAGAACCTTTTACCAAGAAGAACAATATTAAATGAAGCAGTTCAAGTAGGTAACCACGTCGGCACAAGTATAGGTTTATTCCATGCTGAAAAGAGAAGAAAAGAAACAACTTTCTGTGGTGAAACGTCTGCTGCACAACCTGTACTTATTCGCTCGTGCATCACAGTACATCAGTCAGTACAGTGACTAGTGAGCAGGAAGGGCACAATGCGTGGGAGCTCGCGCTTGTGGCGAGACCAGGGGTTCGTGACAACATGGCAGCTTCCAGGACTTTCACAAAGTTCACTATCTTGTGCTCGATTCAGAAGGCCTAAAAAAAAAAACATCCTAGACCATCAATGACTATTTTGTTACCGAAATTTAACAACCGGTCAGAGGAACCGGGACTGCAGTTCCCCTTGAAGCAACGGCCTGTTCGCACTTGAGAACGGGGTGCCAGCTCTTACCCGCCGTGTGCCACGTGGTGCCAGCTGTGAGGCGGTCGCGTTCCAGGAGCACCACATTGGTCATGCCCATTTTCGCGAGGTGGTACACGGTCTGGCACCCCAGGCTTCCTCCTCCGATCACAACAGCATCTGCAGACTTAGGCAGGGGTCTTGTGGGCCCGCTGGCTGCCCCCCCTTCCTGTTTCAGGGTTTTTTCGTAAGGGACACTCTTCTCGGTCGGCTTCTCTCCCGGGCTGCTGTAGCAGCGCGTGACGGGGGGGCACAGAGACAGGAGGGAAGGCCTGTAGGCGGCAGCCCTCCTCACTGCTGTTGCCAGAAAGGCCATGGACACTTCTTATACTAGAACACAAGACAAGAGGCCGTCAGAGGTCAGGGGCCAAGGGTCAGAGGTCAGCAGCAGCAACTTTCAGACCTCTGAGGACAACAAGACGTGGTACCTCTCAGGCACGCCAAGCTTGCGCCGTTTATACACGATCACAAAAACAGAAATTGATCAAGCTTGCTTGACGATGGGAAATCCCCTTTAGTCTCACTCAGAAAGCCAAGTTGAGATCTCTAGTGCATAATAAAATAATACATGAATAATGAAAAATGGATCAATTTATTTTCATGGGCAAATATAAAGATTTTGTTCAGGGGTTTCCAGAGCATCATTAGCCCAGCTATTGTAGTGTAACTTATCACTTGGTTAATACAGGCATGTACAATGCTGCATGAGGAAGTTAGGAAGCACAGGTGGCTTCTTGTCATGGCTGCATGCAATATCTTGCAGGTGGACATAGTTAACAAGATAAAGTTTTTAGTTTCTTTAGAAAAACTATGGCAATCAGTGCCTCTCAACTGGGCAAAGAACTGTTGTGATCCAGGTATTGAAAAGGAGTTAAAGCGAAAAGGAACACGGATCAGTCCAATATTATTTGCAGACCCTGTTCGATTGTCCAGAACGTCCGTAACTGCTAGGCAATGCCATAGTTTCCGATCAAAAGTGGACTGGATATAATGATCATGAAATGCAATAATGGACATTCACAAAGTATCATCAAAAAGATGACGACCACGAACGAGGCTATGAAGTCGTCGGTCGTGTCGACGTGATTTTTAGGGAGCTAGAAAAACCTTCCCCGTGCTCGGTTCTCTTTTTCCCCGTTTGACAACAACACAAAAGTATTCTCTCCGGTTAATGTCAGATTGAAGTTAAAAACCCGTCATAAGCGGACACGTCTGAACAGGCTAGCCCGTATAAAGTACAGTACTGAGAGATGATTTTACAGTGGACCTTTAAGTGCAACACTGCATAAAATAAATACTAATAAACGATAATACGCCAATACACAACACCGAGATATTTTATTCTTATTTGCCTGTATTGCTTAAGTCTTCACTGCGGAGCCCACCGTCAGGAGACGTCATTTACAAAATTACACACGCCACGTGCAAAACAACAGATTCAGACAACATCGGATAGACATCCACCATCCAAAGGACAGCAGAGCACTGGAAATCCGCTCAAGAAATACATGCATAACAAAGACATTCAGGTGCACCGGTGCCATTCGGTCTTGAAACAGGCGGAGAGGTCTCCAGTTTCACTGACTTGGCGAAGTTTATGTGAAATTGAAGTCTTTACATATGGCTGTATGACACGGTCTCCCTCCCCCGCCAACTTACTTTCTTCCTCTTGGCGATCGCTTCTACATTCACACAACGTGTCGCAAGCGAAGAACACGCCACAAACGTGTAAAACAAAGCAACACAGTAGCGTCCCGTTAAAATGGCTATATGTGTATGTCAAGACTCCATGCGGCGAAATAGAGAGGAGCAGCAAGCAGACGTTATTTCCGCCGACAGGAGAGCTCGCCACACTGAAACCGATTCCGATACATCGGTGGAAAGGGGTAGAGACACACATTGTCACAATTTAACTAATTACAAAGCTGCAGGAACACGCGGGGTTGCGCTTTTTACGTGGATAAATGAAATGCGGGCAGATATCAAGTTCGCTCTGTGTGGTTTGCAAGGGTGTCTGAAACTATGATTCCATATGTTTAACTGTAAAATAGAAGTCCGATTTAGTCTTTTATTAACACTGGAAATTTCCTATTGTGCCGATTACGAATACTTCTGTGCCAGTAGAGGTTTATTAATAATTAACCACTAATTTGTGGATTGTTAGTTCCCATTCTGCGCACAGCTCAAACCCGTTGTCAAATTAGAGTTTATACTTACTGCACGTTTTTAACTGATCCACATTTTATTTCGTATTCAGTTTAAACTCCTACTTACTTTCTCTTCGGATAAATGTATCAGAGACAACGGAAAAGCGTGAACAGAAAATGCCAAACGGACGTTTTGTACTAAAAGCACGCATCCTTTAACCAAAAACACCATTTTTGGCAGAGGGACTGGCACATGTGACGTGTCACAATACCTGTTTATTCCTAGATTATGTAACACAGACACATCGGTCCTGCAGTG
Organism: Atractosteus spatula; assembly: GCF_055471065.1. Classification (NCBI taxonomy): domain Eukaryota; kingdom Metazoa; phylum Chordata; class Actinopteri; order Semionotiformes; family Lepisosteidae; genus Atractosteus; species Atractosteus spatula. The sequence goes on along the minus strand of NC_142728.1, from coordinate 14,048,774 downwards.
TAAAAAATAGTAAAGACGGAAGAATACAGTCGCGTTCTAAACCAAAAAACATTCCCAAATTCCAAATGACGTGTGCTACAGGGAAAGTGAAATCGGCAGTCAGAGGAATAAGCAAACGGAATTAATAAAAATTATTAATCTTGTAATCTCGAAACGGTTTCCTCTGACAAATCAGTTGCTTAAGAGGAGTTACCCTTTTACTGACCATATCAGGCTGGACATGGAACTTGCGCAATTGCGCCACTCCAGGACCGGCTAGCTATAGGCGGTCACTGCCGTCTGCATATACAGGAAGCTTGTGTTGAAATAAAAGCTACATGACAACCGGGACATTCTGATCTGACAGCGCAGGTTCAAATATTCCCCTCAAGTCTTCTCCTCCACACCGCGTTTGAGCGCTGCCTAGACTTGTCTCTACTAGACCGAGACTCTGCAGTTGTAGCTCGGCAGTGCAGCAGAGCACGACGGAATTGTGCACTCGCACATGCCTGAAACGACAGAGGCAACATCTGTCATGAAGCAAAATGAGAGCAGTTGGAAGATAGGATACTTTGATCTGCAGTGTCCAAATAAAAGACTGAGAGAAAGGGGTGTTTTTGTTTCAATGGTTTTAAAACGTCACCTGTTTTGGAACCTATCGGACAAAAGCTGGGCCGCGTAAGGTTCCTTTGTCCTGAAACAAAATGATCTATATTCATTTAAAAACGCTGATACATCACAACAACTTCCATGTCTCACGGTAAGGAGCATGCATCACCACTTATCTGTTCACGGCGGTGCAAGGCGGGGAAGTCTAAATATAAATCTGATTCTGCAACATTTGAAGTCAAAGTTAGCATCCAGGAACAGCTGTTTCACCATGACTGAGCAGCTGTTCCTGGCTGGTAATGCAGCAGGATATCAGCTCTTAAGGATCAGAGCACAGCAATCCAGGTCTAATTAAAAGTCCCAGACGATTCTTGCGGTGTATTTAGGAGTCTACGCTCAAGAGTTATATATATGGACACACTAGACCCTGTACTCCATTTACTCATCTAAGCTCTCTCTCCCCTTGTTTACCCTCGGCAACCACAGCTGCTGCTGAACTTGTAGAGCAGAGCAACCCTGCCTTTCAGAGAGATCCAATCAGAACTTCACATCCGGTCTCGGCCCCCAGAATTAGCCAGCTCCCGGAACTGAACTCTGCCCGAAACGTCACCGGAGTGCATGTTTCTATCAAGACACACAAAACCTCTCACTATGTTTAGGTATATAATTTGGAAATCCGTTTGGACAATTGCTAATAAATACTGTCTTACAAATAAATTTAAAGAAATTTCATTTAAGATAGTTCATAGATTTTATCCTGTTAAATTGACACAGATTTAAACATGAACAAGGTTACTTATTTTGTAATAATGAGAAGGAATCTTTGTTACATCTGTTAGTTAACTGCATATGTACAAAACTGTTTTGGATAGATCTGCAAAATGTTATTGTTCAACATTTAAAGGTAAATGTTAAATTGAAAGATTTTGATATTATTTTATATTTTGTTAGATCTGATTGGGATAAAGGATGTTTTTATTATTGATCTGTTCATTATTTTGGCTGAATACTTTATCCCCAGAAGTAAATGGTCTAATACTGCTCCCTCTATTCATGCTTTTAAAGTTGAATTCCGTCTTTATTTAAATTCTATTAGAAATTTAGAGAATCAAAAGGCAAGACATTCAAAGGAAATATGTAAAAAGTATCATTTTTTAGTTCGTACATGTGAATTCCTCTGGCCGTGAAGTGACTATTTCTGTATCTATTTCAATATTTTGTCTCCTTTTTTGTATTTCTGGTGTTTAAATAAAAACACACAAAAGCTACTTTCTTCCTGGGCTTGCATATCTCTCTTCCTCTGCTTACACTACTTAATACCATCTTTGAGGAAATTTTAACGCGTACAGTAAATTGGACGAGTTGCAAAGCTTTTTGCTCGGATGAAATAGCATTTGCTCCACTTTTGTGATATCCAGCTAAAATTCACGTTTGAATAATCTATTGTATTTACTGTACACACCTGCACCGTCTCCAGCTACCTGTTGCAATGTCGTTTTTGTTCTTGCGTTATGTTCCAACACAGGAAACACAAAAAGGGGCGGGGGTATCTGAAATATCTGAAAATGTTTGTTTTTCATGAGTTATTTATGAATTTCATATTGTTACTAGGTAGAAGAAGCATAAATCCCGATTTCAAAATAATTTTGAAACTTTTAAAAACATTCCTAACACTAGAGGGCGATACCGTACTACCAAACACAAAAGCACAAAACTTTAATTCAGCGAACGAACTCCCTCTTACAACTTCAGTCTGCGAGGACCAGTTAGGGTCAAAGTATTGACCCAGCCTATGTGGAATTACCTAACCTTAACATTTACGGTGTGGAAATGTAAAATTGGGTAACCTGCTTGTTTATTAGGCATTTAAGTCTTCAAGTGCTTAAAAGCACTGACAACTACATTTCTTTAAGTGTAAAACAGCTGCAATCACAGGAGCTTGTGTACAATTAAAGAGTGTATGTTTATCTGTTCCTATTATAAATTACCTAGGTTTTATTATCAAGCTTTGCCCACAATGTATAAAGATTAAGAGGCTCAAGGAATGCACTACTTTTCACTGAATCTCAATGTGAGAACAGGAGCCAGTTATATTAACTGCCTTGAATGCTCCTTCTGTAGGATGTGATATAAACCCAAGGCATTGTTGCAAGTGGTAGTAATAACAGCAGAACTAGGTGATGCACAGTTTGCCTGTTATGACTTTAACTGAGCTACAGTTGTATGCAAAAGCTCAGGTGCCCCTGGCCAAATGACATGTTTTGTTGATTTTCTAAGTGAAAGGAAGTGAACACAGCCTCTGCAGCGAACAACCTTAAACTTGACATATTTCTGCAACTTGTAATGCACAGTTCCTATTTATTTGCTGAATTTAACAGCCTGAAAGAAATAAAACAGTAAATGTGGCATGTGCAAAAGTTTGGTCCAATGGATCCAGTTGATCCACTAGTGTTATTTTTTTTTTTGGAAGGTCTCCGAACGTAATTGACTCATTAGGTTTGAATCTAAGTCGGGCGATGACAAGAATAGAAAGACTGCTAGCTGGCTGCAAGAAACGTTTGGAGGCTGTGATTTCTGCCACAGGAGGCGTTACTAAGTACTGACTGATAGGGTGCCCAAACGTTTGCAAATGCCACAGTTACGGTTTTATATTTTTCAGTCTGTTAAATTCAGCAAATAAATAGTAACTGTGCATTAAAATCTGCAGAAATATGTCAAGTTTAAGTTTGTTCGCTGCAGACGTCATGTTCGCTTAGGAAATCAACAAAACATAATTTGGCACCACAAACGTTTGCACTCAACTGTATATAAACTAATATAATGTCGAGGAACAACATAAACCGAGCTTTAAATTAAAAGCATCATGAGTGCAATCGATCACAGAGAGGCTAATAATGTCTTTTTTGAGTATAGCACAATTCCAGTGCAGCTGGAATAAAGGCAGATTTGCCTGTTATTCTGGTTGCTTTTCAATATTTAATTTTTTAGGTCAGAAACACTGTCAGAAATGCCAGCGAGCCAAATGTAACTGAGACTTAGTTTGCCCAAAACATAAGAAACTAACCCAGGAAGCAGGAGTTCCTTCAAAATCCCAAAGTCCCAGATATCCCATACAAAATTCTTTAATGACCATCATCTGCCCTTATTTTTTAAAAAATCGTGTAATAAAATTGAAGCAACAAGGAGAGAGACATGTACAAAGTTTAATTCCTGATAACATTCATCTCCACCTGCAGATCAGATAATGATCCCCCATAGATCAACTGCCTGTGCCAATTCCACTACTTTGTACATTTTTATCTTCCCGATAAAAAAAAGAACTTGTCTTTGAGAGCTAATCAGGAAATATGACCTTCAGAGTGCAGTACTTTGCCTTTCTTTTTAGAACACCTCAAATGGTCTGTAATTTCACACTGTTACAGATGGAAATGTAGCCATTTGTTGCACAAACAAATAAACCAAAGGAGACTAAAAATCCTGGAAAATATATCTAAAATATTCCCGGTTATGTTCATGTGTTTCATGCACCACCCATGCAGCTTTAATGTGAAATTGCACCCACAGATGGTAAAATGCAAAAGACTCATGCACAGTTTCCAGCTGATCAACTATATAAAAATATAGAGAAACCAGGAATCAGTGCATAACTTTTGCTGTTTTAGTCTTTCGTGCTATTTCACACTAAAAACTATTAAGACATGCACTGTATGCCCTATTATGTGACAGTTGCACAAACAATACTCATTTTCATTAAGACTAAATAAACAAATTGATGAATAGTGAAGCTAAATTTATTAAATGCTGTTATAAAACTTTCAAAGTGCAATGGGGACACAGAATGCATTATCAATAGTGAGAGTGCAATAAATCTATGCTGATCAATAATCATCAACAATTTCAGGATGATAACAGTGTAATGATTTACCAGAACGTTTGACTCAAATCTATATCCACGGTTTAATGGCAGCTCTGTCTTATGAGCAGAGCAAGATCCATTTTTAAATGCAGCATATAAATCAGCTCATGAACAGGCTTTGAACAGCACACCTTGTGGGAAAAAGGGAGCCTTTTCTGTCCTTGAAAACATCCAAAATTTTTTTTTGTTCAAAGGCATTTTGTGCACAACCTAAACCTAAACCTAAACCCAAAGAACTCAACCTAAAGATTCCCATGTAATTCATCAATGTTTAATTGAGTCAGAGCCACCTGATTTACTGCAAAGTGTACACAGTTTCATTTATAGTTTTAATTGAAGGAAGCTTGAAAGGAACAGATCATATCATGTGAATATTCCTAAGTAGTTTCCCACTTGTATGCATTTTTTTCACTTGTAAGGTGATTTTTCACCTTTATTGCCCACACACAGATGGGGGCTCATTTTACCGAATCACTCTTCCAGTAAAGCTTCCTTCGGGAAACTTTCAAGACCAGAGCAAGCACTCCAGAATCCTTAATTTCCTCCGGGCATATTCAGCTCTCTCTCTCTCTGTCAATAATTCAAGCCAGTTTGCTGGGCAACTGCGTGTGTGGGCCGGCCAGCCATCTGAGTTAAGAAGTCAGTATTTAAAAAAAAGAAACAGAATAGGTCATGAATTCAGCATGGTCTGTCCTTTTTAAATGCTGTTCTAGCCTTAAAAAACATTGTTTTTTTTGGTAGCCCACCATGACACTGTCTCCAAGAATGACAAATCTCTCATGATTACACTTCTACTTGGCGAACAAAAATAAAATCCCTAAAATGACACAGAACACACAGCAAGGAATGGAAGTAACAAGATGATCGTGGCGTGGAGCCCACTAAACAGTGCGCGCAGAAAAGGAACTGCTGGTACAGTATCGTTTTTCTCTCAGAAATGGAGGCTTGGCCTTGTCCACAAGGTAAGAGACACTGCTGAAATGCTGCACTGTGAGAAGCCTCACTACAGGCAACGTGGGGCCAACGCGTGTGGAGAAAACGTGGGGCGCGTTTGACAGAGATCGTCGCTGTCCTCCCCTGTTTAACCCCAGTTTGGTTAAACCAGTTAAAAACTGGTTAAAACCCTCCCTGACACCTGTTCCTCTTACGTTTTAAAAATGACCACACAGAAAGCAAAGCCCAAAGTTAAAAGAGCTGGTCGCAAAAGTACCATTTTCTATCATTTCCTGTGCGTCTGACACACGCTAGGGTTTCTAGTTAAAAAGAAAGTATGATTTATGAGCTGCAATAAAGAAGATATATAAGCTGGGGGAAGAGTGAAAGTTCCTGCACTAGAAGCGGAGCTGTCAAGGTAAGAGGACTTCATTCTTACATGTCTTGTCCACACGTGGAGTCTGTCCTCGGTCGGCAAAAGCCTTGAATTGTTCAAAACCCTTACCAAACTGAAGGTTTTCTCTGCTTTTAATGACTTGCGAAACATATTCTGTTTCAAGAAACAAAAGGTTATGCAAATCTAGTTATTTTAAAGAGGTGTGCTGTGACAAAGGGGCATCAAATTAGTTCCTCGTTACATACAGCTCAAAGCACCACACGTTCGTACCGAAGATTACAGCGCATTTTGTCTCTGCTTTTCTACCACTTGCAACCATGCCTGCCTTTTCTCTTTGTAGATCCGACACTAATGATCACCGATAAATACTGATAATTCTTTGCCATCTCTCCTGACTTTGCTCCTTCCAGATGAAGCTGACGGTTTTAGTTGTCTTTGCTCTCTTGCAAGGGAGTGTAACATGCCTCCAGTCAGATCCCAACGTGCCCCAAAATCTGAAGGAGATTGTGGAGAAGACCATACAAGCCAAGAAAGGTAAACAGTACCATTCCTTACTGATCACAGAGCTTTTTCTTAGATGGGCTGGAATGGGGTATAGAACTTTTCTAATTGTGCATATCCTTTTGTTTTACTTTCTAAAATTAAAAGTTGAAGATGATAAAAAGCAAATCCAGAGAACAATGACAGATTTATTTGTCCTTAGTGAGCACTTCATGCAAATCTATATATAGCGTGTTATTCTACCTCACAGGTCTATGGTATCTTTAAGAGAAAGCATACATCACAACATTAGGAATGTATTTTAATTCTAGTTTGCATACTTTATTAATCGTTAGCAGCCATGGATGGCTGTGATACCCTTATTAGGACTCATCATTATGTGAGACAGATGTACTTTGACCAATAAAACAGGCTTATATGTATTTGGGTATTAATCAGGTTAAACCGTTTCACAAAGCTATAAAGCAGACTCCTCTAAAGAGACTTTCTGCATTACCTTTCCTAAAACCTGTAGGAGCTCACATTGTTTGCTCACTTATTTTTTTGCTTCTTGGCACAAGCAATGAAATGCTTATTTGCGTGTACGCTCTGATGCAAAGACATTAAGGAGTCACCAAAACATAAACGCGGAACAGCAGCAGCAACAAAAGTTAAATAACATAAAACCTAAAAAGCAAGTCAGAGAAACAGTCAGTAATCTGACAGCCTGTGGGAAGAAACTGTCTCTGAATCAGGAGGTTCATGCCTTTATGCTCCTATAGTGCGTACCAGAGGGAAGAGGAGAGAAAAGTAAGAAACCAGGATGATCTCTCACTTCTCACTTATAAATTCTATTGAACATTAACACTCAGCCACCCTTACAGTATAATAAACAAGCCTGTGATTTTTAAACCTTGCCCTATTCCTCTTTGCAGTAGACTAGAGCCAGCCGGCACTACTGTATTACACGTATTTCTCCACTGAAAACTAAGATATACATCATTAAGAACATGTACACGTTCTCATCTTGCAGAGCCCTTTCTGAATCCTAACCTGGAGGACGTAGAGCCTCCTCCTGCCACCGACAATGCGGTGGGTCACCCAGAAAACCCCGCCGAGCTCGTGCCCCAGGAGGGGGAGAAGTCCGTGTCAATCTTCGGAGACAACGTCAGCCTGAAGTGGGTCAGCTGGAACGGTTCCCTCCCCAACGGGGCAGTGGGCATCTGGAATGGCTACGCGTCGCGCATGGACTACGTCTGCAAGTACAGCTGCGAGGCCGGCTTCTACAACGCCAACAAGGGCCCTTACTGTCTCTACCCCTACGGCGAGAAAGAGTACTATGCCTCAGAATTTGAGGTTTTGGTAAACGAGGACAATTTCGAGTTTCTGGAGTGGAAGGAGGGATCCTACGGATCGGTCCCTCCCAACCCCGTCAGGACCTGTGCCGGGATCGGGATCTACGTAGGGAAAAACAAGTATGGCTTAGGAAAGGTCGTCCCCCAGCACGAAGCCTTCTTCCTGCCCTGGGAAGGGTACGAGTACTGGTACAAGCGCTACCAGGTCCTCGCCATCAACAGGGAGGCCTACAGCCAGCACATCTCCCACGTGGAGTACGGCGTCGACCAGATCGAGCTGTTCCACCACCCGCCCGAGACCCTCAGGCTGTCCAGCGTCACGAACAACGAGTGCCAGACGGTGAAGAAGACGGTCCGCATTGAAAAGACCACCGAAGTGGAGACGAGCTGGAACATCGGCCGCTCCACGCTGCTCGGCATCACTTCCAGCATCAGCGCCAAGATCCCGCTCATAGGCACGGCCTCGGTGGAGTTCACAGCCGAGAAGACCCTCCAGTTCTCCCGGGGCACCACCCTGGTGGAGTCCATCAGCCACGCCGTCTCCGTGGAGCTCAGCATCCCGCCCAACCACTCGTGCACCGTGAGAATGGAGGGGAAGAAGATCACTGCCGACATTCCCTTTACCGCCCGGCTGAGCCGGACCTACGCCAACGGAGAGACGCACTGGACTTCCGTCTCGGGCAAGTACGATGGCGTGCAGATAGGGGAGTTCAGAGCAGTGGTGGATCGCTGTGAGCCCGTCGCAGACGCCCAACCGTGCCCATCTGCTTAGATCCACAAACCGGATAATGCTCTCCCGCCCCCTCTAATGGATCGCAAGTATGCTACCCAGAATTCATAGCAGGCAACTGTTCCCAAGAACCCGAATCGCAATCGTTTGGCATAATACCCAACTGCTGTATTCTAAACTCAAGGTAGAAAAAAAAACAAACAAGGGCAGAATAAGAAAAGTGATCCGAAAAGGTGAATCCTGAAATTAGATCAATTGTAACAAAGATCTGTACAATAAATCTCGAAACTCCCCCTTTTGTTTGCGTGTGGTTTTTTGCTTTGGGTTTCTCTGTAGTTTAAGAAATTAAACTATTCTCATAGCATTTTGCTCATTACCTCCTCACCACTATTACTACTATGATTATGAAAGAAAGCATAATGAGGGGCTGTACATCAGTATATTGGAAACATTTCAGAGCTAGTTTTCAGTGTTCCACTCAGAGCAAACTTCACCAGAAAAATAGCAGATAGACAAACATAAAACATAACAAAACAATTGTTTTCTGGTCTATATGTTACTTCCTATCATTCAAAATTAATCATATTACTTTTCTACTTATACTTGCACTGCCAGCTGAAATTCATGGCTAACATTGAATGTGACGAGATTCACCTTCTGAGCAGCATTTCCTTATGCTTGGTAATTGGCGACAACATTTATACAAATGCGCAAACTATTTGTTCTTGAGATCTCTTTTCATAAGCAAGTCCTAAGACTACGACTCCCAGACATCTTGAGTGCGGTATTCTCACAAAACTACAGGAAAATTATTCATGCTAACACTTCCCAGAGGTGAATCGTAAGTAAGCATATATAATAAAACGTGTCTTCATACAGCCAGAGACAGAAACAGCGTATGCTGTATAGGTCAGAATTAAGAAATTCAAAAAAACGGAACGCCTCCAGATTCCTCCCACAGCCCAAAATGTTTGTGCCCTGTGATGGACTGGCATCATGTCCAGGTTGTACCCTGCCTTGTGCCCATTGCTTGCTGGGATAGACTCCCCTGCAACCCTGAATTGGACGATTTAAGCTAGAAAATGAATGGATGGATGGAAAAAAACTGAACTTTCATATATTTGAGAAAAAAAAATGAATACTATGCTCCAAAAACAGATTTTTTTAAATTAAAAATAAAAAAAAGAAATCCATTGCCTGCTGAAAAGATGTGGATTTACATTGTGCTTTCAAACATTTCCAGACATTACACGTTCAGCACTGATCGTGATACACATCATAGATTTGGTTGATCCTTTTTAAGTACAGTATTATTAAAGGAGGAGTGGTTGTTAGCTCAGCAACAATTCAAAGGCCTAGCGAAGGAAAAAAGCTACACATAGGGGCAGAGGCAAAGAAGATGGAGGAAGTCTGAGGCACTCTGAGGATTACAGGAAAGAGGAATGGCAGACTTGAAGTCAGGGGAGGACGTACTCAGACTGAAACAGCCAGCAGATGTATCCAGCATGCTCCGGCCCCAATAACGCCCACCTGTCAGGACCACCGACACCATGCAGCTCCACAGCCTCCTTCCAGCACGGAAAGGGAGACTGCATGATCTCCCACTGACCTCCCTGGGAACCAACAGCTGACTGCCTGAACAAGCCCCCCTGAGCCAGCGACATCTGGGAGACAGAGCCCGACCCGAGCATCATGGGAACCCCAATCCCAGCATTCCACCTCCTCAAGGTCACTGACAAAACACGAACCGGAAGTCCCGAGCGGAAAACTACATGGACACACTTTTGAAACCAAGAACAGGAAGCACTTCTTTACACAAAGGCTTGTGGGAGTCTGGAACAAGCTGCCCAGCCATATTGTTAAAGTTGAAACACTGCCCTCTTTCAAGAAACCATGAGCAGAATGGCCACCTCACTTTATTTCTTATGCCTGATGCTCCGATACTAGTTTATGCCGGGAGTTTTCCCCAAGAGTCTTATATACACACACACACACATTACCAGCCTTGACTGAATTCACAATGTTGAAGTCAGCTGAAAGATAACAGATATCAGGCTCCAAGATCTAGACCTCATACAGTATATGCCTTATTACTAGGTCCAGCGGGTGCTACCTATTATAAAACAACAGCTCAAGGTTCTACCTTTTGAGATTAACAACTTAGCGTGTGCATTTCGCCTGTGCCTCTCCAACACGCTTTGCCACACTGCTATGCAAAGTCAAAAACATTCCCACTGGCTGGGAGAACGACTGGAATGTCCTTCAAAATAGCTGCAGAATGCTGCATGTTTAGAAAGAAATGCCATTCTCGTTACTTCCTCAGTCAAGTATTGGATCAAACCAGCTTGGCAAAATCAGAATTTGAGAATCTGTGAGCTAAAATCATGAAACAGGAATAAGCCAATGGACGTGGGTTTAAGACATCCTTTATAATACTCTCTGTGGGTCTGGTGAAAGGTTAATTTCTTACAAAGATGCTAATAAGCTTCCTACAAGCCTACTGGATGTGTTGCTTTCCGACTTATATTAACAAATCTCATCAAGTTCACAACTGCCTCCTAAAAAGTGGCTTCACCATTTGTCCGTCTTTAAATGCGATTGATAAAAAGGAATAGAAATAAGATGGAAGCACTTCAACTACCAAGTTTTTTTTTCCCCCATGAAATGCAGGAATGTACAGTATTTTCCCCACAGGTCCTGTCCCTCCTGTGCTGCCAGATGAAGTAGTGCTGTCAGGGTCTGATTTCCAGCCTTGAACCCTGCTGCCAGCATTTATGAGGGGGTAATCAGGCGAGGTTTATAAGACCCGAGCGGCGATGAAATCTTTGCACTTGAACAGGAGCTGGGAAAGGTAAAAAATAAAAAAGATCTTTACGGTTCTCGGGAATTATTGCTCTGGGGGGGGCTTTCTTCTGTTTAAAGAGCTGGGGTTCAATAAGCAGAATATGATTTTAAAATGTATTTTAAAACTCCCTGAAGATTTCTTCTTTATCCGCGGAACATCGTACGAATTACAAAGTGCGGACAGCTCTGTGACTGTCATGCTCATTCGGGATGTCCACTTGGTCATTTTTTTAGGGTGTAGATTGAAGCTAGTGTTACCACCTCACAGTAACGGTAATATAATATAAGTTCCGGCGAAAAGACGAAGAAGGAAAAGCAAGCCGGGGTTTTAGCGGCGTTTCAGAAAAGGAAAGTGTGGATGACTGTCTACAGTACGGTACAAAACCCTCTTACTCTCCGTTGCAGATGAGGCCAGCTACGGTAGCGCTTTTAGCGGTGATCCACCTCGCTTTACCCCGCACTCATTCAACGCCCCTTACGGCCAACAAGCTGGAAACAAACGCTGGGAGAAGAGATCGCGGTAAGCAATGTTCCTATACATTCCCAGGCTCTTTAAAAGTGGTTTGTCCTTAGTAATCACATAATATTAACCGGCGTTTGAATACTAACACGTAGTGTACTTATTGTTTCATCTGTTGAGCACAATAATAAAATGCATCACCATAAGCATACAGTAGGCGCTCCATCCCCCCCCCCCACGGGGTTCAGATAACGAATTACAGCAGAAATCAAACGTTTCTCGGGCTGCAGGAGGGGGATCTGTGAAGCGGCGCCCCGTGTCACGCAGGGACTGAGAACGACCCGTTGTGTCGTGTTTTGCCCTCTAGTGGTACTTACCATGCGTTACATTAATAATAATAATTACACTTATATAGCGCTTTTCTGGACACTCCACTCAAACCGCTTTACAGGTAAAGGGGAATCCCACTACCACCACCAATGTGCAGCCCCACCTGGATGATGTGACGGCAGCCATAGTGCGCCAGAACACTCACCACACACCAGCTATCAGTGGGGAGGAGAGCAGATTAATGAAGCGAATTAGTAATTTAATCATTAAATTTAGGTGAAGACTAACATTAATGCCGTTAAAAGAGTAAAAGCTGGTTTTCCAAATGAATTGTAATCCATACGTAATAATAATAATTCCATACACTTATACATTTCCTGGACACTCCACTCGAAGTGCTTTACAGGTAATGGGGATCCCCTCCACCACCACCAGTGTGCAGCCCCACCTGGATGATGCGCCAGTCTGCTCCCCACACACCAGCTCTCAGTGGGGAGGAGAGCAGAGTGATGGAGCCAGTTCAGAGAGGGGGATTATTAGGAGGCCATGATTGGTGAGGGCTAATGGGAAATCTGGCCCGGACAACACCCCTACTCTTTTTGAGAAACACCCTGGGATTTTTAATGACCACAGAGAGTCAGGACCTGGGTTTTACGTCTCATCCGAATGACGGCGCCTTTTCACAGTATACTGTCCCCGTCCCTATACTGGGGCATTTGGACTCGCACAGACTACAGGGTGAGCGCCCCCTGCTGGCCCCACTAACACCTCTTTCAGCAGCAACCTTAGCTTTCCCAGGAGGTCTCCCATCCAGGTACTGACCAGGCCCACACCTGCTGAGCTCCAGTGGAGCTGCCAGTAGTGAGTTTCAGGGTGAAATGGCTGCTGGATTAGGATCTAGATTGCAATCTCTAGATTCGAAAGGGATAGAAACAGCTGTGAAACAACACCCAGTAATCTCAGAATCCTAGATGCACAGGGGGAAGGCACACCAGTCTATCAAAGGACACGCAAACCCACCGGAACAATTAAGAGACACACACTAGGCTGTCAGTTCTGCAAAACACTTTGAATTTCAGACCCGCTACGTTTAAGCGTCAAGTCTATTTATTTTGGCAGCCCGTAATTTCCAATTCCCTCGGTTTGCAGTGTGTCCGTGTGACCGTCTCATGCCCTCCGCTGCTGCACCCCACCGGTTCATCCCGCAACACCTGGGATGCGAACCCGGGTCTCTGGCGTAACGCCACAGGGAGCCAGCCGAGCGGGCTAAAGGAGACCTCCCCCAGCCCAGGCGGCTGAGGTCCCTGCTACGCGCAGGGAGGGTGATGATGTCACCGTGCCCAAACGAGCTCCGCTACATCAGCGGAGAGATCGGGAAGTGGTACCTCATCTGTATTTCTAGGTTTTCCTTCTTAGTCATCCCTCGAGTGGGGTTGGGAGTTAACAGGCACCTTTTCCTTCTCTCAGAGCCCCTACTGAAGCCTCATCTGGCAGATGTCATTCCTCCGCTGGCCCCAAGCACTGCGTCAGAGCGGCTGGAACCCCCAGCTGAGCTCGTGCCCCAGGAGGGGGAGAAGTCCGTGTCGATCTTCGGAGACAACGTCAGCCTGAAGTGGGTCAGCTGGAACGGTTCCCTCCCTAACGGGGCGGTGGGCATCTGGAATGGCTACGCGTCACGTCTGGACTACGTCTGCAAATTCAACTGCGAGGCCGGCTTCTACAACGCCAACAAGGGCCCTTACTGTTTTTATCCCTACGCCGATAAGGAATACTCTGCCTCCAAGTTTGAGGTTTTGGTAAACGAGGACAATTTCGAGTTTCTGGAGTGGAAGGAGGGATCCTACGGATCGGTCCCTCCCACCGCCGTCAGGACCTGCGCCAGGGCCGGGATCTACGTCGGGAAGAACAAGTACGGCTTAGGAAAGGTCGTCCCCCAGCACGAAGCCTTCTTCCTGCCCTGGGAAGGGTACGAGTACTGGTACAAGCGCTACCAGGTCCTCGCCATCAACACCGATGCCTACAGCCAGCACATCTCCCATGTGGAGTACGGCGTCGACCAGATCGCGTTGTTCCACCACCCGCCCGAGACCCTGCAGTTTTCTAGGGTCACGAACAACGAGTGCCACAGCGTGCAGAAGACCGTCCTGCTGGAGAAGACCAGTACCATCGAGAAAAGCTGGGATATCGGGCGAGCGACCAGGAACGGCACCCAGTCGAGCCTCAGTGCCAAAATCCCCATCATCAGTGGCAATGGGGTGGACTTCACCAAGGAGCAGACCATCCAGTTCGCCGAAGGCACCACGCTCGTCGAGTCGGTCAGCCACGCCATCTCCGTCGCGCTCGACGTGCCTCCCAACTTCTCCTGCGCCGTCCGGATGGAAGGGAAGAAAATGACGGCGGACATTCCCTTCACGGCGCGGCTGAGCCGAACGTACCACACCGGAGAAACCCAGTGGACATCCATTACCGGGGTGTACGATGGCGTCAAAATCGGGGAGATCAACGCCGTGGTAGACCGCTGCCAGCCCATCGCCGACGCCGCCCCCTGCCCACAGGCGTAGACCTCACGGAGGCCCAACTCCAGGTCTCCGAAGTCGGAAGCTGAGAGGTTTTGAGGGCAAGAACATCCACACGTCAAACATATCAGCCTTAATAAAACAGGTTGCTTGCAAAATACCATAGATAGCTGCTGAATTTTCCCATAATAAATAATGCCAATCAAAACATTGGAATACATTACGTAAATAATAATGCTATTCCAAACCAAATTTTTTTTGCATTTTTACTGTGCATTGCTCACCTCTGTTTGAGCTTGAAACTGGAATTCATGTTTTTGCCGCAATAAAGACCATCGTATTGCCAACTTACAGTGCGACGTTGGTTTTGCGAAAAAGTGCAGCGTCTCTGAGGGTTGTCCTGCCTTTCATGCGTGTTCAGTGTCCAAAGTCGGAGAACATTGCATCTGGTTGAAATCTACTCAACTTAGTCCAATGCTGGGTCACGGTGAACCAGAGCCTAAACTGGCAAGCAAGGCAGGGCACGTCCTGATGTGATGCCAGGTCTTCACAGGGCACTCATACACAGTGTATCTTTAAGGCGACAAGGACTGTTCTGTCTCTCACTGCCATAAGCAATACCCAGAAGAAAACAAATCAGTTTGGATCTCATACCCCACCCTGACCTGACTTACTTCCCTGGTAGCTATAGTGATTTCATCATCTTAGCCTGCTGCAGACACCAGTAATGCGAAGATTAGAGTGAGGGTAAATGCATCAGACTGTCCTCTGATCCCCAGCTCAACCTCTTTGAATGCAGAATTTCATCGACCACCTTTGTTGGGAGAAGAGCAACAGAAAGTGGAATGATAGATAAGAAATACTGGGGTAAGTCCCCCCCCTAAAAAAAATTTACCTTCATCACATTTTATGTATATAACAAGGCTCATAAAAAAAATCTATAAAAATAAAACCCTCTGGAAGATCTCCTTCAAAAGCACCTGCAATTTTCTGTACACTTCCTGCGCACACCTAGCAATCAAATAGGCTGTCAGGAAATCCTTCTGGTTCCACAATTAAGACAGTCTTGTCCGTTCCGAGACCCCCAGCACTGCCCAGCGCTGTGCGGTTGAGGGTTTGCAGAAACTCTTCTACCGCAGAGACCCCGGCTTCTAAGAGCTGGTTCTGTTCTTCAGCACTATAACTCTCGGGAAGGATGACAACCGTGGTCACCAAGGCAACAGCCTTTCCCTCTCCTTCCCGCCTTAACTCCACCATGACCCCTCCTACTCCATTCATGGTCTCCATGACGACCGTAAACGCGGCACCCCATTGGGTGGGCAAGACCTGTTGACCCGCAGGCAGGTATCCGAGCCGCAGAGTTTTGGTGGGCACGCCGCAGCCGCCCAGTGCAGACAGGAGGCTCCTGGTAAAATGGAGCAGAGTGTTCTGGGATTCCCAGCTGCCCAGCAGGACCAAGGCGTGGCTCAGAGGCCTTTCCCGGGTGGCTAGGCCCAAGCCGTGCCACAGAGCCTCCCGCTGGCCTGGGAACAGCAAGCGCAGGTGAGCCAGGCGCCCGTCGGAGGAGGAGGCCAGGCGCAGGGGCCTGGGCACAGCAGGCGGTTGTGGGGAAGGGAGCGAGCCGGGGTCCGAAAAGATGAACACGCACGAGACCACGGAGAAGATGAGCAGGAGCAGGGCAGCCAGGCACACCGAGGGCAGGAAGTCCGATTCCTGCTGGCTGGGGAGCTGAACTCTCCCATCGTTCCTCTCTCCTGAGCCGGGCCTCTCTTTGGGAATGTCGCTCTGAACACCTGCTACCCTTCTCTCAGGGGTGACACGCTGCTTGCCCAGACCTGCCAAGGAGTCAAAATACACTACTTACAGATAAACCTACTGATGCTCAATATTAAGATAAGATCACTTTATTGGCCGTATACAATTTCTTGCATTAGGAATTTGTCTTTTCGCAGACCCCAGCTTGCTCTCCATGAGACACACAGACAGGGAGAGAAGCTGGGGGTCAGAGCGCAGGGTCAGCCATTGTACGGCGCCCCTGGAGCAGCTGGGGTTAAGGGCCTTGCTCAGGGGCCCAACGGAGTCGGATTCCTCTGTCGGCTGCGGGATTTGAACCGGCAACCTTCCAGCCAGAGGCGCAGATCCTGAGCCACAGAGCCACCACTCCGCTCAATATTAACCGTCTTTAAAGCACTATATTTCAACATAACACAGGTTGGTACACACAAAAGTGTGGTTGGCTCACTGACTGTGTTTACATAACAATTACAAAATCAACACCTGAGGGATTGAAAACTCTTAAAGTTGCAGCTACCGACAGTATCAGAGAGCAGCTACAAACGTCGGAGAGGTCTGCGCAGAAACATACCAGCTGCATTGGAAATCACTGCCATCTACGCAGGAGCCTCTGTGGACACAGCAAAGCCTTGAGAATTTCCAAATCCCCCAGCGTGTGTCCCGGGACCTTTCGGCCAGAATTTTCTGGAAGGGGCAAAAAAAAAATTGAAGGTAATCAATTAGAAGAGAAAGATTGCCAGATGACCCAGATTTCCGGTTTCAGGTCCACACATCCCTGTATTTTCAATAACAAACCGGCACAATGCAATACTAGTGAAAGCTGGGGCCTAACCCAGCAGTTCAAGAAAGGATATAGGCAACAGACAGATTACCACTCTAATCTCTCTGTCTGTGTTCTCAAAGACGGTTTTCCAAACTCATACACCAGAAAGACTACCGAAACCAAAATTATCCTGCAGCTAAGATCACACCTTCCCCCTTTTCTTAACGACAGACTACTTTTCTTCTAAATTTTCAACATTCATTGGAGGTTTCATTTCACACCTCTCTACACCCATTTTGACTTCACATCTCTTGATTGGCCTCTCTTTCTGTCCCCTGCTCCCGCCTCTCGTTCCTCCTCCCTCCCAGCCTTTGTTCTCCCACTACATTACCTTTGCCTACTGCCTTGTCTCTCTCACACCTGAAGAAGGCTCCATGGCCGAAACGTTGCGTTTTCTTTCTTCTTTTTTTCCAGCAGGGAATAAACCTATTACTTGTTCCCAGACAGAATACTAGTCATCATTGAGTACACACACACACAGAAACCCAGATTTTTCACCCTTCCACAAACCAAAACGTATGAGCCTAAAACAATCAAAGCTGTTGAAAGAAACTTTGGGAAACGAATGGACTTGAGTGGAACAAATTTTCTTAAAACTTTTGATCTGACTCAGATTTCGAATACGTTTACAAGGGGCAGCATTATAGACCTAAGGGGCCAAAAGTCTCTGGAAAAAAAAGTTTGAGATAGGAGTTAAATATCACTCATCCTAAGGTTCCATTGGGACCCCAAATCCAGCATTTAGCATAAAAATGTCTAAGGAGTGTGGAAATGCTAACCCTAACCCTAGCTAGGGCTTTAACAGAGCAATCCTGCAATCTGTCTCTGAAGAGTTCCAAGCATCAAATTTAAAAAAAAATGTTCCTCAAACTAAACTAAATGAGTCCAAAACAATCCAAACCGTTAAAAAAGGTCTGGGAAACTGATAGACAATTTCACCCTGAGAGAACCCACACAGACATAGGGAGCTCACGCAAATCCCACACAGAACACCCGGAGCCCAGGGCCCAGGAGCTGTGGAGCAGAAACTGCATCTACCATGTCATCACACCACCCACACCAAAATCTAATAGAGTCAATGTGATGGGCCTGAAAAATGTTAAATCACGTCATGTCATTTGCCAAACCGCTTTATACCGTACGGTGTCACAGGAACCCGGAGCCTACCCGGCAAGCAACGAGCCCAAGGCAGGGTACACCCTGGACAGGACACCAGTCCATCGCAGGGCCAGTGCAAGTCAATCATACATGGGGACAATTTGGAGGCCACGGTAAAGGCTGAGGGGGGAAATTTGGCCCGGACACAGGGATAACTCCCTACTCTTATTGAGAAATGCCTGGGGATCTTTAATGACCACAGAGAGTCAGCACCTTGGTTTAACAGTATAGTGTCCCCACCACTATACTAGGGCATTGGGACTCACACAGACTGCAGGGTCTGGCCCCACTAACACCTCTTCCAGCAGCAACCATAGCTTCCCAGGGGGTCTCCCACCCAGGTACTGACCAGCCTCAACCCTGCTGAGCTCCAGTGGGAAGCCAGTTGAGAGCTGCAGGGTGATATACCTGCTGGCAGCGTTAAAGCAATCAAGTAAAAATAAAACTAATCAAAGCTTACCATAGAGGCTCCAAGACAGAAACATGTGCGCGATCAGAAAGTTCCATAATTTCTGTTTGGCGAGTTAGACTTATATGTCACTATCAATGCAAGCCAATATTAGCGTGAAATACAGGTTAGGGCAGCATGGACTCCTGACTCCAGGGATGTGGGTTCGAATCTCAGGTGCAGACACAGCTACTGTATCTCCAAGTCAAATGCTTTACTTGCATTGCACTGGTACGCAACCAGCCGTGCAAAGGGGTACCGAATTTTTAATTTTAAATCGTTGCTTCATTTTCGATCAGCAAAACAGTCAAGTCAATTAATAATGAGATCACTTCAGCTTTGTAGGAGCTGTCTTAACAGCCACATGTCTCAAACGCGTCTCTCTCGGTGCGTGACAAACAGATCGCCCACAACTTCACCCGCATGGTAACGGAACACCAAAGGAAAACAGATCTGCTGACAGGACTTTGTTCTTCTACAGTGTCAGAGTGCTGGGGAGGGCCGTGAAATCACATCGCAGCAAACAAGGCAGCGGACGACAAGGGCAGGTTTCGTGTCACCTGCTCTATTATGGAAAGAAAGCCAAACAATCACCCATCTCTCAGACAACAGAACCGGGCAACTCCACAACAGATGGGGTCATGTTACATAAAGGAAAGGTCTGTGCAGGCAACCAGGGCTAAAGAAGAAAAGGTCCAGCAGGTGGAGTCAAGGGATCTCCCAGGTAAATAAGGGAAAAGGGCACAAGAGAAAGATTTATCAGAAAGAGGAGCAAGAGCCTGTGTCAATCTTTGGCCGGTGCTTTGGTGAATAAACACAGCTACTATGAGGTGTCAGTCTTCTGATTTTTCCGAATTTGCATGTGGCGCACCCGATAACAAACGGCACGACATTCAAAAACAAAGACACAGTATATCGGCACCGTGCTGTGAGCGAACACGCAGAACTGTTCTTGAGCGCGCGTGGAAAATGTTCAAGGCTCGGCAGCACTTCAGAAAGACAGATCTCTCTATACCATGAGCTGCCTCAGCCTTCCCCCCCCCACAAATCATATTACTAATTTATTTAGTTCTTCGTATATCCAAAACGACGAGTTCACTTGAACATGTTATGCCACCTGACCGAACAATTCTGTGACAAGTAAGTACTGCATGTGGTAAACATTAATTATACTGTAATATCGCTAGCTGTAGTACAGATGGATTCATTAACTCCACTTAAGGGCTATACAGTTCTCAAAGGAGACAGTACAACATTTTCTTATTTTTTTTTTCTAGTTTTAAAACACAAAAAGAGAATTAAGTCAAACGTTTAATAAATCTTTTGCTTTCAGGTGTGGGAAAAAACATAATTACTTTTGCTTTGAACCACCAAATTGTTTTAAAAATGTATTCTTGACACATCCTTGCAGAATGATACCAAATTATAGACCAGGGGGTCACCAGTCCTGCGCTTGTCGAGATACAGTTAAATTGATAGATTGTCACTAAGTCTTCAGTTCCTATGGAACTGGAATAATTTAACTGTAATATGGTTAAGCAGGTGATTTAATAAGAAATTTGGAGATCATCCTTCCATCCATCCATTTTCTAACTGCTGTATTCAGTACAGGGTTTCAGGGGAACTGGAGTCTATCCCAGCAAGCAACGGGCACAAGGCAGGATACACCCCGGACTGGATGCCAACCCATCACAAGGCAGACACACACACAAAAAAAACAAACATATATACGTTCACACCAGGTGAACTTATCCCCAAACACAGATGGATAGATGGATACTTTATTGATCCCGTGAGGGAAATTGCAGTGCAACAGCAGCTTAACACAGCAACAGTGTAACGAATGATACAATAATAATAATAATAATAATAATAATAATACAATACAACCAGTACAGTGAGAAGTGCACTAAGAAGAGTTACTCACAGTCCAGAACACACAAAGAACAAACCAGAACAGAACAGTACACAAAAAAGTCACATTGCACAATATAAATATAAATGTATTGCACAGGTCCCTGGCATATATTGCACAAAAACGGTTGTAAATGGGAAAAAGAATAAGAACAGATGTAGCAGTTTACTGTTCAGGGCAGAAACAGATCACTGTCACTGTTGCCTCTGCCCAGACGCAAGGTGGATGCGTTGTACAGTCTCATGGCAGAAGGCAAGAATGACCTCCTGTAGCGCTCCCTGTTGCACCGCGGATGGATCAGTCCATTGCTGAACGTGCTCAGTTAAACTGCCAGTATATCTGGACTGCAGGAGTTAACCAGCAGCACCCAATGGAGACACACAAACACAGGGAGAACATACAAACTCCACACAGATAGTACCCCAGGCGTGGAATTTAACCCAGGGCTCCAACACTGCGAGACAGCCGTGCTAATCACTGTGCCACCATGCTGCCACATGTAGTGATTATTCGGGGAAAAAAAATGCCCTGAAGGACTAAAGTTACCTAACGAATGACTTGTTTAATTGGCCAGTAACTTGATCTAAGTGTCCAATCTTTTAAAACCTGGAAAACGTTCTCCGGAATTTGAGACCCCAGTTGCAGATCACTTGGTACTTTCCAGACTACATTTTTACAGATTATTTAAGGAGACAGTTATTCACACACCAACCAGCATCCTACTGAAAATAAACTCATTGTAGAGATGTCCATTATCTAAGTTTGCTTGTAATGACAGCCCCAGACCATGTGCACACCACTTGCATGCCTGCAATGTGAAACTTTGGATCTGTGCTACATTCATGTAATGTTGTGCACCACAACCAGTCAGTTGTGAGGAAAGCCTACAGAGAAGGAAAAGTAAAAGCACCACCACAAACCACCTAGTAAGCAACATTTTAATACTTACAGGAGTAAATTCTATTTGCTTGGGCAACACAGGTACCGATATTCTCTGTTGTTTGACAGACACTTCCAGTTTGTCTCACTTAGTGGTTGTAAGTAGGACTGGAAGACTCAAGGCAGCAAAACCTTACAGCCCTCAACAGGCCTCAGATGCTATGCTTGCCTGGCTGGCCTGACAGGGAAGTTTTGTCAGGTAAAATCACCACAGGTGTGTCTTGCCCAACCAGATGGAGCAGAAGGAATGTACCAGCCCCACCAGGTCCTAATGCCCCTGGATTAATGTGGTTTGTCTGACCAGAGTTTCTCAGTCCTAGTTGTGGAGACCCCCACACCTGCTGGTGTTCAGATGAGCTCTTGATTTAAATGAATCTTAAATTGGATCAAGAAATTGCCCAGTTAGAAGCCCGACCTCATCTTGGTGACTGGAACGTTTGCGTCTCTTGAGAAATGCATGAGTTAAAATATTGTAGCTCTCTCGGGTTCACATGGGTATGCGCCCCCCCCACCGTCGGGGACTCGAACACGGGCCTCCGGCGTAACAACAGGGACCCAGCCAGTTGAGCTAAACGGAAAACTCCCATTAGCTGTGGTCCCTGCTATTCACAGAGAAGGGCGGTGACGTCACCGCGCTGGTAAACCGGCTCGCACAACCTGCAATGTTGGCCGTATACGTTACACTATAAAAGGAAACTTCCAAACCATTAGGAACTGAAAGCAATCAGGGAGTTCTAATTAAATGTATCATTGTGGGTATTAAAGGTTCAAATATTTGGTGGAGTGTTCGAGTGGAACAGTAAACAGCCTTTGAGTTCAATAAGTCCACTTGATATCGCTTCCTCTGTCGAGAGATGGTTACACAGTAGAATTCGTCCCTTTGTCTTACAAAACAAAAAGGCAAACCAGGACTGATGCTACTGAAAGTAAGAACAGTTATAAATTCTATTAAAGGATTTGTTTCTGACTCATTTCTATTCTCGTTTCTATTTTGCTTCATCTCATCATACCTCATATTTTCGCCATATAACCATGTG